>NW_023425366.1:64418307-65072057 GCF_014108415.1 Molossus molossus
GTAAAACATGCTCTAGAGCTTAAGGATGGTGGGGAAGATAGCATGCAGTTGGAAAAATCAAGAGAGGCTTTATGGAAACAGGCTTGAATTGAAAGGTGTTGGCAGGTACAAATATTTATAAGTACTGGGAACAAAGCTATTTGTGCTGAACTTGGGTTTTGTAACTTGAACTTCAAAAACCTAGATAAAACATGTATTTACATAAATCTCTAAAGCGAAGGTACTCTTGAGATTAATAGTTTATGAGTATAGAAAAGACCCATACAAAGAGCCATTTTATTGCCTAGATTTATACTACTATGCTCATTAGGTAATCTCTATACATACATAGTTGTCTGAAAACGATGATTCACTCTCATCTGTTTCTCTTGGGATTAGAAAAACTTTAGGGTCATTTTGAAAGTATGATATCTTTCTATAACTACAGGCTTTTTATAATGCTAGATATATTTCTGAAGGTGACTAAAACAAACATTATTTTCAGTTCAGAATATCCATTCAGTATGATTTGCATTAGGCCTTTTATACTTTAGACATTTTAATTGCCTGCCTTATATTTATGCCTTGTTTCCTCTGGACTTAATTTTCCACATGTGAGTCCCCACTGTTACCATCAGAATAGAGTAAAAGTTCCTTAGTCGTGCTTACAAGATCATGTTTTCCTTCTGTCTCCAACCTCATCTCTAACTCTGTCCCCAGCACTTCTCTTCTGAATATGAAAATCTGTTTATAGTTTTCCTCAAAAAAGGTGATCTTATCTGCACTTGTTGCAACCATGATCTTCAAGTTGTTTATATCACCTTGTTTTAGATGCTTTCCATGACTCTCCAGCCCCAATTTATATGATGTATTAACCACTCATTTTATTTGAACAACTTTTGAAGTTTTATAGTTTGCTGTTTATGATCTGTGTCTCCTAAGTACACCTTAAGTTTCTTGAAGGAAGGAAAATGTACCGTTCACTTTGTTTCTTGGCACTAGCGTAGTACTTAGCACAGACAAAACATAATTAACAATGGCTGAATGAATAATTGAATTTGATAACAAAATAAGTGCCAGAGAACAGAAAATATACTTTTTTATTTTATATAATAATATACATCATACATTAATTTGTGATTATTTCAGCATTTCTTTTTTTTTATCCTCACTTGAGGACATTTTTTCATGTTTTGTTCAGATAGAGTGGGAGGGGGAGAGAGGAAGGGAGAGAGAAACATCGATGTGATAGGGTCACATCAAGTGGTTGCTACCTGCACAATCCAACCGGGGCCGGGGACAAACTGCAACCGAGGGACATGACCTTAGCGGGAACCAAACCCGGGTCTCTCTGAACTGCAGGCTAACGGTCTAACCACTGAGCCAAACCGGCCAGAGTGCAGCATTTCTTTTTATGTCTTGGTTCTGCATCTTATCACTCCAATTCCCAGAAGACAGGAATGGTTTGGGATTTTAATTTTCTTTGTAAATATTTCTCATGGTTAAATAGGCAATTAAAAAGTATGGTAAATATTGTTTTAAGTGTCAGGTAAGAATTAGCATGAGATGTTATTTTAAATGTTTTATTTAAAAATAGTTTAAAGCATCATGTTCACTCTTGAGGAGTCTGACATCGTCCTTGCCTTAATGAAAGACCTACAAATTTGGTTTTTGAGCCTTAGAATGTTTTAATTAAATAATATCAGCAGATATTATATATACATATATATAGTATGTATATGCATATATGTATATAAATATGTAAATATATATGGGGAGGGAGGAGAGGACACAGAGAAAGAGAAAGAGAGGCTTTTTGTACATGAGCAGATAGGGGAAAAAGAGACGGAGTGACAAAACTGTGAAGATCCTTATACTGCTCAGTGAATGAGAAGAGCTTGCTACACTAGCAATACAAAGGCCTAGAGGAAACCCCTCTGTGCGTCTCTGATGGAAAATAACAGATAGAATTTACTTTCATAGGGTAGGCCCAGAGGTAGTCATTTTGATCTCTTCATTCCACGAAGACTACTTAATTGTGTGTTACTCTTAAGGAATTTTATTTTCAAAATCACATTTCTACAACTTAAAAAATACTAAGATGATAAAGAGAGTTTTGCTCTGTTTATGCTGAATATCCTTTCTCTTCATTTCTCCTCTTCCTTTACAGTGTAAGCAACTAAATCTTAAGGTTAGAGAGTTCTTTCTAATTAGGGAACCTAATGAGGATGCATATCCATGAAGATCTCAGGGGTAAATATATTGATATGCTAATTACATAGTTAGGTGGTAGTAATATTAGTCAATGAGAAATTCAAGAAAATGTACACTTCTTTTATCTACAAAAATATGGACTTTTAATAATTAAATTGGATGTATATGGGAATGATCATCTGATTTGAAAATGTAGCTGGCACTACAATGTCTCGTAGCTACTGACTGCTTATATGATGCTATAGGTGTTCATGTTACTTTGATAAAGTTGCTGAATACTACTGACATCTATCTGGACCATTATTTCTAAGCTCTTGATGTTGCCATTACATTATTTCAAATGGTTATTGGTGTGTTTTTGAAAAGTCTATTCTGGACACTCCATTATCCTTCTTCAGCTAGAATAACCTTGTGTTTTCTGTGATCATTATATGACCCATCAAGTTCTTGAATACCAGGTACTGGTCCTAAAAGTATATGCTAAATGCAAGAGATTGAATTTTCTCCTTGTAGTCTGGCAGATACATTGCTGCTTAGGCAAAAAAAAAAAAAAAAAAAAAGTATTACCTATTACATTAAGTGCAAGAGGCTTATTGAATATATTGTAAGTCTACCAGCACCCTCTTTTCTCTACTTTTTATATGTTTAGCTAGAGCACCTGAGAAACATGAAAAGAGCAGAGGAACGTGTCGTTGGTTTATTACAGCAATCTATCCTTCTTTTTGCACTGCCCTGACCTCATATTCTAAGTCGTTCTCCACATAAAATAAGAAAGTCCAAATTAATCTCTTGTTTTCTGGATTCTGTTGTACCTAGTACCATACACTGTAGCAACTGAATATTTCTAATCTTTATAAGGTATTTCTGTCATTTTGAGGACACGTTTTATATGACATATATTTATTTCTTTAGTCAGTACAGAACTAAGTAGTAGATACTGTACTCTAAAATGACATTATTTGACTGTCATGATGAAAGTACTGAAGTGTATTGATCTACACTCCACTTATTTTGCAAGAACTGCTTTGCAAATAGTAGCATAACTAATTTTCATAACCCCATGAGATATATTTTATTATGAACTCCACTTTATAGATGTGAAAATAGAGAGGGTAAGTATCTTATACACAATACCACTCTGCCAATAAGTGGAGAAATTAATATTAAAACAAAAAGACAACTGACTGAATGAAAGAATATATTCACAAATGATATATCCAATAATGGGTTTATGTCCAAAATATATAAGTAGCACATATAACTCAAAAACAAAGAAAAAATAATAAACAATTCAATTAGAAATGGGCAGAGGACATGAACAGACATTTCTCCAAAGAAGACACACAGATGGCTAACAGACATGAAAAAATACTCAACACCGCTATTCATTAGCGAAATGCAGATCAAAACCACAATGAGATACCACCTCATACAAGTCAGAATGGCTATTATCAAAGAGTCAACAAGTAACAAGTGTTGGTAAGGATGTGAAAAAAGGGAAATCTTGTGCACTGTTGGTAGAATTATAAATTAGTGCAGTCACTATGGAAAACAGTATGGAGTTTCCTCAAAAAAACTAAAAATAGTTCTACCATACATTACAGCAATTTCAGTCTCAATATTTATCCAAAGAACACAAAAACATTAATTAGAAAAGCTATATGCTCCCTTATGTTTATTGTAGTATTACTTACAATAGCCAATATATGGAAGCAACCTAGGTATCCATCCATAGATGAATGGATCAAGAAGATGTGGTTCATATATACAATGGAGTATTACTCAGAAATAAACACGAGTGAAATCTTGCCTTTTGTGATAACATGGATGGACCTAGAGGGTATTATGCTAAGTAAAATAAATCAGGAAAAGACAAATGCCATGTGGTTTCACTTATATGTGGGCTCAAAAAGAAAACAAAACAAATAAACAAACAAAACAAAAACAGTATTATAGAAACAGAAATCAAACTGATGGTTGCCAGAGGGTAGAGGAAGAAGAAAGAGTGAAAAAGATGAAGGGGAATACAGTCAATAACACTGTAATAAGTTTGCATGGTGACAGATGATTACTAAACTTAGTGTAGTGATTACATTGTAAGCTATATAAATATCAAATCACTATATTGTATATCTGAAACTAATATGTTGCGTGCCAACTATACTTACATTTTAAAAAAGAAACATGTATTCCATTAATAAATTAAACTATCTTTTACAAAAGTGAAAATAAAATACAGGCTGACCTCAGAGGCCATGCTATTGACCATCATGACGTACATGGCAAATATTCCTGTACTAAGAGGTATATTACCCATGGATCATCATTATCATGGTTTGATAGAAAAAGAGACCTTTTTCTTCTGAAAGTTAATAACCATGGTAGACTTCATTTTGTTTGTACTTTTTAAAAAATCTTCACCTAAGGATATGTTTTACCGATTTAGAGAAAGGGGAAGGGAGAGGGGGAGAGCAGGGGAGGTACAGAGGAAGGAAGGAAGGGATGGAGAGAGAGAGAGAGAAAGAGAAACATCAATTTATGAGAGAAACATCAATTGGTTGCTCCTTGTACACACACACACTGGGGATTGAACCCGCAACCTAGGTATGCACCCTGACTGAAAATAGAACTGGCAACTTTTGGGTACAGAGGATGACATTTTAACCAACTAAGCCACACTGGCCAGGGCTATTTGTACAAAAATATGAGCTAGTAAATCTGAATGTATAAAGCTAAAAGTATAATTAACATAAAATTTTAGCCTTATTGAAGTACAATTGACACAATACATTGTAATTTTTATTTTATTTTTGTGTTTTCTTATAGATTTATTTTTCAAACTTATGTTATCTTCATATGCCAAATTATTTATTTGTTTGTTTTTGTATTTTTGTTCTTCCCTGATTTCAGTGGGCTTTATCAAGATATTTTTATTTAATTGTCTTTCTTCTGTTATATTAGAGGGAAGTTATATGTTCTGTTTCTGTTGTTTTTTATATCAATGTATTATTTTTAAAACTCAAATTTATTTTGTATCTTTATTTTAATTCAAAACAATATAAACACAAAATATTTCTCCACTAATCAAATCAAATTCAATATTTTGGTTACTGTTTTATAGTGTTAAAAATTCTATCTTGTTTTAAAATATACTCCACATTGTTCATTATTGTCATTATGATGATATTAGAGTCAATAATAATTGAATTTCTTTTCATAAATTTAGCAATGTCTTTGCTTATAATTGCTTTTCTCAGCTCACTCTGCTTTTAGATTTTATTTCTTCCTACTGAAGTCTATCCTTCAGTAATTCTAATGTGTGTTCACTACAAAAAAATCAACCAAATGTAAAAAAGAAAAAAAGAACAAAATGGGCAGCAATGAAGGAAACAAGGAGCATAAAAGGTATAGACTATGAGGCAAAAAATAGAAAAATGGTAAAAGAGTGTGTTCTTATCCATAATAACATTAAATGTAAGTGGATTAAACATTCAAATAAAAAAGCAGTGATTGGCAGAATGGATTTTTAAAAAAGATCCTAATCACATTGTTTTATACATTGGTCCAAACTCATACAATGTATGACACTAAGAGTGAACCATAAGTTAAACTATGGACTTTGGATAGTTATGATGTGGCAGTATAGGTTTATCAATTGTAACAAATATTACCCTCTGGTAAGAGATGTTGATAATGGGGGCTATGCATGGGTAGGAACAAGGCCTACATAGTACATCTATGTACCTTCCTTTCAGTTTTGCTGTGAACCTAAAACTGCTCTAAAGTTGACTTAAGGATGCTGTTTAAATTGAGCAAATATGTTTAAAGTGAAAGGATGGAAAAAGGTATAGAATGTCAATAGTAGCCAAAAGAGAGTTTGCCTAATATCAGACAAAGTATTCTTTAATGCGAAAACAGTTATAAGATACAAGGAAGGACATTATAAAAGGGTCAATCATCAAGAAGGTTTAAAAAGTATAAGTATATATGCACCACTAGGAAAATGGAGGCAGAGTGATTGGAAGCTACACAGACCATCTCCCAGAACCAAACTGGAATTACAATGAAAATAAGGACAAATCGTCAGGAAAAGGCGACCGAAAAGCAGCTTTGAGGACCACATAACCAGGGACACTGACTCAATCCTGGTAGACTTGCGAAGACGCAGGAGGGGGCCGGGAGCCCACGGTCCGCAGTGGCCTGGGCGGGGACCTGTGGTGGCCTCGGCTGGGACCTGCGCCCTTGGCTGGGACCTGCGGCCCCAGCTGGGACCTGCAGCGGACTCAGCTGGGCCCTGCGGCCTCTGCTGGGACCTGCGGCCACGGTTGAGACCTGCACCCTCGGCTGGGACCTGAGGCCTTGGCTGGGACCTGCGCCCTCGGCTGGGACCTGCAGCTGCCATGGCTGGGAACTGCGCCCTTGGCTGGGAGCTGGGCCCTATGCTGGGAGCTGCCGCAGCCTTGGCGGAGATCAAAGGTTTTAGCTGGGAGCAGCACCCTTGAGTTAAAGTCCTAAGCTGCTCCACAGCGCAGAACCAGGACAGAGGGTAAATTAGCAGCAGCCACTCACCTTGGGCTCCAGCAGAGGGAGGGCAGAATGGACTGGAACTGTGTGGGGACACTTGGGATTTGGAGGGCGAACAGAGCTTTTGCTGAGCTGCAGCCACGCAGTACTGTTGTCATCTCACTCCTTCCCAGAGCCCTGGGGAGAGGCAGTAGCCCCTTCCTTGGAGATTCAACCCCACCTGGTAGCCACTGAAATGCTAATTGAGGCCCATTAACAACCACCATCTGCCCCACCCTCGGGAAATCCTCTTACACAGAGCACCTGAGGGAGTTTTTCAGTCAACTCAGAAACCATGGTTTTTCAGGTGTACTAATAGCCTCCAGGAAAAAAAGCTAGAGGATAATTACCATTCCCTGGGCTAGCAACTCTAACCAGGGAAGTAAGACTTGACAGTGGTGTGTAAAGTGGGTCCTCCCTGCCTCATCCAAAAACAGGAGAGGGACCCAAAAACAGCAGACCACCAACACCCACAGGGAAAATTTGGCAGGCTCCAAAGTCCACTGTGATAGCCAAAATGGTGAAACACAGAAACAAAAGCCAAATGAAAGAAAAAGAGCCCTCTACCGAAGATGGGATAAATGAGGTGCAGTTAAGCAAGTTAACAGAACTAGAATTCAGAGCCATGATCTTGAGGAAGCTCAACAGCATGTGTAAGGACATGAGCACCATGAGTAAAGACATAGAAATGTTGAAAATCAACCAGTTGGAAATTAAAAACCCCCAAGAAGAAATGAAGAATGACATATCAGAAATAAAAAACACATTGGAAACTCTAAACAGCAGAGTAGAGGAGGATGAGGACCGAATCAGTGAATTGGAAGACAGGGTAGAAAAAAATCAACCAATCAGAAAACCAAAAGGAAAAAATAATTAAAAAACAGGAAAACAGCTTAAGAGAACTGTGGGACAACTGGAAACGTAATAACATTCACATCATAGGAGTCCCCGAAGAAGAAGAAAATAAGCAAGGATTAGAGAATATATTTGAAGAAATAGTGACATATAACTTCACTAATTTGGTGAAGGAAGAAGGCATTCAAGTTCAAGAAGGACAGAGAGCCCCAAGTAAGAAGAATCCAAACAGGCCCACACCAAGACACATAGTAATCAAACTGCCAAAAATTAAAGACAAAGAGAGAATCCTACAAGCAGCAAGAGAGAAGCAACAGGTTACCTACAAAGGAAACCCCATAAGGCTCTCAGATGATTTCTGAACAGAAACATACAGGCCACAAGGGAATGGCATGAGGTAATCAAGGTCATGAAAAACAAGGATCTGAATCCAAGACTACTATACCCAGCAAGGCTATCATTCAAAAGAGAAGGTCAAATAAAAAGCTTCCCAGACAAAAAAAGGCTAAGGGAATACATTAGCACCAAACCAACCCTGGAAAATGTGCTAAAAGGACTGCTGTAATTAGCAGGAGAAATAGGAAGAAAAATATAAGCACACTAAACAAAAATGGCAATAAATAAGTACATATCAATGATCACCTTAAATGTAAATGGATTGAATGCTCCCATTAAAAGACACAGAATAGCTGATTGGATAAGAAAGCATGACTCATCTATATGTTGTTTCAAGAGACCCACCTCACAACAACAGACTCATATAGGTTGAAAGTAAAGGGATAGAAAAAAATCTTCCAAGCAAACAGAAAGGAAAAAAAAGCTGGGGTAGCAATACTCATATCTGATAAAGTAGATTTCAAATTGAAGGCCATAACTAGAGACAAAGAAGGCCACTTCATAATATTGAAAGAATCTATCCAACAGGAAGATATAACCTTGATAAACATATATGCACCCAATATAGGAGCACCAAAATATATTAAAAACCTTCTGGAGGACTTCAAAGGAGAAATGGACAGCAATGCAATCATAGCAGGGGACTTCAATACCCCGCTGACATCACTGGATAGATCCTCTAGACAAAAAATTAGCAAGGAAACAGAGACTCTAAATGAAGAACTAGACCAAATGGATTTAATAGATATCTACAGAGAACTACACCCCAAAACTCTGAAATTCACATTCTTTTCAAGTGCACATGGGACATTGTCAAAGATAGACCACATATTAGGACACAAACTAAGTCTCTACAAATTCAAGAAGACTGAAATCCTATCAAGCATCTTCTCAGATCACAGTGGCATGAAACTAGAAATCAGTTGCAAGAAGATCATGCAAAGACATTTGAATAAATGGAAGCTAAATAGCATGTTATTAAACAATGAATGGGTTACCGAGGAGATCAAGGAAGAAATTAAAAACTTTCTGGAAACCAATGAAAATGAAGGCACAACAACACAAAATCTATGGGATGCAGTGAAAGCAGTTCTGAGAGGGAAGTTCATAGCACTACAGGCCTACCTCAAAAAAACAAGAAAAATCTATAATAGACTATCTAACCTCACAAATTAAAGAACTAGAGAGCAAACAAAAAGAAAACCCCAGAGCAAGTAGAAGGAAGGAAATAGTAAAAATCAGAGCAGCAATAAACGACATAGAGTCAAAAAAAAAAAAAAAAAATTCATAGGATCAATGAAACAAAGAGCCGGTTTTTCGAAAAGATAAACAAGATTGATGGACCCCTAGCTAGACTCACCAAGAAACAAAGAGAGAGAACCCAAATACACAAAATCAGAAATGAAAGAGGAGAAGTAACAACTGACACCACAGAAATACAAATTATTGTTAAAAACTAATATGAACAATTATATGGCAACAAATTAGACAATCTAAGCCAAATGGACAAATTTCTAGAAACACATAGTCTCCCAAAACTGGACCAGGAAGAGATAGAAAACTTGAACAGACGAATAACAACAGAAGAAATTGAAGATGTAATCAAAACTCTCCCAGCAAAAAAAGCCCAGGCCTGGATGGCTTCACAGGGGTTTTACCGAACATTCAAAGAAGAACTAACACCCATTCTCCTCAAACTATTTCAAAAATTCAAGAAGAAGGAAGACTTCCAAACTCGTTTTATGAAGCCAGCATAATTCTAATTCCAAAACCAGAAAAAGACACTACAAAGAAAGAAAACTACAGGCCAATATCCCTGATGAACATAGATGCCAAAATCCTGAACAAAATACTAGCAAATCGTATCCACCAACACATCAAAAAAATTATTCACCATGACCAAGTGGGATTCATCCCAGGGATGCAAGGCTGGTACAATATTTGCAAATCCATAAACGTGATACAACACATAAATAAAATGAAGAATAATGCCCTGGCCAGTTTGGCTCAGCCGTTGGAGCATTGACCTGCGGTCCAGAGAGACCCCGGTTCGGTTCCCACGAAGGGTATGTACCTTTGGGCAGTTTGTCGCCAGCTCTGCTTGAGTTGTGTGGGTGGCAACCACTCGATGTGTCCCTTTCACGTTGATGTTTCTCTCTCTCTGTTCCTCTCTCTCCCTCCCACTCTGAACAAAAAATGGAAAAATGTCCTTGGGGGAGGTTTGAAAAAAAAGAAAAAGAAAAAAAACACATGATCATATCAATAGATGCCGAAAAAGCCTTAGACAAAATCCAGCATCCATTTCTGATAAAAACGCTCAGCAGTGTGGGAATAGAGGGATCATATCTTGACATAATAAAGGCCATATATGAAAGACCTACAGCCCACATCATACTCAATGGGCAAAAACTAAAAGCATTTCCCTTAAGAACAGGAACAAGGCAAGGATGCCTACTTTTGCCACTCTTATTTAACATAGTACTGGAAGTCTTAGCCACAGCAATCTGACAGGAAGGAAAAATAAAAGGGATCCAAATTGAAAAGGAGGAAGTGAAACTGTCATTATTCGCAGATGACATGATACTATACGTAGAAAACCCCAAAGACTCCATCAAAAATTTACTAGACTTAATAAATTAATTTGGAAAAGTAGCAGGATACACAATTAATGTCAAGAAATCGATGGCATTCTTATACACCAACGATGAACTCACAGAATGAGAAACTAAGAAAACAATCCCATGTACCATTGCGGCAAAAAAATTAAGATTCCTAGGAATAAACTTAACCAAAGAAACAAAGGACCTATTCGCAGAAAACTACAGGTCATTGAAAAAAGGGATAGCGGAAGATTTTAAAAAGTGGAAGCACATACCCTGTTCATGGATTGGAAGAATTAACATCATTAAAATGTCCAAACTACCCAAAGCAATCTATTAATTCAATGCAATCCCCATCAAATACCAACGGCATACTTCACAGAACTAGAACAAATATTTCAAAAGTTCATATGGAACCAAAAAAGACCTTGAATAGCCACAGCAATCTTGAAAAAGAAGAACAAAGTTGGAGGGATCACATTACCAGATTTCAGGTTATACTACAAAGCCACTGTAATCAAAACCACCTGGTACTGGCACAAGAACAGGCATATAGACCAGTGGAGCAGAACAGAGAACTCAGAAATGGACCCAAGGCAATATACTCAATTAATATTTGACAAAGGGGGCAAGAGCATACAGTGGAGTAAGGACAGCCTCTTTAATAAATTGTGTTGGGAAAATTGGACAGCCAAATGCAAAAGAAATGAAACTAGAACATCAACTTACACCCAACACAAGAATAAACTCAAAATAGAAAAAGACTTAAAAGTGACTCATGAATCTATAAAAATCCTAGAAGAAAATGTAGACAACAAAATGTCAGACATCATACGCAGCAGAATTTTTACTGATATGTCACTTAAGGCAATAGAAACAAAGAAAGAAAATGAACACATGGGACTACATCAAACTCAAAAGCTTCTGCACAGCGAAAGAAACAATCATCAAAACGGAAAGGCTACCCATGTATGGGAGAGCATAATTGCCAATGATACATCAGATAAGGCGTTAATTTCCAATGTATATAGAGTGCTCATACGGCTCAACAAAAGGAAGACAAAGAACCCAATTAAAAAATGGGCAGAGGAACCAAATAGACACCTCTCCAAACAGGACATACAAATGGCCAAGAGACTATGAAGAAATTCTCAACATCACTAATCATCAGAGAGATGCAAATTAAAACAACAGTGAGGTATCACTTCACACCTGTCAGAATGGCCACCATCAACAAATCATCAAACAACAAGTGTTGGTGAGGGTGTGGAGAAAAGGGGACTCTAGTACACTGCTGGTGGGAATGCAGACTGGTGCAGCCACTATGGAAAACAATATGGTGTTTCCTCAAAAAATTAAAAATTGAACTGCCATTTGTCCCAATGATCCCACTTCTAGGAATATACCCTAAGAAGCCTGAAATACCAATCAGAACAAATATATGTACCCCCATGTTTCTAGCAGCACTATTTACAATAGCTAAGATCTGGAAACAGCCCAAGTGTCCATCAGTAGACGAATGGATAAAAAAGCAGTGGTACATATACACAATGGAGTACTATGCAGCTATAAGAAAGAAAGATCTCTTATCTTTTGAGACAACATGGAGGAACCTGTAAAGTGTTATCCTAAGCAAAACAAGCCAAACAGAGAAAGACAAGTATCATATGATTGCACTTATTTGTGGAATATAATAAACATATCAGTCTGAGGAACGGGGTAGTCCCTGAGACGTGGAAGTGGGGTACAGACTGACAATCCCCAGAAGAGTGGTTGCGGGGGGAGAGATAAACCACAGTATTTATATGCATGTATGCATGAACAATGGACATGGAAAACAAAGCTGGGGACAGGGCAGGGAGGGAGGGGGAGGGGGGAATCAGTCGGGGAAAAAGGAGAAACAACTATAACAAAAATAAATTAATAATAATAAAAAAAATTATATATGCACCAAATAACAGAGCTCCAAAACTTATGAAGTAAATATTGACAGAATTGATGGGAAAAATATATAGTTCTACATTAATAGTTGGAGATTTAAGTGCATCACTTTCAATAATAGGTAGAACATCCAGAAAGAAATATATATATATATATATATATATATATATATATATATATATACTAGAACACTATAATCAATAACAGTGGAATATCATCATTCAGAAGTGCAGATGGAACATTCTCTAGTAATGTACATATGTTGGACCACAATTGTCAATAAAAAGATTAAACTCATACAATGTATTTTCTCCCATTAGAATGGAATGAATCTAGAAAGCATAACAGAAAGAAATCTAGAAAATCAACAAATATGTGGAATCAACAAACTCATTAACAATAAATGTATTAAAGAAAAAACCATAAGAGAAATTATAACATAATTGGAGACTAATGAAAATGAAAACACAGCATATTAAATCTTAGAAGATGTAGCAAACTCCATAATCAGGGAAATATATAGTTGTAAACATACACATTGAAAAAAACAAGAAAGAAAATGTTTAAATAAATAACCTAACATTGTACCCTAAAGAACTAGAAAACTAAATCCAAACCTAGCAGGAAGAAGGCAATAACAAAATTAGAATAGAGATGAATTAAATAAAGAATAGAAAAACAATTTCAAAAATCAATGAAACCAAAATATGTTCCTTTGATAAATAAAAAAGAATCAATAGACCTTTGGCTTGATTGACAATGAAAATAAGAGAGAAGATGAAAAAAATAACTAAAATCAGAAATGAAAGTGAGGGTATTACTAGAACATTACAGAAACAAAAGGTGTTTAAGAGAATATTATGAATAATTATATGCCATCAAGTTAGGTATTTAAGATGAAGTGGACAAATTCCTAGAAAGAAAAAAATTACCTAAACGGATTCAAGAAAAAATAGACATCTAAAGAGACCTATAACAAGAAATTAAATCAGTATCCAAAAGCCTCCCAAGAAAAAAAAGTCCAGGATCAGATAAAAGAAGAATTAATGCCAATCCTGCTCAAATTCATCCAAAAACAAAAAAAAGTAGAAGAGGAGAAAACACTTTCTAACTCAATTTATGAGGACAGCATTACCTGGATACCAAAGCCACATATGGAAATTAATCAATATAATACACCATTTTAACTGAATGAAAAAAAAAATCATGTAATTATTTCAAATGATGCAGGCAAAGGCATGTGACAAAATTTAACACCCTCTCATGATTAAAATAAAATACTCAAGAGACTAGAAATTAAAAAAATTTAATTCCATACGATAAAGGGCATTTGTGAAAAATCCATAGCTAACATTATACTCAGTAGTGATAGACTGATAGTTTTCCTCTTAAGATCAGAAGCAAGACAAGAATGCACACTTTCTCTATTGCTATTAAATATTTTTATTTTATTAAATATTTTACTGGAAGTTCTAGCCAGAGTAATTAGTCAAATAAATAAATATATAAATAAATAAGGTATTCAAATGGCAAAGAAAGAAATGAATCTATCTGTATTCACAGATAACATGATCTTATATACAAAAAAAAAAAATACACACACATGAAAGTTACTAAAGTTAACGAATGAATTTAGAAAACATATCAGATTATAAGATTAAAATACCTAAGAATAGATTTAACCAAGAACAACTTCCGGTCAAGATGGTGTAGGTAAATGCGGTATTGCATCCTCCCACAACCACATCAAAGGTACAACTAAACTACAGAACAACCATCATTCAAAACCGCCTGAAATCAAGCTGAATGGAAGTCCTACAACTACAGAATTAAAGCAGCAGCCACATCCAGACTGGTAGGAGGGGCAGAGGCCCGAGGGGCAGCGGGGAGATGGGCTGGTCCCACACGCACGTGTGGTGGATAAAAATCAGGAGGACACCTCGGCTGGGAAGGTCCTTCCTGAGGACTGAGGGGTCCCCATCCCACACCAGGTGCCCCGCTCAGGGTTCCAGTGCCAGGAAGAGAAGTCCCCATAACTTCTGGCTGGAAAAACCAGCGGGAACTGAGCCTCAGGGAAGCTGACGCGGCTGGAGCCCCAGGCAGCTCCCTAAAGAGCCCGAGCACGGACTTATTGGACTCTCTCCCTCTAAGCTTGGAGGGGAGGCAGCCCGAGGGGCATCAGAGTCATACAGGGAAGAACTGAGCTGTTTGGCACTGGAGCGAGGGCTGGAGAGGGGGCTTTCTCCGGGACAAATGTGCTGTAAGAGGCCTTTGTTCCTTTGGTGAGCCCTTCCCAGGGGCGGCAGACAGTTGCCATATCTGGGACTCCAGCAACCTGGCTAACACTGGTAACCCCGCCCTGGTGACTCCCTGAGGCCCCGCCCTGCCCCAGCCAACTTTCAAGCCCACCCAAGCTGTTGCCACTTGCTTAACCATAGGATTGGCCTATCTTGGATCCTGCTTCAGGTTTTTCTTAAATTCTTTCAAATGAGCAGCATCTGGTCTCAGCGAGTCCCATACCTCTCATTAAGTAATACACTGAAACAAACACAGGGAGGCAGCCAAAATGAGGATACAAAGAAACAGGTCCCAAATGAAAGAACAGAACAAAACCCCAATAAAAGAACTAAGCAAAATGGAATTAAGCAACCTAACAGATACTGAGTTCAAAATACTGCTTATAAGGATGCTCAATGAACTTAGTGAGAACCTCAGTGAACTTAGGGAGGGCCTCAAGAGCATAAAAAAGGACCAGTCAGAAATCATGGATACACAGTTAGAATTGAAGGAGGCATTAACTGAAATGAAGAATAATTTACACAGCTTCAATAATAGAGTATGCAAATCCAAGGAGCAAACCATCGATTTGGAATATAAGGAAGCAAAAAATGCCCAATCAGAACAGCAAAAAGAAAAAAGAATCCACAAAAATGAGGATAGTGTAAGGAGCCTCTGGGACAACTTCAAGCATGCCAACATTCGCATCTTGGGGGTGCCAGAAGGAGAAGAGAGAGAACAAGAAATCGAAAACCTGTTTGAAACAATAATGGCAGAAAACTTTCCTAACTTGATGAAGGAAACAGACATACAAGTCCAGGAAGCACAGAGAGTCCCAAACAAGATGAATCCCAACAGGCCCACACCAAGACACATCATCATCAAAATGCAAAAGGTTCAAGACAAAGAGAGAATCTTAAAAGCAGCAAGAGAAAGGCAGCTAGTTACATACAAGGGAGTTCCCATTAGGCTGTCAGCTGATTTCTCAAAAGAAACTTTGCAGGCCAGAAGAGAGTGGCAAGAAATATTCAGAGTGATGAAAAGCAAGAACCTACAGCCAAAATTACTGTATCCTGCAAAGCTGTCATTTAGAATCGATGGACATATAAAAACTTTCCCAGACAAGAAAAAGGAAAAGGAGTTCATCACTTCCAAACCGTTACTATATGAAATGATGAAGGGTCTTTTTGAAGAAAAAGATAAAATATATGAACAAACAAATGGCAATGAATACATACCTATCAACAATGGAATCTACAAACAAAATGAACAGGTAGAACAGAAACATTCTCATAGATACAGAGAACATTTTGTTGGTTGCCAGTTGGGAGGGGGGTTGGGGGATTGGGTGAAAAAGGTGAAGGGATTAAGAAGTACAAATTCATTGCTAGACTGACAAACCTCAAAGGGAAAGGGGTTGGGGGGGGGGGAATAAACCAAAGAACTTATATGCATAACCAATGGACACAGACAATAGTGTGGGAAAACGCAGGAGGGGGGCGGGAGTGGGGAGGAGGGGGTCAATGGGGGAAAAATGTGGAACATCTGTAATACATTTTACATCCAACAATAAAGATTAAAAAAAAAAATAGATTTAACCAAGAAGGCAAATATCTTGTATACGGAAAACTACAAAGTCATTTAAAGAAGACTTAAAATATGGAAAGACATCTTGTGTTCAGGGATTATAAAACAACATCATTAAGATGCCAGTGCTACCCAAAGCAATCTACAGATTCAACAAAATTTCTATCAAAATTCTAACAGCCATTTTTGCAGATATTGCAAATATAATCCTAAAATTTGTATGAAGTTTCAAAGTGCCTTGAGAAGCCAAAATATCCTCATAAAAAAAAGGATAAAGTGGGAGGACTTGCACTTCCCAATTTCAAACTTATTACAGACCCATGGTCATCAAAGCATTGTGGTACTGACAAAGGAGGCACATATACATCAATGAAACAGAATTGAGAGACCATAAATAAATATGCATATCTATGTCCCATTGGTTTTCAACAAAGGTACTGATATCGTTCAGTAGGGAAAGAATGGTTTCTTCAACAAACGGTGCTAAAATACTAGATTTGCACGTGCGAAAAAAATAAGTCGGACTCCTTTCCTCACAGCACATACAAAAATTAACTTAATATAGATAAGTGCCCTAAACATAAAAGTTAAAACTTAGAGAAAAGCACGTAAGCAAATCTTTATGACCTTTGAGTGAGCAATGGATTCTTAGATATGACACCCAAAAGCAATGAGCAACAAAAAGGAAATTAATTAGACTCCATCTAAATTAAAAACTTGCCCTGGCCAGTTAGCTTAGTGGTTAGCGCGTCGGACCACAGACAGAGAGTCCCGAGTTTGGTTCCCGCTAAGGGCATGTACCTTGGTTTCAGTTTGTCCCCAGCCCCGGTTGGGGTTATGTGGGTGGCAGGCAGTCAATGTGTCTCTCTCACTTCGATGTTTCTCTCTCTCTCTCTTCCCCCCTCTCTCCCTCCCACTCTATCTTAAGATAAATGCAAAAAAAAATGTCCTCAGGTGAGGATAAAAAAAAAACAAAAAACTTTATTTTCATCAAAGAACATTGTCAAACAAACAAGAAAGCAATGTACAGAATGAGATAAAATATATAACAGTTGTATATCCAATAAAGGTTAATATCCAAAGTATGTTTAATAATTTACTACAACTCATTAACAAACAGAAAACTCAATTAAAAATGGGCAAAATACTTTCATAGATATTTCTCCAAAAATATATACACAGGTGGTCAATTTGCACATGAAAAAATGCTCAACATCATTAGTCATTAGGGAAATGCAAATCAAAACCACAATGAAATACCATTTCACACCAATGAGGATGGCTATAATTTCTTTAAAAAAATCAAAAACAAAAGCTAATGGAGCCCTGGCCGGTTTGGCTCAGCGGTTAGAGCGTCGGCCTGCGGTCCAGAGAGGCCCAGGTTCGATTCCCGCTAAGGGCACGTACCTCGGTTGCAGTTTGTCCTTGGCCCTGGGTGGTCGAGCGGGTGGCAGCCACTCGATGTGTCCCTTTCACATCGATGTTTCCCTCTCTCTTTCTTCCTCTCTCTCCCTCCCACTCTATCTGAACAAAAAAAATGGAAAAATGTCCTCGGGTGAGGATAAAAAAAAAAAAGCTAATGGAGAGGAGAGAATTTGGAACCTCTGTCCATTGCTGATAGAAATGTAAAACGGTACAGTCATTGTGAAAAACAGTTTAAAAGTTTCTAAATTTTTTAAACAGAATTATCGTATGATCCAGCAACTCCAGTCTTAGGTATATACTCTAAAGAATTAAAAACAGGTACTCAAGCTACTTTTACACATGTTCACTACAGATCATACAAATGTGGTGTATGCCTGCAAGAGCATAAGAGCAGTGCGACGGAAAATTCAGCCATAAAAAGGAATGAAGTTTTTGTACGTGCTACAACATAGATGAATCTCAAAAACATTATACTAAGTAAAATAAACTACCCACACAAAAAAGGGCAAATATTGTATAATTCCACTTACATAGAGTCTAGAATATGCAAATTCATAGTCATAGAAAGTTTATTTGAAGTTATTAGAGACGGGGTAGAAGGAAATGGGGAGTTATTGCTTAATGGATACAGAGTTTTGGTTTGCAGAGATGAAAAGTTTAAAAATAGAGAGTGGTATTGGTTGCACAACACTGTGAATATAATTAGCGCTACTGAATTATACACAAAATGGGTGAAATGTAAAATTTTATGTTGCATATACTTTAACAATATAAATATATTTTAAATAATATAACACACAAATATTTAAGTAGACTTATGAAACTATTCTTAATGGATAGAAAAGAAACTGGGCAATGGGTAGGGGAAATTGGAGTAGTAAATGGATTTTATTTTGTTTTATGATTTTTAAATTATTTTTATAAATAATAGCTTTTCTAATTTAAAAACATAAATAACAAAAAAAAAATTGCATATTTGATTATTCTGTGAACAACAATATGGGTTATTATTCTCATACCATAAATTTAATGATAAGGAAAATGGAATAAGAAATATAGTTAAAATATGTAAAAGTTTATTAAAGCTTGACTTAAAAGGTTTGTGATCACATAAAACAAACATGCTCTGTTTTTCAAAAAAGTATTTTTCTATTTTTATTATACTTCTCCATGTATTAATATAGAATCTTTATTGTATTCAACATGTTTTCATCTATTTAATGTTTCCTGAGAATGTACTGAATTCCAATCCTGTTCTGTCAATGTTCACATCTGATACCTCATCAAGAACAAAGTATTGGATACCTATTCAAAACTAGATTTAGTCGTAAACCACCCTTGACTCAACATTTCCATTCAGTCCCCAACATCGGCTATGTTTTCATTCTGGCTCTGGGTCTCCATGAAAGTAAACAGGTGTAAATACTGCTATACAGACTGAAATGTTGGAGCTCAATCATTTGGCCAAAAACATCCACTATGAGTTTTAGATAAACTGACATCTTCAAAATTATATTCAAAATGACAAGAGGACAAATAGTAACTTGTATTGATTTGCAACTTGATGAAATTTAAGGTACATTGTTCAGGAGATAATAAATCTCTCCTTTGAAATAGGTCTTGTACTAATGCTCAAAAGATACAGAGATTAAGTTACTCAACATCAATACTTGCACACATAAAAATTAAATCCTTTAAAATGATAGATGAGTGGATAAAAAAGATGTGGTACATATACACAATGGAGAACTATGCAGCTGTGAGAAAGAAGGATCTCTTATCCTTTGAGACGACATGGAGGGACCTGGAAAGTATTATCTTAAAGTGAAACAAGCCCATCAGAGAAAGACAAATATCACATGATCTCACTTATTTGTGGAATATAATGAACAAAACAAGCTGATGAACAAAATAGATCGAGAGACATAGAAGTAGGGTACAGACAGACAAACCTCAGAAGAGGGGGTGAGGAGGGACGAGATAAACCACAGAACTTATATGCATGTATGTGTAACCATGGACATAGACAACAATGCTGGGACGGGGCAGGGGGGTGGGGGGGAAGCTGGAGGAGGGTATCAATGGGGAAAATGGAGAAACATCTATAACAAAAATATATTAAAATAATATATTAAAATAATAAAAATAAGAATGTAAAAAAAATGAATAAGAGTATTAATTCTAGAAAGAAACCTTTTAACACATAGTTTCACACTCTTTTTTTACAGGTGAGAAATCACAGATTCCAAGAGAGCAGGTTGCACTAGAGCAGCAGCTTCCGGAGGCCAAACACGGATTCCAAGGCTGAATGTGCCAGTCTCCATTTATTTACTTTTCTCCTTTTCTTCTTCTTTCCATTTATTTATTTATTTTAGCTAGTATCTTGTCTTTCTTTCTATTTAGTTATTTAGTTATTTAGTTATTGTTGACAATATTACAGATGTTCCCCATTTTCTCCTATTTTGCCCCCCTTTACCCAGCTCCCACCCTACCCCAGGCCTTCCTCATACTATTGTCTATGTCCCTGGGCTATGAATATATTTTTATTCCACCCCTATGAACATGTTACACACACACACACACACACACACACGCACACACGCACACACACACACACACAGGAAAAGAAAAGAAAGACACAGCAAAGCTAAATGAGGTAGGACTACCATAAGAAAATTGACTAGGTACCCTTTTTACAGGACCAAAGCTTCATACACTATCTTTTTTGAGACACAGAACATACATTCAATGGCACATTAACGTTTTAAATCATTTATAGCATCTTTCCATACCAGGCTTTGTTATTTCTAATACAGATCATGTTTGCATCAGGTCTCTCCTTTTTTCTTAAGGGCAACTCGATTCTTGAATTCAGGTTACTCTGGCTTTCCTTATTATTAGGCACAAAATCATGTGTAATGTGCAAGACAAATTAGGGTGCTACTATAAATAATTTTAATTTGAATAGTGCTTAGCTATTTCTTTAGCTGTTATTTATTTAGTTACACAAAAGGCTGGGAACTGGGTCTTGACACATGGTTCTGACTTCCCACAATCACACAGTGTGGACCTAGGGGCTGGTTTTAAAATGAAGAACCTCCTTGTGACAGCTAAATGCCAAGGCTGTAGTTTTGAAAATATAAAACCATTATTTTTTTCCTTTCTCCCCTTTCCCACTATTATATCTTCTGTTTCTCCTGCCCAATTTACAAGACTCTAAGCTTTCAAGACATTGCAACAAAAATGGCCTCAACTAGCATTGATTTTCATTATTTATATTTCATAAGGCAAAAATTAGCCGACACAATTGTGTAGTGAACGTTGCAAGAGGTGAATAAACAAACATAATAAGATTTTTCTAATGTGTGGCCATCTCTAATAATATTATTCTGCATAGATTTTTTTTTTTTTCCAGGTGAAGCTAAAGCACCAACGGAGGAGAAAAGATTTTCAGTGTCAGTGAAGTTAAAAACATGTCAGCAGCAGTTCCTTCTGTGAATATTGTCTCACATGAAAGAAAGGATGGATTGAATTCATATCCGAAACAAGACAAGATTTTCCATCTGACCTCATTATGTGTTTCTCTGGAGTGCATCCCTGGGTTTCTGCCGGAACTGAAATGCGTGGTGTGGAAACCAAATATAAAACAGCTCGGTACTGCTGTAACTGACATATCTTAATAAGATGGAGTATTTATTGTTTTGCCACAGTCATCTCTTAACTCTAAAAGTCATAATGATGTGCTGGATCCCTTTGTTAAAGCAATCCCCTTAAGTGAAGGCGTGTACTAATGAAAGGGTTTAATGCTGCACGGCTGGAAACAAAGATGAAGTAGAATTACTGTATATCACAGAGATTTATATTGAGATTTTTTATGGAAAGATTTTTAGAAACTAGATTATTGTCTCCTTGTAAATAATTAAACATACAAATTATCATTGTTACAATCCAGCCAATTTTCTTTTCTGTGAGCATATGTAATCGATTCAAGAATATATTGCTTTAAAGGGATTTATAGCATTTTTCATTGTTCCTGATTATACTAGAAAATTATTCAGAGGTCAGAATAAAAAACTTTCCTTTAGATTAACCTTGTGCTACATAGAGAGATTTCCTCTATCTTACCCTATAATAAAGGCATCTTGTTTTTCAGTTTTCTTTGTACAAAGGCTTATATGTATGTGTGTGCGTATACATTTGTATATATCACACTAATGATTAAAACATCATTGTTTATATTATTACTGTATGTATATATATGTTTATATATATTTACACACACATTATGATTTTATTTTTTAAATATAGTCAATATAATGAAAATATTAGAACTACAAAAATCTACCACCATTAAAATATTTCTATAACTTCAGAGCTATTCTTTAAATTAATTATCAATATCGTAAGACTCAAACACTGACCAGAAACTATTTAAAAGAGGTCATTACATGGATCTCTCTCTCTATAGATATAGATTTAGATATAATGAGATGCATTATTTTGGTGAAATTAATATCAATCTTCTATATTTACACTTAATAATTTGACATATAGTTTATATTTTAGTTGCTATAGCAACACATTGTTAAATCAATGCTCCTAAGTTGTACATTTTATAAAGCAGAAAATACCAAATTATAGAATCTAACAGGTTAACTTGGGCAAGTTTTGAGGACTTAATGAAATAGTTTGGTCAATATGTTCAGTATGGACTCAAAATTCCTGACATTCAATACATTTCTATTTGATCCCTGAGGAAAATGGATCTTTTGGAAACAGAAAGGCCTTCTGATCTGACACTTTTATTTGTAGGGAAATAACTAGTTTATTAAAAGAGCAAATATTTATGAAATGCACACTGCATCCCAGGCATTTTGCTTAATGCTGGGAATACAGAGATTAGTTAAACTCCCTCTATTCAAACACAGAGCTCACTGCCCAACACTGAGCTCTTGTGAGAAACTAAATTAAAAATGTACATATATATTACAGTCAAACCTGGGAAGTGGTGCTTAATCCCCCACACTTGAGACATAGTGACTCATTTCCAAATAATAGAATAATAAAAGAGAAAAACAGTAACATTGCAGTGGAGAACCTGGTAAACAGGGTCTTAACCAAGCGACAAAGGTTAACATTAGCAGCGATGTCCTGTGGGTGTCCCATTCCCCTGATATAATGTGATGAGAGGGATTTTCACCTCTCTTGTATTATTTCCAAAAGTTTATAACCCCAGACCAGTCTGAGAAAACATGAGATAAACCTAGATTGGGTGACAGTTCTACAGAATACCTAGCCAGTACTCCTCAAGATTGTCAAAGTCATGACTAAGGAGGAGACTCTCACAGACCAGAGGATACTGGGGAGTCATGATAACTAAACACAATGTGTTTTTCTGAAATAATCTGGAACAAAAGGGGACATTAAGGGAAAACTGCTGAAATGCAAATAAAGTCTAGAGATCAATTAAAAATAAAACAATTTACATATAACTTTAAAGTCTAGCAAATAGCTCTGTATATTAGGAAAGAGGAACTCAGATTTCATCAACAGGATATCAATTATAAACTATGCTTGTGCATGTATTTTAGAATCTGGTTCCTATCTATCCCTTTAAATCCTACTAAGACAAACATCCCACATAGTGAATAAGTTCCAAATTCCTGACCATCCTTCTCTTTCTCACATGCGCCAAGCTGATTGCCACCTCATGGCTTTTATTTCTGCTCCTGCCATCACCTTTTTGGTGATTCAATTTTCATAAGTCACTTAATTGTTTGATTTTCTTTTAAGTATCTTTCAGATTACTATAAAACTTAATTATGTATTGTGTAGAAATTGTATATAAAATACAAATGTATTTTAATCAAATATATTATGTATTTTTTAAATTTTCCATTTATAGAAGTTATACTCAATTTCTAGTTTAAAAGAAAGCCAACATTTATGTTGTTTATGAAATTTAGACAATTCTGTAAATAAATATACATCCCAAGATATTTCATAAGCATTTGAAAGACATATTTTCATACAATTGTGACAGCATTAGAATTCTCCATGAAAAACATGTTTTAGTCTAATATGGTTAAAATTAGCCTTAAAATTCAAACTATGAAACCAGAGAAATGATTTCAACATAGCAATTACACATGGCACAAGAGATTTAATATGTAACATACTTTTTAAAATTAGCATAGTCCAAAAATTAGCCTTCAGTGTTAGCAGTGCCCGAAACAACGGTTAAAATGAAGGGTATGTTGATGTTTTGCCTTCAAAAGCTTTTTTTTCCCCTTTGCCCAAACTCTCCTCGCCTCTACTTCGAGAATTTACTACTAAAACTGCCTAGGCAAAATACAGTTTTAAAAACTGCCTAGGATAAATTGTGTCAAATCATTTTGTTCCTTTGTCTCTTTGTTTGTTCTGTAGTTGTTTTGTTACCTTTGGTTTTTAGATTTGGGACACAATGGGAAGAATTGTGTGAGCTCAGTTTCTGCAGATGAAGGGGTGAAATAAGGATAGTGGCAGAACTCATTTAGAAATCTTCTACTTTTATATTCTTAAGTCAAATCCTTAAGTCTCTAAGTCAAATGCTCGACTCGATTGGAACATAGAGTTTTATTTACAGATGCCTTCATTAGCCCTTTCGCTGTGCAGACAGATACCTTGCTTACTACTATTAATCCCCACCAGATTAAATTAGTTGCGTCAGGGCTCTATAACTCCTCCACGGGAGCAAGGGCTGTGTAGCAAAACAGCGCTGGTAGGGAGTGAATGGTTATCAAGAGAAAGTTTACTTTCAGGGCTAAGAATTAATTTAGCTGAATTGGTGCAGTGAGAGTGGTGAACACAATCCCCTCACTGTTGTTTGTCAGGGTGTGTTATATCACCCTGGATTGCTTTGTCAATAATCTGCCTGGCCTGCAAGCTAAAAATCTAAGATTGCTTGGATGACTGACAGGCTGGAGATAACTGATAATTCTAAGGAATTGGAGGTGTAAAATCTTTAAGGACCATGTCTACAGTATAAATGCCAGGGTATCTCCACATCACTCTGTACTTACAAAGGCAACAGCATTGTTAATGGCAGCCTGTCTGTCCATCAAGTTTGTTACCAGTGGATTTATCCCTCTTTCACTCCTTATCTTTCTTTGCTGTGTTTATTTCGAAACCAGCTGCAGAATAAATTGCCTCTTGTCTTCACCTCCTACACTGAGTACAATGATATGTTCTGTAACGCTTAAAATCATGGTGTTTTTCAAGCACTCCTTTTTCAAAACACTGACTTCTAATTCTGTTTGTTTATGAATATGTATTGTTAGTTTTTTTTCTCCTGTGGGGCTTTTAGTAGAACACTAAAAATGTCTCTTATTTACTTGGTGAGTGCTCAAGATCTAGATAAAGGTGTGTGTGTAATCTTCCATACAGAAGAAATAAATAGAATTAAAATAACATTTTGTTTTATTTTGAATAATTCATTAGATCTGCTCTTTTTTTTTATCAGATATTAACATTAATAAACAGCCAAATAATTTGAGAAAATATAACATTTTTATTAAGTAATTTTCAGAATTTAATAAAGTTTAAAGCATCCCTCCTTTATACTCACCTGCCCATTTGCACTTTTATTGGGGGGGGGATTAATTTTTTTTCTTTATTTATTTTAGAGAGAGAGGAAAGGAGAGGGAGAGAGAGCTAGAAACTTCAATGAGAGAGAATATTGATCGGCTGCCTCCTGCATGCCCCCCCACTGAGGATCAGGCCCACAACCTGGGTATGTACCCTGACCAGGAGCAGAACCAATGACCTCTTGGTGCATGGGTCAATGCTCACCCACTGAGCCACACCAGCCAGGCTGTCCATTTGCACTTATTAAACTTACGACTGATAGGAAAGAAGACGGTGTCGGTTAGGCAGATATAAAGATCAAAATTTGAGTTTATATAAAAGTCCCAAGCTCTACTGTAATCAAACCTTCCTCTGCTGTTGGTAGGAGTATAATTTGAGCCAATCACTTTGGAAACTTTAGTTTTATATATATAGATACACACACACACATACATACACACACACACACATATATATAATGTATAATGCATGTATAAACACTGTTTTTAATATGGATAAGATAAAAACCACCAGAGTATTGATTTACATTAGAATGGAAAAATAAATTTTATTGTGGATATTCATCCAATGGAATACTATACAGCAATAAAAGTGAAGAAACTGCAGCAACACATAGCACACAGATGGAGCTTGCAAACACAACGTTAAGCCAGTCATATACACTCAATGATTTTTTTCACATAAAATTCAAATCTGACCATAACTGAGTTAGAAGTGACCCTTGAAGTATGGGTCAAGCATGAGGAGACTTCTAAGATTCTGATTATGTCCCATTGTTTCTTCATACGGGTGCTGGTTACATGCTATATTTATCTGTTTGTTGGGTTAAAATTCATCAAAATGTACACTTATTATTTGTCAGCTTTTCTGTACATATGTTACTACTTCATACAGTTGAATATTAACAATGTGTTCCTATTTTCCAGTAGTATTTGCAACTATATCTAAATCATAATTATCAGGCATCTCCTATATTCTCTCTAAATGCTGTTTCTTGGTTTTTTGCAGAAGACAAAGGTAAGAAAAAAGGAAAAGAGGGCTCTAGAAAAGCGATAATCTGTGAATGGCATATATATAAAAAATTGATCTCAATAATAAAGACTTCTCTGATGATTAAACCATGGGTATTTAGACATACATGTACACATGCATGCACACCCACACGCTCGTTTGTGTACATTTTGTGGCTTCCTATATCGATAAGCAATGAAGGCAAACATTTATTAATCACTATTTTATAGCACAAAAAGTTTTCTAATTTCACTGAGCAACAATAGGCAGTCATTTTTATTTAAACTGGATATTATATGCAATCTCAGAAATATCATTAATTCACTTATTCACAAAATCTTTTGGAGGATATATATTTCTGAATTGAACATTGTGCTAAGGCCAAGAATATGAAAATCAATGCACAGTTCTTCTTTTTCATGGAACACAATGACTTATTTTTCTTCAATAAACCTGCCAGCTGATTACTACCTATCAGCATTTAAAATGCTATTGCAGCATGTTCCATGTTACGGTTGACCAATGGTTTACTTTAATTTTTTTGTTGTTGTTGTTACAGATATTTTACCTTTTTTACCCCATTCGCACCCCCATCCCCACCCACCCCGCCCCGTCCCTGGCTTAGTTGTCCAGGTCCATTGGTCATGCATACATGCATATAAGTTCTGTGGTTTATCTCTTCCCAACCCCCACCCCGTCTTCCGAGGGATGTCAGTCTGTGCCCTACTTCCATGTTTCTGGGTCTACTGTATTCCTCAGACTGTTATGTTCATTATATTCCGTATATAAGTAAGATCATGTGGTATTTGTCTTTTTCTGCTTAGCTTATTTCACTTAGGATACTTTCCAGGTCCCTCCATGTCGTCTCAAAGGATAAGAGATCTTTCTTTCTTACCGCTGCGTAGTACTCCATTGTGTATATGTACCACTGCTTTTTTATCCATTTGTCTAGTGGTGGACACTTGGGCTGTTTCCAGATCTTAGCAAATGTAAATAGTGCTGCTATGAACATGGGGTACATATATTCTTCCTGATTGGTGTTTCAGGCTTCTTAGGGTATATTCCTAGAAGTGGGATCACTGGGTCAAATGGAAGTTCAATTTTTAATTTTTTAAGGTAACACCATATTGTTTTCCACAGCGGCTACACCAGTCTGCATTCCCACCAGCAGTGTATTAGAGCCCCCTTTTCTCCACACCCTCACCAACACTTGTTGTTTGATGATTTGTTGATGGCGGCCATTCTGACAGGTGTGAGATGATACCTCATTGTTGTTTTAATTTGCATCTCTCTGATGATTAGTGATGTTGAGCATTTCTTCATATGTCTCTTGGCCATTTGTATGTCCTGTTTGGAGAGGTGTCTATTCAGCTCCTCTGCCCATTTTTTAAATGGGTTCTTTGTCTTCCTTTTGTGGAGTTGTAAGAGGCCTCTATATATATTGGAGATTAACCCCTTATCTGATGTATCATTGGCAATGATGTTCCCCTATACAGTGGGTTGCCTTTCCATTTTGATGATTGTTTCTTTTGCTGTGCAGAAGCTTTTTAGTTTGATGTAGTCCCATGTGTTCATTTTTTCTTTTGTTTCTGTTGCCTTAGGTGATGTATCAGTGAAAATTCTGCTCCGTATGATGTCCAAAATTTTGTTGCCTACATTTACTTCTAGAATTGTTATGGATTCACGGGTCACATTTAAGTCTTTTATCCATTTTGAGTTTATTTTTGTGTATGGTGTAAGGTGATGGTCTAGTTTCATTTTTTTGCATGTAGTTGTCCAATTTTCCCAACACCATTTATTAAAGAGGCTGTCTTGCCCTGGCTGGTTTGGCTCAGCGGTTAGAGCATCAGCCTGCGGTCCGGAGAGACCCAGGTTCGGTTCCCGCTAAGGGCATGTACCTCGGTTGCACTTTGTCTCTGGCCCTGGTTGGTTGTGTGGGTGGCAGCCACTCGATGTGTCCCTTTTACGTCGATGTTTCTCTCTCTCTCTCTCCCTCCCACTCTATCTGTACAAAAAAAAAAGGAAAAATGTCCTCGGGTGAGGATAAAAAAAAACAAAAAAAACAACTGGCTGTCTTTACTCCACTGTATGCTCTTGCCACCTTTGTCAAATATTGATTGAGCGTATTGCCTTGGGTCCATTTCTGGGTTTTCAGTTTTGTTCCACTGGTCTATATGCCTGTTCTTGTGCCAGTACCAGGCAGTTTTGGTTACAGTCACTTTGTAGTATAACCTGATATCTAGTATTGTGATCCCACCTACTTTGTCCTTTTTCAAGATTGCTGTGTTTATTGCTGTGTTTTTTTGGTTCCATATGAACTTTTGAAATATTTGTTCTAGTTCTATGAAATATGTCGTTGGTATTTTGATGGGGATTGCATTGAATCTATAGATTGCTTTGGGTAGTATGGACATTTTAATGATGTTAATTCTTCCAATCCATGAACAGGGTATGTGCTTCCACTTTTTTATATCTTCCTCTATTTCTTTTTTCAATGAACTGTAGTTTTCTGCAAATAGGTCCTTTAATTCTTTGGTTAAGTTTATTCCTAGGTATCGTAATTTTTTTGGCGCGATGGTAAATGGGATTGTTTTTTCAGTTTCTCTTTCTGTGAGTTCATCATTGGTGTACAAGAATGCCGTCGATTTCTTGACGTTAATTTTGTATCCTGCTACTTTGCCAAATTCATTTATTAAGTCTAGTAGATTTTTGATGGAGTCTTTAGGGTTTTCTATGTATAATATCATGTCATCTGCAAATGATGACAGTTTCACTTCCTCCTTTCCAATTTGGATCCCCTTTAATTTTTCTTCCTGTCTGATTGCTGTGGCTAAGACTTCCAGTACAATGTTAAATAAGAGTGGCGAAAGTGGACATCCCTGTCTTGTTCCTGTTCTTAATGGAAATGATTTTAGTTTCTGCCCATTGAGTATGATGTTGGTTGTAGGTCTTTCATATATGGCCTTTATTATGTTGAAATATGATCCCTCTATTCCCACATTGCTGAGCGTTTTTATCAGAAATGGATGCTGGATTTTGTCGAATGCTTTTTCAGCATCTATTGATATGATCATGTGGTTTTTATTCTTCATTTTGTTTATGTGGTGTATCACATTTATTGATTTGCGAATATTGTACCAGCCTTGCATCCCTGGAATGAATCCCACTTGGTCATGGTGAATAATTTTTTTGATGTATTTCTGGATCCGATTTGCTAATATTTTGTTCAGGATTTTGGCGTCTATGTTCATCAGGGATATTGGCCTGTAGTTTTCTTTCTTCGTAGTGTCTTTTTCTGGTTTTGAAATTAGAATTATGCTGGCCTCATAGAATGTGTTTGGAAGTCTTCCTTCTTCTTGAATTTTTTGTAATAATTTGAGGAGAATGGGTGTTAGTTCTTTTTTGAATGTTCGGTAAAACTCCCCCCTGAAGCCATCTGGGCCTAGGCTTTTGTTTGCTGGGAGAGTCTTGATTACCTCTTCAATTTCCTTAGTTGTTATTGTTCTGTTCAAGTTTTCTATCTCTTCCGGGTCCAGTTTTGGGAGTCAGTGTGTTTCTAGAAATTTGTCCATTTCACTTAGATTGTTGAATTTGTTGCCAGTTGTTCATAGTAGTTGTTAATGATCTTTTGTATTTCTGTGGTGTTGGTTGTTACTTCTCCTCTTTCATTTTTGATTTTGTGTATTTGGGTTCTCTCTCTGTTTCTTGGTGAGTCTAGCTAAGGGTCCATCAATCTTGTTTATCTTTTAAAAAAACCTGCTCTTTGTTTCATTGATCCTTTGAATTGTTTTTTTGGTCTCTATGTCATTTATTTCTGCTCTGATATTTACTATTTCCTTCCTTCTACTTGCTCTGGGGTTTTCTTTTTGTTTGCTTTCTAATTCTTTAAGTTGTGAGGTTAGACAGTCAATTAGAAATTTTTCTTGTTTTTTGAGGTAGGCCTGTAGTGTTATGAACTTCCCTCTCAGAACTGCTTTCGCTGCATCCCATAAATTTTGTGTTGTTGTGTGTTCATTTTCATTGGTTTCCAAGAAGTTTTAATCTCTTCCTTGATCTCCTTGGTGACCAATTCATTGTTTAATAACATGCTATTTAGCCTCGATGTGTTGAAATGTCTTTGCATGTTCTTGTTGCAATTGATTTCTAGTTTCATGCCATTGTGATCTGAGAAGATGCTTGATATGATTTCAATCTTCTTGAACTTGTAGAGATTTAGTTTGTGTCCTATCATGTGGTCTATCTTTGAGAATGTCCCATGTGCACTTGAGAAGAATGTGTATTCTATAGTTTTTGGGTGTAATTCTCTGTAGATATCTATTAAATCCATTTGGTCTAGTGGTTCATTTAGAGTCTCTGTTTCCTTGCTAATTTTTTTGCCTAGAGGTTCTATCCAGTGCTGTCAACAGGGTGTTGAAGTCCCCTGCTATGATTGTATTGTTGTCGATTTCTCTTTGGAAGTCCTCCATAAGATTTTTAATATATTTTGGTGCTCCTATATTGGGTGCATATATGTTTATCAAGGTTATATCTTCCTGTTGGATAGATCCTTTCAATATTATGTAATGGCCTTCTTTGTCTCTAGTTATGGTCTTCATTTTGAAATCTATTTTATCAGATATGAGAATTGCTACCCCAGCTTTTTTTTTGCTTTCCATTTGCTTGGAAAATTTTTTTCCATCCCTTCACTTTCAACCTATGTGAGTCTTTTGTTGAGAGGTGGGTCTCTTGCAAACAACATATAGATGAGTCATGCTTTCTTATCCAATCAGCTACTCTGTGTCTTTTTATGGGAGCATTCAATCCATTTACATTTAAGGTGATTATTGATATATACTTATTTATTGCCATTTTTGTTTAGTGTGGTTCTATTTTTCTTCCCTTTTCTCCTGCTAATTACATCAGTCCTTTTAACATTTCTTGCAGTGCTGTTTGGTGCTAATGTATTCTCGTAGACTTTTTTGGTCTGGTAAGCTCTTTCTTTGACCTTCTATTCTGAATGATAGCCTTGCTGGATAGAGTAGTTTTATATTCAGATCCTTGTTTTTCATGACCTTGATTACTTCATGCCATTCCCTTCTGGCCTGTAGTGTTTCTTGTGAGAAGTCAGCTGAGAGCCTTATGGGGTTTCCTTTGTAGGTAACCTGTTGCGTATCTCTTGCTGCTTTTAGGATTCTCTCTTTGTCTTTAATTTGTGGCATTTTAATTACTATGTGTCTTGGTGTGGGCCTGTTTGCGTTCTTCTTACTTGGGACTCTCTGTGCTTCTTGAACTTGAATGCCTTCTTCCTTCACCAAATTAGGGAAGTTTTCTGTCACTATTTTTTTGAATATATTCTCTATCCCTTGCTCATTTTCTTCTTCTTTGGGGTCTCCTATGATGCGAATATTATTACGTTTCCAGTTGTCCCACAGTTCTCTTAAGCTGTCTTCCTGTTTTTTAATAGTTTTTTTTCCTTTTGTTTTTCTGATTGGTTGATTTTTTCTACCCTGTCTTCTAATTCACTGATCTGGTCCTCAGCTTCCTCTACTCTGCTTTTTAAACCTTCCAATGTATTTTTCATTTCTGATATGTCATTTTTTATCTCTTCTTGATGGTTTTTAATTTCCAGTTGGCTTATTTTCAGTGTCTCTATGTCCTTACTCATGCTGTTCACCTTTCTCAAGATCATGGCTCTGAATTCTACCTTTGTTAACATGCCTAATTGCTCCACATTGATCTCATCTTCAGTGGAGGTCTCTTGCTCTTTCATTTGGCTTCTGTTTCTGTGTTTCACCATTTTGGCTATTACTGTGGGCTTTGGAGCCTGTCAAGTTTTCCCTGTGGGTATTGGTGTTCTGCTGTTTGTGGCTCCCTCTCCTATCTTTAGATGAGCGAGGGAGGACCCACGTTAAACACCACTGTCAAGTCTTACTTTCCTGGTTAAAGTTGCCAGCCCAGGAAAGGTACTGTTATCCTCTAGCTTTTTGCCTGGAGGCTAGCAGTCGAGGTTACTTGATGAGTTTTGGGTTGTCAGTTGATTGAAAAAACTCCCTCAGGTGCTCAGCACAAGGGGCTTTCACGAGGGAGGGGCAGATGCTGGTTGTTAATGAACCTCAATTAGCACTTCAATGGCCCACAGGGTGGGGTTGGATCTCAGAGCCAGGGGTTGTTGCCTCTCCTCAGAGTCCTGGGAAGGAGCAATCTGGCCACTGTCCTGTGTGGCTGGCACTCAGCAAACGCTCTGAGTGCCCTACAAAGCCCGAGTGTCCAGACACAGTTCCAGTCCAGTCTACCCTCCCTCTGCCGGAGCCCAAGGTGAGTGGCTGTGGCTGTTTTAGCCTCTGTCCCGGCTCTGTGCTGTGGGGCCGCCTGGGAGTGTAACCCGAGGGCACTGCTCCCAGCTGAGGCCGCTTCCGAGCTGTGGACTGTGGGCTCCCAGCCCCCGTCTTGCGCCTTCGCAAGCCTACCGGGATGGAGTCAATGTCTCTCGTTATATGGTCCTCCAAGCTGATTTTCTGTTGCTTTTCCCCATCAATTTGTCTGTGTTATAGTTGTAATTCCAGTTTGGTTCTGGGAGACGGTCTGTGTAGCTTCCATTCACTCCGCCGCTATTTTTCGATCTCCTACTTTAATTTTTAAAGTATGACCCTTAAGAGGTTATCTCTATAAAAAAATTCTATAAACTGGATGGCTTAAACGATAGACATTTATTTCTCACAGTTCTGAAGGCTGGCAAATTAAAGATTAAGATGCCTGCTGATTTGGTTTGAGGGAAGAACCTGCTTCCTGGCTTCTTGTTGTAATCCCCCGTGGCTGAGTGAGGAACAAATTGTCTGGTTTCTTTGGCACTAATTCATCATGAGGTCCCTACTCTAAGGACCTCATCAAAATCTAGATATTTTAAAATACTATCACACTGGGGAGGTGGATAGGCCTTCAACATATGAATGGGGGATGAACACAGACATTCAGGATATAATTAGAGGCAAGGTTTGGTGATGATATATTTTAAATAAATCATCTACCTCTGTCTGTGGCTCCTACCTTTAGGTAACTTCCCACACCCTTCCTTGCCTTTTCTTCTTCAACAATGACATTTAAAAAATAGTAAAAAAGCCTGCCAGTGTGGCCAGTGTGAGCTTCAACCCATGCACCAAGGAGTCGCCGGTTCGGTTCCTGGTCAGAGTACATTCCCAGGTTGTGGGCCAAATCTCCAGTGGGGGGTAAGCAGGAGGTGGCCATTTGATGTTTTCTTTTATCCAAGTTTTTACCTCTCTCTCTCGGTCTCCCTTCCTGTCTCTCTAAAATCAATGAAGAAAAAAAAAATTTTAAATAGTAAAAAAAATATATATATATACATATATGTATTCACTAATTCTAATTCATTTTATATCTAATAGTAATTAAGCAATCAAATTCATTACTATTGTTACCATGAGTCTTTTCTTATTACGGTTGCTTTGATATAGAATAAATGAACAATTAGAATAGCAATCTATTATCAAAATTGTCTTGCATGTAAAAAATGATTTTATTTCTCCAAATAATGTCATTTCAAATTGTCAGGTTAACTGGAAGATGCAGTTTTGAAGTAAAAAATTTAACTTGATTAATTTTTAGTTAATATTTTGTTATTAACACACACACACACACACACACACACACACACACACACAAGATATCATTACAAATCTATGTTGTTTTGAAAGTTTTAGTAACTATGCCCAGCCAGTGTGGCTCAGTGGATTGAGTGTGTCCCATGGACTGAGAGGTCCCAGCTGATTCCCCATCAGGTCACATGCCCAGGTTGCCAGCTCAATCCCCAGTAGGGGGCGTGCAGGAAGCAGCCAACTGATGTTTCTCACATTGATGTTTCTATCTCTCTCTCCCTTCCTCTCTTTCTAAGAAATCCATAAAAACATATTTTTAAAAAAGAAAGTTTTAGTAACTATTTTCAATGTGGAAATGTCTTCAGGAACATTTATCCCTTCTATTTCATCTTGAATGGACTTCTATTTCTAGTTGAGTTATATTTATATCAAGGCAAAGTTAGATTCTTCTATAACTCTTTTTAGTAGTATTAAGTAATTCTACTTCACCATTAAATGAGACATAGTCATTTAATATACTTTAGTGTCTTAAAAAATGTCTGACTGCATCTCATCAATGCCAAGTTATAAAAAAGAATTTTGGAATATGTGGGCCCCATATCTTTAAACAGCTGTTAGAAAAGTAAACATTTTAATGTTCATCTATATGTGTTGCAATATAATTAGAGTGGATGTGAAGCAAGTCTTTTATTTACAAAAGTTTGCAGTTTTTTATCAGAATTATTTAAGAGAGTATGCCCTAGCAGTTCTGTCTACATAATAAAAACTGTGAAAATGGTGAGTTTTTCTCCTTGGGCTTTGAGTAAATGTAATACATCTTAGGAAACTGCCACCCCAATGACTATGACAGTAGTAATAATTTTAAAACAATGGCCCAGGATGAAACAACCAGTTGGATGTAGGTAGTATTCTAAAGAAAACCAATGTGTTATCTCCAATATTCCTATACGTGCTAGCAGATAATAATGACTGGTAAAGCTTTAGAAAGAATTAGGAAGGACATTCTAGGTGAAAGAGCAAAATATACATATATATAGAAATGAAAGATGTATCCAAGAAACTTTAATTAGACCAATTTGGCAAATGAATAGAGCTAATCTAAAAGAGAATAAGAAAAAATAAATGATAGGTTGATCCACTGAGTCACACCAGCCAGGCAAGAGTCGGCATTTTTATCATGACACTTGGAAATCTGCTTTGCCAGAGTGCTATCTTTCACTTAATAGCAGCTAATAATTTTGCCAGTCCTTTCACCACACAACATGGGCCATTATCTTTCTATCCTTAAGGAGACTGGACTAGGCTCTTCACTTTGTGATAACAACAGCATTCTAAACGGGCAAGCTCCGATGTCCAAGTGTATATCAAGCCTCCATTTCTATCCCATATACTAATACCATACTGTTCTAGTAAGTCACACTTCCAAAGCTAGATTCTGTGTTGGAAGGGACTAGAAATGGGGGTCATGTGATTCATTGAGGGCCATTATTATAACAAAATAACCCAATAGTCTATTGTGTGAATTAAATGAAATAATGCATAGGAATTTTTTAGCATATGTCTAATATATAATAGGTACTCAATAAATGTTAACTACTATTAAAAACTTAGTAATGATTTCCACAATTACATATTTATTTTACTACCAACCTCATCAAGGAGCTATATTACTTAATCCTTATTAATTTGTTTTAACAATGTTCCTCTGGACTGTCTCTGTTCTTACCCAACACCCACTTTAACACAAGACTTGGTACTTAGAAGTAACTCCCAAAGCAATTCCAGTTTCAAAATGTATCAATAAATATAGGCATTTTACTAAAGATTCCCTAGGGCAATAGATAGGAGAATTTACACTATATGCCATATAGTGGAGACTTAAATTATCTGTTAGAATTTCCTACTCTTCCCCAAATTTTTCTGTCCTGTCATCTGCTGTATCTCCTCTCTAATAAGCCTCCAAATTCCTCCCCTTCACCTAAACAATTAAGCTCTCATCCTCACCAAGTATCCATTATTCACATAGAAAAAACTCTGGTGATAGCTTTAATTAAAACCATATATTTCTCTTCTCAACTAGGCTACCATCTCATCCCTCTAATCTATTCAAGAAGAAGAGAGGATAATCTCAGTGTTTCAAGCCAATTATTATTTAAAATAAAGAAAAGCAAATAAACACAGAAACATTAAGAAATAGACGTGCCTAATACAATGCAGATGGGTATTAAAAATACAGAGGACAAGAAAGTTTCATTGAAATTATTAGTTTTCCTGTCTTATTTTTCCAACTGACCATAAACAAAGCACTAAGATAAATGAGACAACACACGTGTTCAAAGGTCTTCAAGAGCACAAAGTAGGAAGCACCTGTGAATGTCAGCCACCTGGGATTTGCCCCAGACAGAAGAGACCCAGCAGCCTGTGTTGGCAGTGTCATGAACAGTGCTTTCTTGAAACTCTCTACTTATTAGAGTGTTTTCTTTTGTGTTTCTCTATCCCACTCTTTCTCTGAACTTGAACTGATTGTCTCTGTTGTGTACTAACTGCAGACCTTCCCTGTGATCCCTGACACAGAATCAAACTCACAGTTTCCACTCTCACACCTGCTATTACCCTTTCCTTCAAATATACCATTTATCCTGACAGTAAGTAAACTTATCTGGGGAAGTATTCCTTGTGGAACTGTAGTTTGTCTCTTGGATTATCTGAAAGATCAAATTTTAAGTTCTCCTTTGATACTAAACATAGGTCGTTTCCATCTATGAACAAGCTTAAAATGTACCTTTTTATTTCAGGTAGAAAGCACATCGAAGTGATGATAGTAAGCAGCATTTAAGTTTATACATAGAAGATAGTTTAAAGATTTCTATTTTTCATATCAGTCTGATACAAACAATTTTGCCACTCAAAACATACTGTGAAAATGGGCCTCTACATGCTTTTGACTGAGACAGACATTGGCTGTTGGAATAATTCCTGTCAGTCAAATTTTTTTTTTAAATAACAGAAAAACATTGAGAATTTACCAACTGAGTAAATTTTTAAAAATAAAATACAATGACTTCTATTCACAGTAATAACCATCAAGAGGAAGGAAAGATTTTTTTTTTTTAATAGAGAAAGAGCGCTGGTCTCAGATACAAGATGGATTTGAAGTAGCACAAAGGGCCATTAACAAGATTGCTCTTTGTTGAAGACATTCAATAACTAGAATGTCTGTAACAAGATTATCTTGTGAATGAGATAAACCCATGTTCAGACCATGATAAAGTGACATGGCAGAGTGATAAACTGTAGAGGCCAGGGTGCGAACATACTGGTGTGGTGGGTTCAAAACAGTCTACTCATGACTGTGCATCTCTGCATGCTTTCTGTGTTTCTTAGAAGCCACCCAATGTATTTGTATATTCACTGTAATTAAGCCATTTACTCATATGTAAGACTTCACACTATTTATATACTGAAAATAATTCTTCCATCTTCTCCCCGTCCTATCATATACAGTGAAGTCTGGTATCTTTATACAATTTTACATATATTTTAACTGGAGTCTCACACATAAAAAAGAATCAGCAATCACTAAAGTGATGAGGAAATGGAAAAATATTAATATTTTCACAAAAATTTAAATATGAAGTTGAATCAGTCCACTAAATGTCAGAAATGATTGTAACTTTATACTACACAAAATTCAATAGAATGGATTACAAACAAACGTAAGACCCGAAGTCATAAAATTCTAGAGGAAAACAGAGGTAGCAAGCTTTTTGACACTGGTCTTACTGATGAGGTTTTGGATTCAACATCAAAAGCAAAGGCAAGATGAGAAAGAAACCAAACCATGTGGGACTACATGAGACCATAAATCTTCTGCACAGCAAACAAAAGCATCAACAACATTAAAAGGCAACCTACTGAATTGGAGAAAATATGCAAATTATGTATCTGATAGTGGGTTAATATCCAAAATATATAAAGTACTCACACAACTCAAAACAAAACAAAACAAAACCCAATTTGATTTATAATGGGCTGAGAATCTGAATATACTTTTTTTTTTCAAATGCAACATACAGATGACCTACAGGTACATGAAAAGGAGCTCAACATCTCTAATCCTTAGAGAAATACATCAAAACCACCATGAGATATCACTTTACATCTGTTGACATGGCTATCAATGAAAAGATAAAAAATTATAAGTGTTGACAAGAATGTAGACAAAGAAGAACCCTGTTTGCTCTTGGTGGGATTATAAATTGGTACAACCACTATAGAAAACAGTACAGTCGCCACAAAAAAATTTAAAAATATTTAAAAACTACCATGAAGCCCAGCAATACCCCAGAAAGCACTAACCCAAAAAGATATCTGTACTCCATGTTAACTGTAGCATTATTAATAATAGCCAAGACACAGAAACATCCTAAGTGTCCATCAAATGGATTGATGGATAAATGTGTGTGTGTGTGTGTGTGTGTGTGTGTGTGTGTGTGTGAGAGAGAGAGAGAGAGAGAGAGAGAGAGAGAGAGAGAGATTGATTATTTGGCCAAAAAATAAAAAAGGGAATTCTGCCATTTTCAACAACATGGATGGATGTTGAAGGCATTATACTAAGTGAAATAAGTCATAGAAAGAAAACCATATGGTCTCACTTTTATGTGGACTCTCAAAAAATTAAAATAAAAACATCCAAGCTCACAGATACAGAGAAGAGACTAATTTGTTAGAGGTCAGTGGTGTAGAAGGGGTGTGAATTGGGTGAAGGTGTTCAATAGGTACAAACTTCAAGTTATAAAATAAGTCCTGGGGATATAATGTATAGCATGATGACTGTAGTTAATAATACTGTATAGTATATTTGCAAGTTTCTAAGAGAGTAGATCTTAAAAGTTTTCATCACAAGAAAAAAAATGAACTGTGTGGTGATGGATGTTAACTAGATTATTGTGGTAATATTGTGCAATATATACATATATTGAATCATTATGTTTTACACCTGAAATTAATATAATGTTATTTGTCAGTTATAACTCATTAAAAAATTGAAAAATAAATTCAGTTAAAAGATGCATACTACTAGATGTAAAGATTAATTATGAGGCTACAGTGTTGAAGACAATGTGGTATAGATGCAAAATAGGAAAAGACACCAGTGAAATTGAAGGAAGTGTCTAATTTAAGATCCACACATACATAATTTAAGACAACATTATTACTGCAATGAAGCAGAGTCTGTAAAATCAATGATGTTTAATCAAGGTTATTCAATTAGGAAAAAATAAACAAACATTAAGCTCTACCTCATATAATACACAAAAATCAAATCAGAAGGATCATAGACCTAAATGTAAAAGGTCAAATGTAAAGCTTCTGTAAGATAGCATACAAAATATCTTCATGACCTTGGAGCTGGAAAAGATTTCTGAACTAGGACACTAACCATGAAAAGCACTAATCCTAAAGGAAAATCTTGATAAATTGAAGTACATTAAAATTAAGATCTTATTTTCATTTAAGAAAATAGAAAATAAAGTTATAGAGAAAAGGTATTTTTTGATACATATACGTGAGGTAGGACTTGTATCCAATACATAAAAAAACTCCCACAATAAGAAAAGATAACTCTATAAAAATAGACAAAACACTTGAAAAATGCTTCACAAAAGAGAATACTTGAATTACCAGTATGCATATGAAAAGAAAGATGATCAACTTAATTACTTCTCAGTGAAATGCAAATTAACACTAGTGAACAACAATACACATCCACAAGAAAGGCTAAAATGAAAGGACAAACAATATCTGAGTATTACCAAGAATGTATAGAAAGAGGAATTCTCATACAATACCAATAGATGAGCAAATTACTACATCCTATAAAACTTATTGAGTACCCATTAAAGCATTTTCCATGATCTGTTGTTCTTAAAAAAAAAAAAAAAAAAAAAAGTTTGTAACAATATATGACACATACCTATCTGAAGAATCAATGCCATTAAATTAATATAAACATTTTAATGATGTTGATTCGTTTTTACAATTTTGTGAACATCATATGCAAATTTCAAAAATGTAAGAAAAAAGAGGACCTTATAATGCATTAGTTAAAAATAACCTAGCAATATCTGTTAACAACTTAAAATATTTTCTCCCCAGTTTTTTTCCCAAGTGGGGAAATGAGCCATTATAATATTTACTTTAAAATTTGGTATCATGCTGTAACTATATACACAGTGATGTATCTAACTATTTTTGCTTTTATACTTTCATAATTAAAAAATATTTTACATGATTATTTTTTTCTTATTTTGGATATTTGTAAAATTTATCCATTTTAAAATAAGAGTAACAAATATGAGTGTAATTACCACAGTAAAGAGTAGAATATCTTACTGGATAGAAAGGCTGTGGTAAACACATACAATGGACTACTACTTGGCCATAAAAAAGAATGAAATCTCACCATGTACAACAGCATGGATGGACCCAGAGGACATTATGCTAAGTGAAATAAGTCAGACAGAAAAGCAAGTATTACATGATTTCACTTATATGTGGACTCTGAAGAGCAAAATAAATGAACAAACAAAATAGAAACAGACTCACAGATATAGAAACAAACTATTTGCTAGAGAGGAGTAGTGTTGGGGGAGCTGCATGAAAAAGATTAAGGGATTGAGAAGTACAAATTGGAAGTCACAAAAGAGTAATGAGGATGTAAAGTACAACATAGGGAATACAGTCAATACTATTATAATAACTATGTACAGTGCCTGGTGGGTACTTGAAATAATGCAGAGACCATTTTTTATTTTATCTTTATTTATTGATTGATTTTAGAGAAAGAGGAAGGGAGAGGGAGAGAGAAACACATCCATGAGAGAGAACATCGAGTGGCCGCCTCCTTCATGCCCCCACTGAGGATTTGGCCCACAACCTGGGCATGTGTTCTGACCAGGAGTTGAACAAGTGACCTCTTGGTGCATGGGTCAATGCTCAATCACCGAGCCATACTGGCAGGGCAGTGGAGACCATTTTAAAGTATTTGACTTTCTAACCACTATGCTGTACACCTGAAACTAATACAAAATAATACTGAATGTAAACTGTAATTGAAACATACAATTTAAAAAAAGAGTAGACTGTCCTAAAGCTATGAAGCATTTTACAAAATTAAATTTCTCTAAATTTACAGCAGTTTTATACCACCCAGCAATATATGACAGCATGTTTACAGCATCCTCACTATGAAAACAACAAATTGTTAGCTGTACATTTTTATTTTTATTTTTGTCTTAAAAATAAGATTGTTTTTGTGACCTTTCATTAGTTTTCTTGTCTTTTGAGAATGATCATTGTTCAATTTACTCATTGGTGGTTAATACTGTTTTGTAAATGACTAGTCAGAGTCCTGTACAAATTATGAATATTAATCTTTTCTGTGATATTTTATATAAAATTTCCTTCTCAATGTGTTGTTTTTAATTTTTTGATGTAATATAGTCATAGTTGTTTATTACTCTGTCACTTTAGCCTGCTGGAAATGTTTTCCAAAATTTCCTGTACTGTATGGTTCTCGATTCATATTGGCCACAAGAGAGATTTGCTTGTCTTTGGAAGGCAGAATGAAGCAGCAGCTATATTTTTTATGCTCAGAGGAGTAGTGTAGAATATGATGCATTGTGGCATCTCGCACATGTACTCACTGTTCTGCAGTCTCACTTTGATGACCTGGTGATCGTCCTTCCGGCTTCGCACAGTCCTGGGCCAGGTGACGGTACCAGTCTGTGGTAAAGCGCTGCAGGTTCTCCTGCATGTTTTCCCTGCAGCAGGTGGAAACGAAAATGATGTTGGTTCCAGTTCATCACAGTGGGTTCCGTATCCTTGGTGCTGCATATATCCAGCTGTCTTTTCTGCAGCTGGTCTGACTGATAGCTAATGGCTAATAGCTAAAGGCTTCACTTTTAACATCAGATGCAGAGACCACAGCATTACAGAGAAGCCTATTTCAATTTCCACAATTGTATAAGGCCTAGTCCCTATATAAAACCCTTTGTTTTATATCACCTATACTGATCTGCTTCTCTAATAGGAGTTTTAGATATATGCTAGAGTAACTTGAGATGTGATTGGTCAGACTTGAGATGTACTGTGTCTATAAAATATGAATGGTATTTCAAAAACAATAACAAAAAATAAATGTATCTAATTAATCATTCTATATTGACTACCTGTAAAAATGATTAATATTATGACTAAAATATTTTGGATTGATTTGAATAAAATAATTAAAATTAACTTCACCATTTTTACATTTTTTAAATGTTTTTATTAATTTTTTTTTTTTTTTTTTTAGAGAGAAGAGAGGAAAGAAGAGGGAGAGAGAGAAAGAGAATCATTGATTAGCTGCCTCCTGCACACACCCTACTGGGGATCAAGCCTCTAACCCGGGCATGTGCCCTGACTGGAAATCAAACTAGTGACCTTTTGGTGCATGGAACGGTGCTCAACCAATTGTGCCACACCAGCCAGGGCCACCTTTTGTACATTTTTAATGTGGTTACTAAATATTCTAACAATACAGAGGTAGCTTGCATTTGTAGCTCACATTATATTTCTAATGGACAACAACAACAAGTCCATAGAATTGGCTCTAAGATATCTAGATTTGGTCTCTTATCTAATAAGATTAAAGATATTAATGGTTCTATTTCCATTGGAAAAGGGGACACCTATAATATAGTCCAAGGAAAGCTCTGGTCATTATCTTAATCATTATCTATAGATACCTATGATAAAGTACTTATAGAAAGCAAAGTTGGCTACCCACTGTAGACCTGGACTTATATTAGGCATTGCTGTCATCAAACTCTCCCCAAATAATGGAGATGGTTAACTCATGGATAGCAGGGGTAAAGAGAGAGCCTTTAATCAACAAAGACCAGGCAAACATACAAAGTAAGAATAGTCTTTAGTGTTGGCTAGTTGATCGTAGCAACCCTAAAACTAAAATAGATTGGCAGCTTACTAAACTCTTACTTGACTGTCTAAATGGAAAAGATTTAGGTCTAAGAAACATAAATCTTACTTGAATCACAATGTAAGAGAAGCATAGCCTTTCAAAATTCTAAAATTTATCAGTTCATAGGCACAAAGCCCCTTGAATAAAGGAGGCCAACTGTTCTTAAGGAAGATATTAATACACACATTTTTATACCGTAAATTTTTTCTTCCACCTTTCCCAAAGATATTTGAAGCCATTTGCCAGTATGGCTGTGCTTGGGGGAAGAGGAAATAAAACTATTTGGGGATTACTAGACACTGGCTCTGAATTGACACTAATTCCTAGCAACTCAAAATGCTCAGGTTCACCTCACAGTGGACTCAGTGGCTATCAAATTCAACTTTGGATATTTTCTCACTTCCAAAATCCACAATTGGAATAGAGATACTCAGCAGTTGACATAATACCCACATCAGATCACTGACCTATGGAGATTGCTCTAATATAATCATAAAGGCTAAGTGAAAGTCACTATAATTGCTTCTACCTACCAAAATAGTAAATTGACAGTAATAATACATTCCTGGAGGGATTACAGAGATGAGTGCCATCACTAATGAATCGAAGGTGGTGATTCATACCACATACTCCTTCAACTCTCCTCTTTGGCTGGTGCATGTAAAATGAAATTAAAGTAATTACAGTGCATTATTATAAACTTAATCAAAGATTGACTCCAATTACAGCTGCTGTTTAACTATGATTTCACTGTTGGAGCAGATCAACATATCTTCTGGCACGGGTATGCAGCTATTAATCTGGTGAATGCTTTTACTCTATGCCATCTAGTCAAGACTATCAGAAGTAGTTTGTTTTTGGATGGCAAGACCATCAACATATTTACTCTTTTTTTAAAAATTTATCTTTATTGTTATTATTGTCTCTCTCTCCCGCCCAATGACACTGTCCCCCCACTCCTGCTCCACCTCTGCCTTCACCCCACAGTTGTCTGTGTCCATTGGTTATTCATATATGGTTTATCTTTTTGGTTTATCTCTTCTCACCATCCCACCTCCTTTCCCTCTGAGGCTTGTCAGTTTGTTTCTTACTTCAATGTCTCTGAATCTATTTTGTTCATCAGCTTATTTTACTCATTATATTCCACAAATAAGTGATTCGTGTGATACTCATCTTTCTCTTAACTGGCTTATTTCACTTAGCATAATATGACTCTCCAGGTCCTCCATGTTACCTCAACAGGTAGGAGATCTTTCTTTCTCACAGCTGCATAGTATTCAATTCTGTAAATGTACCACAGCTACGTAAAGTACTCATACTACTCGACAATAGAAAGACATACAGTCCAATTAAAAAATGGTCAGAGGACCTAAATAGACACTTCTCTAAAAAACATACAAATGGCCAAGAGACATGAAAAATGCTCAATGTCACAAATCATCAGAGAGATTCAAATTAAAATGACTATGAGGTATCACTTCACACCTGCCAGAATGGATACCATCAACAAATCTCAAACAATAAGTGCTGGCAAGGATGTGGAGAAAAGTGGACTCTAGTACACTGCTGGTGGGAATGCAGAATGGTACAGCCACTATAGAAAACAATATGGTGTTTCCTCAAAAAATTAAAAATAGAACTGTCATTTGACCCAGTGATTCCACTTCTGGGAATATATTCTAAAAAGCCAGAAACACCAATGAGAAAGAATATATGCACCTCTTTGTTCATAGAAGTGCTATTTACAACAGCTTAGATCTCGTAAAAGCCCAAGTGCTCATCAGTAGATAAGTAGATATTTACTCTATTCGTTTTTATCCTCACCCAAGGACGTTTTTCCATTTTGTTGTTGTTGTTGTTGTTTTTCAGATAGAGTGGGAGGGAAAGAGAGAGAGAGAAATATTGACCCAAAAGGAACACATTGAGTGGTTGCCTCCCACAGGACCCCAACCAGGAATGGGGATGAATTGCAACCAAAGTATGTGTTCTTAGCTGGAATCAAACCCGCAATTCCTTGTTCCGCAGGCCCATGCTTTAACTGTTGAGCCCAACCAACCAGGGCTCACTCTATTTTTAAAGACTTTATTTTTCACCGAGCTGGTATGGCTCAGTGGTTGAGCATCAACTCATGGACCAAGAGGTCACTGGTTTGATTCTTGGTCAGGGCACATGCCCAGGTTTCAGGCTTGATCCCCAGTGCAGAGGCAGCCAATCAATGTTTGTTTTTCATTGATGTTTCTCCCTCTCTCTCTCTCCCTTTCCCTTCCTCTCTCTCTAAAAATCAATAAAAACATATTTTAAAACAAAATACTTTATTTTTCAAAACAATGTTAGAATATCAGAAAAACTTAAAAGGTAGCACAGAGTTTCCATATACCACCTCACTTAGTTTCTTCTATTATTAATATATTACATTAGTATGGAACTTTTGTTACAATGAATGAACCAATGTTGATACATGGCACATTTACTCTTTTACTTCACAGCTACAGATCTCTTCAGCCACTATTATAATCTCACCCACAGGGACCTTAATCACCTCTCCAATCCATAGGACATCACAATTGCATACTACATTAATGACACAGTACAGTGTCATCTGGTAAAAAGGAGGAAGCAATTTGGCCAGAAACATGCATACCAGAGTCCAAAACAAATCCCAGGAAGATTTTGGAACCTGCAGTTTCAGGGTCTTGATGATGATGCGGTGTAATCCTTCTACAGTGAAGACTGAGTTGTTCTTCTGTTCACCAAAAATGAGGCATATCACCTAATGGGCCTTTTTGGATTTTTAAAGAAATATATACTTTATTTGGTATATTAATTGTACTCAATGGTCAAATAATCTGATAGGCTGCCACATTTGAGTGGATCCAGAACAAGGGAAGGTTCTGTTATGGTTCTAGGTTAATGTGCAATCACTTTGTTGGTTGGGCTGTATGACCCAGCAGATCAAATGGTCCTTGAAATATCTGTGACACATGGGGCAGTGGGAAGGAGCCATTTGGTCTTCTCTATACGTACTTAACAGTGCAGACATGTAATATTTTGGAGCAATGCTATGTCACCCACTGCAGATAACACTTTATTTTTTGATAAAGAGCTTCTCATTGGAGACTGGGTCATGGTAAAGATTTAAAGTGTTGCCATGGCTCATCTTAAGACACTGACTGCTTTGTGCTTCAGATAGCAGGCGGTCAGCCTAGTCAGACACCAGTTTAATGTGTCCTTCAAGCTCCAAGAAAGATGCATCTAGTTCTCTAAGTGAAACAATCAAAGCCCCTTTCCCAGGTTTTCAGTAAAAGAAAGTTACTCTGTGGGAAAAATGGAGGAGAAATAGCATGTGTTTTGACCACCTTAACTGCATAACTTGGTAGCTCCCATCTCATTTTGGAATATAGAGGTGGCTGACATATTGTCCTTGTGTCTGAGAGAAAATTCAGATGAAAGTCCTATGATTAGCAAGTCCTTCCTCTCCCTCTCAGTCCTTGAAGTAGGCATTAGCAATGACATAAAAAATCTTCTAATATCTGCTTGTTTGACTGTGTTGTTCTGCCCTAGGTCTCCTACCCAAAATTTTCTTTTTGAAAACTCACATATTTGTGACCTCTATTCCTAGTTTTCAGTATTGTTAGAATTTGTGACCTCTTTTCTGTCTAATCTCTTTCCTCAGTATGTAAATTTCCTTTACCTGAATCTTGAATATAACTAATTTTTATAGGTTATTAGTTTTCTCCATATTTATTGACAAACACCAAACAACCTGATTAATGTTATTCAGTTTATTTTTCCCACATTTTTTCAGAGGTTTACCATTACATATCTGTCATTGGAAAAAGACATTTTAGCTGCAACAGAGAGAATGTGACATATTTACAAGTCACCGGAAAACATATACAAGTTTTCCGAAAAGCAAAGCTCATGTTCAAAAGTGATGCTGAAAGGTATCAATGTTTGAGTAATCCATATGTGAATTTTCTGGAGACTGGCACAGAAGTGTCCTGAGCCTCCTCGCTCTATTTTCTCACTGTACATTCACACAGAGCTACGTAGATGGCTTCCAACTGTAACCTGCGGTTCCTCTGTATAAAATGAATGATACAAGTTTAGAATTCATTATATTTGGTTATCCAAAAATTACGAGCTTTATTGTTTTTTTGTTGAACTTCAAAATAATATGTGCTCATTATATTTTAAACACTATATTAAAGTGTAAAAAAATCACCCAAAATGTCACTATACAGAGATTATCATGACTAACCTTTTTTGTCTATATTATTCTGGTTTGACTTAAAATTTTATAAAAATAAAAAATCACACTATATATGCTGTTCTGATAAGTGCTAATAGGAAGTTTCCTATGTTAAAAATACAGAACTACATTATTTTAATGCCTAAAATATCTTAACATACTAAGCCAATACTCTAACAATAAATAAATAAAACAAACTATTGTTTTGAGCTCATGCCAATAGAAATTTAGAATCTATCCCGTGTTGCTGCCATCTACTGACACACTAGTCTTTCTCTTCATTTACTTAACATATTATAACAAAGTTCACTGTTTTCTTCTCTATTCCAACTTCAGTTATCATCCTAAAAGGTTTCAATGTGGATGACACACTTAAAATAAAAATTGCTTATTTCTTTGACCTTCTCCTTTCCAAGATTTTCATCTCTCTCTCTCTCATACATACATTCTTGTGATCAAAATCTGTTTTTTTGTCATCAAATGAAATGAACTAATTTGCAACAAACTGCTCTTATTTCAGATCACTGTTCACTGTCTTCCCCTACAGCTATCATTGTGACCTCACTGGAACCTTGAGTGCAATGACCTTCTACTTTCTTCCTGTTCATAAATACTCATTTTTCATTTAAAAAGTAGACCCCAAGCTTCCTGATTTAAGTCAATTTTTAAAATCAATATCCTAAAATCTTTTGTCCAAATGTTTACATAATAGCTACTTGGAGAAATCCTAATCCAGAAATAACCTGAATTGTTACCCATAACCTCTGCTTTGAAGAACATACATAACAGGGAATACTGCTATGACTACCATAAATTCAGACACCAGATTCTATATGCCCACAACACTGTTTCCATAGTCAGAGAAAACACATCAGATGCATTGTTCACTCCCCTTCTCCCAGGACCAAATTCAAAAAAAAATAAAAAATAAATAAAAATATGTGTATTCTTTAAAGCCTATGTAACTTTGGATCTCAAAACCTGCCCATGCTCTAATCTCACTTTCCTCTGCTGCACCTATATCACCAAATTATCCCTCTAATCCTGCCACATCGCTATGTTAATTATTTATCAGTATTTCTATGAACCACCTCAAAGCATAGTGGATTAAAACAAAAGAAGAATGACTTCTAGCATTGCAGCATGAATAGTCCTGCTGACCCACTCCTCAGTAAAACTGATGAAACTATAACAACAACATATCATGTAAAGCCTCTGGAAATGGTTCTAAAGTCAAACAATAGATTTTAAAAATCAAGAAAATCTATAAAAATGCAATAAGAGAAATGAACTGGTAGTATTTGAATTAAGAGGACTGCAGACAAGAACACACATTTCCACACTTTAGCATTACTTGTCTTATCTGTCCCCAGCTGCCTGTTGTTGAGACTAAGTTTTGGGGTAAGTGCCATCATGATGTGGGAGCTCCCTCCTACACCTCAAGCCCCAGTCATGAAAGGTAGATTCTGCCTGGGTGTGATACACACAGAATTCTGAGTCTTTAGTGGTCCTTCCTCCTGCTTAGACAGCAATGGTCCCCAAGACAGGCAAAGCAAGCCAAAAACACAACAGATTGCCACTGCCACCCCTCCACTACATGCTCAACTACTAGAGCTGAGCGTCACTCAGAGAACAGCTTGCCATTGTCCCTACTCCTAGCTCTAGAGCCTGGGCTCAGAGATTTTTGCCTGAGAGAGAAACAGGCCATAAAACAAATACCTCCTATGCTGTTTCTAAAGGAACTGATTTCATTAGCAATGAAGTATGGGGAAGTTTTAAACTAAAGTTGCTCTCAAAAACACTGGAGGTCATAGTGAAAGGCAATTTGGAGGAGATTATGGATCCAATGAAAATATAAGCTGTCTTAGATATACAGATAGACTGCAGGCTGGCTAATTTGTAGGAGAGAACCCTGGGAATAAGACAGCTGGGAGAAGCCCTCCTGGGGCCATAACAAATATGAAACAGTAACCTCAGAAGCTATTCCCTCAAAGGAACTATAATTTGATTGGATTGATTTGTGTAGGATTTTGTGTCTCTTATAATGTTGAAAACAATAGGGCAATCAGTGGAGTTGAAAAGCTGGGTATAGTCAGAGAAAGAGTAGAAGCCCTACAAGTACCACAGTCATCCTAGATTGACAAGGGCATACCCCAAACTGTACCTCCCTGGAGAGCAGCATCCGAGGATTAACACAGTAAGGGGGTATAGACATCACTAAAATAAAAAAGACATTCACTAAACAAATAAACAAGCAAATAAGAATCACAAATCTTGGAGCAGGAGGACTAGTACCCAGAGTTGCTACAATATTATATCAAAAATACCCAGTTCCCAACAAAAATTATGAAGTATGCAAAGAAACAAGAATATAAAACTCTTAAATGGGGGGGTACAGACAACAGAAACTGTATGAGAGAGTGAATAGATATCAGGTTTAACAGTAAAAGATTTCAAAGTAGGTATTATAATGTGTGTGCAAACTAAAGGAAAGCATAATTAAAGAAGTAATGGGAAGTATAACCACAATGTCACATCATCTAGAGAATATCAACAAAAAAGATTGACATTATTTAAAAAAGGATCAAATGCAAATCTGAAGCTGATAATAATAAAAAAAATTCATTAGAGGGGCTTATCAGTATATTTGAATTAGACTAATAAAAATTTAGTCAACTTGAAAATAGATGGATAGAGATTATGCAAACCAAAGAACAGAGAGTAAAAAAGAATAAATAAAAATGAACAGGGCCACAGATAAATGTAAAACATTATTAAAATAAGAAAACACAAATATACATGTAATAGGAGTACCATAAGGAGAGGAGATGAGAAGGAAAAGAAAGAAATATTCAAAGAAGTAATTAGTGAAATTTCACAAGAAACAATAATCTAGACATCAGAAAGCTCAATAAATTCCAATTAGGGTAAAATGAAAGAGACACACAGACATATCATGTTAAAAGGATGAAAAATCAAAGACAAGGAGAAAGTCTTTAAAGCAGAGAGGGAAAAATGACCTCCATCAATAAGGGAATCTCAATAAAATTAACAGCTGAGTTCTTGGCAGAAAAAATACCACCAAAATGCATGGGGAAATATATATTCAAAGTGTCCAAAGAAAAATTGTCAACCATCAATCTATATTCATCAAAGCTACCTTTCAAAAAATAAAGGTGAAATAAAGACCTTCCTAAATAAACAAAAACAAAGAATTTGTTGCTAGCAGATCTGCCTTACAAGAAATACTTAAGGAAGCTCTTTGGGTTGAAAGCAAGTGACACCAGATAGTAATTTGAGTCCACATAAGAAAACAAAGAGCACTAATAAAAGCAATCATGTAATTATTAAAAAATAGCATATTTTTCTATTTTATTTTTATAACTGATTTCAAAAAGCAATAATATAAAACAATATGTATATAACAGGCCTCTAGCATGTAGAGATATAACAGATAGAGTGTATTTACCAATAAAAGCACAAATAAGGTGGGAAGGAGCAAAGCTGTAATTGTCTCAACAAATGACAGAGAAGTAATAATTAAAAAATGTATTGTTGGGTTTGGAAAATATACATATATCTATGTATTATATATGATAAATATATATACATATATGTATATATACATTAAAAAAAGGGAAAGGGAATAGAGACATATATTAGGGTAACACTTCTATATATCATAGGAATCAAGGAAATAGAAATCTGAAGCTAATTCTGATAAGCTGAAATGAATATAGTAAGGCCTAGAGTAATTAGCAAATACGCTAACCAAAAACCTCAAAAAAGATAGTAAAGAGGCATTAAAAAAATTAAAATGACACATAGAAAATATTCATTTAATGCAAAAGAAATTAGAAAAAGAGAATACAGAAACAACAAAAAGAAACATGAGACATATAGAAAACAAAGAGTAAATTAGCACAAATCCAACTATATTGATGGTGATATTAAATGTGAACATATTAAACAATGTAAAGGCTGAGATTTTAATACTGGATTTAAAAAATTCAACTATAAGATACATTTAAAATTAAGTGTACAAATAGATTAAACATAAAAATAAAAGTATAAAAATATAGCTCTGGCCGGTGTGGCTCAGCGGTTAGAGCGTTGGCCTGCGGTCCAGAGAGATCCGGGTTCAGTTCCCATTAAGGGCATGTACCTCGGTTGCAGTTTGTGCCCAGCCCTGGTTGGGTTGTGCGGGTGGCAGCCACTCGGTGTGTCCCTTTCACGTTGATGTTTCTCTCTCTCTCTCCCTCCCACTCTATCTGAACAAAAAATGGAAAAATGTCCTCGGGTGAGGATAAAAAAAAAAAAAAAGTATGAAAATATATATTGTGTAAACATCAACCAATTAAAAATGGTTAAAATGTAGGATTTTATTTTATGCATATTTTATCACAATAAAAAAAAAAAAAAAAACAACTGAATCCAGTAACATAAAAAGAATTTTACTCTATGACCAAGTGGCACTTAGCACAGGAATGCAAGGTTAGTTTAACATCTGAAAATAATGTAATGCATCATAGCAATTCAATTTTTTAAAAATCACATGATCAACTCCATAGACAAGTATATAAAGCATCTGACAAAATTCAACAGCATTTCATGACAAAAACACTCAAGAAACCAGAAATAAAGGGGAACTTTCTGAAACTGATAAAGGGCACCTATTAAAAACTAACAAACACACAGCCCAGACGGTGTGGCTTAGTGGATTGAGTGTCATCCCTTGTACTGAGAGGTCCCAGTTAGATTCCCAGTCAGGGTATATGCCAGGGTTGAGAGCTTGATCCCCAGTAGGGGGTGTGCAGGAGGTAGCCGATCTATGCTTCTGTTTCTCATGGATGTTTCTATCTCTCTCTCCCTTCCTCTTTCTCTAAAAAATCAATAAAAACATATTTTAAACAAACAAAAAAAACCCACAGCTACCACTATGCTTAATGATGATTTACCCCCAAATCAGGAACAAGAGAAGGATGTCTGCTCTCACTTCTATTCACTATTTTATTCAAGTTTTTATCCAGGGCAATTAGGCAAGAAAAAAAAAAAAAGTCAATCAAATTGGAAGGAAAAAAAGTATAACTAACTATTCACAGACAACATGATCTTATATACAGGAAATCCTAAGGAATCCTCTAAAAACTATTAGAATTAATTAATGAACTCAGTATTGTTAGGTTGCCAGTTATGTGATCAATATACAACAATCAATTGTATTTATATACACTTGTAATAATCAATCTGAAAAGCAAATTAAGAAAACAAGAATACTCACAATATCATCAAAAAGAATAACATACTTAGGAATAAATTTAACAAAAGAAGCCAAAACATATATCTCAAAACTACAAAACATTGTCACTAAAAATTTTTTAAAATCTATATACATTTTTTAAGAAATCCTATGTTTATGAGTCAAAAGATTGAACATTAAAGTGGCAATACTCCCCAAACTGACCTACAGATTCTATGCCATCCATATTGGATGCTAAGCTGATTTCTTTATAGAAATTGATAAGTGAATTCTAAGATCCATAATTGCAAGGACCCAGAATAGCCAAAAGAATCCTAAAAAAAAACAAAACAAACAACAAAAAAAAAAACAAAGTAGGAGGACTCATACTTTCTGATTTCAAATGCTCTACAAAGCAATTTTAATCAAGACAGTGTGGTACTGGCACAAAGACAGATATATAGATCCGTGGAACCAAACTAAGAGCTCAAAAATAAAATCCATACATCTATAGTTAATTGATTTTTTGACAAGGGTGCCACACCATTGGCTGGAGAAAGAAGTATTTTCAGTGAATGGTTCTAGAACAACTGGATAGTCAAATGTAAAAGAAAATGTAAAAGAATGAAGTTGAACCCTTTTCTTACATCATATACAAAAATCGAAATGGATCAAATACCTAAATATACGAGTTAACGTGGTAAGACTCTTAAGAGAAAACATAGGAGTAAATTTTACAACCTTGGATTTTGCAAAGGATTCTTAGTTATAATACCAAAATCTTGAGCGACAACCAAAAAATAAGATAGGACTTATCAAAATTAATACATTTTGTACTTAAAAGGACACCATCACCAAAGTGAAAAAGACAACTAATTGAATGATAAAATACTTGCCAATTATATATTTGATAAGAGACTTCTATCGAGAATATATGGAAAATTCTTACAACTCAAAAACAAAAAGAAAATGATCCAATTAAAATGATCTAAGGATCTGAATATTCATTTTCCCAAAGAAGATATACAAGTGGCTAATAGGCACATGAAAAGAAGCTCAGTAGCATTAACCATTAGTAAAATGTAAATCAAAACCACAGAGATCTACTGCACACCCACCAGCATGGCTATAACAAGGCAGTAAAAAGTTTTGGTGACAATGTGGGGAACTTTAAACTCTTACACCCTCCTGGTGGGAATTTAAAATAGTACAGCTGCTTTGGAAAGAGTCTAAAAGTTTCTCAAATGATTAAAAATATCATTTGCAGATGACCCTCTATTCCCACATATGTATACAAAAGTAACAAATTTTACCTGAATTCTTACGGCAGCATTATTCATAATAGTGAAAAACTGGAATCAAATCAACAAAACAATCCAAATATCTATCAAAAGACTAATAAAGAAAAAGTGGTATATATAGACAATGGAATATTATTCAGCTATAAAAACAAATGAAGTACTGATACATGTTACAACTTGGATGGATCTTGAAAACATACTAAATGAAAGGAGCCAGGCACAAAAGTCCATGTATTATATTACTCCATTCACATGAATCTCTGGAATTAGGGACTCTATCGAGACAGAAAGTAGATTAATGGTTGCTTAGAGCTAGAGAGAGATGGAGAAGGGAGGGACAATAGTTAAAGGTATAACGTTTTATTTTTAAGGTGATTAAAATGTTCTAACATTGCAAGTTATTTTGGCTGTACCTATCTCTGAATATACCGAAAAACTATTGAGTTACACACCTTTGGTGGGTTGTTTGGTATGTGAATTCTATTTAAAAAATTATTTAAAACAATAGTAAGCACTTAATTTCTCTCTATTCCAAAATTTGTCCAGGATACATTGTATACAACTAGTTTCTGCTCTATGTCATTCAGCTGAGCGCTCAGCTGCTTAAGAAAAGAAATAGCCAAGATGTGTTCACTCACAGATGTGGTACCTCATGTTGGGAGACTACAACAGCAGAGCACTGACCAAGCCTCTCTCTCCATGTGCAAGCTTGAGCTTTTTGTATATGGAGCTTTTGTATATGCAGATTAAGATCCAAGCTTTTTACCTCTCTCTTAACTGCCTAAAAGAAATTAGACAGGGGGCCTGTACCAGGAAGAAAGCTATTACCAGAAATAACTTTACATCAGAAAAACTTATCTACATGGCATGGCAAATATTTGTTTATCAAACATTTGCTCTTTTCATATATTTCTGTGAACTGACTTCCTCCTTTGAAGTCTCAGATCCCTACCCCTCTCTTCTTATAAACCTCAGTTGCCTGACTGATTTGGAGGCCTGTGTGGGGCTCTCATATATACTTACTTAAATTTGCCCCCCCCCCTTGTTAATCTGTCTAGAAGGGAAGAAGAAAAAAATTTTTCCTCCCCAAGAATCCCGAGAGGGTAAAAGTGGAAGCTACAGGTCCCTAATGGATGGCCTTTGAAGTTCTAGAAAGTTTGGCTGGTCAATGCAAGTCACAAGCCCAGCCCAGATTAAAGGTGATAGGAACTAAATTCTGCATCTCCGTGGAAGATGGGAACATAAAAGGAGGGGGAAATTGTTGATGCTCACATTTAGCAAAGATTTACCGTAGTGTTTATCTTTAAAATTAATCAACCAACAGGCAAGTACACAGGCAAACCTCCTAGAACTTTCTTTCCTTCACTCTCCATCTCTTTCTTCCTCTTTATAGCCAAACTTTAAAAAACAAACAAAGAACCTGGCCAGTGCTGCTCAGTGGATTGAGTTGTTCCGTGGAGAGATCCTGGTTTGGTTCCCAGTCAGGGCAATGCCCGAGTTGCCGGCTCAGTCTCCAATAGAGAGGGCATGCAGGAGGCAGCTGATCAATGTTTCTGTCTCCCTAAAAAATCAATAAAAACATATTTTAAAACAAAAACTACGTTTTTATTCTCCCCCCGTTTTCTCACCTACCACTCATACGTCAATTCACTCTAAAATAAGGTAGCAGGTACAATTCTTGTCAAATATTGATATAGATAATTCAATTCCCCATTTACACAATTTTATTGCAGCTTCTTCTCTGACTCAGTCGTGAAGCTTATAAACACACGTGAGCAGAAGGTTCATTTTAGAACTTAACAAGAATGTAAATTTGAAAACTCTCTTTTTGGAAAGGGGAAATTTGCCAAATTTTCACTAGCATAGTCAAAGCCTGGAAGACACAGTTTATACAGTTCCTATACAGGTAGGAAAGGGAAAATGACAATAATAATAACAGGCTGTAATATTTATTGCACATTTGCTACTTGAGACACTTTGCAGATATAAATTTATTTAATTTCATAATATTACCATAACATTAGCAAAGCTTATTGAGATTACATATTATGTCCCACACATACACATAACTTTGTGTAACTAAATACATAACTCTGTCTAGCTATCTAAAGTTACCCTACTTTCTCTCTTTCATCTCCTACTAAGGTATAAACTCCATGAAAGCAAGAATTTGTAGACTCAATATTAGATGCTCAATAATTGTGCATTTAATAAATAAATGAGTAAATGAATGGATTTTGGTGACTGGGAACATTTTCCATCACTTTATAAAATTTTGTAAAACAAATTTAAAAATTAAGATAGAGTAAGTGTCAAAAGTTACCAAAATTCATTCACTTTTTTTTTTTTCCCTCACCCGAGGACATTTTTCCTTTTTTTTTTTTTTTTGTTCAGGTAGAGTGGGAGGGAGAGAGAGAAACATTGATGTGAAAGGAACACATCGAGTGGCTGCCACCCACACAACCGACCAGGGCCGGGGACAAACTGCAACCGAGGTACATGCCCTTAGCGGGAACCGAACCCGGGTCTCTCCGGACCGCAGGCCAACGCTCTAACCGCTGAGCCAAACTGGCCAGGGCGACTTCTTAAGAATTAATTATATCAATATATTTAGAACTATTTCTGCATATTGACAAGTTGTCATCCAGATATTTTTTGCTAACTGAACAGTGAATGAGAATATGTCCTTAATTTTACTTTTGCTAACACTGGATACTAGAATTTCTAAATAGATTACATTATTTTTTTAAAGAAGAAATTTATTATTTTGGTTGTATATTTTTAAAAACAATGAAAAGCTACAACATAGATGAAGACATTTTGCAGAGGGAGTTGGCCTTGGACTATTCTCTACTTTGGATTTCACAAATGATAACTGACCAAGAATTCCCATCTCTGGTTTAAGACAGTCTTCTTGAATCTGTCAAACTAACACTGTGCATTAATGTTGCAGGAAGTGAAGAAACTCTATCAACCTGGGTAGATGGTTTGGTGAGAAATTGGAGAGCTGATGTGAACTCACAGAAAATAGTCTATTCCCATTACACCTGTGTGCTGGATTTCCTGCTAGGATTTTCTCTTCTCCTAGCACACACTCCAATCCACTACCAGGATGTCCTCACCTTTCATTCTGACCTTGATTGAGCCTGCTGTCTTTTGCCACTACTCCCAAATTGAGCTTCACCTATAACCTTCTATTCCTGAAAGCCCATCCTTAACTTTCTTGTCTATGTAAAACTAGGTCATCTAATAATCATGATGTATTATATCTATTCACTCCAGCCTTTCCTCCATGTCGAACTCCTATAGCAGACACCTCTACATCTGCTTATCCTCTGGGCTTCCAGTTCTCCAAATACATTGTACTGGATTTTTTCCCACTGTCTTTCTATAATCAACCATTTTGAATTCTTAGACCCATACTCCCTGGGTCATGATTAAACTGCTCATAGCAGTTATCAACAGTTCTTACTAATAGTAAGGAACAGGCTCTCTGCATAGTATACCTAGGACCCTTGAAAGTATATCTAAAAAGAAAAATAAATTACTACCTATATCTGGGCTGGGTATATCTGACAGATCACCAAGAGGCTCTTCCAAGTATGCGGTGCTGTTATTTTCAATTAGACAAGTAATACCTGAATTTATTTTCACACTTCATGGAGCATCAAAAGACAGAATATTGCAGTTTTGCACATATAATGAAATTTATGTTTTTTAATAGGTTTTAAAAAGACATAATAGCTGTACATGAATTGTAACATAAAATTTCCTTTTAGTAAAGATTTTCAGATAAGTGAATGATTTTAAAGGAAATGAGGTTAACATTCAAATATATGCATCTAGACCATCAAGAAAAAAAAAGAAAGAAAAGATGGCAAACTGCTCAATATCTGGGATACTTGAGGAGCAGTCAGAGAGCCAGTCTTAATGGTCTTTAAGTTTGTTTGAATAGAATTCTAGATATAGAATTCTGTTCTCTGTGTTTACTTTCCTCGAAGACCCAATACACCTGGCAAGACTGTTGTAATTAGAAATTACAATTTAGAGCTGAAGCAAAATGGAATGGTTAAATGTAGACACACCTATCCAGGAGGCAGCCCTTCTGCCAGTCTGTTCCATTGCTTTTCTTTGTGATTTCTAATCCAATTGCACATTTAAGGAACTAAACATTTTTAAAACAGAAAGAATTCAAGAGAGAAATGTTTTTCTTTTATGGGGCCTTGGTATCTCCAAAAGAAAAGCACAACTCTCCTGCCAAAGGAAAATGTTTTTGTCGTATTTTAGTTTTATTGTTACATGTGGGTGGGAGGATGAAAGGAGCCCAATGTGTTTCTTTCCATCCTATTTCCTTTTTTTTTTTTTTTTACCTTTGTTTTAAACACTATCATTGAGTTCAGGGGCCAGGAGAGGGAGACCTTAATATGGAGATCATAACATGGATCTTTCTGGAGGGTTGTTTTATTCTTAGTTCAGTTTCTACCAGGTTAAACTGGGGAGTATTACTGAGGAGACCACAGGATTGAGGGTTGTAAAAGTCAAGAATCTTTGTTTTCAGTGATAATCTTATAACAAATGGGAGCCAGGTGTGCAATATTTGAGTTGGCTGCCTTTCACAGTTTTTATTTATTTTTCTTAGGTATGCAACAGCTAGGCAGAGTAAAATGAAAATGCAATCTTGTAGTGCCTATTTTCGGTGGTGTTTGAAATTGTTGAGTAATTACAACAAATTTTAAGAAAAATATGAATAAAAATCCAAGCCTGTGGGATAACACATGAGCTTTGGAATCCTCCCAAATACAATAAGTCTTTCTTCCCCAACTATTCAGATCACATGATGTCACCCTTTTTGTTAGTCTGAGGCCACCCATATGGTTTAAACTCTTTCAGACATACATTGTAACAGGTCATTTAGAATATCCATGAATTACAGAGATGAAGAGGTCTAAGACACCTAGAAATGATCTGATCAACCTCCTCTTTTGAATACTCAAAGTATTTGGCCCACATCAATAATATAACTGAAATCAGTAATTAGTTCTACTTTCAAGCTCAGTCAGAACATTTCTCCTTATAACACTCTTGCTTCCATTTCAAAATGTGATGATCAGTAGGTGATGGGAAAATTAATTGTTAAATAAACAGAATTGGTTCCATACTTATATCAACTTCCAACGCTTTCCATTTCTCAAAATATCAGAACTCGCGATAGACTTTTTTTTTTTTTGTCAAGCATTTATTTCCCCATCTTTTGATTTCTGTACCCTGATTTCTCTTAGATAAAATCCCCACCCCTGTGCTTCATGTAGGGCTTACCACATCCACAATTCCATCAGAATCAGGCAAGTCCAACAAGAATGTTATATCACCTGAGCCACCATGACTGGGCCATGCTACTGTCCCTGAAACAAACCCACCTGAGATAACTGCAGGACTTTCACAGATAAACCCTTATAAATGCAGCTGCTCTGTTGGTGCTATGGTTGCTCACTGGTCACAGGAGATGCGTTGCTGCAGGAAAGCACCATGTGAGTAAAAGAAATAGCATCTGAGGCTGGGAGATAGTCAGAGAAAGGCAAGGTTCATCAAAGTACACAGAAATGGATAGAAAAGTGTTACTGTGTTTCAAGAACTGTAAAATTATATGCGTTCAAAGAAGTATTGTGTAGCTTCTCATCTATGACACATTTTCCTGGACTCTTATAGTAATCAAATTCTAAATTCCTGTACATTAGACTAGAATCCCCAAATCACCGTTTTTTGAAAATGAGGCAGAAGAAGCCCTGGCAAGTTTAGCTCAGTGGTTAGAGCAACAGCCCACAGACTGAAGAGTCACAGGTTTGATTCCTGGTCAAGGGCACGTAGCTGGGTTGCAGGTTCAGTCCCCGACCCTAGTCTGGGTCCTGTGTGAGGAAACCAATCAATGTGTCTCTCTCACATCAGTGTTTCTCTCTTTCTCACTCCCTCCCTCCCTTCCACTCTATCTAAAAAGTCTTAAAAAAAACCAATGGGGAAATATGCTCTGGTGAGGATTAACAACAAAAAATATATGTGGTTATTTCCATGAGGTATGGATTGACTTTTCTTTTTTTTTTTCTATCTCCACTGAATTCTTAATGTTCACACATTTCTGAAGAGTTATTCTGAATAAGAGTTATTTATTCTAAAGTGCCACAGAAGGGGGTATTTGAGAACTAGAATAAATTCATGAGAAATAATAATAAATAGTATTTGTTATTTTCATCATCCCAACTTTGTCTTATGCTTAGAGATGAAGACAATGAGCAGGAATCCACTACAGAATCAATCCTCTCTTATCACAAATGTGTGTAAACACAGGGACATAAAAAATTTCTATACTCATAAAAAATAATTTTTAGTTGGGTGTGAGAGTAGTTTTAAATACATCTAAGCACATTTTCTTATTGTCTTCTTTTTAGCAAATACCCATTCTTTATATGCTTGAACTATGTTTCTTTTTTGTTTTCCTGTTATTGACACAGTATAGACTAAGACTATAAAGGAGATAATTTAAGGGCAACTTCATACCTGAAAAGTTGAAATCATTGGTTTCCCCTTACAGAAGACTCCCTGGGGAACATAATACAGGGAATCATGTGCAATTTACTACTCGTTGTGATATGTATCTGTCTGATGTAAAAAATCGATGGCTGCCCTTTTTTTAAAAAAGTCCTCCCTGGAGACAAGAGAGTAGAAGGTCAGCACAGTTTCCTAGTTTGCATGCCCAGCTGTTTGTTCTCCAATAGCAAATAGTTCTTCAAGTAATGACCCTGGTCTCTGGTGTAGTGGAAGCAGCTCTGTGTTCCCTGCCATATGCATCACTGTGCTGGGATTAAATAGAGGCTCTTACTTAGAAGACAAATGGAGGATTTTTTGAGATAAAACTGTATGCTATCACCTGCTTCTCTTTCACTCAAACTTCATGTGCTTCATGTCCGTCCCTATGTTCCCCGCCCCACCCCTACTTTGGGAAGAGAAAGCCTTTGTCACATGTGCACACAACACCCAGGGCTCTTATTTGCCTTCCTTCCAAGACATTTCTTTATACCAAAAATTTCAAATACAGTATAGCAGCTCAGTAATGCATTAGTGACCTATATAATATACTGGGCCAAATAATAGTGCCAGATATGATTAAGATATTTGTAAACATTATTTCTAAATGTGCTGACATGTGTGTGTATGTGTGTGTGTGTGTGTGTGTGAAAAACAAAAGTACACATATCAACACATGTTAAATCAAAATGAATTTTGGTTTTAGAAAGGGTTTTTTAAAAGCATTTTGTTACCCCATTAAATATAATTATGAAACACCCGAGACACTACAGGGACAGTGCTGGGACACTTAGATAAGTTATAGTGTGAGACTTACTGCCAGAATATATTGCTTTCTTCTTAGAAATCAGAATAGGAGAGGCTTCAATTCCTTCCATTGAATAAAGCTACATGGCCTTCAGTATAGAAGTGCATGCCCAGTGTCTAAAAACTTTACATTTTTATTTGAGAAATATGATAGCAATGTGTGTTGCTAAGATAGATATATTCCCAAATTATATAACATTTCAAATACTAAGAAATTGGAGGAAAAATTCAAATCACTGTGAGAATATTTCTTGAACTTTAATGCAATATGTTACAGTATTGACTAGGCTCCTAAACTTCTCATTCATTTGACACATTGTGGCCTCCAGTTTTCAATGACTGAATAAAAATTTTGACATATGATGATGGTGAAAATTATATTATTCTATTTAGGTATTACATGCATAAGCCAACACTATATAATGATGTCAAGTAACATGTGTTACACTAAATATTATGAAGAGATTTAAATAATATGGGGAATCTGACACAGAGGAACTATTACACTGACATACACTATAAAATCGTTAAACTCTAAAAATTATAAAACAATTTTCCATTATTATATGTAGGCATAAAATAAAAATCTAAGAGAAAATTAGTTTAGTATTATGGCATCATAAATATTTAATTTAATTTTTATAATAACTTTATAAAAACCACCTTTAAGAATTGACTTTATGCAATGGTGTCCAGGGCTTTTGGAAGAGAGGAGAGTTGAATAGGAGACTTTTTTAGGGTGGTGAAACAATTATATATGATACTGTAAAGGCGGACACTTGATACTAAGCATTTGTCAACACCCACAGAATTTTACAACACAGAGAGTAGACCTTAATGTATACAAATCAAAAATTAGTAATTTAGGAGTTTGAGGTATTCCAGGATAAAATGTAGGGTATGATTTTAACTCTAATCTAAATGTATTATAAATCTAACTGTATTATAAATGTATGAAATACCTCACTGAAGATGGCAGGGGGAGGGGATGCTGACTTTGGAAAGTAATTTTGGAAATAAAGGAAGACTATAAAACTAAAGGTAAAAGGAAATAGACCTAAATACTGCACTCTAGTTGATTACATATTTTCTATGTGAGTGTAAGTTAATAATTATAATGTTGTTATACATGTATATTGGAATTAAATAATTGGATGCCAGATAATGGAAGACAGGTTTCTCCCTGTTAGAGAAGATTACAATAAGCAAGGAAAAGAAGCAAAAATGATCCATGCAACATACTTAGTGTTAAGTATACCAGTATGGACTCATCAGAATGCTCTCCAATTTACCTGAATATACATACAGATAGAAAATATAGGCATGTTAATAGATAACATAAGTGAGTTCATATATCACAAACATTCCCTGGCTCTATTAGCTGAGAGAGCCTACAAGCAATGACACCCCAACAGCAACAGTACATGTAGCACCCAGAATTTGGTTTCTAATACCCTTTTCCAATAAAAGGAACCAGGACTCTAGAGAATGACTAACAACCTTGAACAGTATGACTGATGAAATAAATACAATAGGATTAGATTATAACCCATTGAATAAAATAACTCCATAATTCCAAAATAATATAAATCATTGAAGAAAAATAAATAAATGGGGTAGAATAAATGCAATCTCCCATGCAGGAGAATTCCAAATACTTTCTATATTCTACTCTCAAGGAAGTGGAGCATAACTCTCTACCCCTAAGTGTGGGCTACACAGAGCGAATTCCTTTCAAGGATTAGAGCATGAAGAGTGGGAAAAGAATAGCTTTACAGTAGAGAAACCTGAAAACACCACCTCAGTCAGGTAGGTAATGAAGGTTAACATCAATGGTGACAAGTCATGTTGATAAATTGTACACTTCATACAATATAATGAGAATGTTACTTTACTGCTGTGTTATTTCTTCCCAAATCATATAATCATGAGAAGAACATCTGACAAATCCCAGTTGAGAGACTTTTTGCAAAATACCTTACCAGTACCCCTCAAAACTGTCAAGGTTATCAAAAGTTAAGCAAGTTTAAGAAATTTGAATCTGGATAAATCTGAATAAAGGATAAGAAAATCTAAATAAAGTATAAATTTTAGTTAATAATAATGTATTAATATTGACTCAATAATTGTGATACATATACCATAATATTATAATACAATAATAGGGAAAATTGGGGGTGGGTATATTGGAACTCATATTATCTTCACTACTTTCCTTTATGTCAAATACCAATCTAAAATTTAAAAGTCACTGAAGAACTGACTTTAGTTTAACATGGAAAAAATGATAAACCTTTGAAGATTTTCTATTCATACCACCTATAAAATTACTTTCTTTTACTCTCAACCTGTTTAGTTGTAACAGAACCCTTAGTCCCTGGTGCTTGCTTTGCTCATTCCCACCTCTACTATTTGTCCACACCACTCTTTTCTCCAGTTGTGCCTGGTCTTTCCTCTTGGACAATGTAAACCTCCTTCGAAGTTAACACCTACTTCTAAGACAGTTTCTGTCTTCCTCTTGAATATTCTCACTCAAGAATATGTAGAGGACTTTTCATCTTTACCCATAATTCAGCATGAAAATATTTAAGACCTTACATTGCTCATTATGTTTTTATGCATGTAAAGTCTCAACTACCCAAAATGTAAACATGTGTCGTTCTGATTACTTCTCACATGTTCTTTGTAAAAATAAATCAAACTACTTTTTTACTAAATTAATATTTAGTTTATTTTATTAGGTTAACAGTCAAATATATACAGAGTGGGCAGAAGTAGATTAAAAATAAATAAATAATAAATAAATAATGCAATGAATAAATAAATAAATAATAATTCAAGAATAAATTTGTGTTTCAAGTACTCACAAATGTAAGCCTACTTTTGTCAACCCCTGTATATCACAAAGTGAATAAATTTTCCACTATGTTATTTTTGTTTGAAGACAAAGGCAATTTTTTAATGATAATTTTTTAATTACAATATTCAAGAAGAAAAAATGTTGGATGAAAATTGAAAACCAGAGTGAGAAGTATAAGAAGAAATATTATAGGTAGAATAGGACCAAAAGGGCCAAAGAGAGATGATAGCAGTTCCCAGAAAGAATTAGCCATGTTTTTATTCTTTCATAAAAAAGGAACAGTGAGCAATATTCACAGATAATAAGAAAAAGGCTATATTTTACCCACTTATATGTTTACTAAATATGTGTGTTCTCCATTTATTTTCATGGAGATTTGGCATACAGAGAAGGGTTACATTCTTAAAAAACATGTTATTTTTCCTGTATTGCCTTGTACTGACTGAGTAGGAAATATTTTAGAAAGAGAACTATAAAAAGAACCAAATTTGGATCCATGTGGCAAGAAGACACATTGTTCCCAATATCTGTTTTGAATTTCTTCCATGTTTAATAAATAAAATAGCTGGGGACATGGATACTCAGGTTACATTCCTGTGTTCACAAGACCTTGGTGGGGCCATGAGACATAAGTAGATTTTATGACAGATTCCAAGAATCTTCCTCAAAAAAAGACAGCTGGTATATGTAATTTGTCTCCATTTGTCATTTTCCCCCCTATTTTTAATTACTCAAGTACTGCCTGAAGAACTTTTTTGCTTCTTCATCAGTAATCACATAAAATTGATTTATTTTCTACTTTTGTCCAAAGTCCAAATTGCCAGCTGCTATTTTGGGTCTTTAAGAGGTAAGTTAATGTTGATCAAAATTGGAGAGTTTAAAAAGAAAACAACTATTAAGTAAAGAATTTGTTTGAAACTTAATCCAGAAAGGAAAATAGTTATAGAAGTAGCAACATTTTAAGCTTAAGAATTATGTTTTAGTTGCACTGAAAGACTTGAAAATAATTTGTGTGTCTGTGGAAGATAGTATAAAACTGATAGAAGCGTAGTAGCATTTTAATGTTTTCCTTAAAAAGATCTATTATTAAATTGAATACACTTTAGGCACTTGTTTAAAACATTCAGCTAATACCTGATAGCCCATCAATACCTAGAACTAAGGAAGATGCACTTTACAAAGAAAGTGAGGTTGTATTTTCAGTAGTTTCCTCAATTTTTACAACTTGTGTATGCATTATTATCTCAAAACAAAAAGTGAAGTTCTTGAGACGGTAAACTTTTCTTAATTCAAGCAATTTGTAAATGGTGGAGTTCAGGTCTGTTGATCTCAAGTTTTTAACATGTTAGCCTGTTCTAGCCAAGGAGACTTTTAGTCCTTGGTGTTTTAGTTATTGCTTGAATCTGTGCACACCCACAGGAAAGGTTCCTTTAGGGTAACAACAAAACAACCACTGCAAAAGTATGGGAAGATTCACACCACTTATTTTGAACCAGCAGATTGTTTTCTCTTTGTTATTGTTATCTTAAGTAATATTCACTGGCAATGTGGAAATAATACCATTTCCTTTCTACTTATATTCAGTTACTCAGTTATTCCTAATTTTGGTCTCTTTTTTGTAATGCATTACATTTCTTTTTATTGTCTGAAATACACAGATATGAATCCAAAGAAATTTGTTAAATCAGATTATGAATATCTGGACATTAGGTACATTTAGTTTAGAAAGAATGTAAGATTTTGATTTATTTAAGTTGTGGTTGTTATTTTTGTGAGGATTCTTGAACTAAGTGCTTGAATAAATTTAGTGAAATGTGTTTCATAGATACCAAGAACATCAAACTTTTAAAAGTTACTTTATTTCTTGGCAAATTGTTGTTTCTTTAAAACATTTCAAACACCCAATAAAAGAGGCTCCTTTTCCATTAGTACATTCATAGACAACAATATTTGGATAGATAAAGTTAAAAGAATCAGACACACATGGATTACATTACTTTTAAAATAAACATGAATTTAAAACTTACTGGGAAAGTGTCTAGCTAAATGGGTTATTTGAAGACTAAACCATTTAAAAATGGATTAAAACATTTCAGAAACTCTAAGCTGAAAAAAAAAAAAAAAGAAACAGAAAATTGCTTTCTAATTAAAACAGAACAAAAAGCATTTAGTTTAAATATGAATTTTGTTTAATTTCAAAATTCTCTGGTTTGACTCAGATAATATTTTATGTAAATTAATGTCACAAATAAGTAATTATCCTATTTTATAAATATGAAAAGGAACAATAAACAATGTCCTCTTCATATGTCTTGCAAGAACCTTTATAATCTGATTCTTGTCATCCTCTCTCTTGCAATGAAGGAAAATGAGTAGAACATGCCTGTCCCAAAGCTTGGAGACTGATCTCAACTACCGGAAGGCAATGACTTTGTCAGTGCCCTGTACAGAACCTGGCACTTCATAGGCACTTAATACATGTTTATTAAATAAGCAAATTAATTGAGATCACTCAAGAGTAAAAAAACATAGAATATTAAATGGGATAAAAAAAAACTGAGTGCCATGAAATGAAATAAATTACCTCCAAGATCATTTGAAACCAGGATTTGAAGCCAGTATATCCTGATTCCATAACTCCCATCTGTATCCAGCTCAATCTCTAAAAAAAGCATTTCCAGAACCAGCGATTGAAATCCATAGTGATAGTTACACAAAACATATAGTGTTGGTGAGAACTGAAGGAATATGAATATAAACGCAAAAGGGTAGGGTACCAAAATGCCCTTAGTCTCTCTATCCATCCACTGGGAATGAAAATGCAGATCAGAATGATGGGGTAAGTGGGGAGGGGTTGGGAGAGTTAGGTGAGAAGATGCTCAAATGCTTAGAATTCCATGGAAGTCACACTCTCATTTATTAGATGAGTCATCTCAGTTGTTTTAAAAACATCACTGACATTTTCCAAATATAGATTGCCTTTGAGCTTTAGGACACTTTGAAATCAGATCATTTCACTGTTTATTTTTATTATGGATGACCTCATAGAGCAAAGGAACTCAGAACTTTTAGGATGAGATGTACTTCAGACTTTATCTAGGCCTCAGTCTTTTCTCATAGAAACATCTTTAAAACAAATATGATTTACATTTGAGCTTCATCAAGGTACAATATAAGGAAAGTGTCATTTATTCTTTGGCAACAAATTAATGCAATCATATGAATATTGAATGTATTTAAAATTATTTAAATTTTGATTCCATTATAATTTAAGCATAATAATGCAGTACATCTAAATGTGATCAATTTTCATGAGCCATGTAGAATTTTTCTTAACTTGGGAGATTTTTATCATTTCATCCTACTGAAATCTAGGAATAGGTAAAATATAGCATGACTTTTCTGTTTGTTGACTTAGGAAATTTTAATACGATTTAATGCAATTTTATCTATGAGTAATAACAGTTATCAATGAATAAAATTATCTATGAAGTACTGTATTTTCAACTTCTCTTTGATTTTTTTTTTTCCATTAGATCACCATGGAAAGCAACCTGAGTAATAGTGGTGTCTACACCTTGATTTACACTAAAGAGAATGAGACCTATAGAGGGTAACTTCCTTATGCAGGATGATAGAGCTTGTTAGTAGTCAAACTGGAACTTGTCTTATCCTAGACTGCAGATTAACATAAACAAAACACTTAGAATTTTCAACCAATAGAAAAAATGGTGCATTTTTTAAATTTGTGTACAAAAACACAGCTTTGTAATACATCTGAGAAGTCCAGCAACCAAAAGTAACCTCACAGGGTGATCTGATAAAAAAAAAAAGTCATACCTGGGCAAGTCATGGTGGGTAGTCATGCCCTAGGCCTATACCTTCCCTAGTAAAAGGCTTATCTTTGCTTTAAACAAGCTGTGTCCATAGTTCTTGTGTATCTAGGTTAGTACACCTTTCAAATGCAAGAGTAATCCTCTTTTACAAACCCCTTGGAAGGATAACCACCTTCAAGGAAGCATATAATCTTGTTAACTATCCTGTAATCCAATCCTCTCCTGACTTTTTCCCACCTTCATGTAATCTTCCTTATGTTCCTCCTTAATTCCAAATGTTTAAAAGAAACTGCAAATCTGTCATTCTCCTGAGCACAGCATTTGAGATCTTCTAGGCATGTGGTCAGTTTGGCTCAAATAAACTCTTACAAAAGTTACCTACAAGTTTGGACGTTTCTTATGACAACAGATTAAAATGCTGACATTTGTATGTAGTGATGATACTTAACATCTGTTAGATAATTGTTAATATGGGCAATTGATCTTTCTCTAAGGTTAAGGATAGAATTTCCCATTTAATAGGTGGTTGAAACTTCTAGTCCTACACCTTTCTAGTCATTTTTCAAGAGTCAACACTGTCACCTTCTTTGCAAAATTTTTTCACCTTCCCAACCACCCAGGTAAAGTGATCTTCTCCTTCTTTCCCAGGATGCTCTTTCATAATTACATAATCATACATACCCAGATTACATTGTGTTGTGATTATCCACTTCTATGACTATTCTGGAAGGAAAGGCTCTGGGATACATTATTATTTGCATCCCTAACATTTAATGTAGTACTTATTATATAATAAAAATTTGATGAAAGAAAGGAAATTTGAATCTATAAATTAGTACAAGAATTCTAGGAAGATTGAGTATAAATAAATTATAAAGCTATAAGTAAAGATCAGCTCTATCACATAGGAGCCGAGTCACAGAACATGGTAGAAAAGCAGAAGTAAGGGAAAAATTCATGAAGATTAAACAAAACAGATATGTGAGTGGTCCAGTGATTTCCTTGAAATCAAAACAGATGATGAGGAATTTGACAACTGAAATCAAAACCAACTAATCTAGGCACAGGGTTAAGGCCAAAACCAGTTTCCCAAGTGTTAAAATACTTGGCCCAAACCCATGCTACAAAGTAGGCATGACCTTTCACAGCACAATCAAGGAAAATAATACATTAGCACTTCCAAAAAACAAGCATCAACCTCATGAACTGGAAAGATTTTGTCGTATAGGCATTTCAAGGAGACCATTCTCCATGAATGTATGTTTGACACAGCATCATAGCCAGCCATATAACCTAAGAGCCAAAATCCTCAGACTTGTGAGATTAGACAGGGAAAAAGAAAGGGAAACAGAACGCTTTCTAATGCGTCTTAATATTTTAAAACCACCTACTCCTTTGCGATTCTGATTCAACAAATTAAGACACGCACAGGAACACACACTTTTATATTCCCAGTTCAGGGGCCATTGACCTTTCTCTAGCCTACTGGGTACTCCTATAACTCTAAAAAGAACCCTTGGAAAGAAACCATAAGATAGCTAAATCTAATTATGAAAGTATTCCGTACTCTACATAGAACAAACAATTAACTGAATCTTAAGTATGGCAAAGCTACAGGCAACTCCCACTACAGTTAAGCAAGGTGACTAAGTTGTCTCTTTCTATTGGTAACATCTAATAAATTGTGCTTATTTGGTTTCTATTCATTTAATTTTGCAGAGGTGTCCTTTAAGTTGATGGACTAATATGTATGCACTATAGAGCTGTTACTAAATTTTTCTCATCCTAAATGAAAGACAACTATCTAACCTACAGAAATTATAGACATACACATAATTAAAGTAAGAACAAAACTTATTTTATTTACTTTAAAGTATGTATATATGTTCCTCATTTAAAAAAATTTAAAAAATTTCTAGTTTTACCCTTTGCTGGGTGGCTCAGTTGCTTGGAGTATCGTCCCACACACACACAAAAGATTTTGGTTTGATTCCAGATCAGGGCACATACCTAAGTTGTGGATTTGATCCTTGGTCAGGGTGAGTACAGAGGGCAACACTGGTCAATGTTTCTCTCTCTCCTTCTCTCTCTCCTCATCCTCTTCTCTCTAAATATGTCCTGGGGTGAGGATTAAAAAATATAAACAACAGCATATTTTTATAAAATGACACTGTTTCTACTTGCTTTAGAAATAGAATAACTTTTTAGTTAAAAGTAATTTTTTTAACTATTTGAGAGTTAGCAAGCATACAAAGAGCATACTTTGAGCATAATTTATCTTTGATTTTGATAATATAGAATTTACTGAACATGTAGTGAATGATTTTACATATATATTGATATTATTTAGAAATTATAGTGTTTGTGCCTATACCTGGTGAATTTCTGGAAGGAAACGTCTATGCTTTATTATTTTATTACAAGACTTAACACAGACACTATGGATCTCAATGTGCATTCCATTCACAGAAATATAAGGTGGTTGAAATACAGTGTGTATTTGAGAGAATGTTGCAAAGAGAGAGGGGTGGAAAATGTGTCTAAAATGGGAGATTGGAGCTATAAATACCTTTACTGGTGTGTTGGGGTTTTATTCTGGAGGCAATAAGGAGCTGTAAAAAGTTGTTTAAGTAAATATGCAAAAAAAAAATGCATGTTTTAGAAAGAAAATACTAATTATATTGGAGATAGAAAACCTAGAAAAAAATAGAAAACAAGAGGCCTGTTAGGAGGCTATTAATATAGTCCAGTGGAGTCTATGAAAATAAACCAGAATAGTCTATATGAAGAATATCTTCACTAAAGCAATGACACTGGGAAAAGATAAGAGTCAGTTTCCAGAAAGAAAAAAATAAAGTACACCCTGCAATTATATGGAGTTTAATCCAGAAATGCAAATATAATTCAAGATCAGGAAATCTGTTAAAATAATGAATTATATTAGTACATAAAGCACTTGATGTTCCCTTTGCTAGTAAAAACCCCCACCCTACCCCACATATACTCTGAAGGCTCAGTCTAACCCCAGGACATTCAGGTGTCTGTTCACATGCCCTCCTATAGAGAGGCCTGGACCACCCTAACTAAACGAGCACTTAGTCTCTTTTTACAACCACTTATCCTGTTTATTTATACATTCCTTCCTAATCCTGTATTATTTATCTTTTTATTGCTTGTTCATTATTGGTCTCCTCTACTGAAATGCCAGGCATATGGAACAGGTACTATGGCTATTTTAATCATTGTCTTCTCCCCAGATTTAGAACAAAACCTGGCATAGGGGAAGTGATCAAAAACTTGTTTTGAGTTACTGATATGATGACATTCATATGTCTAAAAAATATATCAGGTATATTTTCAACATCTATTTTAAAATTAGAAATAGATTATTTTTTTATACATCATCATTGCAAAAGTCAGCCTCATGCTTAATGAAGAAACACTAGAAGTGTTATAGGATAGTAAAGAGGAAAATCGCAGGACAAATGGAATAGAGAGACTAGGACACATAGTTAAACAGCAGTTTTCAGCCAGCTGGTAAATCCTACCTATCCTAAACCAAGAACACTTAAGAGGAAATGGGAAAATGTGCTTGGAAAGATGGGGTGGGCAGGACCAAAATGAGGGTGAGTGTGTAAGAGTATGAGTGAGTGTGAGAGAGAGTGTGAGTGTGGATTAGCAACTTTGAACAGTGCAGAAATGTGGGGCAGAGGGTTCCAGTGCTGTGGATGGGGAGCAGGCAGCTACTGTGGAAAATGGCTTGACAGGGCATTTCTCCCTGTGTGGCCAGAAGGACTCACCATTTTGGAAGATCCCTTGTCTTCTCTGGGAGGAGGCAGTGGGGAGTGAACTAGTCAAGCAACTTGAGTCCACAAGTGCATCTTGCACCGTCAGACCAGTGGACCCGCTGTGTCAGCTCGGACAGTCTCTGTCAAGGTAGCTGCTTGGGGAAGCAACAATTGGCTGGGAGCTGAGCAGGATCTGAGTGCCATCCCCCACAGCAGCAGCAGCAATGCCAGCTCAGAAGCCTATCACCATTCCCCATAGCAGCAGCCTGATTGGAGCCAAGCACCACCCCCAGTAGCAGTACCAGCAGCTCTGGAGCCCAGCACCTTCCTCCACACCAGCAGTGACAAGGCAGGAGTAGAGCCCCACCCCATTCAGCAGCTGAGGCTCAGGAGCCTAGGCACACCCCCAGCAGCAGAGGCTCAGGAGTGGACAACCATCCCCAGGCAACAGCAGCACTGATCGCCAGCTGAGACCCATCCCCAGCAGCATCAGCGGAGGCTGATCAGGAGCAGTGCCCCAGCCCAACCAGGAGCAAGGCTCAGGCAGCAGAGATTGCCCCTGACGACTGCAGCAGCGGATTTGGAGTGGAGCCCCTTTCCCAGCAGCAGCAAAGTCCTGAGAGCTGAGCATCCTCAGCAGTAGCAGTACAAACTGGGAGCTGACACTCACCCCCAATAGTATCAGCAGGGACTGATCAGAAGCTGAACCCCACCAGGTAGCAGTGCAACCCGGCACAGCACCAGCAGGACCCATCCCTCCAGCAACACACCAGTGGACCCATGCACCCAAACAGCACCTACCACGACAGACCAATACCAGCTGCCAGTTGTCAATCCTCCAGGACCCAGAGCAGGCAAGAGGGGCAATGCACCAGAACAGTCTGGGAGGCACAGCAGCCTTAGTTGATACACACCAACCTGCCTACACATCCCAACATTCCTCACCAGACCTAGAACTACCAGACTACTAAAATGGTGAGACACAGAAACAAACCCAAATGAAAGAAAAGAGGAATTACCAGAAAAGGAACTACATGAAATGGAAGAAAGCAATTTATCAGATAAAGAATTTAAAGCAATGGTTTTAAGGGTGCTCAAACAATTTAGTGAGAACCAAGCAACTTAATGAGAATTATAAAGAGCTCAGTGGGAACTACATCAGCTTTAAAAAAGAGATAGAAGCTATGAATAAAAATCAAGTGGAAATAAAGAATGACATAGCTGATATGAAAAATACCTTAGAAGGTCTCAATAATAGATTAGAAGAAGCTGAAGACCAAATCTGTGAGTTAAAAGACAGGGTAGAAAAAAACACCCAAATAGAGCAGCAAATGGGAAAATAAAATAAAAAGCAGGAGAGTTTAAGGGAGCTTTGGGATAATACAAACATAACAACATTCACATCATAGGGGTACCAGAAGGAGAAGAATTGGAGAAAAAAATAGGGAACCTGTTTGAAGAAATAATGACAGAAAACATCCCTAATATGGTGAAGGAAAAAGTCACACCAGTCCAGGAAACACTAAGCAAGATGAATGCAAAAGGACCCATAGCTAGACACATCATAATTGAAACGGCAAACATTAAAGACAAAGAGAGAATCTTAAAGGAAGCAAAAGAGAGACAGAAAGTTATCTACAAGGGAGCTCCCATTAGACTGTCAGCTAATTTCTCAATAGAAACATTGCAAACCAGAAGGGAGTGGCATGAAGTATACAAAGTAATGAAAGGCAAGGATCTGAATTCAAGACTTCTCTATCCAGCAAGGCTAATGTTCAAAATTGAAGGAGAAGTTAAGAGCTTCACAGACAAAAAAAGAGTTAGGTAATTTACCACCACCAAACCAGCACTGCAAGAAACGCTAAAGGGACTGTTGTAAGAAGAAGAAGTATAGAGGTGGGGGGGCAGGCATAAAATAAAAATGGCAACTAATACGTATTTATCAATAGTAATCTTAAATGTAAATGGCTTAAATGCCCCAATCAAAAGACACAGGGTGGCTGATTCGATAAGAAAACATGACCCATATATACGCTGTCTACAAGAGATCGACCTCACAACAAAAGACTCACACAGGATGAAAGTGAAGGGACAGAAAAAATTTTCCACGCAAATGGAAATAATAAAAAAAAAAAATCTGGTGTAGAAATACTCACCTGATAAACTAGACTTCAAAACAAGGGCCATAATAAGAGACAAAGAAGGTCACTACACAATATTAAAGGGCTCAATCTAACAAAAGGATATAACCGTGGTAAACATATATGCACCAAATATAGGAGCATCAACATATATTTAAAAACTTCTGCAGGACTTCAAAGGGGAGATCAATAGTAATACAGTCATAGTGGGTGACTTTAACACCCCACTGACATCAATAGATACATCTTCTAGATGAAAAATTGACAAGAAAACATAGAGTATAAGTGATGTACTCAATCAAATGGATTTAATATATATCTACAGAGAATTTCACCCCAAAGTTGCAGAATTCACATTCTTCTCAATTGTACACAGGCCATTTTTGAAGACAGACCACATGTTAGGACACAAACTAAGTCTCTACAAGTTCAAGAAGATTGAAATAATACCAAGCATCTTCTCAGATCACAGCGGCATGAAAATAGAAATCAATTACAACAAAAAACAGACAAAGACATTTGAACACATTGAGGCTAAATAGCATGTTATTAAACAATGAATAGGTTACCAAGGTCAAGGAAAAATGAAAAACTTCCTGGAAACCAATGAAAACGAACACACAACAATACAAAATCTATGGGCCACAGCAAAAGCCGTCCTCAGAGGGAAGTTTGTAGCAATACAGGCCTACCTCAAGAAAGAAGAAACATTTCTAATAAACTATCTAACCTAAAACTTAAACATTTAGAAAGAGAACAAAAAGAAAAATCCAGAGTTAGTAGAAGGAGAGAAATAATAAAAATCAAAGCAGAAATATATTACATAGAGACTTAAAAAAACAATATAAAAGATCAATGAAAGCAAGAGCTGGTTCTTTGAAAACATAAACAAGATTGATCAACCTTTAGCCAGACTCACCAAGAAACAAAGAGAGAGAACCTAAATTAATAAAATCAAAACTGAAAGAGGTGAAGTAACAATGCACAACACAGAAATACAAAGGATTGTAAGAAAGTACTATGAATAATTATATGCCAACAAATTTGACAACCTAGGTGAAATACACAAATTCTTAGAATCATATACTATTCCTAACTGAACTGGGAAGAGTCAGAAAACCTAAACAGACCAATAAAAATTAAAGAAATAGAACAAGTAATCAATAAAATCCCAACAAACAAAAGCCCTGGACAGCTACACAGGGGAGTTTAACCAAACATTCAAAGAACTGTCACCTATTCTCATCAAACTATTCCAAAAAATTCAACAGGAAAGAAGACTTCCAAGCTCTTTTTATGAGGCAAGCATAATCCTAACCCCTAAACCAGATAAAGCAATACAAAGAAAGAAAAGTACAGGCCAATATCCCTGAAGAACATAGATGCCAAAATCTTCAATAATATCTTAGTAAATTGAATCCAGCAATATATTAAAAAAAAATTATACACGACGACCAAGTGGCATATATCCCAGGGATGCAATGCAGGTACAATATTCATAAATTGATAAATCTGATACATCACATAAACAAAATGAAAAATGAAATCATGTGATCATATCAATAGACACTGAGAAAGCATTTGACAAATTCCAGCATCCATTCTTGATAGAAACTCTCAGCAAAGCAGGAATAGAAGGATCATATCTCAACATAATAAAGGCCATTTATGACACACCTATAGCCAACATCATACTCAATGGGCAAAAACTAAAAGCATTCCCCTTAAGAACAGGAACAAGACAAGGATGCCCACTTTCACAACTTTTATTTAACATAGTACTGGAAGTCTTAGCCACAGCAATCAGACAGGAAGATAAAATAAAAGGCATCCAAATTGGAAAGGAAGAAGTTAAACTGCCATTACTTGCAGATGACATAATATTACACATAGAAAACCCTAAAGACTCCATAAAAAAACTACTGGATTTAGTAAACAAATTTGGCAAAGAAGCAGGATACAAAGTCAACATCCAGAAATCACTGGCATTTTTATATACCAATAATGAACCCACAGAAAGAGAAACTAAGAAAATTATTCCATTTGCATTGCAACAACAAAATTAAGATACTTAGAAGTAAACTTAACCAAAGAAGTAAAGGACCTGTTTACAGAAAACTACAGGACATTGAAGAAAGAAATAGAGGAAGATATAAAAAAGTGAAAGCATATACCTTGTTCATGGATTAGAAGAATTAACATAATTAAAATGTCCATTTTACTCAAAGCCATCTATATATTCAATGCAATCCCCATTAAAATACCAGTGACATATATCATGGAACTGGAACAAATACTCCAAAAGTTTATATGGAACCAAAAAAGGTCCTGAATAGCCGCAGGAATCTTGAAAAAGAAGACTAAAATAGGAGGGATCACAATACCAGATATCAGGTTAAACTACAAAGCCACTGTAATCAAAACAGCCTGGTACTGGCACAAGAACAAGCATATAGATCAATGAAACAGAACAGAGAACCCAGAAATTGACCCAAGACATTATGCTCACTTAATATTTGACAAAGGTGGCAAGACCATTGGAAAAATTGGACAGCTACATGTAAAAAAAAAAAAAAAAGGAAGCCAAACCATCAACTTACACCATACACAAGAATAAACTCAAAATGGATGGAATACTTAAATGTGACTTGTGAATCCATAAAAATTCTAGAGGAAAATGTAGGCAACAACATTTCAGACATCACATGCAGCACAATTTTCACACATACAATGCCTAAAGCAAGAGTAACAAAGGGGAAAAAAAATGAATAAATGGGACTACATCAAACTAAAAAGATTCTGTACAGCAAAAGAAACAACCACCAAAACGGAAAGGGGACTCATTATATGGAAGTGCATAATTGCCAATACATCAGATAAGGGGTTAATCTCCAAAATGTATAGAGTATTCATACAACTCAATAAAAGGAAGACAAAGAATCCAATTAAAAAATGGGCAGAGGACCTAAATAGACACATCTCTAAACAAGACATACAAATGGCCAAGAGACATAAAAAAATGTTCAACATCACTGATCATCAGAGAGATGCAAATTAAAATGACTATGAGGTATCACCTCAGATGTGCCAGAATGGCCACCATCAACAAATCATCAAATAACAAGTGCTGTCAAGGATATAGAGAAAAGGGGACTCTGCTGGTGGGAATGCAGAATGGGGCAGTCACTATAGAAAACACTGTAGTGTTTTCACAAAAAAATTAAAAATTGAACTGTCATTTGACCCAGTGATCCCGCTTCTAGGATTATAACTTAAGAAGCCTGAAACACCAATCAGAAAGAATATAAGTACCCCTATGTTCATAGCAGCACTATTTACAATTATTAAGATCTAGAAACAGCCCAAGTGTTCATCAGTAAGTGAGTGGGTAAAAAAGCTGTGGTACATATACACAATGGAATACTATGCAGCTATAAAAGAGATCTCTTGTCCTTTGAGATGAAATGGAGGGACCCGGAGAGTATTATATATAAGCCAGTCAGAGAAAGACAAGTATCACATGATCTCACTTATTTTTGGAATATGATAAAAAAAATAAAGTGTTGAACAAAATAGACCCAGAGACATGGAAGTAGGGTTCAGACTGACAAACTTCTGAGGAGGGGGAGGGAAGGGAGGGAAGAGATAAACCGAAGAACTTATGAATACAAGTATAACCAATGGACATAGACAACAATGCTGGGGGTGGGGGAGCGAGAATGGGAGGAGGGTTTCAATGGGTGAAAAAAGAGAAACATCTGTAAGAAAAATAAATTAATTAAATAATTTTAAAAATATTAAGGAATAAAAAGAGTAAATGCTTTGCACTTCCACTCCCTAACTCAAGGGTAAATAGCTTAAGTCACCCTACTCAGGGAGGCAGATAACAGAAATCCAATTAGTGTCATTTGCCAATCACACCCAAGGGTGGGCAAGTTAAAAGTATAAATCTCATTCTAGTACATCAGCATAAAGCTGATGAATATTCCATTGATTCTCCAGAAGCCCTCCTCTGAATGCCCAGACTTTATTATGCTCTCTCCCCAGGGAGTATACCCAAGTTATATCCCATCCCCTTTTTCCCCACAGGCACTTGTCTGCCAAACTCCAAGGGACCCCAGGAGATTTGCAACAGGGAAGCAATGGGCAGCAGTGGCTCATCCCAGGCCAACCCCCTGAACCTGTCTCCAAAGCCTCCTTTTCTCTGACTTAGCTCATAGCAGCCCAGCCTAGGCTCTCCTGTTGCTTCTTCTATGCCCTTCCTAGTTTCACTGTCCTAAGTGTGCTTTTGCTGTGGCCAATAAATTCTTGCTTCCTTTTCTACACTTTGTCTCTTGATTGAAATCTTTCCTTCAAGAAGACAAGGACTGAGGTTTCCTTGTCTCGCTGGTAACAGAAGTATTCTTGTTGAAATTTAAAACAGAAACAAGATAAGAATGTTCTTTGCTCCCACTCTCATATTCCTTTTCTGGAATGAACTGATACAACTAGACAAAGAAAAAGAGGAATAGCCCTGGCCAGGTGGTTCAGTTGATTGGAGTATCCTCCCATACACCAAAATGTTGTGGGTTCAATTCCCGATCAGGGCACATACCTAGTTTGCAGGTTCAATCACAGGTCAGAACCCTTCCAGGAGGTATCTGATGGATGTTTCTCTCCCACATTGGTGTTTCTGTCTCTCTCTCTCTCTCTCTTTCTCTTTCTTTCTCTCTCTTTCTCTCTCTCAAATCAATAAACATATCTTTGGGTGGGGATAAAAATTTTTAAAAAAGAGGTCTAAACATCAAAAAGAGTAATTTATCTGGAAAATCCAAGAATAAAAATAGAACACTGTTACAACTAATAAGAAAACTTAAGATTTCTGGATATAAACTTAATAATCACAAATCAATATCTTCCTTATATATAAACATAATTACTTAGAAGAACAAATGAAATAAACAAACCCAATTATAAATATGAAAAAGAATACCTATGAAAGGATCTAATTAAAATATTTAAGATCCACATGAAAAATACTTTAAACTGCTATAAGAACTCTGAAGATAATAAAAACCAATGCAGCCTTGGCCAGTTTGGCTCCGTGGTTAGAACGTCAGCCCTAGGCCAAAAGTTCTCGGATTTGATTCCTGGTCAAGGACATGAACCTGAGTTGTAGGTTTGATCCCCAGCCCTGGTTGGGATTGTGAGGGACGCAACCAATCAATGTATCTATCCCACATTGATGTTTCTCTCTCTCTCTCTCTCTCTTCCTCTCTCTCCCTTCCACTCTTTCTAAAAATCAATAAAAAAAAAATCCTCGGGTCAGGATTAACAACAAACAAGATAAAAAATATATAAACCAATGCAAAGGCATACTAAGTTCTTAGGAAGACATATAATAAAGATACAAGTTATTTCTAAATTAGCCAGGAAATTTAAACTTACTTCTCTAACAACACAAAATAGTATTTTTTAAATGAGAAAACCAAGAATAATCAAGAAAACTTTGTGGAGAATGAAGTGGGAACAGTTAACAAGTAAGACATCAAGATTACTGTGAAATAATAATTAGAAATTATATTTTCTAAGAAAGAGGCAAATATGAGATTTGATAGTTCTGAAATAAACTGCACCTTAGAAATGATGTCAGACAGAGATGGTATTCTATTACTATTAGTGGACTATTTAATAATTAGTGCTAAAAAATAGAAAATTTTTAATTAACACCTATTTAAAAAGAAACAACAGGCCCAAAATGAAGTCATTCATGTTAAACTTAACTTCAGTTTTAGCCTCTCTCAGGAGCGGAATTTGAAACTAACCAGTCTGAAATTTTCTGGTTATCACGAGTGAGGTAGTCTACCTGATAAAACTCCGGCCTTCAAGGGAAGATAATGACTCTTTCAACTTCCTTGTCCCACCCTATTTCCATCTATAAAAACCTCCTATTTTTTACAACTCCATTGGAGTATCTTTCTATTTACAGATGGGATGCTGCCTGATTCATGAATTGTTCGATAAAGTAAACTATATCTTTAAATTTACTGAGTTAAATGTTTGCTCTTTAACACCTATACCATAAAAAAAGACAGTTGGTGGATTAAATAATGTGACATTATAATTTATAAGAATATAAATATTTTGATCTTAGTTCACAGTTTTTGGTACACTGCTCTTGAAATCCTTCTACTTTTCTAAGTGATAGGAATCATTGGAGCATATTTTGTTATACTATTTGGTCTTTTGTCTTCAGTTCCTCAAATTGCTTGGAGCAATAAATGTGAAAGAAATGTATTCTGTCATTCATAACATGCCCCTCTCAACCACACCTGAGTTTATGCTAATGAGCTGATTTTTTTAAAGCCTCTAGATCATCACTGGATGGGGGATTGTGATTGCCCTTGGAATGCATGTTGAGATTAGAGGGTTGAAACACTCAGCTCCCCCCTCCCTCCCACCCACCTTTGTGGGGTAGAGGGGCCTCAGGTTAAACTAATTATCAATGATCCGTTATTTAATTAATTATGGCTACAAAATGAAGTCTCCATAAAATTCCCTAAAGTACAAAGAGCTTCCAGGTTGGTGACCATGTGGGAGTACCAGAGCGAGCAGGGAAGTTCCACATCCCTTTCTCCACACTTGCCCCGCTCTCTCTTCCACCAGCTCTTTCTGAGTTGTATCCTCTTATAATAAACTGGCAATCTCGTAGGTAAACTATTTCCTGAGTTCTGTGAGGCAGTCCAGCACACTATGGGGGTGGGAGATGTGGCAACCTCAAATTGATAGCTGGTCAGTCAGAAGCCCAGATGACAACCCAGACTTGGGATTGGCATCTGAAGCGGGGAGGCAGTCCTGTTGAACTGAGCTCTTACCCTTTAGAACCTGATGGCGGCTCCCAGTAGATATTGTCAAAGTTGAAATGTAGGATGCCCATTGGTGTGAGGGGGAAAACACACAGTTTTTTTTTTTAATCCTCACCTGAGGATATTTTTCCTTTTATCTTCAGATAGAGTGGAAAGATGGGGGGCGGAGGGAGAGAAACATCGATGTGGAGAGAGATACATTGGTTGCCTATTGGTTGCCTCCCCCATGACCCCAACCAGGGTCAGGGACGAACTGCAACCAAGGTACATGTCCTTGGCCAAAATCGAACCTGTGACTCTTTGGTCCATAGGCCGATGTTCTAACTGCTAAGCCAAACCAGCCAGGGCTAAAAACACCTATTTGGTGTCAAAAGAGAACTATCAAAAGTGTTGTGAGTTATAGTCTAACACAGTAGAGAAAGAGAAGCATTTTTACCTTTAAAAAAATGAAGAACATATAAAGTCAAAATTTACGAATTATAAAGACTTATATATGCCCTGGCCAGTTTGGCTCAGCGGCTGAGCATCGGCCTGTGGACCAGAAAGTCCTGGGTTTGGTTGCTGCTAGGGGCACGTGCCACACACACACACACACACACACATAAAAAGAATTATATAAGACTAGACAGAAGACGGAAAATAACCAGAAATGGTAGTAAATATTCTTAAAGATGACTATATTAAAATTAAAACATAATTAATAAAGAGACAATAAAGTCACACTAAAAAGATAAAAACTAGACACAAACTGGTAAAAAAAAACATTTTCAATGGAAAAATTTGACATTGAATGGGCATCTAGGTTTTAAAAAGAACCTATGAATTAGTAAGAAATGGTTCAAACACCAAAAAGAAAATTGTGTAAAGGTTTGGAATAAAGAATAGAAAATAAAAATATAAAAAAAGCTTCAATTTCACTCTACATTATGAAAACACAAATTAAAACAAAAATAAAATACTTCCCATCTATTAAATTTATTAAAATTAAAACTGGCTATAATAAGTATGAGTGAGGATACAGACAGGCTCATATCTGACTGGTAGAAATGTAAACTGGTACAAGCACTTTGGAGCAACAAGTTCATGTCCTATATAATGGCAATTTCAAAATCAATAATGTACTGTAATGTAATTCTTGTGTATGTATAACAACACAAATAGAATTATTACAATAGTATTTATAACAGCAAGGAGTCAGACTATGTACCCTAGAGATAAGATACTAGATCTAAAATAGAATGCCAAAATCTATCAAATATTTAAATTCTATCTAAATGGCTTCAAAATGTGGAATTATATAAAAAGTTTTCCAGTTTATTCTTCAAGATAATATTTGTCAGACACCAAACAAAAAATATCATTAAAAATCAATCTAGCTATTAATTTTACTTGTGAACCTAACATAAAATACCAGGTAAAATACTAATAAACTTGAAATATTAGTATACAGCCCTGGCCGATTTGGTTCAGTGGTTAGGGCGTCAGCCTGCGGTCCAAAAAGACCCCGGTTTGGTTCCCGCTAAGGGTGCATGCCTTGGTTGCAGTTTGTCCACGGCCCTGATTGGTCATGCGGGTGGCAGCCACTTTATATGTCCCTTTCACCTCTCTCTCTCTCAATCTCTCTCTCTCTCTCTCTCTTCCTCCTCTCTCCCTCCCACTCTGAACAAAAAAATGGAAAAATGTCCTCGGGTGAGGATTAAAAAAAAAAAAAAGAAATATTAGTATGCAAACAGAGAGATGCAAAGATATGCAATGTATTGCATTTATGGAATAAGACTTATGAGATACCAGTAAATAAAACAATGAAAAACTATGCAAAGATTTTCTACTGGCAATGTCAAAATAATGGCACTAAATTCACTCTGGTGTGGTAAACAACCATAAAACTGGGGGGGAATGCAGGAGGCAACTGTTTTCTGACATTGGACAGCAGGAAGTGCAGACTTCAATCTTGAGAAGAAGGAAATTCATGAGATGAGCCCCATGATTGTTCTGGATCTCTAAAGGAAGCTGCAGGTCAAGCAGAGATCAGAGTACATGCTGCTTACATGAGGTTGGCACGGAGCAGCTGCTGCAGTGCGAACACAGAACACAGATAACAGAAGTCAAACAGCACTGAGAGACGTTCTGGTTCCTGCCCTGGCCAGAAAGAAACCATGTGAGTGTCAAGAAAGGCCCTAAGTTAGGAATAAGGTACACATATATAGTAACATCTATACTAGACTGACCCTATCAAAGCCAAATTCCAAGCCTCAACAAAATAATTAAGAGAGACCATTTGGAAGTAGAATTCCACTGAGAGAGAGAGCTTTGAAAAATTCTGGATTTGCTATAGACCCACACTATCTTGGATCTCTGTTCAAGATGTCAACCAGAAACAAATGCACAACAGTGAAACAATACTCTAGGGAGAAATAACTGATGTATTATCCAAAAGACTCAGTACACTATCAAAATGTGCTAGATATCACAGTAAATGGGAAAATTTAACCTAGAATTTAAATTTATTTTTAAACTGACCTCAATTTAGTTCACATACTGGATTTCACAGACAATAGCTCTAAAGCAGCCATGTGGATATTTGTGAAGAGAATATTCATCTATGTTCTTATTGGATTAAATTAAGCATCCTTGAATATCCCAAGGCCGGTAAGTGTGTAGTGGACATCCCCTTTACATGTATTTTTCTCTCTTCATGCACAAAAGCATAAGCTTTGATTCATTTTCATCCCTCACGGTATGTGCCTTTTATTAATTATAAAAATGCATATCCATAGTAACAAATAAAATGCAGTTGAAAGATGAATAAATTTAAAAGTTGATTTTTCTTTACTATCAACTTCCTTGATGCTACCCTGCTGAGTTAAGCAATATTTGTTGAAAAGAATTAAACTCTTCTCTGAAACTTGTAATCAGTTTCCTTCATTTTCCTATTTAAATGTTAATTGTATGTTTGGATTACATTTTCCTTATTGAACATTATTTTCACATTAAAAGTCATAAGCTAAACTTTTAAAAATAGTTTAAAATATATTTTCCTCAGCTCATCAGTATATCAGTAAACAAATCCTACTTGTATCACTTAAAACATCTTAAGACCACATTTTCAATAACTTTAATATTAAGATATTTCTATGCTGAAGATTCTCCACTTTTCCTAGCCCTTCAGTAACTCTTTAAGTTTGTCTATCATCATATATGGCCAATTAAAAAAAAAAATTAAACATTAGTTTTGGTCCAGTTCTCAAAATTGTGTTTGTACCTAATTTTGTAAAATATTTATTGTCAATAATCTTATTCTAGCTTAAAGAAAAGTAGTTAAAAATTAATTATAAGTCAAGATGTATGCTGAAAAAATTTATAAAAATTCTAATATAATTTTATTTGGGGTATATTTTATCAAATTCTTTATTAAAACATGTATTCTGATATTTAAAATTTAAAATGTCACTTGAAACTATATCCTTTGGATCTTAGAAATGAAATATTCTTGCAAAACTCCTCTTGTCTAGCCCTCTATAACTTAAATGATCAGAAAAGCAACTTAAGTAAACTGAATTGACTTGCTATAACTATTTAGCAGTTATTAAAAAAAAAAAAATGTATACCATATGCCAAAGCAATACCTCCTAATTGTATTATCTTTGAATATCAACTATTCTATTTACAGTTACTCCAAAAATCCAGTACTTATAGAAAATCAGCCAGTTACTAATATCACTGTATGCTTTGAACTATTCCAACCTAATAAAACTTGTTAACATTTAAGGGGTTCAGAAAAGGCCTCACCAAAATGTGCCACTTTGACATGTGGATTATTTTGATCGGGAGGTAATCGAGACCCTGTGAGCTCAGGGGAAACTTCTCCCCTCCTGTAGAAGCACCTAAACTGATGGCCTGGTCCACAGTAAGAGCTATTGCCCATCTATATGGCCTTTCTGTCTCTGAGCTTCTTATGCATATGGGGTTCTCATACATGTTTACATAATAAAATTTGGTTAAATTATCTCTTGTTAATCTCTCTCATATATATTTTATTATTAGACCAGCCAAAAGAACCTAGAAGGGTAGGTAAAAATTTATTTCTTCCCACCAACATAGAAGACATAATGATGAAAAATATGTGTTAATTATTTCATAAAAGTTTTTAAATTCATTGAATTTTTTAAAATTTATGAAATGATGTATTATATAATATACATGCATGTGTGTATATAAAATGATATATGTATAGATAACCACAGACACTGAACTTCAATGAATGTATGTGTGGGATTGGGAAATCAATATAACCAATTGATTGTATTATTTAAAGTGGTAAAATTTTTTTACCTTATCTAAATGTTTGTTGTCCTAATGATGACTCAAATTTATATTATATGCTTAGTGGACTTGATGTCTAGAAGCTCATAATCTTTGTGCCTAGGTCATTCATTCAAATCCAGGTTAAGATATTACTTAAATTGTTACTGATTTGGAGTTATTCAATGTTCTATTACAAACAGCAAATACGATGCTTTTAATTTCATTTTAAGCTATATTTTCACAATGATAATACATTATTTTTTATGTAGTTTTGTCTGGTTCTATATTTCCTACATAAATACCTAAACAGAAAATAATTAATAAACCTATTCTATAGTAGTAAAAGTTTCCAGTTCTACCCTTTAAAAAATGCTATAAGAGTAGGCTATAGATTAAGTTCTCATATTTCCTGGACTGAAGACAGAGAAGCAGAAATTGAAAAGAAGGACTAATTATTAGTTCTTTTAAAGTGGGAAAAACTATTATTAAAGAGGTGTTTTGAGACACTAGAAACATGTAAAGATACTTTGGTTAGGTGACAAATGTGGCTGAGTTGTGGGGAGAACAATTCTCTATACCCTGATATAAATCATAGCTTTTATAACCTTGAAAAAATGGTAAGTAATTATAAGTAGTATTTGTTTCTCCTTTTACATAAAGAGAATGGCTTTGAGCTGGAAAGGAGGGAAAGATATACCTACAAATCAAAGGCACTGAAGGATGACACATTATGAAGAAAGCAGAAAATGGTTACTTGTGTAGTTAGAAAAACTGGACCCCAGCTAAGTTACACAATTAGTAGATATTCATCAGGTGGCACAAAGGTCTCATTTTAGGGTAAGAGAGTCAACTGAGCAAAGATATTATGAAGACATACAAATTCACAAGTTATTTCCAACTCAACAAAGGTGTAGGAAGTGCCTATTTTGGTTTTGGTTTTCTTTTATAACAAAATCATATAGGAGCTAGTTAGGAAAGCAAGGGAACTACTCATCAAATTAATTTTATGAGAAACCATGAATACATTATAAATAATATAATTGTGACCATGCTTGAACTAAGCATTTAAGGTTATAAGCTTAGCATTCCTAATGATAACACAATAAGAATGAGTCATGCCCTGACTGGTTTGGCTCAGCGGTTAGAACATTGGTCTGTGGTCCACAGAGACCTGGGTTCGGTTCCCGCTAAGGGCATGTACCTCTGCTGCAGTTTGTCCCTGGCCCTGGTTGGGTCGTGTGGGTGGCAGCCACTCAATGTGTCCCTTTCACTGCGATGTTTTTCTCTCTCTCTATTTCTCCCTCTCCCTCCCACTCTATCTGAATAAAAAATGGAAAAATATCCTCGGGTGAGAATAAAAAAAAAAAAAAAGAATGAGTCATGTTGTGTTTGGTCTTTGTGAACAAAGCAGTAGCTATTTTTGTTTTTCTAATTTTAATTTGCTGCTCTGTATGATAAACTTGTATGTTATGTTTGTAAATTAGATCCAATCTAAATGTATATGTGAGATTGGAATTTGGCAGTCTTCAAACTTCTGTGGATTTTGTACATATGAGATTTGCTATGTATGATATAAACTTCTTGCTTAAACTTCCTTTTTCTTTTGTTCACTTCCTGTTTGCACACTGGTTGGAAAATTATCCTAGTAGGTGTTTGAACAGCTTGAGATCAGTTGACCTGATAATAATTCTTTCTATGATCTAAGCATTTGGCTACAGTTAAACATTTAAGTATTTGACAGCTAACATCCTTTGTAGGCTCCAACTGTTATCCCCATTTTTTAAAGCTGGTAACATAACAGGGATTTTAAGGGTCTGATTTTTTCCAAAATACAATGATTTTTTTAAATAGCACTTTAATTCTCTTTGGCATTTCTACTCACCAACAGTCTACTGAAGCTGCAAATCCACAATGGAAAAGTAATGTCATCATTTTCGAGTGCTAATCAAAGTTTTAATTCTATAAATTATAGGTATAGGATATTAACTTCTGCCCAGAGACTAATTAATTTAAAAGAAAACTAAGTGTATGAAATGCCAATTAAAAGGTTTAAAGCTTTTAATGTAAGGATTCAAACGATCATCTTTTCCTAGCCTAGTAGAATTGTTATTAATAACAATACTTGTCTTTTTATTATATGTAGAATCATCTTTTTAAAGTATATATGATAAGCAAAGTGTGTAAAGGTATAAATATACATTTAAAGTGTAATGGTGTACAGCAACCATTACACTAGTAAGGAAAGCAGTGCCATAAAAATGTAAAAAACATTCTTCAACACATTGTGAAAGTTATTTTCAAAGCCTGGCCCATTAGGTTGGAACCAGAAGTTTCCAGATATATGCCCACATTTGCATGAAAATAAATATTTTCCATTCCTTTGATGGCTTGATATATACTTTAGAATGAACAGTAGCACTGGAGCTGAGAGAAACAGAAAAAAAAACAAAACAAAAAAGTGACCTGCTGAATTATGTAAAGTCCAGTAGCTTGGAGAATAGAAAGCAGATCTTTACTGAGGAAACATCTAGTTTATCTATGTACTCATCAGAGATTTGCTGATCCAGGGACCCACTGGGAAACTGGAGCAAATTCATGCAGCTGGTACAAAGTCCGATTTTTGCCAACTCTATTCTCTCTTATGATAGGCTCTTATTGTTGAAATAATGGCATGTCCCGATCAAGGTTGGGCACAAACGTCTAACAGTTATTTGAGCAGAAATGGCTACATTGCTCTTGTGAGCTGCAAAAATCATTCTCATTTTTAGTACAGCTTTTCTACTGGGTCTATGATTATTTTGGAAATGTCTATTACCTTCTAATTAAGATGAAAGTACTAAGGAGAATAAAAACATAGTTATTTTGCTTAAGTCACCTAGATTCAGACTATGAAAGTGTTCATTTTTCCCTAGTGTTTTTGCTTCAAAGGAGGATCAGTGTGTAAACATGAAAGGGGTCAATAAACTTCCTGTGAAGGACAAGACAGTAAATATTTTAGGCTTTTGTGGGCCATACGGTCTCTGCCACAGGTACTCAACTCTGCCATTTTAGCGTGAAAGCAGTCCTAGATGGTACATCAACAAAGGAGCGTGTCTATGTCCCAGCTACAGTTTTGTAGATACTGAAATTTGAATTGTATATAATTTTTGCATTTCAAAAAATATTCTTGTGTATTTTCAACAACTAAAAATATAAAAATGAGTCTTAGCTTGTGGGTTGTACAAACACAGGAGGTGTGCTCGATTTGACCTATGGGCTATGACACCGCATCTGAGAGAAGAGCACCATAGTGTACAGTGATGAAAAACAAGAAGAATTTCTTAACAAAGATTTTTATTCTTTTTATCTAGTTTTTAGTTCTATTTCGATGTTTTGCTAATTAGCTCTTAAAATGTGTTATAATCCTGGCTTAAATCTTAGTCCAAGAGAATTCCAATTTACTGAAGCAGTTAACATTGAGTTGCAATTTAATAATGTAAAACTCCCCAGAAAGACTCAAATTCTTACTAGGCTAATCCATTAAATGACTGGCATCATTGTGTTTATATATTTGACAGAATAAAATACTTTTCATGCCATTAGTTTTAATGTGAAATGAAAACATTTACTAAGATTGCCCTAAATTAGAAGAAACCGTAGCCACTTAGCCACTGATGAGATGGTATAATTTGACAGGGTGGAATATTTTATAATGTGGCCAATGGTCTCACTGGTTAAGATTTTCTATTGAGCCTTCTAGAAGGTCTTTCACTTCAAAGATTGTCACTCTACATTTACATGTGATATTCTTCTTTCTTTATTAGTTCTGCTTCCTGAGACGCTATTGAAAGTATTAGAAATTATAGCCCTTGCTGGAAACAAAGGGAAGAGCTGGTGTCGAGACAGTGAAGCCAGGAAGCTGCTTCTGTGTGTATGATATTTGTTGAACAAATCAAATGCGAGTTGTCAGAAATGTACTCTTGCTCTAAGTGTTTCTAGTAACAGAATCATTTCCAGCTACATCCTCATTAGAGAGAGAGAGAAAGGGAGGAAGAGATCAAGTAATTTACAAAGTCATCAGCAGTCTTGTTTTGTTTTGAACTCGCTATGCAGGCTAATAGCAAGGTGTGCCATGACCTACCAAGGCTTAAATAAACACAGTTTCCCTCTCTGTGTCCCTTATTCTCAGTTCCTGGCATATATTGTATGCCCAAGGAATATTCTTAAATAAACAATTAAAATTTCAGATTTACTTTTAACCAGCTCAGCATCTCATATTATCATACAGTTGCTTTAATATCCATCTGTGCCTTTTACTTGGTCCCTACTTCCTGGGGATTTTCTTCTTCTCTAGAAATGTCATTTTTGTGACCTTTGTGTCCTCATCAAAACTATGTCATTTGAGCACTTAGTGCAATAACCAGGATATAGGAAGTACTGAATAAAATTTTAACTATAGTTATTATCTCAAAATTCTGCTTCTTATCTAAAGTCTAGTCATTCTGTTAAATGCATGTGAAGTAAGTTGAAGTAGGCTTATAATGGTTTAATGTATATTTTTACCAGGTGTATACTACAAAAGAGGGACCTACATGTGCATTTCAATTCTGACAACTAGGATACTGAGAATGTTTACAATATGATAACACTCTTAAAAATCCTTCAGATCCTATAATTTAATAAGTTATCTCTAAGACTAACTATATATAAGCACCACATTTATAAATCAATGAATAAATATTTGTTTTATATATTGACTGGAAAACACAACTTGAAAACCTAAAATCCTCTTTAATATTCAGTTCTCAAAACAACTTTGAGTTAGATACCATTAATAACATCTATATTGTGCAGAAAGGAAACCAACCCACAGACATATTAAGTCATTTTCATAAGATCACAAAGTTAATAAGTGGCAATGCCATTATCATAATGTAGACAGTCTGATTCCAAGGTTCTCACTCCAAACCAGCACAATAACTTACATGACTGGACTGCTTTAAAAATTGTGATATTGTCCGGCCGGTGTGGCTCAGTGGTTGAGCATCGAACCGTGAACTGGGAGGTCGCCAGTTCGATTCCCAGTAAGGACACATGCCCAGATTGTGGGCCTGATCCCCAGTGGGGGGCATGCAGGAGGCAATCTGTCGATGTTCTCTCTAATCAATGTTTCTATCTCTCCCTCTCACTTCCTTTCTTTCTGAAGTCAATAGAAGAAAAAAATTTTTTTTAATTGTGATATTAAAATCCCATACAAATTAAGTTATAATTCCATATAAAACACCTACATATTAGTAACACAATCTAAAAGATAGGTTTCTCCTGAATTTCTTCATTGAGCAAAAAATACCAGATTCAGATATTATGTAATAATTAATTCAAACATAAAATATTTATCGAGCACCTACTATAATCCAAGGTTGGTCCAGACAGTTTAGATACATTAATAAACAAATTAGGCAAAGATCCATGTTATTGAGGAACTCATAGTTTAGCAGGTAATTTCAGTTATTTTTAAATCAGCTGCCCTATGTTGGATGACTTTTGAAGAATTTATGTATAGCAAACATAACCAATACATAGATATAATCATCATACTAACATGTTTTGACAGCCAATGTTGAGGCAAAGGAGATTGTATTCCTGTTTTAATCACCATCATAATATCTGTCAGTGGTGTTTTCCTTCCTCATTTTTTACTAACAGCTGCTAATCATTACAACGTATCACCAGCTAAGGGTTTGGAAGGTAGGCAGCTGCCTGTCCAACCACAACCAGTCTTCTTGCTATGATCACTTGGCTTGGCTTTCCCTGAAAGAAGTTCTCTCCTCGGGAAAGCAGATGGAAAAATCATCATTATTATTGCCATTGGTAGCCTTTCTTAGAAGTTCTAAAATTAATCTTCATTTCACTCCTAAAATTATTTTAGTCACTCGATCACTTTCAAAGTTAATTAGAATGCAAAAAGAATACTTTGTCTTTGCTTCCATTTTAACATATTAAAAGATTTCCTAAATTAAAATAGTATTTATAAATAATAGAACAAAGTTCATGTTTAAAGAAGTTAAGTGGTTAATTTTGTGTTGTGTTAAGATACTGGGAAATGAATTATTTGGAATAACTCATATAAACCTTAAGAACTCATAAAATATAAGATTATCAATTCAAAACCCCCCACAAATTTGAATTTCAAGAAAAACTTTAAACAACTTATACAAAAAAGAAATGTAAGTCAATATTAAGACACTTCCAGTCTTATTTAGACTACTTGAACTTTTCACATCACCTATCATTTGAGATAAGGGGGCAAAACCACCAAGGAGCCAGCATATATATGCAGAGCAGTACTGGCTTAGAATCCACAGGCTAGCTTTGAATTGGAGTCTGCAACTTTCCAATAGGGTGATATGGGGTTTAGGAGTAAACGTTCTGAGCCTTTGTTTCATTCTATAATTAATCAGAAGAATGCAGGATTTAAGAAAGATTTTAAAATCCTGCAGAGAAACTCACCGAAAAGCTTACAGCAAAAACTTATTTTATGTGGTTAAAGAATTTGAGAGGAACAGATGAAGGTAAGAGACTGATTTAAACCATGGCAGGATCTCTAAATATATGTCAAGAAGTGAATCATAATAGTAGTCTTTTGAAAACCAACTTTGGGTCAAGTGCTGTTAGAAACTCTTACATACGTTCTTTCAGGTATTCCTTAAAATAAAATTGAGTCTCAGAGCTAGTGAGTGAACAGAGCACATGAAAAGCCTGTGCCTGCTCATGCACCTTGCTGTGCAGCTGCCCACAAAGCACTAGGAAGTGTATTGCAGAATAGTTAATGGGGTGCAAAAAGTTTTGTTTTCTAGAAAAAACATACAGTTCTTAGAGTATAGTCTTAGCTGATCAAGAAAAAAAAATTTTTTTACCATTATGTTTCCAATAGGAGAAAACCCTATCTAATACACAAGTTCTCTTGAATGGCCCTTGTCTTCCCTGTGAGAAGGGAGCATTTGCAGAAGGTAATTTCCTAGCAGCCCAGTGCCTTTTATATGCCTATCTTCATAACAAAGCCTGTGCATAAAAAATGGTGTAAGAGTCCATTGATTTCTCAATATAGGAATAAAAATAATTCTATGAAATTAGTGTAATGGATCTGTACAAAAGCCATCCTTCAGAACACTGTCTCAAATATTGTTTATATTAATTTATAGCACTGCCTTTTGGAATTACCATTAGTTTTTTTTAATTTATAATTTTAAAGTTAATTTTCTGGTTTCAAGCATTCTATTTTAATTTTGAAATTATAAAAAAAAGTGATAAAATAAGAAAATGGAATTAGCAATGAAGTTCCACTTTTATTATATAGAATTATTCCCTTATAATTTATATTAGAATTTTAAGAGTTAGTAATTATTTTTCATCAATATAGTCTGCCTACTTCCTAAGGATAAGGAAAATTTGCAAAGCATTGTCAGATTTTGTTTGTACAGATATATTCCTTTAATTTTCTTAAACTTGGGTGACATTTAGAAATGACAAAATTAATTTTTTAGATATTTTTCTTGTATCAATTTGAATCTAATAAAGCTTATATGGGGATATTTTTATTTTCTTTTGCAATACATTATGATTTACATAATTCTTTACAATATTGAAATTCTGTAATTCCTCTAATGCTTCTCAAAATATAATATATACTCAATTAAACAAGACTAATTAATATTAGCTTTAATACTCTTCCAAATTTATGTTTTGTTTGGATTTTAAAAATCACATTTCATACTCCCATAACACACATCAATGGATATTTAATTTTGCTTCATTGTTTACTCATGTGTGCTGGGCTCAAGGAGAAACCATGAAAGAAAGAGCTGTTCCCATGACTGTCAGAGGGGGGAGCAAACTATGAGTTTACATTTTACCCTCTTTCTATAAGAAAAAGAAACATTGAGAATTGTTGAAGATAATTTTATTTATCTTTATGGAACAAGACCCTCCGGAGTATGCAACTGCTCAATATACACACATACATATACATATTTGAATGTATTTTAAATAAAATCATAATTTAATAGGAAGCTATCAAACTGCTTTGAAAAGCAAAATATATTTGACATAGTATTATATCAGCATTTCCATATTTTGAATCTTCTTGATTTAATATTTCTGTTGCTCCAGTAATACTAAAGTAGCCTTTCTTGGTAAACACATCACCACAAAAATGTAATATATGTGTTCCGTATCATTTCCTGCATTATGTGTGTGGGTTGTGGTTGTTGCTTGAGTTCCCATGACTATTGAGTGAGGAAGTTGGGTATAATTCCTGGCAGCATAGTAGTTTATCCATTACATTAAAGAGCAGTTCATATTTCAAAACGTTTTTCTGAGATCATTGCAAAAATAAAAAACAAATGGCAGAGTTATCAGCTCTCATTACCAATTGCCCGGTAAATGTTTAAAAAAACAACACACATACACTAAAAATAGTCACAGGAAGCAATAATTCCTATGACAAATTGTTGGGCTGTTTACTTAGTGTGCTAAGTAATATATTTTTGATCAAAGATAAGCAGTTTAAAAAGTTACATTTATGTTGTTGTTGGGGGGTTAGGGAGGAAATTGCTATTCCCTGAAGGCTGATGTACCTTGTAAAACAATCTATCCTCAAACCAGAAGGAAAGAGAGCCAAAAACAGCTCTGAATTACATGATGAGACCCTGGAGATGTTGTTCATTACACAATTTTCTATAGCGGTTTACAGATGTCTCATTTTGTGGGTCAGATTAGGCACTTTAGAGTTTTGTTTTTTAAATTATGTTGCATACCATTGATTATAGCTCTTTCCTGATATGTCACCATTTCTGTGTAAACAGTACCATGTCTATTTTGAATAAACCAATACATTGCATCCCTTGCTGTTTCAAAACTGTGACTGACTGATGAAAGAGCTTCTGCACTGTGGCTCTGAGGCAAGTAAGGTACTTATTAGAAAATGGCCCTTTTATACAGTGCATCCAACTATAACAAGGGAAGGCTGGACTTGTAACCACTTTAGAGAGAAAGTACCCAAGAGTACACGGTGAGCTGATCAGCAAAATGCCAACTCCAAGCTGCAATGAGGCAGTGATTTCAAATGACCCATTTGGCACATTTTATTTTAAGGATGTAATCCGATAGCACATGCATAGCCTTTGCTAAAGTTAATAAAACTTCCCCTACAAGCTAAGGAGTTCTGCACAAAACGCCTTTCTTCATGGATTTGTTCAAAAGTTGAGCTTTTGGTTTTAACTCAGGTTATATTCAGGCAATGAAGGCTCTAACAAAGGAAACTTCCTTGTTTTTTCTTAATTTGGGAAAAGAGAGATATTATGCCTTGGGAAGTATTATATTTTCATAATCATCTGCAATGCTCATTAGTCTTATTATATCTGAAGCACTTGTATTTGTTAAAATAGAAGCAGCTGAGATAAAAGAAATTTGAAAGTGAAATCATTACACATTTGAGTCAGTGACTTTTTCAAACCAGAATCCTGCTGTATTTCTCTTAATGAGCTGATGCCCCAAACACTGAAAATAGATTCATATTTCTTAACCTCTGATTTAAAAGTATGCTGTGCTTTTATAAGAAAAAAAAATCATCAATGCTGATTTTTAACCTGTTTTCTTTATTTTGGGGAACAATAGTTAATCTTTGCAAACAACTTGCTAGTAATATTTAACCAGGTCTAAAAATGGTTAGGATTCTAAAGGAAAATCTATCTTTAGTTAGTATTTTTATATTTTTTAGGATTAACTATATGTAATTTAACCCATAAACACTTGTTAATCATAGTTGTTTAAAATATAAGATGATATTTACATGTTCAAATTTAATGTTAATGAATTAAAAGCTTATAAATGAGCTTTTACAAGTAAAACTGTGAAAAGCTGGGTGAAATTTGTGGGGTTGTATCAACATTAAAATTGTGGTCTGATGTCATACTATATAGTTTGCCACTGGCAGGAAGTAGATAAAGTGTACACAGGATCTCCAAATTATTTCTTTCTACTGCTTGTGAATGTACAATTATTTCAATAAAAGTTCAACTAAAAAATTAAATGTTACACACTATTATTTTCTCTATGTACAGCCTCTACTTTTACATAAGAGATATAATTTTTTTAATCTTCTTTTTTCTTAATATATTTTTTCTTTTATTGATTTTAGAGAGAGAGGAAGGGAAAGGGAGAGAGAGACAGAAACATTGGTGAGAGAGAACATCGATTGGCCACCTCCTGCATGCCCTCGCTGGGGTTTTAGCCCACAACCTGGGCATGTGCCCTGACTAGGAATCAAACCAGTGGCCTCTTGGTGCCTGGGTCGACAGTCAACCACTGAGCCACACCAGTAGGGCAGGATTTTATTTTCTAAACAATAAGTGCTCTAGATATTTTATTGGAAAAAAAATGGTAACAGATTGTGTCCTAAATTTAGTATACTAGAAGACACATTTTAATTATGAAACTTTCTAAGATAATACAATAGAATGTTAATTTAGAAAGAGAAAGAGGGAGATAGAAAGAAGTTTAATATTTGAAAAGAGAAACATTCTCATTCTCATATACATTTTTATGTATAATGCTTATTATCAACCGCAAAAACTACATATTGATATTGATTTGATTTTAAAATAATGCAATCCAGCTTTATATCCTATTTTGCAAATCAAAAGAAACATAGGACAGGGGAATGCTTGCACTATGGATCTCGAGTTGGAGGAAGGCATCACTCTTAATTAAGAAGCACTAATGTGATATGCTATAGGAAAAGTACTAGGTCAGAAGAAATGAAAACATTTATGTTTTAATACTTTCCTTTTGGTGACCTTAACTAAGCTAATTTGCTTTGTAAATTGTGACAGAGACTGTCAACTTAAATGGTCAACATACTTGTTATTTAAGCAATATCATTTTTGCAGTCATAATCTTGGATATGTTTAAGACATAACTCCTTTTGTGGAAGTCGTAGTCGAATAAGCTCTACTCGGGTCCCCAGAGCCTATAATGTTTTGTGGGTCGTTTCTGGAGTGAGCAGTGGGGATAGCATTCAAGTTCCAGCAGCATGATGTTAAACAGGCAAACTTCAGAAATCTCAGTCACACAATCTACTTCGATTAAGTGATATAATTATGACTAACATTCATTCATTCAGCACGGTCAAGTAAGCTGTATGTCTAAGCAGAAAATTCAGAGCTTATAATATTTTCAGGTGCTTTGTATTTCATTACCCTCTTTTTATTTAAACTTTTATTGTTGACACCATTGCAGATGTTCCCTATTTTATCCCCCTTTGACCCACCTCCACCCAGCCCAACCCCTTCCTTGGCCCTCATCACTCTGTTGACAAACCAACTCCTCATGGTCAAGACTAATTTCCTCTTAACACTAAAGTGATTGTTGTTCTTATAGTAAACCCACAGGCTGATATTTTAATATGGTGTCAGAGGAATGAACCAAAGAATTGCCGTTGTGGGTGGGCACTAACACTGAGTCACCGCAGTTGAAAATAACAATCAGTTTTGTTTTTATGATTTCACATTGATGTTTACCTATATTTAAGCTCCTTTAGAGATTTCAAAGGATCAGACCACCAAGTCTCGGGGCATTTTCCTGGAAAACTACTGAGGAAAAATAAAAACACTGTAAATCAATGAAATTTTATTAATTCTTTGTAATTTGTGTCTGCACTTTGCCAAAACTGCAGGAGAAAATGTGAAAAAATAATATCCAAATGTTATTCCATACCAATATCCAGATGTTTTGGAGGTCTGATGTGAGGTTTATAGCTATTAAGATTGTTGATACTTTCAAAGGTCTTATAAAATGTACTTATTATTATTATTATTATTTGGTTTTTATTTGTTTCTATTACCTTTTAAAATTTCAAAAAAAAAAAAATCTTTGAAATCACTATTTTGATGTCAGGTAAGAAACAGAAAAATAGAGGACTATAATATTTTTCTCTTTTAAAATAAGTGTGGCCCTGGCAAGTTTGGCTCAGCAGTTAGTGTCAGCCTGCAGACTGAAGAGTTGTGCGTTTCATTCAGGTTCGATCCCCAGCCCTGGTTGAGATCATTTGGGAAGCAACCAATTGATGTGTCTTTCTCTTGTTGATATTTATCTCTGTCTCTCTCTCCTTTCTTCCCTCTCATTCTAGATGAAAAATCAATGGAAAAATATTCTCGGATGAGGAAAAAAAAATTAAATTTAAATTTAAAAAAGTGTATTTAGCATTCTACAGATTCGTTTCCAGGTGATTACTTTGATTTCTAAATATATCTATCTATCTATCAGGTTTAATCTTATATTCTGGCACATATAATGAAAATGTGGACTAAATGCTATTAAAGTAACTAGATTTTCTTTAAACAAGATATGAGATGCACTAAAAGAGTTAAATTCTAAAGAATTTATGTTCACAATCTGTGCAAATCTCAAAGAAAACAATAAAAAATAGTTTACTGCAATAAAGGTGAGAAAAGTAAATTGTATGAAATACATATGTATTTATGAATGATATATGTCTCTGAAGGGGAGCAGATTTTTCACTCCCAATATATACCTCTTTGAGATATTATTTAAACTGGTTATTTTTAAGGGAAAAAACTCAGGAAAAACCTTTGCCCTTTGCCCTTACTGCCTAAAAGAACTTAGATACAGAGGGCCTGGTATAGGAAGGGAGCTATCACAATGGATGACTATAGTATAATAAAAATTAAGGGTGGTGGGAAGACTAGGCAGGGCCTAGATATGAGAATGCACTCTATCCCCCACTGTCTCCATATGGTCCAGCAAACATTTGTTTGCCAAACGATTGCCTGTCTCCCCTTCAAAGTCCCAAACCACCATCCCCTTCTTAGCTCAAGATGGCATATAAACCTCTACTGCCCAATTTGTCCTTGGGTCCCATTAACTTATGGAACCCCCATATATATATACAGAATTAATTTAGGTTATTTTCTCTTATTAATCTGCCTCACATCACTTTAGTTCCTAGACCAGCCAGAAGACCCTAGAAGGCCAGAGGACAATTTCTTCCTCCCCGCATCTCTTTTTATATTCATTCAAACCTCACCAGCTCATCCACAGAAGATTTAACATGGGTAATAATCAAATTCTATCATGTTTCATATGTTTCCTACTCCAGTCATATAGAAAACTCACAATCAGGCATTTTGTGTTACATTTTGTTGCTCAAAAGTTACATATGGAAAGTGAGACATTAGATGATGTTTTAGTTAGCAGTTAGCTTATCATTTTACTGCTTAGATGTATGATGTGTGGGCCTCCATGTGTTCTCTTGTACCAGGCTGCCCAGCTGTTAGGTGAGACTACACAGACTGCATAGATCTGCTCTTTTTTTTTAATGTTTCTTTTTTAATATTATTGATTTTTTTTTTTTTTTAGAGAGAGAGGAAAGGAGAGGGAGAGAGATAGAAACATCCATGAGAGAGAGAAACATGTATCAACTGCCTCCTGCATGCCCCCTACTGGGGATGGAGCCTGCAACCTGGGCATGTGTCCTGACCTGGAATGGAACCAGCGACCTCTTGGTGCATGGGTCTACGCTCAACCACTGAGCCCCACCAGCCAGGCAGGTCTGCTCTTTTATAATGACATATCCTCACTTCCTTCATGATTCTTCCCTTCAACTATGAAGCTGCTTAAGAGGAGTTGACCCCTGCCTTTTCTTCCTCCCATTTATATTGCTTTTTTTATGGTGCCCTCTAAATTTCAATGATCTGTTTATATATACCTCACTTCTCTGACAAAACTGTCTGAAACAAAACATCACTGCTAGTTTGTCTTCCAAATTCTAATGCCCAGTAGTAGTAGTGCACTTAGTAGTTACTCAAGAAAATGCTTAGTTTTTATAATGAATTTGTCACTAAAAGAAGAGTGCAGGGTCATATTTTAGTTATTTATCTAGTACATTCTAAGGATAGATAAAAATAACTTGGCTTTCTAACTTGTAAACTTCTAGCATCCTTACAAAATTAATTCATGTTTTTTCATTTACCAATATCTGTTATCAACCCATGCAGAGAGTAATTAATTAATATATTAATCTTTCTTTCCTGCCAAGACATTGATATTAACTTTTTAGTAGTGGCGTGCCTATATAAAGACATTGAACAAAACCTATTGTTTGGGTTTGAAATGTATTACCCCAAAAGATGTTGAAGTCTTAACCCCACAGTATCTATGAATGTGACCTTATTTGGAAATTGGGTTTGGAGCAGTTGGAGATTTAAGATGAGGTCATTGGGGTGGGCCTTAATCCAATACGGCTTAATCCAAAGGGAAAATTTAGAAGCACACACAGACACAAACACAAAAAGAATACTACGTAAATATGAAGACAGATACTGGGGAGATGTAACTATAAGCTAAGGAATGCCAAAGATTGCCAGAAAACTACCAGAAGGTAGGAGACAGGCATAGAACAGATTCTCCCTCATTGAACTCAGAAGACACCAACTTTGCTGACCTTTAGATCTCAGACTTCTAGCCTCCAGAACCATGCGACAATAAATTTCAGCTGTTTGAGACGCCCAGTTGGTGGTACTTCGTTATAGTAGTCCTAAGCAACTAATACAGCTATAAACGTATCCTGAAGAGAAATATTCTCAAAATGGCTTGCTATTTGGGGAAGCTAGATTTGATTAGAGCGACTAAAGTATGAATCATTTCTTTTGCAAGAATTCCTGGAATTAATCATTGGGAACTTGCAAAGAAAAGAGAAGTCCAATTTGGAATGAAGGCCTATGCCAAAGCAGCATCCTAGAGAGGAAGAGCCAGGTGGGTTTTTATGATTGGCTTTAGCATACCGTGGCGTAGCGTGACATAAAGGGGGGCGAGGAGGGAGAAAAAAGATCCTAAACTTTCTAATTGTGTTCTTTTATTCTCTCCTCACTGCCCACCATTTGCTTTTTCCTAATATGATACCTGCCAGAGAGCTCACATGGGCAAAGCACCTTCTAAATTAGCCCAGAAGTTAAAAAAAAAAAAAAAGGTTCCTGGTTTGCTTTCCTGTGAAGATTTAAGATAAAAATGTAAAGAGCTAGCACACTGATGGTAGAAAGGTTAGACTCAGATTTTATATTTTTTTTAAAAGGAATTTTTAAAACATATTGTGTGTGAAGAGATGTAGCAGGGTACTAATAGTGTAGGCCTTTTAAAAATCAATAATTGGTGTCCTAAGAAGAGCTGTGCTGACAGCCAGCTGTGAAACTGCCCTCGTTCCTGCCGTGCGGAAGGGGACCAGCCAGCGATGATCACCAACTCCACCGAGTGCTCGCGGTCAAAGCTTCATTAAATAAAATTAGTAAAACACCCTTTTTACCTTAAAATATGTACTGAAAGAGGATTTATATAAAGAGTTCAGAATAGAACGGCTGCAGACTGTTCAAATAAAGAGTATTTCCCAGTTGGACTACCGGCCTACATTGTAGAACTTGGTCTTTACTCAAAAGCTCTTCTCCTCCCAATTAAAGAAGAAAGGTTGAGATGCCCACAGGCCTTTGCAGCATGTTTGGTGTGACTTTTAACCCCTCAGTCCACCTTCTGTATATGCCTTTTTCTTTATAATACTACCTGACACAGGGGAAACAGTCTCTACTACAAACGAGGCCGTTAGCATCTCTCACAATTTTTAGAAGTCAGTGTTAAAATTCACTGTCGGTCCTTGCTTGTCTCCTACACAGGCTGCCTGTGAAAATTTAGTCATTTTTTATTCAAATCAAAAGGAGACATTTTTGTTATTAAATAAGTGACTCAAAAATGTGCAGCAACAGATTCTATTTCTTATCAGCATATTCCTGCAAGCCTGGTCTACGTGTATTATCTTAATGAGGAAATATATCTAACCAGTGAATAAGGAATCTTAGGTTTTCAGCTCTGAATTTTAGCTACAGCTCACTTGCACACGACCTTACAAAATCCCTTAAATCTCCCAGAGCCCATTTCTCATTTTTCTCTGTGCTCCCATGGAGCTGATCCAATGGTTTTTAAGGGAGCTCTGGGCTTGCACTAGCTTTGAAGGGCATGGGGCAAGGCAGAAATGGGCCCTGTGCTCCGGGCTTATTGTCCTGGAAAATAGGTATGATAATATCAGCCTCACAGGGGTCCCATCACAATTAACGTTTGGAAAATGTTTTGAAATCCCAGAATTAGAAAAGGCAATGTCAATGCCAATTATTTAAGCATCTTATTTCTAAAACACCATTCAGATTATTTAAAGCCCCCGCCCCCCCAAATTGATACAAAGGCAATTATACTACCTGGAAGCATAAATTGATGTGGTGGTTTTATGGTCTTTTTGAAATTGCCTCAGTAGAATATCTCTGTGACCTGGACCATCTAGCTAAATGTGGAATCTGACTGTTGAAGAATCATCCCGTCATTTAAACTCCAAGGCGATGAATCTATGGGAAAGGTGCTTTGCTTTGTTGATTCAGATTGTAGTTTCTGCAATTTTCAGAAGGTGATGATGTTTTGCTTGGTTTAGTGTTTCAGAGAGATCTGAGGAGGGAATCCAAAAAACAAAAACAAAATGAAGAATGGAATAAAAAGAACCTTATCTTATATTTTGTGTAGGGAAAAAAAGTTTTACAGCCAAAGGCCATACAGAAGATCCTATAAAACATTCATATTTTGCTTTGATAACTGTACACTGTACATAACCAACACTTTTTTTTTTTTTCTGTATGAATATTTCTGAGTCCAATCTCCTGGGCTTAAAAATAGAATTGCAAAGGTTTCTAAACAATATGTAAAAACTGGCATTATTAGAAATCTTTGAGTATATAAACTAGATAGCAAGTTTAAAACAAGGAAACCAACTTGAGAACAGGTAAGCTTCTAAAGAGGAATATGTTGCTTGCATAATTCTAAAGCAACTTTTTTTTTTTTTTAACTACAGAGGTTGGCTGATTACTTGGTACAAAATAGAATTGAAGCGTTCACACATACATCCGCTCTATTACATATGAAATTAGGAAGTCAATGCTGCATACTTGGTAAGAGGTGATTTTGGAAATAAGTTTATTTATACTTAACTATTTAGAAATGTTCAAATTAAAGTATGTATGTACCTTTCAAACATCTTTGTAATTTATGGTTTTTGTTTTTTGCTTTATTTGCAGTTTATTTAATATTCGAAAATACTTTTTGTATCAATTAGCAAATTAGCGATTTATCTGGAAGGAAAAGCCCCATCTGAGTTACTGAGTTACAACGTGAATTGTTCTGCAGCTGCAGAATCAAGTGCCTCAGCTGAGTTAATGCTTTTCATTTCTTTTGCATGTGTCAGCATTAATGGAGGCAAGCTTCTATGAAGCTTTGCATGTGAAGATGGTGCTGAGCAGACTAGATTCAATTCTGTTAAATGCTTTTTGCTTTCTCTCGCTCTCTCTCTTTTTTGGAATAAGGCACAAAAGGAGACTTCAAATCAGGCTGAACTTCAAGCAAAAGTTAATGCTATTCTCTTTTGGGTTCAACCACCCACTTTGCTTAAGGTCACTAGTTGAGGCTAATGCAGCTCAGAGGGGCTGCAGTAAACTTGGCATCTCCTTGATTAGGCTCCCTGCTGATCTAATACACATACTAGCTCACTTGCCAAGTCAAATAACACATTTAGTGAATTGGAAATAAGATTTAAGTGGGCCAGCACAATGCGGCTTGCCCTCTCATCTTTTTACCGAATCCTTCTCTTTGTACGCAAGGCTGTGAAAACTGCTCTTGTTAGAGGACTTAATCTTCATTTTTTTCCTGTAGATTATTTGGAAACAGGTCAATTGAATGTTGGAGCTGCTAACTCCTCCCACTAAAGAAAGAACCCGCTTGTGGCATACTGATTGCATCATTTAAATGAAAGGCTCCTATTATTAAAGTGAAAATACTATAGTATAAGGGTCTGTTAGAATTAATAAAAAGAAGTTCTGATATCAAATGCATCCCTTTTAACAATGTGTTTATTTCTTTGTCTTACAGACTCTTCTAAAGCGGCCTTTGTATTAACTGCTGGTGAGTAATAGGTGGGGATGAGCATATCAATATATATTCATCTCCCATGGCTGTTCTGCTGCAGTTAATTCTTAAATACAGTAGGTTATAATGGGGTGACATTTCTATAGTGTCTTTCATAAGAGCAATCTAAAGCATGTCACATAATGTTTGACTTTGAACTATTCAGTTTCTTAGTGATACAAATCTCAGGGTAAATTTATGTCTTCGTGGTTTGTTTCTTAAAAAAAAAATGAGTCATTGTATTTGTTATAGTTTGAAATTTATCAAAGATTCACCATAGATTATCAAGCTATCCATGCCATAATAATCTGTAACTGTCCTTATCTCTGTGTTAGATGTGCAGGGTTATGATGTGTGTGGACTTTTTATGATCTACTTATCTCTTCTGGTCACATAGATTTATGTGTATCTCTTTTCTGACTATGTCTGAAATCAGAGCTTCCATTCCGAGAAATAAAATATATCTATGTAAAATCCAAGTACTATTCCCTGACATCTGAAAGTTAGAGAAAAATGATCATAATACCCTACAAAATAGACATTCAACTTGCCTTCTTTACAAAGTAAAACTTTAAATATGTGAAATGATGTACTATGAGATTAAATTATCCCCAGTATGATTTGAGAGCTTATTGTAAATAGACTATTAGTTTCAAGGCACACTGTTTTATTATCTGAAATTTACATATTTGCAACAGTTGTTTCTGAAGGGAAAGGATTTATTTATTAACCCAAAGCAACTAGCTTTTCTTGGAGATATGAAATAGGTTACACAATTTATACTGTTTAATGATTACAACTCACCACTCAGAATAAATACTAGATATCTCTACTGCATATCTTCACAGTTTGAAAAACAATATTAGTAATAATAAAGAACTAATCAATTTAGCATTCTAAGTTGTACTTTCATTTTTCAGTGTGTTGTCGCATGGCTCTTTGTCACTTCCGGAGAACTGCACCAGTGCGAGGCCAAGCTGTGCTTGTCACCTCCTCCCCTAGACCAGGCCCCCCCTTTTGCTCCGTTTGAACACCGGTGATGCTAAAACCCTTCCTTAAAGGAAGCAAGCAGGTAAACCAAGAGGACTGTGGATTTTAAGTCTATAATTAAACATAAAATGATTATGAAAAATGAAACAATTCTTAATTGTCTGGGTATTGCTTCTTGAGTTAGTAAGAATTATATTGTTTCTTAATACCTGAGCTACAGATATTGGCATCTAATTGCAAGGTAAGATTCCACCGTCATAAAGGAATTTCTGCCTCACTACAGTTTGTCAATAGAGAAAATAAAAGTGACACACTGATGTTCCATCGATTAGAATATGCATTTCTCCAAGCTGATGCTTTTCCTTGTTTTCTTGTAATTACTTACAAAAACTTTTGGACATTAAGGCATCAGTAACAAATGCAAATGTATGATTAATGGGTTTAAAACCATTAAACTGCCCTTTATGGGCATAAAAAATGTATCTTCTGTTAATATTCAGATGTTCAAAAGGCAGATGACATTTTAATCTTGTACACTAAGAATGGAGTGTAAGAGAGAGCTTTGTGAGTGAAAAGACTGAAATACAAACCAGCAAATACGTTTTGGATAGAACTGACAAGTAGTCTTGTCATTGTTCCTTTCTCGCTAACAAATACATGCTAAGATAACACCTGCTTAATTCCTAGCATATAATCAAAACTTTTTTATTAGCTAGATGTAATAATTTTTATTTCAGTTTTTTAAGCTTTTAAAGACATTATAATATAAATATAAATTAATATGTAATATCACAGTAAATATTAGGATAAATTAATTTTATGCAATTTTATTTATATTTGCTGCTATTTCAGACAAGCAACTAACTTGCCTTTCTTTTTCATTTCTTAAATCTAGTTTAATAGTTAACCTAAATTTAACTTCCCACAGTTTTTTTCTTTTTCTATCCCCATAGAATTACTCTCTTTGCTATAGATTGGAAAGAAATATTTCCATTTTATATGTCTGCATAATTTTTTTTCTCCCCAGGGGCAATTATGAAGTCATATTTCATAACTGATATATATGGTCTAGTTCACAGGGGGATGACATCAGGAGACTCTATGTGACCTATATCTCCCTAGGAGGAGCATGTCCCAGGAAGGGTATACTTTTTCTTAAATAATGTGAGTCACTAGTAGCAAAGAGGCAGGACCTAGAATTACAATTTCACAATAGCAAATTCACAGAGCAACTGGGAATTGCCTGCTACAATTCCCACCCTTAACCAGTTAGTATGTGCAAACGTAACAGGAAATTGCTAAAGACAGTCCTCTACCATCTGTACAGTAACAGTGATAGTCCCCCACTGCCATTAATAGTTACTAATAATATCAAAAGATATGTTATTAAGAAGAGGTACTGAACTGTGGGGTTAATAATTCTTTATTCTAGCTATGATAATGTAGTTCATCTAACTTACACAACGTAAAAAGTGATAAATGTTGAAATTCTTATGCCTGGAATAACTCTTCTAAATTACAATTGGAAATTGCAGGCAGTATGTTTACACTGAAACTACTTTCTTTTCAGCTTTATAACTATGTAAGTTACATAAAGTTATTTCCAAATCACTTAAGTAAATCTTTATCTTCACCATTATATTAGGAATGCAGTATATTCTATATTTGATACATATAAAATTTCTTTTCTACCTTCATTTCTTTATTGTATCTTAAAATCGCCAAATAAGCATTTTGGTCTAAGGAAATGCCTTATTTTCATTGTAAATATCTGTTCTTATTTGAAATATATAAATAATAAATTTATAGATTAGAGTCTAGTAATGAAAAATAGCATGCAAAATAGTTGTAGCATTTTTTAAAGAACATTAACATTTATTATGAAGATTGGAAAAAAAATCTATCATTCCAAACTTTAATCTTTCATTTTATAAACATGTGTTGAACATCCAGTATGATCTAGATACTGTCCCCCTAGCTTTGCTCACATTAAGGTGTGTATATAAATATGTTTAAAGAAAAAGCTACTTGACTGTAGTGACCATGTCTTATTTACTTATTTTTTTAATCTAGACTTCTCATAGTAAGGATCTAGTCTTTAGTGGGTATTCAATAAATATTTGTCCATCGGATGACTAAAATTTCCCTATTAGGTACATACATTTGCTTTACAGCTATTCTGTTACTCATTTGGAAGAAAAAGAAACACAGATGTACTTGAATGAAAACCTAGGAATGAAAAATAAATAAATAAATAAATGAACTTAAACAATGTTTTTAAGGTAACTTTAGGTTAAATTTTTAGAAAAACTTTCTTTCACTAATAATTGTAAAAGTATGTTGAATGTATTATTACCCAAACTAATGAATTTCTTATTTGCACATGGAGAATTTTGTTCCAAGAGTTTTGCTCTTTAAGAAGCAATGAGGTGCTTCTTCAAACCCAGAGGTATAAGATACATATTATATATATATAAAAAAAGAAATAAATAATTATAACACCCACTCGGACAGTAACTATGCAGCAATGATAATTTCCTAATACCATGACAGCACTTTTCAGCAGAACTTGGGATGTTCATTTATCAACTTTTGTAACAAATGAAATAATAGGAATGTTCTGTTCCTTAACACAGAATATCAGAATAGAGAATTGAGTATGCTTCCTTTTGTATTTGATTTCACTTCTTAAATGGACTTTGACATTTAAAAATGTTCTAACTACTCAGGAATCCTGTTAGAAATGCACATATTCCATCACTCCCAATATTCAGTTTTACTATCATCTGTTTTATGGAAGATTATGCCAAAAAGCTATATCGTGCTGATAGCTCTATTTTAATACCAACTACGTACCACATTCATTTTTTGTCAAACACCAAAACAGCCTAAAACCTGGTAGTATCTAAAAAGGATATGGCATAGGCAGAAGTAGAATTATAATTCTTTCTGTGAAAAGGAATGATCTTCTCTACTCACTAATGGAAATACTTAATGTCATAACACTTAACCCTATTATAAATGCACCTCTTTCTTCTCTTCTAACTATTCATACATGGATAATACACATTCTATCAACAATATGAATTTTTTTTTTCCAATTTACAACCCTGTAAAACTGTCCCTGCGTTTCTTACTATCTGAGTTGATGGACTAATTAGAAACAGACAAGGTTATATCTAGGTGTGCTGAGAAAAAATGTTCCTAATTGGCCCTGAGACTGAAGATAATTCAATTACAAATCTTTTCCATTTGATTCATTCTTTTCTTCCTTAGAAAGGATTATGTTGATAGGATTCAGGTAATGGAAGTTGGTGGCTTAGGAGAAGCATTAAAACATCCTTCCAGCTTTCAACTAATGTGATTAAATTTTATGAAGTTTGTTTTTCTTCTTAAAATCTTACTGAGGTCAAGTGCTCATGTGATTTCCTTAGAGTAGGGTTGAGAAGTTGGGTGAGTTGAAGAGGCGTTACTAATCTCTTAAAATGTGCTCATTAAAGTCCTAAAAAGATTTGAAATACTCATTTTCCCATACCACAATACCTAAGTTAATAAGTGAAAATACACAATTCTTTTCAACCAAGTCTTCATTACAGACTTTTTGGACTGAAATACTTCTACATAATACCTTGAAAGCACACATGTATAGTGATTAATGCGCAAAGAGCTATTTATATAAAAAATAACTTAGTTTTAAACTGTTGTGTTGTCTCTGACCTAAACTTTTTCCTGAATATTTATAAGCCAATAGAAATAAAATGCATTTATTTCTCCTTGCTCCTAAGGAAAAGAAATGAGATTTGACATTATATTTAATTGCACATAAGCATTTAAAATTTGGTAAAAATATTAAGCAATACAATGTCCAATATTTTCATTTTTGTGTGTACAAAGAGTTTGAATTGCATGGTATCTTCTTTCCCCTTCATAGATGAAAAAACAACGTATTAGGTTACAATGGGAACATTTTAAGATTTAGTGTCCAGAAATTAAATGTATCATGAAACAATAGGTGGAGTTTAATGTACACCCTATCAGTGTGGGTCAGTGACCTGGAACATTTTCAGGATTAGTATGAATAGAAAGTATTCTCTTCTGTTTTCTCTCCATATAGAAATCTATTTTAGTATCTCTTCCATTAGGTCTAAGGTTCATTCCAGTGATTCTAAGTAGAAAAGAATTTCAGGAATCAAATTACACTAATGAAGAACTCAATACAGAAAATTCTGCTGAAATGTATACAGAAATGTATGCTGTATTTACATATAAACATTTATGTATAACTATCTATAATTATACATATCAACAACTGTGTTATATATGTCACTTATGAATCTATGCTTACATACATTATTTTCCAAAAGGAGATTTTTACAAAGAAAAAAATATCAGAGAGATGAATACAAAGGTAAAATGCTTGACTGAGACATACATTGTAGATCAATCTGAAGGCAGTATAGATATATTTCACATGAAGTATTTAAGTATTGGTAGTCTTCATAGGGATGCTCAGTCTTCTCATTTATATTACACATAATTTGTATATGATCACTAGAAATTTTATTAAACCAATCATGCCAGGAGCTTGATAATTACCTTTGAGTGAAAGAAGGTACATGTCTCAGTGGAATCTCTCTCTTGCCTTAGAGGAAATATTAATTGGAGTCAATTTTCGATTAGATAAAAAATGTGGTGAAACTGCCTCATCTGCAAATCCCTTATCCCTATAATGGAGAATGTTCAAGCGGGTTGCTACCATGTGGCAATTCATTAGCCCCTTCATAGACTACCTGCCTACAAAGTTAGTAAACAGCCCTACACTTAATATTAAAAAGAGTAATAAGAACTTCAATTATATAATTTAAAAGCTGCTTTTTTCAGTTCTCTAAATTTCAAAAATGAAATGTTACTTTTCTATTAACTTTCAGAAGGTAGCTATATATGTATGTCTCTGTGTGTGTGCAATATATGTAGGTATACCAACATAGACATATAGATAAATAGATTTATATGTGTATATACACATATCTACACACATATATTTATCTATATATATTTAAAAAGTGGCACCACAGCTTTATTTACTCATGATGCTAGGTTTTCACAGCTTCCCAAGTTACAGGTAGAAAAGGGAATAGCTATAATGCCATTTCAACTTCTATCTTAATTGTATTAACACATTTGATGCTTTTGCCTAATTGTTATATTACCTAACTAGTGAAGATAGCTATGGAATTCACAAAAATAAATAACTTAATATTTTAATGCCAAATAAACTAACTAAATGTTTAACAAAATTAGTGATTTTCAGATGCTTGTCATTGGTGAGCCCAGTTTTTGGCTCAGTTAATGTAGGTCACATTGCATGAATAATAAAAGTCTTTGTTTTCTCAAATATACTTTTTTTTTAAATCAAATTTCAACTCCACAAATCTTCCTTAGTATTTGCACAACCTAAATAAGCCTCTACTGTCAAGTGAGGCATGTTTCTCATCGATGCTTGTTTTAACGGTACTGTAGAGCTGATGGACTGGAAGATTGCCCAAATCGCTGTAATTGACATATAACCACCCATTTGACCACCCCTGTGCTTGCTTTAGATCCCATATTAGTCTTATGCTTTTTGCTTCACAAAGCTGTAGAGCAGGTGCTCTTCAAAAGAACATATGCTAAGGTAACTAAATTCAGCCCTCACCAAAATCTTGAATTCCTTGAGAAAAATATACCAAGTGACAGTATTAATCCTTGAATCACCTCTGGAATCTTTTGTGTCAGTCACATGGATCAAAGAGTTCAGCACATGGATGTTTATTAAAACTTAGCTCTTTATTTTCCCCAGCAGAAAGTGTGCTATCAGTGTTGTTGGTTCTAAAGGAAAAAGAACACAAATGGAATGTTTTCACTGTCATATATAGTACAACAAAGAATAAGGTTTAGACCATTTTCTAGGACACATCTTTTGCATTCCTCTTTCTCATTTTGACAGTCTATCTTTAAACATTTTTGTTTGTTTTCTTGGTGTTCTTTCTGTTTAGTAATAACATTAAGTATAATTTACTTTAGGCAACATTATAGCTACAGATAGATATTTAATGACATTTTCTTTGTAAATAAATACAAAGCCAAGGAAACTTTAATAAAACTTTACTCTTTTAGTAATGCTAGGTCAGGAGGGCATTTAGCAACTTTAGACACACAACACTCACTCCCTCCCCTGTAGGGAATGGTCACAGAAATGAAGGGACTTTGCATTCCTTTTGGCTAATGCTTCTTGGGACTAATTTTATCATTCACAGTGTATGTTGTCTTTTACACAATAAGTCATTACTTTGACATCCTGGTTAAGTGAGTTGGGTGGAAAATAAAAGAAACACATCTACTGTACTGCTAGAATTACTTCCTCACTTATAGGGGGTAACTTCTGTTTGTTTGCAGAGCCTCTCACTGTTGACCCACTTTTTTCCTCAGCTCATTGACCGCTGAGTACCTTTCGTGAACAATTTACTCCATCTCCAAATGATATGCCAGTTAGTCAATGTGCAGCTGTTACGTTTGTGGGCTAATATTTAGGGGTAACATTCTGCTGGTGATTGGTGCCTTATTTTGCATGAGTAAGTACAGGAGTCCTATCAGTGCCATTTCCCCTTGCTCTGTGAGGTATATGCTTTGAAAACCTGGTGGCATATGCACTCTTCACTCAAATATTGAGATAGGAGTTACAATGAATACGACTGTAATATAACCAGCATGAATACTATTCTCTCATGAGAATTTTATTTCTAGTGTTTCTTGAAAAATATATATAGTTTCCCAAATTTTGGATCTTGAATAATTATCAATTGAGAAATTGGGGAAAATTAGAAAACATGTTATAATTCTTCTCTGAAAATTAAAGTTTAAAAATCAATACAGAGATGTTATTGGTTTGAGGGAATCTACTGACATTAAGTTAAAAGCCAGATATCCTGACATGAAGGGTCAAATGTTAAGGTGGATATTTCCTGGAACGAGGATGAGATCACACAGGGCAGAGGCAGTCACGATCTAATCAGTTAGTCTTGCTTGTGTTTATTGTCATGTTGTAATTGTTTGTTCCTGGCTCTAGCTGCTTACAATGAGTCATTCTTTAAAATAAAATAAACATTAATATGTTTATACATATTATATACTTATAAAATACTGTGAGTGATGTTTCAAGAAACAACAAATTTAGAAGTAAGATAAGTTATTAAATTGGCAATTGACATTGTGTACTGTTGCTAAACTACACAGGAGATACAAATATATATGTATATATATACACAAATATATATTTGTTAATACTATCCAATAATGCTCACTGGTGTTTTCTATAGGCTATGGTTCTTTGAAATATTCTAGAAGTATAACAAAGAAAAAGACAACATGAATGTTATGAAATCTCCCATGTGAAATCCAAACTAATCTAAAATTTGAATTAACAAAAGCAATATTTATTTCAGTGACAAAAAAAATAAGAAAAGGAAGAAAATGCTTTCATCATTAAAAAAACAAATGAGCTTATATGAAGCAACATATACTCAAATGCCCAAGTTGAAAATGCTTTTGTAAACACTTGTAACTACTCAATGTCAATATTTTTTGTTTTTTACATCTGGAGTATTTATCATAGAACAAATATCAATACATTGAGATAGGAAATGTAGGAATCTGTGAGTTTTAAAATTATTTTAAGAATGATAACTTGGAAGTATTAAATATCTGAGTTATTATAATCAATGTTGTAAATAATGTTTGAAATAATCTTTATTTGGCCTATATTTTACACCATCCCCACCTTTATTTTTACCTATTATCAAATATCAATGAAAGATAGCTATAATTTTTACATTTCATTGAAATATATAATTTTGTCACAGTGTATTGGTTTATAATAACATGCATATTTTTGTTTGTTGTTTCTATTTTACAAAGTAATTCTGAAATTTTAGTATAATTAATATCTTGCACACAATTTGAAATTTTACAACACAATTACATATATTTTACCACTTAAACCCTTTGAGATGCATTTGTATTCACTATATGTATGAAAAACAAATAAACTCAGCTTGCCATACTAAAGGTGAGTTCTCTAGAACCTTAATTGAGGACTTTAATTTAGATCTTTTTGCCTATCAAAACAAACTACTCTAATTTCTTCAACAGACTTCAAATCATATTGTAGCACCGTCATTAAAATTACTACACATAGGTGGAGTTCACAGCATTTGAGACCTGGCCAGTTTTGCTCCGTGGTTAGAGAATCAGCCCGGGGACCAGAGAGACCGGGTTTGGTTCCCGCTAAGGGCACATACCTCCGTTGCAGTTTGTCCCCATCCCCAGCTGGGGTTGTGTGGGTGGCAATCACTCCATGTGTCTCTCTCTCTCTTCTTCCCTCTCTCCCTCTCTCCGTTCTGTCTAGAGATAAATGCAAAAAAAAAGACACAGCATTTGAACTTTCACTGCTAAAGATACTCACATGGTCCTATAATAAACTACTGCTCATGCAGAAAAAGAAAGAAGTAAAAATGTGAATTTGTGGTGGCTGTGGTCAATGAAAATGTGGTTCCCTACATATGATATACAGTTGGGACTAATAGTTCATTATTATGATACAAGCATCCTTTTGCTGGATACTAACCAAGTGTCATTAGGCAAAAGCAATTGTGGAAGTAGTGGTAAGATGCCCATCTTGGTTAATGATTTGGAAAAAAATCTCTGGGGATTTAAAAGTTTCTTTTATTGACTCTGATGCACTATTGGAAATTGAAAACACTTCAGATGAATAAAAACCTGTCTATTACAGTAGGATGGGGAAAAAAGGCTTGGGCGAGAATAATAGGGTACTCATAGGTGGTAAGTAGATTAAAACACAATAGTAGTATACTATTCTTATCATCTTTATTTCATTCTTTAGATTACAAATGTTGGCCTTCATGGTGTCTTAAGGTGAAGTCCTGAAATATAATTATATGATGAATTTTTCTATTAATATATTTTGAGTCTCACAGATTTGTTAGGGGATCATTATAACAGTATGGACTTTCTGCCGTGTGATAGCTAGCAAGGAAGAATGTATAAAGATAAGAAAAAATACATAATTATTCTTACCTTTAACTTTGTAATGAATGGAGATTTGCAATAAATTTAGAGGAATAAATTATATACAAATTAAACTTTTGTGTATTATCTTTAGGAACACAAATTAAGACAATTTTTGTTAGATTGCTTCATTTCTATAACTATGTTTTATTTGCTTTAAGTGGAAGATAAAATACAGATGTTTAGAGTATTTTATTTAGTCTTGAAATGTTAATAAGGCATTGGAAAATACCTTAAACAAGAAGTCAGAAAGCCTGTGTGTACTTGGTTTTGCCATTGGAAAAATATGTGACCTTAGAAATTACTTCATTTTTTAAAACCAAATCACTTCAACTTTAAATTTATTTTATTATTTGAAACCTAGTTTCCTTCTGAAACCAAATCTTGTGGTTATGTCATGTGCTTTTATAAGCAAGTTAACACTTTATGTGCAATTTTCTAAATAGTTGTCTAGTGATCTATTATAAATATTATGAGGTAACAACTTTCCAAAAATATAATCACAACTTTGCCACCCAACGTTAATTTTACATGATTAATTGTAATTTTCAGGCAGAATTAGAATTGTAGACCTGACAATCCAGAAAGATAGACAGATACACACACACACATACAAAGGTACATTCCAGAGATATATCGAGCCCCTAGGATAATGAAGAATATCAGCAGTTACATTATAACTTAAATGATTCTAAAATTTACCATGTAGTATTTAGAAACTGATGACATTTCTATCCTTCCTTAGGTTCTTTCAGCAGCTAAGGGGCAGCCTTAGTCCTACAGGCAATCATTTTGAAAGCATGAACTACAACTGCATAATCATAACTATTAATTAAATATATCTTTACCTCCTTGTTCTAAAAAAACCTATAAACAAATTATTTTGCGTTGGATTTTAGAGAATAAATGATGAAAAATTACTAATATATGACTTTTAAAAGTTACATGGTAAAGTATAAAAATGATTTTATATTTTTCTTCATTATTTCTATACTAGCAACATATTATCTAAAAATTGATTATAAATAACAGTTTTCTTCTGTTTTGTTTTTAGGTTATAAATATAACTCACAGGTAGGCCACCTGCCTTCTTTGAAATATTCTATCTAGCCTTGTAGACTATTTTAATATATAAATATTAGAAGTCTCCATATTGTGTATGGGGAAAGATAACAGAGAAGTGTTCAAATAGGTAGATTTGTATTTATTATGCCTAGGCAAAAAAAAATTTTTTTTTAATCCTCACCTGAGGACATTTTTTTTTTTTTAGTGGGAGGGAGAGAGAAATAGAAACCTCAATGTGAAAAGGACACCTTGAGTGGCTGCCACTTGCACGACCAACCAGGGCCAGGGACAAACTGCAACCAAGGTACCCGCCCTTAGTGGGAACAGAACTCAGGTCTCTCTGAACTGCAGGCTGACACTCTAACCACTGAGCCAAACCAGCCAGGGCTGCCTGGGTAAAATTTTTAAAAGCTGTCTGATATTTCTCAAACTGTGAGGTTCCCCATCCTTCCAGCTGTAGCTAAAGAAAATAACTTACAAAATAAAACTGTTTTACTCTGACAACCCCTTGCCCTTCAAAACCAAAGAAGAATTCATTGGTAAAATATAATTTCATAGTCTCCACTTCTCTTTTTTTTAGCAAAAAGATGAAGATGGTTTTACACTGAGACCAAAATATAAAGGGTGGTAGAGCACATTCTTCAAAGTAACACTAAGAAGGGAAAGGAAATAAATTCCCTTGGGAATGTGGTTCAAAAACACTGTCAAATGCATCTGGTGATCATATGCCAAATCCTTCCTGTAGTGTGAAAAATCACTTGCAGTTGATCAGGGTCAGTTGTTTAGAAATGTTCCCGAATTGTCCTTGAGAATTTACTCCTGATCATATTGCTTGTCTATTGACCTGACCTTATGCTTTTTATGCTCTATTCAATCTAAAGATATACATTTTATCTAATTTACCCAGTTTTAATGCAGCTTTTTATCTGCCAGCATGAATGGTATTTTCTTGGTCCTTCACCTGAATGAAGGTCTAGTATCACAGGGGAAAATACTTTGTTGTTTTGTTTTTTGTTTTCCAAGTGCACCTCATTTGGCACATGTAGAGATTATTCATTCTTTATTTCTCCAGTTGGGGACTTTAAAAAAATCAAGATTATGCTTTGTCTCCTTGCTCCTTTGTTTCCTGGAATTCTTAAGCACCTCTAGAAGAAAATTGGGTCGCTTGTTAGATTGAGTTGAAGAGCCTGAGGGATCCATTTTTCAAGGCAGTCTATTGGGTCTGCCTCCTCTACCCCTTCAGGCAGTCCAGTAATTCTTATATTCTAGTTCAAGATAGTACCTTAAAACTATTATCTCTCTCTTACAGCGCTGTCTATCTCCCATTTTGAACGATTACTTTATCATTAGATGAAGTTTAAGTGTCTGGGAACATTATTTGGTGTTCTACATTTCCTGTTTTAGAGTCAAGGTTTACTGCTTAATTTAAATTTAGAAAAAGAACAGGAAACAAATACCAAAATAAAAAGTACGCATATTGTTACAGATATAGTAGGCCATCCATTTTTTTTTCTCTCCAAAGATTTGTTCTTTTCTAAAGAAGCTTTCTTGAACATATTTGGCAAAGCTGTGTTTTTGTACTTGCCTTCTTTATGTTGAAATCATTACTATACCAAATATTTTTTTCTGACTTTTGGTTTTTCTAAAAACTTCTCTACAGAATAAATTATACCTATTCATTTGACTTTTAAGTCTTTCAAGTGCCGTAATTCAATAGAAGTATTTAGGATATCATTAATGTGCTATAACTGATATATCCTCTAGCTGGTCCCACCGCTTCTCCTTCATCTCATTTGAAATTTTTAGATACAGGATCATATAGGTCAAGTTACCCAACCATAAGAATCTTCACTTTATTGCCTTTTGTTAAAGTTTGCATGATAATGATTTATTTTGACCTATATGGAATCTTTGCATTAATTAATCTACTTAAAAATAAGGTTGCTTTACCTGACAATATAAACGTGCTTTAATTACCCAAATGGAACTATAGTTCAGATCTCTGAATCACGACAGATTATAACATCATTTCACAGCCAAACAGAAACATGTTCCCAATCACTGAACTTGAATTATTGTTATGTAGCTTGAGGCTTGTATTAAAATCACTGAATAATTGCAATCAGATTATTATAATCAAGTACAGGAACAGTAATTACAGGTTACAGTCACTTTAAGCTGCCCTGGAAGTCCTATATTCTGATCATATGCATATTAAAAGTTTATGTTAGTGATAAAATTAATGAACAGGACTGTAAGCACTTGTCAGGAGGAAAGATGCCACATCTCTTACCATATAGGGAGTTACATTGTTGCATCAAGGACACCTGCGTCTGTGTTCATTTTTCATGAATTAGATTATAGAAAAAATAAATCAAATCCAGTTTTTACAAACTAATAATGGTTGTTCTAGTGTCCAATTTTAATATATTTACCCCATTTTCTTATGGCTATGAATATTTTGGGTTTCATTATTCATTTTATTGATTTAAAAATGCAAGGAAAACTATGTAAATTTATATATAGAAAAAATCATATTCTTCAATTATCTGTAATCTTATAAATTCTTACTAAAAGGGAAAGTTTTTAAGAATTCCTTGAAATCAAATCCAGGAAAGAAATATAAAAAGAAAAACATACAATCTTTTTCAAATGATGTGATCTATTTTGAAGAGACAGAAAATGTAAAGATATTTGATACTCGCTGAAGTAATATATTTAAGACAGATATCCATGTAGTGTTAATATTCTGATTAAAACACCAACTCTATTTATAATCTTGTTCTTTTATTCAAACAGTGAATATGGCATATGAGATATATATTGTATTTTGATAGGCAAGGTCTAAAATTAGAACTTGAAACCGAAAGAAGCCTGGAGCCCTAGGGGCCCAATCACGGAAAAGGCTCCTGCACACATGTGCCAACCACTGAATCATTTTATTACACTTCCTGATTCACAGCGGAAGTGGAGACCAAAGTGAACATACAACCACAGAATAGAAGTAGAAAATATGTAGCATGCAGTTGGGCAGGAAAGTTAGAAGGGAAAGACATGAAAAGTTTAAACGCGTAGGTGACTTCCAGAGAATATCACTCCAGTTCTTATCCAGATGTGTTGTTGAAGATCACTGTATAACACCAAATGTGAATAAATAGGATATGAAATTTTGAATGAACAAGATAGGCCCACAGACTAAGAGATAAATCTTGGGCCAAGTTCACAGACTTTCTGCAGCCACCATGACAGACAACATAAGCCAGATAAAAGGCCAACCAAACACCCAGATACTTTTGCTGGAAAATTACAACTAGAGCTCAGCATCTGGGGCACACAGCTGCCAAGTTCACCCCATGGGTGCTCATGGTGCTTGGCTCAGACACTGGGCCAGACAGAAGGGGGTGGGCACCACTGAACAAGCGGATCACCACAGTGAACAAGTAGAAGGTAGAAAGCCAAGCGTATAATAAAAAACCATGAACCCGCCAATATAGTTTCAGAAGCCTAAAACCACACTTTAGTGTTCCAGACATAATGCTGAGAGCAGGTTTTTCCTCTTTGGGGTAGAGATGATTTAAGAGGCATTAATGGTGGTCCTGTGGTTACACCCTCTAACCGAGTGAAGGATGTCAGTCATAAAAGAAATTATAATCATAATTAGACAATGTATCTCAACTACCTTTACATCTCATTAAAAATACCTAGGAGGATAACTGAGCAGAATGAGGAGAGGCATTTGGTACAACAGCCTATATCAAAAGGGTAAAAATGCACCAAATGAATATATAAAACAGCAGGTAAAATCCAAGATGCCAACAGGATAACGAAGTGAGCATTCCGCCTCCTCTGGTTTCACCTCAGGTTTCTAAAACCCAATCAATTTCCAGCAAACATGCACTTGACTGTCGATTGTGTCCTCAGGAAACTGCAGCAATATAGACATAGGATGAGAGGATATGATGAGACACCTATGCCCAGGCTTATGAAGCTTGGTGGTGGGAGCAGGGAGGGGATCAATGAGGGGAAATGGGGGGGGGGGGAGACATCTGTAATACTTTCAACAACAGCAACAACAAAATTCTAATATGTCAGTAATCATAAAAATTTTAACTGTAAATTGTGTCATTGGAAAAATTGCAAATGTTGTTTATAGGATATACATGCTTAAATAAAGAATGAAAGTCAAAGGATGCAAAAAATAATCAAAGAAAGAAAAGAGACTATTTTAAATCAATATATTCGTTTTTATCACATGTGATTTAATTTTATTCTCTGATTTAGTGCATTGTTTTATAGCTTCAGAAATAACTTAGAAATAGTTTACATGTCTTTCAAAACATTTCTCTCCAAAAAGTATATTCTGGCTCATTAATGAGTCAATGAGTAGAATAGGGCATAATGTCATCACATTTTTTAGTATCTCATTTTTAAGAACTAAGTTATTATCAGACAAAAATAGTAACAATAAATGTGAAGCACATATTAACATATTTGAGTCTATATCTCACTAAAGAAAATGCATTTATTTAAATTCTAAATAAGCCCTGGCCGGTTTGGCTCAGTGGTTAGAGCATCAACCTGCGCTCCCTAGAGACCCAGGTTCAGTTTCCACTAAGGGCATGTACCTTGGTTTCAGTTTGTCCCTGGCCCTGGTTGGGTCGTGGGGGTGGCAGCCACTCGATGTGTCCCTTTCACGTAGATGTTTCTCTCTCTCTCTCTCTCTCTCTCTCTTCCTCTCTCTCCCTCCCACTCTATCTAAACAAAACAAAAAATGGAAAAATGTCCTCAGGTGAGGATAAAAAAAAAAAATTCTAAATAAAATGGGCATTTTGCATATCATTTGTTCACCTGTAATCTTTTGAAGTTTTGTTTCTAAAGTAATTATGAACCTCCACTTCTAGTTGTTTTAATGCATAAATTTAAATGCTTTTAAACACACTCATGTATCTGATTAAAATTTTTAATCATTGATATGTGTGTGTGTAATGAGTGAAACATTAACATGTGTTGCTTAAAACGTGTGCTCCTATATCTCAGTTTATTGGGTAATTATGTTTTTTCTATCATACCAGCATTATAACTGTAATTTAAATAACAATATTGACAAAATAAATTTTTTCTTATATGAAGCCACAGCTCTTATACTACTTTGTAATACACCAGCTTAGGCCAAGGCAAAGGATTATATACTCTACAAGGCAAAGGATTATATATTCAGTTTTTATTCTTGTATCCCAACAGTTTAGCACCGTGCCACTATGCCTAATACATATTAAGTGCTCAAACGTGTTTGATGAATGAACTCTTTTATGTTTCTGCAATTATATATTAAATACATGTGTTTGCCAAGAACAGCAGGTCTCAAACATCGACACTTGCAAAGAACTTTTTGTTTAGTTAGAATATATCTATTGATGCTTACTGATTAGAATTTCACTGAGAAATGTTAAGTATTATTTTAAAATAATGATAAAATAAAGGTTAACAAAATATGTTGTATGGAAATGATTATATTTGACAAAACAAATAATAGTGGGAAGAATGGCATCCTATTATATATTTGCAAATATTTTTAATGTCTTGCTTATCTAAGACAATTAAATTATTATTTTTTTTATCCTCGCCTGACTGAGGACATTTTTGCATTTATTTTCAGAGACAGCAGGAGGGAGAGAGGGAGGAAGAAAGAGAGAGAAACATCGGTGTGAGAGAGACACATCAACTGGCTGCCACCCACAAAACCCCAACCAGGGCCGGGAACAAACTGCAACCAAGTTACATGCCCTTAGTGGGAGCCAAACCCAGGACTCTGGTCTGCAGGCCGACGCGCTAACCGCTGAGCAAAACTGGCCAGGGCAAGACAAATAAAATTCTTTTTTGGGCTTCACAATTCAACCTGTTGCAATATGTTTCTTCAAGTATATTAAACATCTGGCTTTGCCTAGACTTATAGATAGAAAAAGGACCTCGTCAGCCCTCTCAAAGTTTTTGAGTGCCTTACCCTTCCTTAAAGCACAAGTTGAAAATCATTACCACAGAAAATCTGTATTCAAATTTCACTAAAATTGATTTAGCAACATTTTATTCGATATTAACTGAATCAAAACTTATAGATAAGCAACTAAAATATTACTTTGTAAGAGTTCTGATAAACTGTTTTCAACTACACTTGTGGCTATACTGATACATGAGTACTAGAAAACTTTCAGATGCCTTTAACTAATTATGTAAGTAGATATTAAAACAGTTCAGGTCAAGGAACTGCTGCTATTCCAGGTCTTTGAAGAACCAACCATAAAATTATATCTTTATTGATACAATGTGTGTGTGTTTTGTAGCTATCTTTGAGATGCTAATTAGTGGGAATATTTCCTCTTAAATCTTGGCAGTCACTCTGTTGTTTTTTTAATTTAACAGATTTCATTGTTTTTCTATTCATAAAGTTTAACAGGTGGACTGTGATTATTTTCATCATAAACTCTTATTTTTAGGAATCTCTTATATGCCCTAATTACATGTCTATTATCTCATATACAAGTATGATATCAAAGATCAATTTTATAATCAGTTACACATAATTTCACATTAATTTATTTAAAAATTCTTCATTGAGCACTTCTATGTACCAGATACCATCATAGGTTGTGGGAATAACCAATAACGAAGACAAAGTACCAGACTTTGTAAAGGTTATACTATTCTAGTCAGAGAAAAGAGTTAAAAAGTTATTAAATAATAAATAATAAAACGTCACCAAAATTAAATGCCATTTGACATTCCCTTTTGGCAGATATTAAGAAGTCTATGACACAATTACAGATAATGTTGGCTGAAACAATATCTTAAATGTGGCTGGTAGAAGTATAAATTGGAAGAGAACTTGTTTTTGCCTGGTCAAGTTGAACATAACAAGATCCAGTAATTCTATTCCTAGGTACCACTCAAGAGTAGCTTTGAACATTTGCACCAAGAGATATATACGACCATGTGCACAGCAATACTGTTAATACTAGAAGAAAATAGGAATATACTATAGAAGGGTATTTTGTTATATTTATACTATAAAATATTACACTGTACAGGAAAGAAATAACTACAGATACCGACGACAATATAGTTAGGTTTTACTTGAGCACAAGAAGCAGGCCACAGAATATTACATTCAGCATAAAGAACTTTTATAAAATTAAAAACAATGGTATTTTATAAATCATTGTTCAAGTATATGTGTGTGTTTAAGCAAGAAAATCATAGACAGAATTTAGGATAATGGCTAGCTGACTGAGGATGGCAGGAAGATGAATAGAGAAAAAGTACATTAGTGGAACATATTTGTAATGTTTTAGACCTAGGGGTTGGATGTTAGGTTCAGGTTGTTCATTATATCATGAATGAATAAGAGAGAGAGAGAGAGAGAGAGAGAGAGAGAGAGAGAGAGAGAGAGAGAGAAAGAATGAAAGAAGAAAGAAAAAGAACAAAAGAAAAGAGAGAGAGAGAGAGAAAGAAAGAAAGAAAGAAAGAAAGATGAAAGAAAGAAAGAAAGAAAGAAAGAAAGAAAGAAAGAAAGAAAGAAAAGAGAAGTAAGTAAAAGAGAAAGAAAGAGAAGGAAATGAAAGAGAAAGAAACACAAAGAAGGAAGGAGGGATGGGGAGGGAGAGAGGGAAGGAAAGAAAATATTGACAATACAAGGACCAAAGATGTCAGTGTGTTAAAAACCATGATTTATGATTAACCAGTTCTGTGCTCCTGAAATTAGTGTGTGTGTGTGTGTGTGTGTGTGTGTGTGTGTGTGTCACATACACACAAATTTTTGGGGGGTAGTGGTAAGTGATAAGTGTAACAAAGAAAAATAAAACAGGATCAGAGAAGTATTCTTTTATACCATGTATGTATGTGTGTGTGTGAATATTTATATATAAACACAGTTTGCATAGTGAGACAACTCTGTCATACATCATTATTTTCATGCTACTGAATAAACAGCATTATGTTGAATTGATGCTGCCATAGCTTAACAGTGTGGCATGATAAAGTGAAAATTATAATCTTAGCAATAAGGGGCAAAGGCAAGTTATACTACATGTTAGCTTAGCTTGGATAGCCATGGCCAACCTTTTTTCTACTGGAGTATGTATAATTTCGTGCAATACTGTACATTTATTTTTAATATCTTTGCAGTGAAGATTTGTGTAAAAAAAATCATGTCTCCTGTAAGGGTATATTTAAGGCTGTTGTTAAATCACAGGGTGTTTTCTTTGTGGAAATCCCAAGGGAGACCCCAAATGAGTTCAGGAATAGAAATAGATCGTTATACCTGCAATTTGTGTATTATCTTAGAGACACTGTAAACTACGTAGCTACGGTGGGCTTTTTAAAAAATTTTCTTGTATTAATAGTAAATATGCACAGAGCCACCTTGGGGCTGTATCAGTAGCACATAATGTATTACTGATTGATTTTTCACAACCATGTTTCCATCTCATCTATTTGTATTTCTTTTTTTTTTTTACTTCTACTTTTATGAATTTTATTTCTTGAGTATAAAAATATAAATACATGGACAATAGCCACTAACTTTATTGTTTATTATGTCCACCACAGCAGAAAGCTGTTTCCCTCCATCCAATCATTGTGCTAAAGATATTCTTACTTTGTATGTGTTCAGGTGTGTATGTGTGGGGGCACCCCCCCCCCAAGAGATGTGACTGAACCAATCTTAAAGTAGCTAAAAATAGGCCAAATGCTCAGTTGAAGAAAAAATGTATCATTTATCTAGGAATATATTTGTTCAATATAAACTGTCAATCTGTACAGAAGGAAGAGACAACTAACTATAAATGAAAGCTTAGCTAATATAAACCGAGGAGCAACTGTAGTATTCTCAGCACTAAGAGACTAGTATTTTCTACAAAGTGTCTTCCCAGAAACACTTATAAGTTTCAACCATTTTCCCTAAACAAAAATAGTAGAGAGACCTCTCAGAGATGGTGACAGCAATGTTTTTCATTAAATTTGCAATTGATAGTCATATTTATGCCCGTTTTCTGAAACAGTAAAATAATTTTTCCTGAAATTCACCAGAAAACTTAATCTCAAAGTTTTCTTTTAAAAATGATAATAGCAATACTTTACATTTTAAGAACACCATTATTTTCCTTTTCAGTGCTTTCTTCTAAAGAGCTCAAAACATTGCAAAGTGCTCTTTAAAAAGTTATATTCATGTTTCCCTTCCTTTGATTCTTGTGATGCAATGCAACCACCTCTGTGGTGAAATACAGCTACTGCTTATGACAGTGAATAACAATTCCATGCATTTCACAAGAAATAACATACCCAATTAAAACTGTAAAGGGGCCTTGGAAAGACAGACTTTAATTAGTGAAACTGGAATGTAGCCAAGCAAAAAAATACCATGAAAAGTAGTCATGACCTCATTTTAGCACTCTGTCTTATCCAGAAGTCCATATCTAGGGTAGCCCACTGCAGCAGGCTGACTTGGGGTGCTGACTGAATAAATGGGAACAATGTCACATGCTTAATCATCATCTGCATCTATCAAAGAAGTCAAAGATTTTCCTTGGCGAACCTCCTCCATCAGTTAATGACTCTGCATGTACATTCCTGAGTCATATAACACCAGATCTACCCTTTCCTTTCATAACTATTTTTTAAAATATGTTTTTATTAATTTTGGAAAAAGAATTGGGGGGAGGGGGAGAGAGAAAATAAACAAACATGATGTGAGAGAGAAACATCAGTTGGATGCCTCCTGCACACCCCACACTGGGGATTGAGCCCATAACTGGGCATGTGCCCTGACCAAGAATCGAACCAGCAATCTTTTGGCACATGAAACGACGCTCAATGAACTGAACCACACAGACCAGGGCACTATTTTTTGATATGTGTAGTATCAAGTCACCCAAAATTGCAAACTTTTGTGTTATATTTTAAGATCAAAGGCCAAGCAATTTCAATGTAAACTTCAGGTATTCAAAGGCAACCATCTTTAATCCTGAAATTAAAAATAATACTTTTCTAGAAATGTCAACAACTAAATATCACTAGTTCCTCATTCCAGTCATCCAGACTCATTAGTTTCATATCCATAGAAAGTGGAGTAGCACTGGATAAAAATTAAAACAATTAAGGAAAATAAAGATAATCTTCAGATTGTACCAATTATTTTAAACACAATTCAGTGATAATATAATTCAATTTACAGAAAGTTTCCTGAGTTGCTTTTAAAAAAAATGACAAGGATATATTAAAATCTATTCTGTATACAGTGTTCTATATTATTATTTTTTAATATAATATAGCATTTTTAAGCCACTTTCTTCCTAAAAATTTCTGTGGAAGAACTAATTTTCTTGATGTTTCTTGCATGTTTTTATGACAAGGATCTCAAGTATAAGTCTACATTCTCAGTGACCCCCCTTCCCTAGCAGCTTTGTCCCCAACAATTATTTCTATATTTCTTCATTCAGCCATTGCTCTCGTGCCACAATGGAGGAATGGGCTGGTGATATCGGTGGCTGACCTTCACCTCCATTGACCTAAATATGTGACTACATTAAAAGTAGTCACACTTCAGCAACAAAAGTTTTTGTTTATATAATGTAAAAGTGGCATGAGATTTACATTTAAAATTTATTCCTTAAGAAAAAAAAGGCACCTATAGCTTTTAAAAATCTGAAACCAACTAATGTAGTCACCTACTATAAAATTGACTTAATGGTTTTTGTCTGTAGTAGAAAGCTATTTTTTCCCTTACTCTCCAGAATTCTTTCCCCTTCGCATAACAGCACTGGCTTTTCTGGGTTCTAGAGGTATTAACATGTATACCTCCAATCCCATCAAGGATTATTCATGTGACCCAGACTTGACTAGTAACACTCTGTCTCTAGGGCACCTCTCTATTTCCCTTTGACTGCTGACCTATGAGACTGTGGGCTTGGCATCACTAATGCAGTCATGGCCTCTGCAACACAATAAGCCTTCAAAAGTGAGGAGATGTATAGACACTGGAAAACCTTTTAGTCTAGACTACACGGATGCCTGCTGCACTGTACTGTTCCATTTGTTTACTCAAGCTGATAGATCCCTCTTTATGACAATTTGAACTGTGTTCACGTCATGTGAAGGCAAGAGTGCTGACCCAAATATTACTTGTCTGTGTAGTATGAATGGACACTGTGCTAGCACCGGGTAGCTGGAGCTGTATTGCAAGGCTGTGCAAAGCAGATATCGTCCCTAACTTTGGGATGTTAACACACTCATAAGGGAGATGGGAGATGAACAAATAAACCAATTAGTTAATGATAAATGATAACATGTTAAGAAGAAAATTAGCACGGTCATGTGGTGGTGAAAAACAAGGAAACATGCTAAGATCAGGGAAGGTCTCATTAAGAAGGTGTTAGACTTCATAATGTATACAAAGTAACTTTAAAATAGGTCCAGTGACATGGAAGCAGACTGGAGGACATGGAACAGACTGAGGAACCTCAGAAGGAAAGGGGGAGGGGAGCGGGAAGAGATAAACCAAAGGACTTATATGCAAATATGCATAACCAATGGACACAGACAATAATGCAGTGAAGGCAGGGGGCGCAGCGGGAGCGGGGAGGAGGGAGTCAGTGAGGAAAAAATGGAGGGGCATCTGTAATAATTTTGACAATAAAGATACCTTTTTAAAATTTTTTTAAAAATTAAAATAAAATAATGTTTTCATTCAGATCCTTTCCAAGTGTAGTTTTAGTCTTTTAAAGGGTTTATTGCTTTTCATAATTAGTAACAACAAGATATTACCAATAATAACTAACATTTATTGTCTGCTACTACGTGCTAGTCGTAACTGGATGAATTTTATATCTCTTATCCTATGCAACCTTCAAAATTCTATAAAGTTAAAATTATCATCATCACAATTTTACATATGAAGAACCAAAAGCACACCGATATTAAATACTAGCTAGTAATCACCACTATCCTATTAGAAGAGCAAACCATACTTGCTGCTAAATTTATATATTAACAGAAAATTCCCTCCTCCCTTAGTACCATCTTTTCTTGAGATAAGCATTCTTAAGCACTGGGTATATGGATAATTTTCTTGTACGCATAAAATCATGCTTTTTAATAGTTTATCATATTACATACCATATGCTTCATAAGACATGCCAGTGATTTGCTTTCTCCTACAGGTGATTTGAGATATATAGTTACTTACGTTTTAAAAAAATAAACTTCATCCAACTTGAATGCTTCCCTGCTCTTTAATTTTACATGGAATGATCCTTTCTTTACAATACAGGTTCATATATTTTCATTCTTATAGTCTTAGACTGCCTACTAAATAATCCTTTATGAGCCAAATTTGCCTACTATCTCATCAGCATCAGAAGGCAAGTTTACCAAATAGCAACAATATTATGGAAGTAAGTGGAGTTTTTCAACTAAAAAGATCGTCATCTTCCAAGATTCTTAGTCTCTCCCGATCTTCCAATTATCACACACACCCTTATGCTCTGAGATTGCATGAATGAAAAAAGTAAACAGAAACTGTAATATTTACAGAGTTCCTACTGTGTGCCACTCACACATGCATGGCCCTGGAGACTCAGTTGTGGACCAAGTCAGTGGGGTTTCAGCCTCAGAGAACTCAATATGAACATAGAAGAGAACGACATCTTAACATCATTGTTGTTTTGCCTGCTGTAATTACTACAAGTAAGGGAAAGAGGCAATGGAGGACAGGGTCACATTTCTCTCTTTCTTTCTCCCTTTCTCCCTTTCTCTCTCTCTCTCTCTCTCTCTCTCTCTCTCTCTCTCTCTTTCTTTCTTTTTCCTTTATCTTTTTATGACTGGGTCTAAACTACTGGCAAAATATCTTTAAACAATGATTGAGGATAATCTGAGTTTTCCTAAATTACACTTAAATCCACAGAGCACTTCATATGTCAGTAATGAGTTCGATTTGGGGGAAACACTGTTTCAATTTGGGTGGCCAAACCAAATGTTCTTAGAAGCTTGCTGGACAGGATGTCATTAAGAGTAAAAATCTATGGCAAAACTCTCACATTTACAATTAAGGCAATGCAGAGCCCTGGACTGCCAGGAAGAGAGACAACTCACAGAGGACTTTAAGATGAGCACATTGTGCCAACCAAAGCAGAAGTTTTCAGTATTGCTTTCCCCCTAATCTCAGTTCATTATAGGCTTCAATATTATATTTGTTATTCAGTTTGTAAGACGCAGTCTGTGAGCTGGGAAAAAATAAAATGTGTTAGTCATTGATTCCATCACTCCTACTGTGACTATTTGAAATCTTCACAGGTATGAGGTCTCTCCTCAAATTATTTTTTCCCATGAACTCTGTGGAACCATTTATTTCATGTTTCAAAGGCAAGGTAACAAGGAACTCATCACTGTATATCTATATTGTCACATTCAGCTTCTTTGATGAAACCACCACAAAAAAAGAAAGTACCCCCATCAATGTATCAATGGTTTCAGAGGTATCTTGTAATACTTTAACATTTTATGATATGAGCTGGTTTTTCCAACTGGTCTTGACCTAAATATCCATTTATCTATTATAGTGCTTTAAGTATACTCTTACTAAGTGCCAGGTAAGAGTAAGTACACTATGTCCTTTTAGCCTCACAGTGAGCATGAGGTCGGTCGGTGTTATCATTATTTTCTCAGATAAAAAACACAAAACCTTAGCAGGATGACCTTAGCTACAAGGATACACAGTTATCAAACGGGGGAACAAGAATTTGAGTCCAGAAGTCCTGAGTCCATATGTAATCCAATATGCTACCAACTACCTGTTAAAAGACTTGCACACGTCTGTCTGTATCCAAAAAAGGAACCATGTTGCTACTTCCTGTGTATAGAAAAAAATTTCTTATAGAATCTTATATAGAGAAGTTCTTGGGAAAGTAAAAGCTTATGGCTATTTACATATCCCATTTAAATAAAACTGGAATTTTAAGCACACAATTACCCTCATTTGATCAAATGCTCATCAGTGAGAGGAACAAATAATGGAATTGAAAACATCTGCATTCTAAATGCACAGTCACCAATAGCTACTTTCTGACCTTAGGCCACAGTGCCTACATGTGTAAAATGAGGCGGTGGGCAGGAATTCTAGTTGCAAAACCTAAATATAAACTTTTAAATCAGATTGCTTTAATCTCATACAACTGGACAGTCTTTCAGTCCTATTTGTAAATAACAGTAATAGAGCAATGCTGTAGGGGATTAAGTTGTATCCACTCATATATTTTATGAATATAAGTTTATGAACCCATATTAAAGACCAGGATTATTGCACATATTAGAGTTGGTTTCTATAAACAAGTAAAATAAGGGTGATAGACATATTAGCAAGAGTAAGAAACAAGCAATGGAAATGATGATTCCATTTCTTTCAGCTTACTGAGCTTTAGGTTTGTTTACTATGTGCCAAACACAACTTAAAATTAAAGTAATAATTTAAAAGTTATTGCTTTAAAGCAAAGGAAGAAAGGGGTCTCTGCAGGGAAGTGTTACTCCCTAGAGTATGCCTAATACTGATTAACAATAGTTTTTGAAATGTTAATTAGTTTTGAGCTTAACAGCTAGTCATTGTCTAAATGGGCATGGAGCAAAACTTTTTCAAAGTTTGGGCTAAGGAGTATTTAACTCCTTAATGCCAAAGACTGGCCATTTACTCCATTGCTGGCCACTGAACCATGAGAATGCCAGGACTGATTAGATGTGGTGATTAGCAGGGGGACATAGGACTAGAACCACTCGACACTTGCTTACATTGACGACACCTAAAGCAATGCTTAACTTTTATCAGTGCAATGCCTTCTATTTAGTGGTATTACGGAATGCATATTTTAATACTTTCATAGTCTATGAATAGGTTTAATATAATGTATATAATTTTTGAAATGAGATCTAAAATTACTCTACTATATTTTAGTGCTTTTTTTGTCATTAATTGTTATGATGGTAGAAAATAGAGCTTTTTGTTTATTATTATATATCTTAGTGACCATATTTATTACTCCATCTAAATTTCTAAATTTCACATATTCCTATTGCTTCTCAGGAGAGTAAAATGCTTTTAAAAAAACATTCACTAAAAACTGGAAATTCTTATGTGAAAACATGGTTTGATAGAAAACAATTACAATATGAATAAGACAATGGAAATCAGAAAAGTAGTAAGTAATAAGAAATATTTGCTTTACTCAGAAATGTTTATTAAGAAAAAATGTTCATATGTCTAAGTGATCATATGTATGATTCAGCATTATTTACTCCATTTTACTGCTCAGATACAGATTTAAGAACTTTGCCTGAAGTCTTTAACTAAGTGAACAGAGTTTGTATTTGAACATACCCTTTATACTACTATAATCATTGTTTTGTCTGTCTTTTTATTTTTTAATATATTTTTTTTATTGATTCTAGAGAGAAAGGAAGGGAGAGGGAGAGAGAGATAGAAACATCAATGAGAGAGAACATTGATTGGCTGCCTCCTGCATGCCTCCCACTGGGGATTTTACCCACAACCTGGGTATGTGCCCTGACCAGGAATTGAACCGGTGACCTATTGGTGCATGGGTCGATGCTCAGCCACTAAGCCACACCAGCCAAGCTGTTTTGTCTGTCTTTAGTATTACTTAAGCATACATTACTAGTTCTTTATTGTTTCCTTTAACAGTTGGATGTAAGTCAATCTCTTTAACCATATTTGAGACAATAATCTATTATTACACAAACTGAACACTCTAATTGAAATGCAGCATTCCATTGTAAAATATTCTACTTAAGTATTTTAAATATCAAACTAAGAAAATCTAATAAAATATTTTAAAATAAACTATATTCATGAGATTATGGTATAAAACTGAAAGAGAAATAAACCTAAGTGAAAAAATAATTGAGAAATATCTTAATACTGGGAGGGTGCACAGTGTAACCTAAGGACAGTAGTAGTAGGAAATAAAGGAATGACCAGAGTAGATGATCATCTCATGACAGTGATGTGTGCAGAAGACTATTCAATCCATCTGGAATGTGCTGAAAGAGCCATGGCTGGAAAAGAAAGAAGGAAACCAGAAACAGGGCTGGGAAAGGAAGACAGTTGTGAAATGAAAAGTAAAGAATAAATTTAGAGATGTCATAAGAAAAAAATCCTCATATTTATTTTTAACAGTAGCTTTTTAACATGAGCATTCTTTTTTGTTTGTTTGTTTGTTTTCTAAATCCTCACCTGAGGATATTTTTCCATTTATCTTCAGATAGAGTAGGTGGGGGAGAGAGAGAGAGAGAAACATTGATGTGAGAGAGACACATTGACTGGTTGCCTCCTGCACAACCCTCACCAGGGAACCAACTGCAACCGAGGTGTGTGCCCTAGACTGGAATCGAACCTTCGACTCTGGTTCTCAGACTGACGTTCTAACTGCTGAGCAAAACTGGCCAGGGCAACATAAGCATTCTTAATAATGTTTTTTCTCTATTACCAAATCATATGAAGTGAATCTTTAGTGTTTTAAATTCTGCTTCTTACTGTAGAATTCTGTGCTTGCATTTCACTCTACTTGCTTTTTTCTTAGTCTTCTATATTTGGATGGATCTGTTAAAAAATATATATATATATTTTACAGCATTAATAAAGATGCCAGACACTGAACCAAGCATGAGGCCAGGTCCACAGAACTCAACAGTGCAGATGGCAGTCAAAGATGAAGAGATTTTCTGTAATGTGCTCAAACTCTTCTTCAGGAATCACTTCAAGCAGAGATGTTCAGAGAAAGGAAAAGAACCAACAATACTCCATTGAGCCCCATGATTGTGTTGCTTCAGCTTCCACAATCTTGTCAATGAGTTTAAAAACTCCATTACTTTCATATGTGATAAGCTGTTACTTATAACAAGTCTGCTATTAACGTCCAAATTTTCAACAGAAGTTGGAATGGAAAAAACACTGGAATGACCAAGTTACTCAATTATCTAAGCTACAACCTGCACACCACACTAAGTAAATAGCAGTTTTCTGAAATGCCTTTTAAATTTGCACCAAGCATATTCTTCTTTTACACCAATTAAATCTATTAGCCCACAGTTTGTTGAGTTTAAAATAATACAAAAAACTACTAACAATATACTAGCAAATCTGTATAAAGGCATGGACACACACGTGTGTGTGTGTGTGTGTGTGTGAAAGTAGTTTATGCATAACTGTGAAATTATTTAACTATTCCTTTGATTTTGCAAAGTTCTTTTTATAAAGCTCTCATTTTTTAAAAAACTTTTAAACTAACTTTATTATCCTCAAAGGTATATTTTCTGTTTATCATTATATTTACTATTATTAGAACCAAATGTGTATGTAGTGAGAAGCCTTTGCTGTCAGTCAAAGCCTAGTCTGATACAGGCTCTGTCACTTAGGCTTATGTGACCTTGGGCAAGTTACTTTGCTTCTCTGATCACCATCTGTAACATAAAGATAATAGCATCGATTCTAAAAATGCAAACGAGAAAAAAGCTTTACATACAGAAGTGTAAGGAGATTGAACGCTGTCTGCCTCGGATAAGGCGCCCACTCTCTCCTAAAACAGTGACTTTCCTCATCCAGAAAGTCACTAATCTGCTATCCAACCTGCTTTTCTCAACACCCCCAAAGCAGATTAATAGCAGAATGCACTTATATCTTCCAAGTTCATGAAACTTTGAATAAATCCTCATATTAATTGAGAAATACCAACACAGAGAACCATGTTATGCTATGTTCAGATAATACACCAGATAATTTCCCCTTATGGACAAATCTATAAAATTAATTTCATAAAAATAATTTATTAATTTGCAATGATACTAATAGTTATAGATCCCAGGCAGAGCAGACCAGGCTATTTTTTTCCTGTCTACAGAGGAGAGTAAGGAAAACAATAAGTGGGGAAATTATTTTTTTTAATATAGAATCATAGCAAAGGGGAACTAGGCTCATCAAATTTTTAAACATCATCATGCTTAGAGAATATAATAATGTATCTCATCTCTCAATAGAGATTACTTTAATCATAATAGTAGCTAACACTATGAGATACTTATCCTATGCCAAGCACTGTTAAGCATTTTATATGAATTAGCTCATTTAATACTTATAAAAACCCTTGTAAGAAGTACTAGTATTTCCATTTTATAATGAAGAAATATGCACAGAGTGGTTAATTAACTTGGTTAGGATCACAAAGCAAGAAATTGGCAGAGGGAAATAATCTTCCCAATGGGGCCTAAATTCTCAGTTTCTGTTGGTTAGAAATTTTTGAGTATTGGGCATTGTCAATCTTTTCCCATAACTCTCACTTTCCATTTTCCTGTTATTGACTCCTTTTTCAGGTTCTCTAAAAATGTGACATTTAAACTCGTATCTGAGAAAAAAAGAAAGCAACAGTCACACAAATATGCAGGAGACAGAACTTCAGGAAAGAAAGAATAATAAGTTCAAAGATTTGGGTACAAAAAGAAAAGAGAGTCCATTTTAGGTGCATTAACCTTTTTGACTGGTTCACAGCCAAACATTGCAGACTGGGAACCACTCTCTTCTTGGCATAGCTCTAGTTTTATTTCAGTATATAGTCATCCCTTGCCACTTCACACTTTGACTTTTGTGGCTTCACTCTGTCACGGTTTTTTCAAATACATTCATTAAAAAGTTGATCGAGACAGTGAAAATGATACAGCACGCGCTCAGTTGTCTGAGTCAATTATACACCCTTGTATTATAATTAAAATTAAAATTACTGTACATATGGACTGTAGGCCTATGTAATTCAAGCACCCCCACAAATCCTTCAATGCCAGGTGCAACCACTTGACCACCCCTTGTTTGTGGGCAATAACTTTTCCCAAAAAAATTGTGTGTGGTGAAACCAAGCCAATCAGAGCATGCTGTTTACTGACTGGCTACCCTATCCTCTTCCTATCTTGGTTACTGATTGGCTCAGCCTTCTGCAAGTTTGTTTCTCTCATACACGCTTCTACATTGCTATGCATCGGAAGCATCTTTGCTCTTGTGTTTGCGATTTCTGAGAGCTTTTATCTAAGCCCCATGATGGCTCCTAAACGTGCTCCTTCTTCTAAGCCTCTGATGATGAAACTAAGTGCTGAAGAAAGATGCTTACCATCCAGGAGAAGGTGAAACTCTTGGATATGCTCAAAAACAGCAAGAAAATTGTGAAGGTTGTCCACCATTACGACTTGAATGAGTCTACCGTTTGCTCCATCCGTAAAGATGAAAAGAACATCTGTGCAACGGCTACTGTCTTTTTCAACAAGGAAGCAAAGCGCATCATGACAAGTCGTAATTCTGTTGGATTCACTAGTCATCTGGGAGAAGGTGAGGCAAGGCAGCTCTATCAGCGCTTTACAGTGGACAAACCTCAACCAGGACCCTCTTCTGCAATGTCTATGGATTTCACAGCAAGCAAGGGTTGGGTTGAGAAGTTCCAGAAGAGGTATCATCTGAAAAGTGTCTTTCTCCATGGAGAAGCTGCCTCTGCTGACTAGCCTGCAGCAGAGGACTGTGTGAACAACATGTTCCAGATCCTTGAGGAGGGTGAGTACCATCCAGAACAGGTGTCCTTAATTACGAGGATCTGGTGGAGATGACTAAGTCTGCAAGTGAGGAGGAGGAAGAGCAGCCAGAGGTACCTGGGGATCAGGAGGAGGAATTTGGCCTTACACTTGAGCATCTCTCACAAGTCATGAGAACTATTAAGGTAGTACAAGACATGATTGGCGAATGGGACCCACAAATGATGTGTGCATTGCGGTTCTGGAATACACTTTATGGAGCAATAGAACCCTACAAAAGCCTCCTCATGCATATGAAAAGTCAATGCCAGCAAGTGCCTAACATGATATTTTTCAGCCATGCACCCAGACACCTACTGCCTCCTCCTGGTACTCATTAAGCAGAAGAAGACAACAATGCACCTGCTGAAGATGCTGTACCACCTGAAGACTCTCCTACTGAGGTCGTGCCTTCAGAGGAGCAGACACCTTGCTCTTCTTTGCTGTGCAGTACATCTCTTCATCTTCATTGCTTCATCATCAAACAAGTTGTACTATTTTCATAGGTTAGTGGTTGTGTGTAAGAGCTGTGTGTATGTGTAATTAAATGTACAATAATAATATGATTTGTAATGTCTAATATGTCTTATTTTCTCTTATTTTGTCTAATATATTGGGTAATATGGGTGTAATGGTGACTAAAGAGTGTTATTTCATGTCTATAGGGCTCTAATAATGTTAAAAAATGTATTCAGTAGGTTGTAAACAGGTTTTCTATGCTCTAACTGTGAAAATACTCTATTTATAAATAAAGAATCCTACTTCGCAGAAATTCATTTATTGTGGTAGAGTCTGGAAGTGATTAACAGAGATAAACGAGGGCTGACTGTATTACTCTCAGGGAAATCATATTTATTTCACTTAGTTGCAGGTTCAGGATGGTCACATATATGAAAAAAAAAAAAGGCAGTGGTGCAGGACAGTAGTTTAGAAATATAGGTGTTGACACCAGACCCAGTAAGATAGAATTCTGGCTCTACCATGTACTACCTCTATACATTATAGTTTATTGTTAATTTCTCTAAGCTTAAAATATCTCACTATAATATCAACCTTAGAATATAAACAATTTAAATGATCTAAATTTATTTAAATTTAAATAAATCTTTGAGTTCAACATCAGACACACAGTGTTCTGTGTAGGGTAGTTAATCTTTCTCCATGTCTATACTATGTAACTAGTTCCCCTCTCTTGCTCATGAATTTTCTTCTGCATCTTCAAACTTTCTTTTTCTATTATATCATTTCTACAAACATTCAAGATCATGAGTCGTTTCATCCTAAAGAAACCTCCTAGACTCTTCATTAACCTCCAGCTATAACTTATTTTTTTTGCTACCATTGAGGTAAACAGGTTTTGGTTTCATTGATTGTCTCCATTTTCCTATTTTCATTAATTTCTGCTCTAATTTTTTATTTTTTATCCTCATCCTCATCTGAGGACATTTTTGCATTTATCTTCAGATAGAGCAGGAGGGAGACAAGGAGGATGAGAGAGAAAGAAATATCGATGTGAGAGAGACACATTAAGTGGTTACCACCCAAATGACCCCAACCGGGGCTGGGGACAAACTGTAACAGAGGTACATGACCTTAATAGGAACCGAACCCAGGACTCTCTGGTCCACAGGCTGACCCTCTAACCACTGAGCCAAATCGGCAGGGCTCTGCTCTAATTTTGATCATTTGTCTCCTTCTGCTTGGTTTATTTTTAAATTGCTCTTTTCCCCCTTCTAGTTTAAGATAAAAGCTAGGTTACTATTAATTTTAGATCTTTCCTCATATGTAATACAGTGTGTGCATTTAGTGCTATAAATTTCCTTTTAATGACTGCTTTCACTGAATCCAGCAAATTTGGTAAGTTGCATATTAATTTTTATTTAGTTAAAAATATTTTTAAATTTTTCTTGAGACATTCTTTGATCTTTCAGTTATTTAGAATTCTGCTGTTTACTTTTCAAACATTTGGTATTTCCCAGCTATCTTTGTTATTAATTACCAATTTAAATTCATCGTGGTCTAAGAATATACTTCACATGATTCTTCATTAACTTTTTAAGGTGTATTCTATGACCCAGACTGTGATCTATCATGGTTAGTGTTTTATGTAAATATAAAAAGAATGTGACTTCTACAGTTGTTTGATAAAGAAGTCTACAAATGTAATTATATAAGTCAATTGATAAAACTGTTGATTCATCTATATATCTACTAATTTTATGCCTGATGGATCTGTTAATAAGTGACAGAGGGATACTGAAGTCACCAAGTATATTAGTGGATTTGTCTATTTTCCTTTTAGTTTTTGTTTCATATATTTTGCTTCTCTGTTGTTAGGTGCATTCATGCTCCGTTTTCAAGTTCATGCTGTTTATGATTGTTATGCCTTCTTGGAGAATTCATCCTTTTATCATTTGTAATGTTTCTATCCCCCATACTTTTCTTTATTGTGCAATTTATTTTGTCTGGAATTAATATAGTACTTTGGCTTTCTTTTAATTATTGTTAGAATGGTATAGCTTTCTCCATCACTTTCCCTTCTTTGTTGTCTTTGAATTTTAGTTTGGGAAGTTTCTACTGACATACGAGTAAGCTCTAAGATTCTTTGCTCAGCCATGTCTAGTTACTGATGAGCTATTAAAGGCATTCTTCAGTGTTATAGTGTTAACTGTGTTTTTTATTTTTTTGTTTCATTTTTTATCAAGTACTTCCTTTTTATTATTTCTTAGAGATCTCATCTTTCTGCTTATATACCCATTTGTTCTGGCATGCAGTCTATTTTCCATTAGAACCCCTAGCATAATAATCATAGTTATTCTGAATTCCCTGACTGATATTTCCAAGACCTGTGCCATACTTGAAATGATTCTGATAATTGCTTTGACTCTTCAAATTGTTTTCTGTTGCCTTTAAAAGGCCCTGTTTACTTGAATGGAAGATGAGCATATTATGTTTGGCAACAGAAACTGAGGTATACTGAGGATTTAGAGGAATCTGGCTAAATCTGGGTTACGCTTAATATTTGTTGTACCTACAGCTGACAGAGGCCTCAAAATCTTTTTGTGTTCTTATTTTGTCCCTCTTCTTGGCTTTGATCTAATCTAAGTGGCTTTCTTTACTTCTAACCTTTCTTGGGTCACTATACTTAAAGTGGCTTACTTATAGACAAAATAGAGTTGAGTTTTTTATTTTATTTTAATCCATTCTAACAATATTCTTTTTAATTAGTGCATGTAGATTATTATATTTAAAGTGATTATGGGTATAGTTGGATTAATATCTACCATGTTTACATTACAATTATGCATATGTTACATCTTTTTAAATTGTCTTACAGTCCTGGAATGTTTTTTTTTTTTTTTTTTTTTTCATCTCTATATCCAAATTAACAAAAAGATTTCTAACTATCTTCAAAGTCTTATTTGCCCCAACTTATTTCTACCCTGAGGATCACAGCACAGTCTCAAATCATAATCATCTCTGTTTGGTTAATTGCAAAAGTTTCCCGTTAATCCAGCTTTACAAAGAGCAGTCAGAATAATTGTGTAAAAAACATGAACTGTGCTGGTTTGAAGACTCCTTTGGAGCTCCCTAGTTTTTAGGATAAAATCTTAAACGTGTTTACAATGACTTACATAGTTTGTCCTCGAACCACCTTAACTACCTTTACAACATTCTAGTTTTTCACAAGTCAAATACAATCTCATGCCTCCTTCCAGTGCCTCATATCCTCTCAGGTCTCTCCTTTGTCTCTACATTTAAAAGTGTTTTCTCCATTGATGACTCAAAAAGCATATCATTCTTCTAGGTTTCAACTTAATTATTATGCATTTGTGAGAAGACTTCTTACTTATTTGTTTCCATAAAACCCTGATATTTTCTATATGCATCTATTATTGTTTTAAATTATGTGCTATTTTTTGTTTAGTATCTGCGTCCTCATATTGTTTTTATCACATAAAGCCAGGCAATGTCTGCTTTGTTCACTGCCATGTCCCAACTCTCTGATATTATGCTTGTCACAAAGAAGAATCTCAATACAAACTTAGTAAATAAATTAAATATAAAACCATTTAATGAATACTGAAAAATATCTGCTGAAGATCTTGTATGTTTTCTTTTTTTACAAGAAAATTAAGTTTGCCTCTTCAAAAAGTAAGTTTTAGGCAGCGAAAGAACATGGTCAGGCATCCGGCTGAAAATGGCACACCAGAGGATAAAAAGAGATGGTATGACATTTATAAGGCATTAATTAGGTAGCGGAGATAAAAGCAATTTTTTTAGTAGATAATGTTAAGTTAATGTGGATACAAAAGTAAATTTTTATCTTGATTTGGTGGTAAACAAGAGCCAATAGGAAGCCTAAAGTTTCTACTTTGGAAGTTTCTTCAGCACAGTTTTACAATAGAAGCAAGGCCAATTCCTGTATATTGCTTAGAATACCATTCATTTGCATGAAAGTCCAAAGTGGAAGTCTTGGAATGACTATTTAAAGTTAAAGATGGAATAAAATGACCTGTTTCTGGAAAATTGTAGAAGCATATTTGAGAAGCAGAGGAAATACTTAAAGTGTTGGATGATGCCTGGCCAGCGTGGCTCAGTGGTTGAGCGTCGACCCCTGCACCAAGAGGTCACTAGTTCGATTCCTGGTCAGAGTACATGCCCAGGTTGTGGGCCAAATACCTAGTGGGGGGCATGCAGGAGGTGGCCAATTGATGTCCTCTCTCTTCTATGCTTCTATTTCTCTCTCCCTCTCCCTTTCTCTCTCTCTCAAATCAATAAAGAAAAAAAATTTTTTTTTTAATGCTAGGTAAAATAAACATGCTTCTAACTGCCCAGATGAGCTGTCAAAAAAGTAAAGAAAGTGTTTGGGGCCCAAGGCAACAAGAAAGCCTCAAACCAGAGAAGTAAATAGGAAGTAATGGTGTTTGCGTTGGGGGATATTCCGGTCTCCGTCAGCCTAGCACCAGTGCCCACATAAGCATGGAGAATACACAGGGACCAGAGGAAGAGGAGAAGTTGGGAACGTAGAACACACACAGATTCCTGAAGGAGAGGACCCTCAGCAAATGAACTAGATTTTAAAACTGCCACAATGAAGGATATGGTAGAAATACTTGCCTGTCTTTCAAGAGAATTTCTAAGCAGTCACAAGAGTTTGGGTTTATAATACACATTAACAACTTAGCATTAAAAATATTAAAAGTCGGGAACTTAAATACTTTCTGAAAATTAGAAAAAAGTCTCTTTAAGTCTGGATGTCACCAATAAAGAAGCAAAGAACATGAGTTTATAAACAAATATTAACACCCAAACCCAAAACATGTTAATAATAAAACATTATGATTAAGAATCAGTTGAAACAAGAAAACAAAAAAAACTAAAAAGCTCCACAAAAGACTTCTGACCTAAAAAAGGGCAAATAATGGGATAGAAGGTATTTAATAGAATTTTTAAAATTAAGCAAGGTACTGATGAATTTTAATAATAAAGAACAAGAGATTACCAAAATGACAAGGCATACATCATTACATGATATTCTTGCCAAAACATTTAAATTATATTTAGTCATGAGGAAGCAATCAGACAAAGCTAGATTGTTCAACATTCTACAACATGCTACAAAATAACCATCTGTGATGCTTCAAAGATAGCAATGCCATAAAATGCAGGGGGAAAGAAAGATAATGGGACAGTTCTATATTGGGGTTTCTCATCCTCAGCACTATTGACATTTTGGGTTGGATTATTCAATGTATAGCTCCGTACATTGTAGGATGTTTTACAGACTCTCCAGTCTCTTCCCACTGTATGCCAATAACTCCCTCCACACCTTCCACAAACTGTGATGACCAAACATGTCTGTGAAAACTGCCAAATGTATCAAATGACAAAATAGCCCCCATTGAGAAACACTATTTTAGAGTAAAGCTACAAAAGAGAAACGACCACCTAATGCAATATATGCCCCTTGACTAGATCTTGGTTTGAAAGAAAAGTGTTTATAATTTAAAATTTTGATACAACTGGAAAATCCTGAATATTGACTGTAGAGAACATAATATTGTATTAATTTTAGTTCCTTAATATAACTCAGAGAAACATTTTACTTACTAGTTTACCAGTTTAGTAGAAAAGGTATAACTCTGAGACAGTTAGAAGAGATACACAGGGCAAGGTCCAGGCATACCTCAGAGATATTCCAAGAAGGTTCAGGCATACCTTAGAGATATTGTGGGTTCCAATATTGCAGTAAAGCAAGTAGTAAGCTTTTTGCTGGTGGAGAGTCTTGCCTTCAATTTGTAAAAAACGCAACATCTGTGAGAAGCACAATAAAGCTAAGCACAATGAAACAAGGTATGCCTGTACAGGAAAAGGGTCCACTTTCCTCTCCAGGGCACCACACTCCCCGAGAATCAACTCATGTTCACTAACCCAGAAGCTCTCTTCAAACCCAGTATTTTGGATTTTTATGTAGGCTTTATTACATAGGCACAATTGAGTAAACCATTGGCTATTGTCCATCAATTCTACTTCCAGTCTTCCAGTCACAATGTTCGTTCCCTGGCAAACAGCCCCCATCTTTAGGGGCTTTCCAAAAGTCACTGCATTAGATAAACTCAGGTGTGGCTGAAAAGGGTTTGTTACGGATATCAAGATGCCTCTATTGCTCTTATTAATTAGAAAATTACAAGTGTTTTAGGAGCTCTGTGCCAGAAACCAAGGACTAAAACCAAATACATATTTCTTATTATAAACTACAATATCACATCTAGAAAAACCATGCCAGAAACACGTGCAAACAAAGAGAAGGCATTGAAATGGTAATTTGTAAACAAATTTGGCTATTAAGATAATACTTGTGGAGTAAAAAAAATATAAGACTAAAGCATTAAACAACAATACTATGTAAAATGCATGGGGATTTACAAGAAATAAAACACTCTGACATTCCTATATTGCATTGACAAAAGACAATGTTGTTTATTTATTTTAGTTTTTAATTTAAATATGGATTTACAATTTCTAGAAATAACACTAAAATAGTAGAAATAGACACATAACTGTACAAATAGTAAGTAAAATAGATCAGTTACATTTTATAAAGTTAACCAATCCAATAGACAGCAAAAATAAACAAAATACTCTTAGTAATACCAGACAGTTTAGAGAAGTAAAAAAGAAAAGCCCGTGATAAAATACAATAATAGCAATTAAAATACAATTAGACAAAATACTCCATTAAAAAGATAGTTTGGGTAAAAAACACCCTTTACCCTCTATATGCCGAATGAAAAAAGACTAATTTAAAACATACAGATACATAAGATAGGAAGCAAGGTAAATAAAAATTATATACACCAAGCAAATATTAACTTAACCAAAACTACCAGAACTATATTACTCTCAAACCAGAACATACTATGAGATAAAAAGCATTATGAGTTTAGAAACATTTCATTATTCACTGTTAAAATTTTTAACTAGAAAGGTACAGTAATTCTTAAACTAGTGTGAAACCAAAATGCAGAGTCAAAATACACAAAACCAACAATTCAAACAAAACTGATAGTAAAAAAATTATTAAATCCAACATGGTAGGAGGAGATACTACCACACCTCTCGTTGATAGGTCAAACAGATCTAAAAGTTAGTAACAAGGCCATAGAGATGAATAAACCTCAAGTAAACACAACACTGCAAAAAACAAGAGTTGAAGATACACTTTCCTCTCGATCCTTCCCCCTTCTCTACCAGTTCCACCACCAGGACACAGGAAAGATTTATATAACTTGATCATATACTAGTCCAAGAGTAATTCTAAAGTCATTTAAAATAATTGATATCATACAGACTGCATTCTCTGGCCAATACAAAGTTGATTAGAAATCAGTGAGAATTAAAAAAAACCTTACAATGTTAGAAATTAAATTAAAAACTAACTTAACTATTAAAGAAGAAAACATAATGAAAATTTAAAAATACTCAGAAGTTAAAAATATGAAGGTAGTAGAGAAAACTTGTTGGATGCACAAAAGGAAAAGGCATTTGTTTCAATATTTCTATTAGAAAAATTAAATGTGAAAATAAATTAGGCAAGAAGTTAGAAAAAAAGTAATGTAAGAAAATGAAGGAAAATAATGATACTAATAAAATAGAAATTTAGTGTTAAATAGAATCAATAAGTCAAAACTACTTCTTTGAAAAGGATAATAAAATACAAAACTTCTGGAATCAAGGGAAAAATAATAAACAATATTTAGAGTGAAAACGGAAATGTACTTGCCTCTGCCATAAACATTAAAAGCATCGAAGAATATCATGAAAATATTTATGTCCAAGTGTTTGAAAATGAGGTAAAATGGGCACATAGAAAATTAGAAATTATTAAATCTGACTTCCAGGAGAAATAGAAATTTTGACTTCTATGATAATAAAATAAGTAGTTTAAAACTTTTCCATTTCAGGAGAAATGTACTCTTAGGAGAAATCTCTTAGTAAGCAGACAAAACAAGGAAAAGAAAGGTCAAGAAGTAAACTGAGAATATAGTCTCAAATCAAGTCTAACCTTAGCTTCATCCAGAGTCGGAATTTGGAAGCGCAATCAACAGCAGCATCTTGAAACAAGAAGGACCGCCCTTTGTACCCTAGGATTTGTACCCTGCTGGAGGCCTCATTTTCTAGCCATCTCCAGGTGAGATGACTTGGCTGTGCTCTGCCGAGGGCAGTTCCTCAAGGCCTCTGGTGGTACACCAGCCAGTACAGGGGATGTGAGCAGAACACTACAAATACTATATGTTGAGAAATTTTGAACCACTTGAGGTCTTCTCAAAGCTCACCATGCAGATGTTTTCAATTCCACTGTCTGTTCTCCTCACTGATGAGCATTAGATCAAATGATTGGAATGCAATACGCGTGTTGCTGTGTTGATGAAGGTATGTGCAAAATACATGATGACATAGGAGATGTAGCACATATTTCTTCAACTAGAACCACTGTAAACATATTAGTTCTGCTAAGATTAAAATCAGTGCTTCAAGAAAGAGAGCTTGTTGAAATAATTCCACCCCAAGTTGAATGATCTCAAGGCCTCTCTGAAAGTCTTCTCTACCCTTCCTGGCGCTTTGCTATCCTAATGTGTTCTCAAACTTATATAGGACATAGACAGGCATTCCCTACTGTCTGTGGGGAAAAATAACTGGGCATTGCAGATCATTGTATGTGCAGGGGTTCTCAAATTTGATCCATTCTCATGCCAAGCCAGGGCCTGGGCAGGAAGGTCTCACACACCATGCTCTTCAGCTAGGGTTCTGGATTGAATGGCATGCCTAATTCACCCTGTGGTGCTCTGTTTCTCCCAAGTAAAGTTATTACAAACAGACAGGAGGCTCCATCTAAGCACATGGTGACTTGGAATATGTATCTGTTTCTGTACTGTATTTGTACGGGTTTTCATGAATACTTGAGCAGAAAGCAGGCAACAGTCAAGGAATCTCTCCTAAGATGAGGCTTAATGTCCAACTTTACATTGCCAGTCTCAAGGTGGCATTTTGGCATAAAACTCAATTTTCTCTTAGAATAATTTGCATTGGGATTATGGGCTAAATGTTCTCAAAGTGTCTAAGCTATAATTCTTTATGAGACTGCACTTTGGCATTTAACTACAGCATATGCAATCCTAACTTACACGCTCACTCTTTACTTTTGTCCAAATTCTCTACACGATGCCAGCCAACTTTTAATGAAAAGCATTGCTTCACAACATAATTTACTTGCTTGTGTGCATTTTTTTTTTCTAGAGGGAGTTTTGCTTTACATTAAATATAAACTGAAATTTTGCTAAGACCTCTGCCATCTATTAAAATCCTCTTTGTAAACCTCCAATCTTCCAAACACCCAAACCCATGCAAAGATAAAATGGTAATAAATTTAACTTGTTTTGTGCCATGCTATCACTGTTTAGCCTATACAGAATTACCTTCTGTTGTACGAGGCTTATATTTCAAAGTCCATTGGATTTGTGCCTTTTGTGGTGAACCACACAATACTAAAACAAAGCACAAGACAAAGAGAAAAAGAAAAAGAAGAAAAGAATTGTCAGAAAAAAAAAATAATTAGAGAAAGCAAGTGGATGAAGAGAGAAAAGTAAGGTTACTAGAAACTGCAGAAGCTGCATTATCTGTTTATAGTGTGGCTATAACACTACATTGGTCAGCAACGATAATGTAAAAGGTAATGTGCAAGAGTTTTATATGCTTTTCAGAACTATAAAGGGAGTGTGAGTGGATTTTAAACATTTTGATTAGCACCACAAAGATTTTAATGCTTTATTTAAACAGTTTGCTATGGGGCAAACACATTTGGTAGACAAGTAAAATGAGAGCATGGGCATCAGTGTCTCTGTTTCCTATTAAGTAATGTTGCGAAGTAAGCAGAAGTTGGATTCAGATATCAGATAATTATCTCCACACTGTGTGTCACAGTAAATAATTTTAATTGGTTTAACTTCAGGGACCATTACTGGCCTAATTAGAAACATGAAAAGGCTACAAGTATTAGGAAATATCCTGAAGGAATGAGAACATTAGCAATTCTGTCAAGCCATTTTTAAAATAAGTACACAGTAGCAGCCACATTTCAGTGAAAGGCAGGGTACTTGAAAGGTGCTTTTAGGAAAACAGTGCCTGTGTGTTTATAATAAGAGATCAGTAATAGGAAGCATGGAAATTGGGTAACAGGCTGACATGTATGCTATCACTGTGTTAAAAACATACTAATCTTGTTCTGATTACTGTTTCTAGAAGATGCAGGTTAACATTTTCCAAGAAAAGGAATAATAATTGAAGTTGGGTAAATCCTTATTGAGAATATGTTGACTTACTGAAAGAGAAAAGGCTCTTTGGGTAAAATAGCTCTACTCAGACACCTTCAGCGTACTGAAGGGCTGCCTTGCAGCTTCACCATGGTCTTCTTCACTCCATTTCCTGAGATGCATGAGAAGCAAATGGGTATTGGTTTTGAAGAATATGTATACATTATACACACTGCATTGTTTGTGTGACATATTTCGTATTTAGAAAATGGCTGTATTCTGAATGAAAAGTGAGATACTGTGTTCACTTAGGTCCGTGATTATGCTGGAAAAAAAAACACAAAACCTCGGAACTACAAACAGTAAGATCATTATATTATATCAGATAAGTAGAAGGCCCTATATTATTAAAAAATCCTAATCAAAGTTATTTAGCACAATTTTATTCTTTTTAATTTGCAATCTAGATTTTAGCTTTCCATTTTCTGAAATTGCTGATGGTCACATTGACCAATTATTGTGTTTGGGATATGAAGATTTTGAATGAACCATCCAAGCTTAAAGTTAACAAAATCAATCATGATTTTAGGAATTTTTATTTATTTGTTTGTTTTAAATGATAATAGAGAAACTAAGTAGGAAAAAGAAGGCATGGTAAACTATCCATCGTTGTAAGACAGCATACATTACTGCAGAAGAGTAAATTGTATAATGTTTTACGTTTTGGTATTTGGGCTCACTGTCAAATATAAAGTATTTAACAGATTAAGAAAACCAGTACTTCCACCAAAATTTGTCAAACAAAAATATATACATGTGCCCAGCCAGTGTGGCTCGGTGGATTAAGTGTCATCCATGGACTGAGAGGTCTTATTTCGATTCCCAGTCAGGGCACATACCCGGGTTGTGGGCTCAATCCCCCAGCCAGGGGGCATGCAGGCGGTAGCCAATGGATGTTTCTCTCTACATTGATGTTTCTAGCTCTCTCTCTAAGAAAATCAATAAAAACATATTTAAAAAAATAAATATATATACATGTGTAAGAACCCACATCACATATTCTCTGTGCATATGTTCACAGACCCACACTTTACAGACACACATTTATTCACACATGCACAAAATCTCATTTCTACAGTCTGTGCTTTTACCCTGAATGACCTAAAATGATGCCACCAGTTATCACGATTATCTTTTTAATAATCGTGTGTTCTGAAATTTTGGCAAATGTTATTTGATATATATATATATGATCATTTAGAATCAAAATTTCTTTAACAAGATTATAACAAATTATCTTTGCCTCCACAAAAGACTATATAAAGTATGCAAACAAATAAGATGGAGATAATTCATGTGAAATAATTTTTAGCTACAAAACAGATTAATTGCTTGCAGGTTTGTTAAGGGAAATACACACACAATTGTTGATCATTATAAAATAATACTTACTGTCTGCCACAGAGCACACATTCCATATTTCAAATATCCTCCCAGTGGAGCAGAGGGCAGGAGGATGAACGAAAGAATAAAAATGTGGTTGCTTATACAAATATACATGCTCATATATGTATACAAACATACATACATATGTTCATACATTTCAGCTTTGCCCATATGTTCCAAAAATAGCAGCCTGGAAAATTTCTCCCCATATATCTTGCTCTCAGAGTAAGGATACAAATAAAGACAAATTTTCCGAGCGCCCAAGTTACTCAGGAAGAGAAAATACTCAGGGCACTTCATTCTTTTAGACCACTGAACTTTTACAAGGCAGACTTAACATATATATCTCCTTCTCAAAATGCCAGATTTATCCCTTGAAGTAGCTTACTACCTCCAATATCTTTTCCCACAAAGTGTATGATCTAACCCTACATTCAGGGACCCAGGTAAAGCAAAAAGGTATGGGCCTCAGTGTAAGACATTTTCCTCTAAAATACTGAGAGGATTTTTTGGGTGAAGGCAACAATATCCCATCATATGTTTCACCCTATTCTCTGATCATTTCTCTGTTTATATTGTAGGGGCTAGTAATTTTCGTTATAAAAATGATGTTACAGATTCTTTAGACTATGCTCTTGAACTCAGAAAATATGAATTGCAAGGTGGAGTCAGTATGGCTTTTAGCTCTGACAGACCTTGTTTAGATGCCTGTCTTGATCTTTTACCACTTATGTCATTACTGAGTATCAATTTTTTTAAATCTGTAGAATGAAGGTAATAACTGAGTTGCAGAAAAGAAAAAGAAAGAATGTATATAAAGCACCTGGTTTATAGCAGTCTAAACAAAAGATTCCTATTAATACTATTATTCTGTGTTACCCCTGAAGAATGAGTTTTTAAAATTTAGACAGTTATCACTAAGTGGTTGTAAAGGCCTTGCTTATGGAGCACAGGTCAAGACACTAGATTCTTTCGTTCTTCCAGGTAAGCAGGTTTTCCTATAAAACATCAAGTCTATGAGAGGAACCCCACAATGATTCTTTCTCTTTGATCATTGTCCCTCTTTCCAATTTTCATGAGGTCCTGCAATTATGTTCATACAATGTGATCCCCACTCCCCATTTTCATCCTCTCTCAACCCTCTGCATAGACTCCCAAATTACAAGTGTGGGAGGGGGCTCTAGGTCCAAGAGTGACAAATCAGAGCTCCTTTCCCAAGCTCCCAACACCTGAACAAAGTTAATTAGCCCATGTATAGGGCTATCTGATGGAGGAATATGGTAGGACCCAGAGAGGGGGGAAAAAAAGCAATCTGTTTCTTTCAGAAGTTGTTAGTGACTAAATTCTCTATAATGCCAAATGGTACAAGCAAAAAAAAAAAGCCAGTCTGCAAATGAAAGAAGTATAAGGTCAGAGAGGAGCAAAAATAAAACAGAGAGAGTGATGGCTTGAGTTCCCTTCAGGGTGGGGAATGTCTGGCCCTCGGGCCTTATAAAGCCTGCAAATCAATACCAGCTAACGCCATACGCCTCACCAAATTAGCCTGATCAAATATAGCGGGCTTACTTTTAAGTTGATAATTTTGTATGGCTTGAGAATGATATTATAAATATCCAAATGGCCCTTGGCAGAAAAAAGATTCCCCACCCTTGCAGTCTTACTTACGTCTTCCTGTTAACTATGTTTCTGCACTTGTCTCTTTATTGCTAGCTTTAAACACTACCACCTCCCTTTTTTGGTTTTGTTGGGATCTTGCAAACAAAACAATTTATACTTACATAATTCCATACTAAACTATAGCATTAGTGTTAATGAAATAATTCTATAAGATGAAATTAACTTAAAAAAGAACTCCGCAGTTCTATTAGGAATTTCTGCTACTTTCACTCATGGTCGTTTGTTTTGCACTTTGCAGCCAAGTGCCTATTGAAATAGAATCTTTAGGCTAAAACAATAGAACAATTGTCTTTTAATGTAATATAGAGTTATCTGCTGGCTCCTTCCCATTCCTTGAGATCTGAAAACTCAAGGATCCTGACAGAACCTATAGATTCACACTGCTAATAATCTGTTAAATCTTTAGGGCAGAGGTTAATAGTAGTGAAGTTTACTGCATGAAGCAATGAAGCTTAATTAAAGACTGTACTTGGATAACTAATATAAATGGAGTAAAGTGGGGGTCTACAAACTCTTCTGCTTCCACAACCCCTGGTACAAAATAAAGGCAAGAAGTAACGGGAGTGCTACCCCTCAGAAGCTTGCTTCTTAGACATTCTTTTATTCATAGACTTTTCTCTAGGTTCTCCTAGATTTTTAAAAATTTTATAATTATGTGTTCCACATTTTACAACTAGCCTCTGAGGTCCTGCTTAGGCTTCTTGTAAGAACACCTTCTTAGAGTGCTGATTCTAAGATTTGATTGTGAATTACCGGTCCTCTGGGAAGCTTGTTGGGAGAAGGGGGTCAATGGGGAAAAAAGGGAGAAACATCTGTAATACATTCAACAATAAAGATGAGTTTTAAAAAAATGTGGATATCTTTTTTAATTTTTTGAGGGAACTCCATATTGTTTTCCGTAGTGGCCGCACCAGTATGCATTCCCCCAGCAGTGTACTACAATATCCTTTTCTCCACATCCTAGCCAGCACTTATTGTTTGAGGATTTGTTGATGGCAGACATTCTGGCAGGTGTGAGGTGATGCCTAATAGTTGTTTTAATTTGCATCTCTCTGATGATTAGTTTTTTTATATGTCTCTTGGCCATTTGTATGTCCTCTTTGGAGAAGTATCTACTCCAGTCCTCTGTCCATTTTTTAATTGGATTGAATGACTTCCTTTTGTTGAGTTGTATGAGTACTTTATATATTTTGAAAATTAGCCCCTTATCTGATGTATCATTGGCAAATATGTTATCACATAAAGTAGGTTCCCTTTTTAATTTGATGCTGGTTTCTTTTGCTGTGCGGAAGCTTTTTTGTTTGATGTAGTTCTGTTTATTAATTTTTTCCTTTGTTTCTCTTGCCCTTGGCGGTGTGTTGGTGAAAATTCTGCTACATGTGATGTCTGACACTTTGCTGCCTACATTTTCTTCTAGATTCTTATGGTTTCATGAGCTACGTTTAAGTCTTTTATCCATTTTGAGTTTATTCTTGTTTATGGTATAAGTTGGTAGTTTAGTTTCATTTTTTTGCATGTAGCTGTCCAATTTTACCAATACCATGTTCTCAAAAAATTAAAAATGGAATTGCCATTTGATCCAGTGATCCTACTTCTAGGAATATATCCTAAGAAGCCTAAAATCAGAAAGAATATATGCACCCCTATGTTCATATCAGCACTATATACAATAGCTAATATCTGGAAACAGCTCAAGTGTCTGTCAGTAAATAGTAGATAAAAAAAGCTGTGGTACATTTACACAATGGAATGCTATGCAGCTGTAAGAAAGAAAGATCTCTTACCATTTGAGAAGACATGGAGGGACCTGGAGAGAATTATACTAAGAGAAATAAACCAGTCAGAGCAAGACAAGTACCACATAAGCTCACTTATATGTTGAATTTAATGAACAAATCAAACTGATGAACAAAAGGAATCCAGAGTCATGGAAATAGGAAACAGACTGACAAACCTCATAGGGAAGATGATTAGGGGGGTGGGAATAGTTAAACCAAAGAACTTATATGCATATATGCACAACCAATGGACACAAACAACAGTGTGGTGAAGGCAGGAGGGGTGGGAGTCGGGGGAAGAGTTTCAGTGTGGTAAAAAAAGGAGGGACATTGGTAATACTTTCAACAATAAAGATATCTCTTTAAAAAATGTAGCTATCTGAGCCCTACAATGCAGATTGTTTTCAACATTTTGAAGGTTACCCAAGAATCTATAAATTTTTAACAAGGACCTAGGTAATTCTGATATAGTAAGTCTAGGAACAACACTTTGTAAAATATTTTTCTAAAATTTATTTTTCTCATCAGATTTGTAAACACAGAGAACCTAAATGTAAACATAAACATTTTTAACAATAATTTACCCTTAATTACAACTGATTGGACTTCACATTTTGACTATTAAAAAAGAATAAAGTTAATAGTTTGGTTAGATGGAATTTCAAGCCACATTGCACATATTTTTGCATGATGCCAATTTATAACCTGAACAAAAACAATAGTAAGAGTGTGCTTTACGAAATGATTTATGAGCCCTCGCCAGTTTGGCTCAGCGGTTAGAGCGTCTCCCATAAACCAGAGAGTCCGGGTTCGGTTTCCACTAAGGGTATGTATCTTGGTTGCAGTTTGTCCCCTGCTCCTGTTGATGTTTATCTCCCCCCACCCCAAACCCCCACCCCCCGCTCTAGCTGAAGATAAATGCAAAATTGTCCTTGCCAAGAATAAAAAAAAACTTATAAAATTATTGAATTTCAGATAACTATGTAAAGGCAATATTTATCTATGTGACTTTTAACTGAGCTTGTCAAATATTATATTAATTTTTAAATGAGATAGTTGTGTTTAGTCTAGAACTTTGAAAGAAAATTGTTAAGTCCAGTGTAGTAAATGCAAGATACTGATGCTACTATTATCATAATCATGGTAAGAATAAACAATTATATTTGTGTGTATAATTTATGAAATATCAAATAAAAATAGTTCTTTTTTTTAATCTATGGATGATTTTTATTTTTTGTAGCATCTATATTATTATACTGAATTGACAATGTGTTTATCTGGGATACACACAATAAGATTATTTAAGTATTTAATCCCATGATTCCTAAATGAAATTTAATATAGAAGTCAATGTGGTACACCTGCATTGTGTTCTCTAAGGAGAAATATAATTCTAATTGAAGCCATTGATATTGCCTTTTATATACTAACCTTATTTTTATAATTTCATGGGTATTTAGCAAACTAGGCATAAGTTCACAAATGTATTTAGTATTTTATAAATATGAGACATAAAATAATCCTTACATGAAGGCAATATTATAATAAACGTTAGAAAAATGTGTTACTTCTTTTTTCTTTCAACACTGACATGAAAAAATTGTTTTTCTTGTGGCCATGGTAAATGGAGTTAATTTTTAAAATTAAACAAGTAATCCATGATCACCGTAGAATACTTTGAAAGTTACTATTGAGAGTAACCACTTTCCATTACATCCTAATGTCTCCATGTATCTCCATTCATTTAATCCATTTTCTGTCACCAAATGGCATGGCATTTCTTATTTCTGGCCAGTAGGAACAGCGCTGTGGTAAACCTCCTTACACATCCATTTTGGCAAAATTCACCCTATTAGTTCCTTATCTTGGAGTAAGGTAATCACTGCATGAAAATATGCCTATACTTTAAAAGCTTTTTATTAAGAGTAAATAGCATTGATTTCATCCTCTAGGAAATGATTTAAATGAGACTATCGTATTCCTTCAACAAATATTATCTTTGTCTTACCTCTTTACTAATGTGGTTTTGTTTGTTTATTTTTCTCTATTTATATGACTGGACATTTTCTTTTGAAGTTGAACTTCATTTTGTTCAGTTTCAGAAACGTGTGGAGTGCTTGAGGACCCTGCTCTGTTTATACACTGGATAGTTCATGGCACTAAGGTTTGTCAGATGTAAAGACAGAAGAGACAGGGAAATATGAAGGCCACATCACCCTGCAGTTTGTCCTCAAATAAGTACTGGAATAAATTGAGAGTTACTGTGCTATACATAAATCTTTCTTCTTCAAATGATTATAATTTATGAAAATATCAACAATACTAAAATAGTCTTGAGTGCTTTTTGTCTTTGAAGTTTCAGAAGTCCCTTTGTGACTTGGCTTAAGGGTCTATGGACATTAAAAATCATTTAAGTGGCATTTATTTTATATTTAACATGCTAGAAGCTTTGGGGAATAAAAAGTAATAAAAAATATCATATACACAGAGGAAAATGCAAATAACCACACAGAACATATATACTGAGTGTCTTATCAATGGAACAACCCATATATGTTTTTGAATTCAGAGGAACTGGAGTCTACCATGGCCTGGAAAGATCATAGAGGGTTCATGGAACAGTTGGAACTTGGGATGCATATTTGAAAAGTATAGGCATAGGTTACTGAGTGAGGGTAGTGAGGAGAAGAGGCATAAAAAGGTAGAAAAGAGCAAGGCATACTTGCAGGACAGTAATCAGATGGAATTAACTGAAAGACAGCAATGGGTGAGGAATAATGAAAGGTACACTTGAAAATGCTGGATAGAGCCCAATCATGAAGGGTCCAAGTTCAGGGTTAAATGCTTTGGTTTTATATGGGAATGAGTTGTGATGTTTCAGATAAATGAATCGGACATTATGATAAAGGAGAGCTTACAATGTGGAAGAAACTAAAAGTAGAGGAATTATTTAGACCTTCATTTTTATAACACAAATGTGAGATCACAGGGATCAAAGGTAAGATTATGGCACTAATAAAGGAAAGGAGAAGAAACATTATTGATGACAAATTGGATAATAGAGTGAAAGAAAAAAGTAAGGATGCAGAAATGATTTACCTGAGAAACTATGAAAATAGAGATAGCCTTAGCACAAATAGAGAATACAGACTTGGAGTCAGATGAACTAGCTTCGACTTGTTTAACTTGAGGTGATAATGTGACTCTTGAGTTGGAAGCCAGACACTACAACTGAGAAGAGGAGGTCACCCCAATTATTTGTGAATTATCATGATAAAAACAGCCATGAGACTAAACAAACTCATTGAGAGAAAGAAGCAGAAAAATTGCAAGATTAAGACTTGAATCTTGGAGAAATGGCATGGGTCGCAAATGGAAATAAGGACCATCAATTACATGAACATTGGCAATTTCTGTCCAGTGGCCCCAAAACATCTAGGAGATAGTTTTTCCCCCTGTGACTTGTGGATGCATAGTCACTAGCAAAAATAATTGTCAGAATTGTATATTAACTGAAGTTAACTTTGACTGCTTTTATTTCTGAGACAGATTTTGTCTACTCTCCAGGAGCCTAGTTTATATATTCTGATCTGACTACCCAAATAATTTCTTCAGAACTTCACTAAGTTTTGAGTTTCCTCATCCTTCAAACTCTATAATTTCACTTTTTTTTCCCTTTCTCTTTCCTCATTCTAGTTAAAAAATTGAAGAGGGAGGCTGATCCCATGCACCAAAAGGTCAACTGTTAGAGTCCCAGTCAGGGCACATGCCCAGTTTTGGGCTCAATCCCTTGTAGGGAGCATGCAGGAGGCAGCCAATCAATGTTCGTCTCACATCAGTGTCTCTCTCTCTCTCTCTGTGTGTGTCTCTCTCTCTCTCTGTCTCTCTCTCTAGAATCAATAAAAAATATTTTTAAAAAATTGAAGAGGAAACTATTTGATTCTCAAATTAAAGCTCAAAAAGGTGACAGAAATTGGTAATTTAAATTATTTCAAGAAGGTATGGGGCTGCTTTCACTAATGTAGGTCGATCTCTAATCTGTGAATTTGGATGGATCTACTTTTGAGTTGTAGTCTCTTCTCCAAAACCATTGCTTATTCAAGCAAAACACTGCCAACACCAGGATTGTTAAGTATCTAATAGTGTGCTCATTGCTCTGTAATACCTAATTCAGTCATGTTAAAGTGGACAAATATCTGGAAGGTTCTTGAGTTTTTTCTAAAACTAATTTGGGGGCAGGAGCAAAGAAAGTAAATGATAGATAAGAGTTGAGTTTACGTTTAGCCATGAAACATTAAGAAAACCATGGCACCTTAAGAGAGAGCTTGAGAAGCTTTGATATTTCTGGTGATGGGGCTCCGGTTGGGTACGAAAAGACTAAATGAGTTGAGCTCATTGAGAGGGGTCATATGAACAGAGTCCTGAAGTAGGCAGGGCTGGTCACTGGATATTCTGAATGGAGGAGTAGCTGACAAAGAAGTTGGAGTTGCAGATGGGTAGATTTGAAATTTAAAGTCCTGTTTTGAGATGGAGAAATAAAGGGTGTGGTTATGCTGTTGAGAAGATATAGAATAAGAAAAAAAAAATTATGAAAAGTGGTGAACAGCAAGTTTAGTTGTTAGATGGGTAATTTGAATACATATGGAAATCACTGAGGATGATGGGACGACATGTAGTAAAAGTAAAAGCATGATGTATTTTCTAGAGTTGTTTATTAAGGAGGAAATTCAGTGTGCAAGACAGCAATAGCAATAATTTTAATATTTATTTCCCAAATTGTACCCAAATAAATACATCAGAAAATACTGGGTTAACAAAGAAAGCAAAGCTCCCCTGCCCCTTGCTCTGCTTTTAGCACTTTAAATTAATTAACATTGTGAAAATCCAACAAGGAAAGGTATATTATGCATTTTGATTAACAAAAATAATACCCCCTCCCCTAGTTTCAGGACCTCTTAAGACACTGGGAGAATGTTAATATTTCTTTAGTTGCCCTGGAGAAGTTGACTGCATCCTCTGTAAGAAGAAATAGAATTAAAGCTTTAATGACTCGGGTCATGGAGTTTGACACTGAATCAAGGAAAGATGTACAGGAAAAGGTAACACAACAAAGGCTCTTTTGTATGAGTGGCATGATTTTTTTGTCACTAGGTGAAGAAGAAAGATGTGGAAGACCTGCCTGGTAAGAGGGACTGAGAGATATGGAGACTGAGGTGGGTCCCACTCAAAGTGCAGAGCAAGCATCATACATGGACCTTAGTCTCAGTCCATCAGTAGTGCAAGATAAATATTGAGAATAAGAATATTGAGAATAAGCTATCTATGAGTCAATACACAGGACTGAAAATGATTTTATTGAAAGTATGATTGTTTGGGTTACATAAATGAGAAATTATAGGAAACGGAATAACTATAGTTAACTTCTGGATAAAGAATTAAACAAACTTGAAGATATGCCTATTTCTAAATCACAAGATTTATTGCTGGGAATAGTACTCAGAGAAACAGGGTGGCAACTCGTTAGGTCATTATTATCATGGATGGAGACGTGACTTGGGTCCTTCTTCATCTAAATATGCGGAGAAAAATATGTTTTTCATTTTTGTAATCAATTCTTTAAATATAAAAATGCTAACAAATATTTTACTATTTGATTTTTCTACTTGACTCTCCATTTAAAAAAGAGAAAAAAGAAATAAACACGAACTTGATCTTCACTGTTCCGTGTTGTTTGTCTCTATAAAGTGATTCACATTTTTATGCAAGACTTTTCCAGAAACTCCAGCAGAGTGAATTGGGGTTTATATCTGTGACTATCTCCAAGTTTCTTTATCTGTTCTAGGCAGCAGGTTTCTTATCTGACAGTCTTATAATTATGAAAGAAACTGCATATTAATGATTCAGTGCTTACATAAACAACTGGCCTCAGAGAAATCTAATGAAGCAACTTTGTAGGATTTGATGTTGCCTAATTAAATGTAAATAATGTTAAATGGTGTATATGCCAGAATTTTTACAGAACCTTATGAAAGTTTTCTATGTACACAAAGCATTATGAATTCAGAGTTTTTAACAGTTATCATCTAATTCAGCTATTAAGATAATACGGTTTGACATCAGATATGCTCTATGAATGTGAGGTACCAGCACACATGTGCACACTAAGTGTTTATGTATGCAAGGTACAATTCTCAATTGCTGTTTTTTTATTTTCTAATGCTTCTCCTTTGAAGTTGGCAGCTTGTACATTTTTATCTGAAGGTTTGAAACTGCATCATGCTTTGAAGGAACAAATGGCCTCCATGTGGTGTTTGGTTTTCCCTTGCCTGTCTCTATTACCCCATATCAGTACAAAATTCATTCTGACATAGAATTTTTTTTTTTACTTAAATATATGCACCTGATCCTTTCCATTGGTTCTATGCTAACACATGCCTCCATTTAGTGACGTGTGCAAATGATTGGCTTTTAAAACAACATGGTAATGTTATTTAGAAAAATGTGATTAAAGTTACAGATTAAAATAAGATGGTAATTCCACCTTTGTGGGAATTGGAAGATGGAAAGATTATTACATTTTGAGGGGGGTGTTAATTTTGAAAACAATATAAACAAAAAAAGTGGTATTCAGCACTTAGTCTTTAAAAGTGTTTTGCCAAAAAAGATTAGGCTAATGACCTCTCTTAGAGATAAGTAACTGAGCCACACTCCATCTTTTACTGATTGTGGTCTTTCCCCCGAGTCGCATGTACTGATGACATGGTTATATAAATGCAGTGAGCCATAAGTAAAACAGAGGAGATGTTTTGTGTAAAATAATAATAAATCATAAACTTTGATTTTTTTTTTAGCCCTTGTCTTTAATCAACACGAACAGTCAACTGGTCTTTATGGTCTTATATTGGTTCTACTTAAAAAAATATGAATCAGTGAAAAATTGGCCAAGTTAACTAATACAATTTTCTATTGGCCTTTATTGAGCAATCCTTTATTTTTTGAATGTCTGAGTAAAAGAGTCAGACAGACAGAGAGAAAGAGATAGAGAGAGAGAGAAGAGTAAGTAAAGATAAACTCTCTCTAAAGATGTAGAGCTTTATCCTCCTAACACTCTATCTCTTAAGTCCTATGTGGTGTAATAGAAACTTCCCAGGGAAAACTTAGGTTTGATCAACTCCAACATTGGCCTAGGTATGTACCACACTTTCTCTATTATAATAGGTAAGTTAATTTTCTTTACTAAGACTCAATTTCTCCAGCAGCAAAATAGAAATGGCAATATTTATGATTATAGTTTTGAATAATTGGGATAATGTATGTAAAGGCAATTAGCATGTATGCAGTATATACCCAGGATAGAGTTATTCACTCTGATTGCAAACATCTCCTGGAGCCCACTATTCCCATATCACTATTGCCATTAGACAACTATCAGGAAGGATTAGAATGTCATTACATTATCTAATACCACAGAGACAACTAATAACTGTATGCCTATATTCTGGAAAATTAATTATTTTTAGAAAAGTTTCAAGATAGGAGTCAAAAACTCGTAAAATGGACTAATATTTTTAAATAAAATAGAATACTTTAAAGTAAAATAGCTGGTTTTTAAGTATGGTACCCACATAATATACAATGGCCATTCATTGATTCACTTAACAGCAATCAATACATATTTGTTATTTGTTGAGTGCTTACTATCTTTGAAACACTGTTCTAGATGATGAAGTATAAACAGTGAACAAAATGGTAAAGTCTTTATTCTCATGGAGCTCCCCACTTTGTAGGAGAGACAAAAATAAACAAGTGAATGTCTAGACAGTGACCGAGCTCTGGAGAAAATAATTCTAGTGAAAGAATAGAAAGTGATTGGGAGTAGTTGTACAGGCTGTTTTAGACAGGGCAATCAGAGATGACTTGCTAGTGGAAGTGATATTTCTTCTGAGATCTGGATAATGCAATAATAAGTAAAAAACAGATACAGTAGAAAAGTGCCTCTGACAGAGAAAAGCAAGTACAAAAGTTTAAGACCATAATAAACTTGGTGGTTTGAGAAATAGAGAATAATTCAGTATGGCTAAAGCACAGTGAATAAGGTCTAGCATGGGAAGGTGAGCACTATTATAAATGGTATTATTTTGTAATTTAAATTTTTGATTAGTCATTGCTGATTGATTTTTATATTTATTCCATATTCTTAACTCTTGCCAAACTCACTTATTAGTTCTTATAGCTGTTTTGTAATTTTCAACTTAGATGCTCATGTCATCTAAAAATAGACAGTTTTACTTCTTCTTTTCTAGTCTGGACTCCTTCTATTTTTCTTGACTGAAAATACTTTCTAGAACCCCAGTCTATACTGAATAGAAGTGGTGAGCCTGGAGATACACGTCTTCTTTTTCTTAGGAGAAAATATAAAACACTGTCTTTTGTAGATGCCCTTTATCAGGTTGAAAAATTTCCCTTTGAATTCTAGTTTGCTTAGTTTTTATCATAATGAGTATTGGATTTTGTCAAGTGCTTTTTCTTCATTTATTGAGATGACATTGTGAATTTTACCTTGTTTAATGCTGGATATTTAATATTCCTATAAATACCCTTGTTTTTCTTTGGAACAAATTAAGTTACTTGGAAACATTGATTCTTTTAGGTTTTTATCATAATTTTTTTTTTTTTTTATCCTCACCCGAGGACATTTTTCCATTTTTTGTTCAGACAGAGCGGGAGGGAAAGAGAGGAAGAGAGAGAGAGAGAAACATCGATGTGAAGGGACACATCGAGTGGCTGCCACCGGCACGAGCAACCAGGGCCGGGGACAAACTGCAACCGAGGTATGTGCCCTTAGCGGGAACCAAACCCAGGTCTCTCTGTACCGAAGGCCGACGCTCTAACCGCTGAGCCAAACCGGCCAGGGCCTTTATCATAATTTTTAAGGGAGAAACGGAACAGTCCTTAGTCTAGGACTAATTATTTTCACTACTGAGGCAAGAGACCTTCTGAAGGACTCTACCTAGTGTGCCATGAATTATGAGTTTCCTCTATCTAGCTGGTGAAAACAGACCTTGTCCTGGACCTTGCATGAGCCTTGGCACTGTTCCCTTTAATCTTTACAGATAGCTCTTTCTCTGGCCTGGGTGGTTTCATCCTATGCAGCCTCTGATCATTGCTTTACTCTTTTCTGCAGGTCTCCAGGCCTCTCTCTTCACACAGATCTCTCTTCTCTGGCACTCTGCCCTGGGGCATTTACCTACCTTCTCCTCCGCAGACTCTCAACTCTGTTTCCTCCACGCAGGAGGTTTGCTGCCTTCCCCTGTATTTTCTAGCCCTGCACCACAACCTGGAATCTAAAACAGTAAACTGTAGCAACAATAGAGCTTACCTGATTGATTTCCCATCTCTCAGTGATCATTGTACTTTGTTTCTTTTTTTTTTATCCTCACCCGAGGACACTTTTCCATTTTTTGTTCAGGTAGAGTGGGAGGGAGAGAGAGGAACAGAGAGAGAGAGAGAAACATCGACATGAAAGGAACACATCGAGTGGCTGCCACCTGCACGACTGACCAGGGCTGAGGACAAACTGCAACCGAGGTACGCGCCCTTAGCGGGAACCGAACCCGGGTCCCTCTGGACTGCAGGCCGACGCTCCAACCACTGAGCCAAACCGGCCAGGGCTGTACTTTGTTTCTTGATTTCCATTGTCCTAAAAACTTTTTTTAAACATTGTGTGTGTGTGTGTGTGTGTGTGTGTGTGTGTGTGTTTGGTTATTAGGTTCTGGAGAGGAAACCCAGTCCCCGCTTTATCATCTTGGCCAGAGCAGGAGTAGCAGTCGTTTGTTTTTTTATCAGTGGAATTAAAGCAAGGTCATCAGCTTAGTATGAGAAGTGGTGGAGAAATTTAACTTTTAACAAGAGAAGTAAAGGCATGAAATAATTCTGTCAGAGAGTAGTAAAGCAAATCTACTTCTGAAAATATATTGATTGTGAGGCATTATATGCAAAATTCAATAACTCCAAATTAAGGGCTCGTATGAAAAGCGGTAAAATAAATGTGCAAAATTAAAACATATTTAATTTCTCATGTTAACACTGTCTTTATTGTTAATCTGAAGCCCGGTACTAGGCTTTGCATGTCCAATTCTACTTTCAGTTTAAATGAAGAAAGATTTAATGACTTCAGTTAATTGAAAAGGAAATGCTTTCTGATGTCAATACTTAAAGGAAAAAGTAGAGTGCGCTGATAGTTTTAACAAATATTTTGTAATAAAAATATGATCTTAGCAATTGGGTTACTAATGTAACGGAAATGTCAAATGAATAATTGGATGCCTTTAAATGACTGCCTCCTCAGCTGATTGAAGAAAACTGATGGGCATTGTTTTCTACACAGGTTATTTGCCTTTCTATAATCCAGGCTCAATTCCATAAGGAACATGCTAGTTCTAACTGTTGCACACAATGTTTAATCCCTTTCCCCCAAGATTTATCTCTCTCTTTACATTTTTACAACAGCTTTTGATAAATTTGTTTCGTGATTTCCTCAAGAATGCCTGCTTTTCTTTTTTTCCAGGTACCAAATATGTAACATAGCACACTATGTTCAGTTTTGATTTACATCTTCCTGGCTTTATGCCATTGGTAGTATTTGTAGACTATGTTTTCACTTTGAGTTATTTTATTTATGCCACTGTTTCAAATGAAAATAAGTTGAGTCATGGATGGATATAATATAAAACCTTAAAAAAGTGTTTGGATTTAAGAGTATAGCATTTTGATGTTTAAGTAATCATTTTTACCATAAGTAAGTAATATTCACTAATTTGATATAGACACTGACACCTTTATATTTTTCCCAAACTCCCCAATTCTTGAATGAATTTATCGATAATTTTTGAAATTCCTACTTCACTCATAGCATTGTAGCATACCTATGATGGACACAATGGCAACTAATATATGATCCTTGCCATCAATAAGAACTCATTTTCTTGTTATTAAAACAACATTTCTACAAATGAAATGAGAGGAATAATACCAAAAAATCTAAAAAGCATCTAAGTGCTAGATTATTTCAACAGATTATATAATTTTTAAATATTTAGAAGAGAAAGATAAAACTGTGAAAAAGACAATGAGAACACCATCATGGACATACCGCTGAGAGAGATGGTGGAATGTCAGTGTGTTGGGAGCAGTTATGAGAAGTGGGGAACTCAACACAGAGAGCGTCCTGGACACCAGATCAGGGAGGTCCATAGCGACATGCCGGGGAGTGGAGGGTGAGGATAGTTTAGCTGGGATAGAGTTTGCACTGGGAAAGGTGAAAGTAAAGGTGAATTTGGGTAAGATTGTTAAAGGCCTAAAATTTCGGGTTAATGAAAATTTCTATTTTAGGGTCCTGAATTAGCCTGCCAAGGGCTCTTTCAAGTATTACTGGGTGAAAAAAAAATCTCTTTCAAAATAATGACGAGTTTTAATTTATGCCATTTATGGACAGCTAAAAGTTCCAGTTTGGTCAGTATTGTCAATTTACAAGTATCCATTTAACTAAGTGCTTCAAGCCCACCGTGTGATATTTACTTCCCTAAATTCTACAAGTTATCCATCAGATATATTTACAGGGAACTTGATTTACTGTTAGACCCTGATGGACCTCAAAGGAAGAAGATTCCTTTCTTCCCAAATGTTCATATCTATTTAAAAGCTTTATCTGACCATTTTACTTATTTTTTTAAATGTTCCTCGGGCCTTATTATTTCTTACATTGTGAAATGATCTAAGAGTTATAAATGACATTGACGAAGAACAAAGCAACCCAGCCTTTGGGGAGAAAGCTCAGTGTGTGCCATAATTTTCTGCTCTGAAGAGATAAACTGATCAATGATATGCTACAGCAATTTTACCAGAAAGTTTATTATTTTGGCTTTAACACATTAAAACTAGCAATGGTTCAATAAGAAGAGGTCATGTTAAGAAATTTTTTTTACCAACTATAGAGTTCCTTGGTTTCATAGATAATCATCCCCCAACCCCCAGGCAATCAGTTCTCAAAAGAGAGATTTCTGAACCCTAGAGAGCATGCTTTCATTTGAAAAAATATGAAGAAGCCACAACACAGTGAATGAAACATCAAGAAAATGTAAACATTTTTATGATGATGGAATTCCCTAAGTACAGTGCAAGGCTCTTCTGATACAAAACAGCTGTTTTTCATGTGTATATACAACCAAGCACAAGGAGAAATGCTGCTCAGACACCTTAAGTCGTTTCAAATAAGCTTAAAGCATCTTTGGCGCCCTTAAATATTAATGAAAGTCAACAAGAAGTGAAGTCTTTGCCCTACAGGGACTGTCACTGGTCAGCTCCTTGCTGTTTGTTTCTGAGTTAATCAAATTACTGTATCATTGGTGCATTTGTACCTTCCACCATTAATGATGAGTGTCTTTGAAAAAAGAAAATGTTCTTGGCATAATGGCACATTAATCCTGTGGGAACTGGGGGAGGGGTGATCTTTTACCTAGACTGCCCTTGTGCGTGAGGTAGAGGTGTAGATGAAGATCAGTGGCAGAAATCAACCTTTAATAAGTGAGCCTAAAAGCCACTTCACTTCACATTATTCTAGCCAGATAGGAAATACACACATAAAGAAGAAAAAGAAGCTATGAAAGAGTTTAATGATGTTAATTTCTTAATTTTGTTCTGATGGAGGATGTGGACATTAGTATCATTCTTAATATGCATGGAAGTCACTTCAGAAAAATCACTCTTGTAGTAGAACTAATTGTTATCAAAATGAAAGCTATGTTCTGAATGAGACTGGTACTACTTATTTGTACTTGGCAAAACATACCTTTCTTCCAGCATCAAAATGGTTAAAATGAAGAAGCCAGGTTATTACACATTTCAATTCCAGAGTCAAATATAAAAATTTCTATTATAGGGACAATTAATTACATCTCAAAATGGCAAATGTGCATCCTTGTCAGGTAGAGTGTACTCTGATGGCCTTTCCTCAAACACTGAATGTGGAGATTTGATCTCTTCTAATGGTGCTGAGAAAAGGGTAATTACGCTATGGTCAAAGCTAATTTGCTTTCTGCCAGATGAACTGTTGTATTTTATTGTACGCTGACATTTTAAAGTAATTACGGCACTGTTGACCTTAGACAATTCCAGTTGTATCGCTGTCTACAGCTGCAGCGCTCGGTCTACCTTTGGCTGGCAGACAGTGGCTGTAACGAGGTAATGACACGGACAAAGAGCACCATATGGGGCTCCTTTGAGATACACAAAGCCCAGTGAAAGGAAACAAGAAAATTTTAACATCATCATTACAGTCACACATCTTTACAGCTATAAAGGATCCTGTCCACACATGCTTGTGCGCATGCACATACACAGACACAAATAATCTAAACACTTTTGCCTGCTTACAGCTTAGGTATGGGCATGAGTGTGTATGAGCGTGTGTGCTGTGTGCATGCGTGTGTGTTTCTTTTGTAAATGGCAGCACGCATCAAGAAGAAAAAGAGATTAGGTAGAACTGAATGTGACGGACTGGTCTTCCACTGACACAAGTTCAAAGGCTAAAGACTATTGATTGAGATAAAAGCCCAGGTTCTTATCTAATGGTAAAGACACTCCTTGTTGTCTGAAAGCTGTGCACATAATTAGGTAGAAAGAAGGGCACTTGAGCCAGAAAATCACTATAAACTGGGCTTCATTAAACTTAGATATTAGTTAATTTAAAGGAAGAAGAAGTTGCTATTCATTAATGTATTTTAATGAGCTATCTGGCTGTCTTTTCTATGGTAAGAATTAAAAACGTGTTCAGAGTTCAGCCTAGTTAATGTATCCACGCGAAGACAGCAAAATAGATTAATATCACTCAACGAGAAAAATACTTCATTCTCTTTAACAAAAATGTACAGGATATTGAGCTACGGAATTATTATCAAGAAGAGGTGGGAGAAAACTGAGCTTTACCCTCACGTTAAATATTTTATTCTGTTTACGAGGGTATGTGAAAATGGACTGTGGAAATGTGAGCTTCCTTACAAGAAGTTGTGAGTGTTGCCTACATCATAGTTTATGGCCTACTTATGTGACAATTACACGGAGCAGGGAAAAATCAATTTATTTCCTTTTGAATTACATTTATATCATTGAGGGATTTTTTTTTTTTTTTTTTGTCTAGTAATTATTGGAAGGGTGCATGTTTCATTATCTCACTGAGGAAAAAATTAATTTACAAATTATGTTACGGAGATGGGAGACAGTGCTCTGGTGTTCTCAATTAGTTTTAACTGTGAGGTTTATCCCCCCCTCAAATATGTTTGTTTGCTTTTTCCCAGCATCTTCCACTTTCATTAGTATTTGGAGATTTCTATGCCAATGGAGGTTTATGTTATTTTTTTTAGGCAGAGCTCATTTGACAGAGTTACTAAAGAATTCCCATTCAAAAGTAGAATGAATATATCCATTAAAATTGTCATTTCTGAGATGCTTACTTTTGGTAGCATGTGACTGAAAATTTACCTTGTTGGTAACCCCAGTAAGAAAGAAGTTCTGGATTAAAAGCAGTAATTTCTTTTTAATTTGCATTTTTACTTTACCTTTAAAACTTAGGGAAACTAACTGACCTATATACTATATTGTGAAGGGCTTAGGAACTAGGTAATGCTATTTTAAAATCCTTATAATTATTGAATTCCACATGAAATTCCAGATACTGTTAGAATACCTTAACATTTCTGGCACTGTTATTTTGACATAAATATACCCAATCAAAATTACATACTAAAAAGAAAGTGTGACCAATACATTTTAGAGGAGTAAGCATCTAAGTGTATGAAGCGGTACAGCAGAATTCTTGAAATTTCAGCCCTTTGGCTTTTTGCAGATTCCTACCTGAGCCCAATGGTAGGAAGCACAGCTGAACATATGAACAACCTGCCTTGTTGTGTTCTAACATTTTGTTGTTGTTAAAAACAATACCTCACATCTACAAGCTAATTGTTTCATCTCTAAGTGTCCTTGATTAAAAACCTTCACTATACTTATTAATGAGTAATAATACCCTGGAAGCTTACCATTTCATACTTTTAGAAACTTTTAGAAAATAATTATTTCTTCAGGAGTTATCCATAGTGATGTGAAATCGGTGTTTAACTGTCTAATTTTGTTTACTCTCCAAGTCCTAAAAAGTTGAAAAAGATCAAGAAGAAAAAGAAGACTTTCCAAAAGCTGCATTTGGGAAAAAAAAAAAAAAGTGGGTGGAAGAGGATAGGAAAGAAAGGCTCTCGATGATATTTGTGAAAGAGCAGCAGCATGAGGGAGATGCATGAGTCCGGTGCAGTCACAGAATGAAGAAGCCAGTTCTGATAGATGGAGAGTGAGTGGCAGAAAGAGAGAGAGTGACAAGAAGTAAGAAATCACATCCTTGAATTAAGAGTGAGTGATGCAGCTGGAGAAGCACAGAGACAGATAGATGGAGTCGGAAGCACAGATAAGGAGAGAGCTGCACGGTGGAAGCAGGGAGGCTGTAAAAGGCCACTGCCTAACAAAGAAGGTGCATTGCCTGCAAACCGGACCCATAATGGTGATATCTGTGACTACACCCCATAAAAATCCGAATTATTTTGGAGCTGACAGAAGACTGACAAAACTAAATGAATGAAAGAAACAAAGCAAACACAAAATAGGACACAAAGACATGTAATGGCTCCGAGTTCTAATCCTTACTGTTGATTTTTTTTACTGTGACACAAATCTCTCAATGTGACATGCCAACATCAATTCTTCCATTTCGTTCTATGAAATAGACAGGCAAGGTAGACCTGAAAAATTCTGAAATAGCTGTAAGACTGGGGCTTTAATCCATTCTCTCAGTAATAATGCAGATCACTTAAACAATGAGAAATGTTTTATACTGTGAAAAGATGACAGAGAAGTAATTCTTCCCTTTGCAGTGAAGGTTGTAAAACAAACCCAAAACTGGCAAGGGGAAGGGCAGCTTTCAGGGAGGTTAAATTTTTTAAATTTCTAAACAAGCACTTAAAGGTCTTTGGAAAAGTTTTAGAGATGTGTTGGAAGCAAAACAATTCTTCCAACTCCACCTAAAATAAGCTAGTTTTCCATGCAAAGCTATTTTGAGCCATAAAAAGACAGTAACTCTAATCAAGTATATAGATTCATTAAGGACCATACTAGATCGAGGTCAAATATGTGACCCTCCAATCTGGGTGCACTTAGCTGAGGCAGTACTATCTCATCATTACTATCTTGAATTTATTGTCCATGAAATAGGCTGTTCCCTGCTTTTCTATCAAAACAAATATAAAGACTAATCCAGCACATAAAAATGTAAGTCAGACTATTGAAGCTTTTTAGCCGGATTGGATATACCACAGACCAAGGGAAGTCTGCATAACATTTAAAAAAAATATTTTCCATAAAATAATGTATTTTTTTCTCCTAAAGATCCACTGCATACAATGACTTTCATTAATTTCAGGAAATAGAAACCAATCTTTTTGTTTCTGCCTTTCTTAAATGTCATCCTTGCAGAAAAAAAGTTTAAAGCGTTGTCAGTATTTTGTCTATCCAGAACTGGCACAGAAAACAAGGGCACAGGGCTTTGAGGAAGATGTAAAAGTTTAAAACACTTATATTGTTAGGGAGACTGAGTGCAAAGGTAAGTAATAAAGATTGGTAGAAAATTTCAGCAAATCTTAAGAAAAAAATACATATTTATATGTTCATTTTCACATATTAATAGATTGTTTGTTACTTTATAAAGCTTTAAGATGAACAATCCTGTTATCAGGAAGACTTCTGTCAACAACTAATGACTAAAAATTACTTTGGCACTGATTTAATTAAAATACTAGGTTTACATATTATTTTATCACTTTTACATTTAATGTCTTTATTGGGCATTTACATATGGATAAAAAGAGAAGTAATTTAAGATGATTACAAAGTTAATTAAATTACACTAAATCTTCAATGACTCTTGATTTTCTTTATTTTATAACGTTTGGGCTTCAGTAAAAACTTTCTCCCTTTTTTATCACAAGGTAAAATATTTCTTGCTATAATCTGGACTAGATGCAATTTACATCGTGCCAGAAAACTATTCCTGTGCTGGTTGCTATTAGATCATGTATTTTACATAGATTAGCCTAAATTAAGAGTCAGGAGGAAAATCTTTCTTCCATTTCATTTTTTTCTTTTTCTGAATGATGAGTAACTGTCAGTGTGTGGATGCCTCTTTTCAAGGAATGTGTGAAGCTGTCACCCTGCTACATCTGCAGGACAATCCAGATGTTACACAATTTGAAATCCAGGTCTCAGCATCGTGATGATTGTCAAATGAAAATCATCTCAACAACTTAATTATAGGCCCAAGTCTCCCTCTGTAAAATGACAATTTTTGGAGAGTTGAAGGAGGCCAACATTTTTCAATTATTTTGAACCAATATCTTTGCTCTACTAAGTTTGTGTTATCTTCTTCAGGTTAGCATTAAAAATATTTAAAAATCTATTCTGGAAGGAATGAACTCTGCCTCGTGATCAGATTTCATTAGTACTTATAAAGAAAAATCATTCTTATGTTTTAGAGGTTTGCTCTAATCACAGCTATCGAGGATGAGGAATCTCGATCTGAAGACGGTGTACGTGCCATGCTGGCATCAGGGCCTGTTTATGCAGGTAATGGCTGGTTTAGGACCCCTCTGAACTGTCACGTACCAATTGAATTAATGAGGCCATACAGGTCTAAGGTCCCTAAAAAGGCCTCTCTAGATTAGGGTCTATTAAACCTGCCACAAGCTGCTTAGTGTAATAAAAGTGACAACAGAGGTTCTTTGGGTTGAACATTTTCTTTCTTCTTTTTTTTCTAATTTTTTCATTTTTTGAATATTGAAACAAATTTTTTTCTCATTCTTCAGCAAAGAGCCTGCTAACTTACACAGAAGAAATTCCTATAGACGTATTAGACACTCAAAAATTCTTTAAAGGACACCAATACTGGAGAAAAAAATATATCAAAAATACAATTTACTCTGAAAAGAAAGTTTAATAAACTGTATCATGAGTTAATAAATGAGGCAGCTAATATTATCTTGTTTGTTTTTGTTTTTTTTTTTAGGCTTATTAAATACAGCTCCTTTCATTTCAGCCAAGTAAAATAATGGAAACTAAAAAAAAAAAAAAAAAAAAAAAAACAGCCTATATAATTGGGATAAATAGAAAGCATTATCTCTGCTTAGGCATAACCTAACATTTAGCTGAGGAAGTAAAATATCATGGTATGTTCATATGAAAAGCATAAACATAAACAAATAAAGAAATTATAATTAGCATTCTTTAAGGATCACATTTGATATCATTCTCCTGACAATAATTTTATTTTCACAATATTGGCTTCATATTTTTGTTGTCTATCCTTTGTTTGCTTCGTGTATTATTTCAAAACTCTCAAATGACTATAGTTTTTCTGGACCATGAATGTTATTGCTTTAAAGGACTTTTGTTTTTGCTTAGAAAAATTTGAAAGCAAAATCAGCTTAACATCTCCAAATCTATTAGGTGCTTAGCCTTTAACTTGCTGCATATTAACATTAAATGGTCAAAATATGAGGTCATTTTTAGAACGATTATTATGATTGTAATAAGGCCCGACACTTGCACCACTTCAAACACACAACCACCAACAGTTCCATTACAACAAAAGAGCTCCCAGCATAACACATTTTAATAGTCAGAAGAGTTGTGAATTCACAGCTTTGCACAGCAGGTGTGGCCGCACATCTTTGCACCCCTAAATACACTTACTCATCTAATCTGACAGATTAGACAATGGCACAAAACCCCCATCACTGATGTCTAAACAAAGACTTCATTTCAGAAGGGACAAAGCTTCATGCAGACTAGATTGCCACCAATAACTTTTCCGAGCGGAAAACAATGTATATTTTATTAATGCAAAACAAATTGCGGCAGGGAAGATGAATGTCTTAGCTTTTCTGACATTTTAAATCATTTGCTTTCCTTTCCCTCTCGTGCCTTTAATATTTACCTTCATATCAATCTTTATGCGATTTTGTTAATTAGCTGTGGTGCTGGCAGGGGAAAACAGAAGGCATCAGAGTCCAGGACCTTAAAAAGCCATGTTAGAAGGGGGACATTTTTTGCTAATTTTTTAGTGAGTAAACTATATTGGGAAGTATCACCTTAATTTGTGCCGGAGGGATGTGGGACTTGGGCACCCACACTTGGGGTACAAGGCACTCGGGAAAGGGTTTGAAGTAAGAAAAGGCCGCCTCGCCTGGGTCTGTTTCCCTTCAGCACAGCTGCACATTAAGAAGTGGGATGGAGATGTGCATATTTCCCATAGGAAGGGCCTGGACATTAATGGGCTCGCAAGGCTTATTTGGGGGCAGCTGCACTTTTCATGAATCAGGAACGGGAAGCCGCAGCCCTGGTGGGCTGTAGGTCAGTCACCAGCGTGGACTTGAGAGAGCCATAAATCTCTCGTACAACTCCAGCCAGTGACTTACAGAACTCCCTTCTAGCGTTTTCCTATCATTTAAAGATTATGTAAGAGATAGCATGTGTTCGATGAAGATATTAATTTAGAGATAAATCCTGAAAGCTCTCTGAAGCAGCAGCTTCTGCCGCAGTTACACTTCAAACAGGACAGGCTGCTAGTTTTGTCAACAGTAGGAGGTCATGGAAGACTGCCAAAGAAAACAAACCTTTCTCAGGAAAATGCTTTCAGTTCTAAGTGGTTACAGAATATCTCCTGTACTTTTTTATTACTGATATTTAAACTTTCATATATTGTCTTTTGCTGGCAATTTCATGAGTCCAAAACCTTAATCATGAAATGAAGTGCGGCCCACACATCAGAAAGGCAGCTAATCACAGCAAACTCTGCAAGTTCAAATAATTTTCTGTTATTTTTGTGGGGAGTGGGGGGAGGCGGGAGGGAATGGTAAAAGTTATAGTGTAAACTGTTTCTCTTTCTTTTTTTATTTATTTGGTATTTTCTGAAAAACAAATAACATATATTGGTAAGAAAAATCTTGAGCCTTTGAGAAAAATGATAGATGTTTCCCACAGAAGGAAGAGTTTTATTAGTGATATTAAGGCACAGTGTCACTTTCATTTATCAATATGGCATAATTGATCCTAAACTAAAAGCTTTTTTTTTTTTTTTTTTAATCATCACTTGAGGACATTTTTCCATTTTTTTGTTCAGACAGAGTGGGAGGGAGAGAGATAGAGAAACATCGATGTGAAAGGGACACATCGAGTGGTTGCCACCCACACAACCCAACCAGGGCCGGAGACAAACTGCAACCTAGGTACGTGCCCTTAGCGGGAACTGAACCCGGGTCTCTCTGGACCGCAGGCCGATGCTCCAAATACTGAGCCAAACCAGCCAGGGCCTAAACTAAAAGTATTTTACATCAGTTTGTGTGTGTGTGTGGATAAAAATGTTGAACTATAAGCTAAAATGCACGGTAGATATTCAGATTTGCCATATACTTAATAACCAAGATTGGAAATTAATGCTCTTTAAAATACTGCCCAGGTAAGGAAAGTGAAAGTTGATGCAACCGATTTCTGGAACCACTTCTCACTTGTAAAACAATGATTTTACTGGAAAATTGGTTACTGTAATTTTCATTTGAGTTTTCTAACTAAAGATGCCTCTTTTGAAACTAGAAACCCATTGATGATCTTCTGTCTTATGGACGGAAAGTGAAACACATGGTGACTGTAGTTTAAGCATCAAAGTCTATTAAATGGGTAAAGGGTGCTACCAACTACATATTACACATTCATTATTGTGATTCATAAAAATATTTTGTTTGACTTTTTGGTTTTTTACCTTTTATTATTATTAAAGCCCTAAACCTTTATAAAAATAAATGCAAATTGAAAATAATATACATGAAGATTTCACAATCTCTTAATGATATCCTGGAGTTGCAAGATATAATTAACATTACAGAGTGCCTGGCTAACATAGGTGGAAACAAAATGAGAATTTAATTCCGAATATTAGAAGTGTTGATGCAAAACTCACAGGTATCTCTCTTGGTCACTCCTTATTTTCTCAGAGTATGGTTCAAGTGTTTTAATACCTTTCCTGGTATCTTGACTGGCTTTAAAAGTAACCTGTGCATGGAGAACTCTGACACCTTCGGTGCAGGCGTAAGCACAGTGATATCTGTAAGCTATGCATGGCCACCTTTATTGTTTTACTGTTTTAAAAGCTATGCTCCACTTTGAAATTGCATTAAGAATATAAATTTCAGCCTCAAAATTATGATTCTATACAACAGAGGCAGAATGTGTGCTTTGTAGCAGAAGCCCCCTTTCATTTAATATTAAGCATTCATCCTCTCACATTTTTCTATTTTTAAAAACGACTTGAAATGAATAGACACACACCATAGGATTCTAGAGCTTGCAGAATCCCAGGGTCTGTGGCAGAATGAAGCCTAGCAGCCGCTTAGGCAGACACTTCCAGCGAATATTTGAAGTTGATGCAGCTTAGGAAGAGGCTGATCTTCACAAAAAAGCCAGAATATCTAAAAAAAAAAAAAAAAAATTAAAGCCATTTTTACCCCTAATCACAGACAAGCATTAAAGATCTTAAAACATGGCTGTGATCAGGCAACTTTTTTTTCTGACATACCTTTTAAGTGAAGACTAGTTTGCACAATTTAGACTGAAGGCCTGATGTTCTTATACACCCTATAAAGTCTCATTTTGAAAGCAATCAGCTATATGATCTTCATAAGTCCCAGCCTGTCCCTGCTTTAATATAGCTAAAATGAATGGAAAAGCACAGAGATTATTTTGAATTGATGTGAAATATCCCTTGTCCCAGCCATCCTCTGACATGGCTGAGACTGGCCATCATGCATTCGAGTCAATTCCTTCATATTGGTCTATGTAGGAGCAATGCTTACTCCTCACCACATACACAGGGGGGAAAGCTGGTAAAAAGCATTAAGAAAACAGAAATAATGAGAGACAATTTTCCTGATTATTGGTTGTCTCTCAATGACCTAGATTAAAGTTTTAATTCAAGTTTTTGCTCTGAATTAGCTCTGCCTAGAGCTTTATGGCACAAAGGAAATAGGATGCTTTTCTATTTGGACAGTATGAGATATAGACTTCTAATACTATTTATATAGCACTAAAGATATTGATTTTAAGAAATAAAACTGAATGTATAATTGCTTGCCATTAAGAAATAGTATAGTGCTATGGTGGAAAAGGGAATTTGGAAATGAACATCAAGAAAAAATTTAATTATACAAGTAGGCTGCTCTCTTTTGGGGTATTTTCCTATTATTGCTATAATACTAAGACTCTCCACTGAACAGATTTTGTAATTGCTAAATTTGATAGATGATTAGCATTCTGTGATCACTTACACCATCTCTATCACCACAGTCACCATCACTTGATTGAGGAAATGTTGGGCCACAAAGAGAGAGTAGAAGAGAGGATAGAGCCAGAAAACAAGTAAGTTTACTTATCTAGATGGTCATGACCAAGGGTCAACAACTTCTGTTGTCATCGTATAATATAGGTAGCGTTTTATCATACAGTAAATAATTTTAGATTATCATATAAATTTCAGGCATTATGTTACTTGCTGAGTTAGAGTGTTAAGACATAGTACTTACCTTTTAGATACTTTTTTTTTTTAATTTATTTATTTTTGTTACAGATGTTTCTCCTTTTCCCCCCACTGATTCACCCCCCCTCCTCCGCCCTGCCCTGTCCTCAGCTTTGTTGTCCATGTCCATTGTTCATACATACATGTATATGAGTTCTGTGGTTTATCACTCCCCCACCACCCCCTCTTCTGGGGATTGTCAATCTGTACCCCACTTCCACATCTCTGGGACTACCCATTCCTCAGATTGTTACGTTCATTATATTCTCACAAGTAAGGAGATCATATGATACTTGTCTTTCTCAATTTGGCTTGCTTCGCTTAGGATAATACGATCCAGGTCCCTCCATGTCATCTCAAGAGGTCTTTCTTTCTTACAGCTGCATAATACTCCATTGTGTATATTTATTACAGCATTTTTCATCCATTCGTCTACTGATAGACATTTGGACTGTTTCCAGATCTTAGCTATTATAAATAGTGCTGCTACAAACGTGGGGGTACGTATATTCTTTCTGATAGGTGTTTCAGGCTTCTTAGGGTATATTCCTAGAAGTGGAATCACTGGGTCAAATGGCAGTTCAATTATTAATTTTTTGAGGTAACACCATATTGTTTTCCATAGTGACTGCACCAGTCTACTTGCCCCCCAGCAGTGTACTAGAGTCCCCTTTTCTCCGCACCCTCGTCAACACTTGATTGATGATTTGTTGATGGCGGCCATTCTGACAGGTGTGAGGTGATACCTCATTGTTGTTTTAATTTGCATCTCTCTGATGATTAGTGATGTTGAGCATTTCTTCATATGTCTCTTGACCATTTGTATGTCCTGTTTGGAGAGGTGTCTATTTAGTTCCTCTGCCCATTTTTTTTTTTTATTATTAATTAATTTATTTATTTTTTTACAGATGTTTCTCCTTTTTCCCCCCATTGATCCCCCCCCCCGGACCTGTCCCCAGCTTTATTGACCATGTCCATTGTTCATGTATACATGCATGTAAGTTCTGTGGTTTATCTCCCTCACCACCCCCTCTTCTGGGGATTGTCAGTCTGTACCTCACTTCCATGTCTCTGGGACTACCCCGTTCCTCAGACTGTTATTTTCATTATATTCCACAAATAAGTGAGATCATGTGATATTTGACTTTCTCTGCTTGGCTTGTTTCGCTTAGGATAATATGATCCAGGTCCCTCTATGTCGGCTCAAAGGGTAAGAGATCATTGTTTCTTACAGCTGCATAGTACTCCATTGTGTATATGTACCCCCTGCCCATTTTTTAATTTGGTTCTTTGTCTTCCTTTTGTTGAGTGGTATGAGCACTCTATATATATTGAAAATTAACCCCTTATCTGATGTATCATTGGCAATTATGCTTTCCAATAGAGTGGGTTGCCTTTCCATTTTGGTGGTTGTTTCTTTTGCTGTGCAGAAGCTTTTGAGTTTGATGTAGTCCCATGTGTTCATTTTGTCCTTTGTTTATATTGCCTTAGGTGATGTATCAGTGAAAATTCTGCTGCGTATGATGTCTGCAATTTTGTTGTCTACAATTTCTTCTTGAATTTTTATGGATTCATGAGTCCCATTTAAGTCTTTATCCATTTTGAGTTCATTCTTGTGTATGGTGTAAGTTGATGGTCTAGTTTCAAGTTTTTGCATGTAGCTGTCCAATTTTCCCAACAACATTTATTAAAGAGGCTGTCTTTACTCCACTGTATGCTCTTGCCACCTTTGTCAAATATGAATTGAGCGTATTGCCTTGGGTCCATTTCTGGGTTCTCGTTTCTGTTCCACTGGTCCATATGCCTGTTCTTGTGCCAGTACCAGGCTGTTTTGATTACAGTGGCTTTGTAGTATAACCTGAAATCTGGTAATGTGATCCCTCCAACATTGCTCTTCTTTTTCAAGATTGCTGTGGATATTTGAGGGTGTTTTTTTTTAGCTCCGAATGAATTTTTAAGTATTTGTTCTAGTTCTGTGAAGTATGCCATTGGTATTTTGATGTGGATTGCCTTAAATCTATAAATTGCTTTGGGTAGTATGGAAATTTTAATGATGTTCATTCTTCCAATCCATGAACAAGGAATGTGCTTCCACATTTTTATATCTTCGTCTATTTCTTTTTTCAATGACCTGTAGTTTTCTGCAAATAGGTTCTTTATTACTTTGGTTAAGTTTATTCTTAGGTATCTTAATTGTTTGTCGCAATGGTAAATGGGATTGTTTTTGTAGTTTCTCTTTCTGTGAGTTCATCACTGGTGTATGAAAATGCCATAGATTTCTTGACATTAATTTGTATCCTGCTACTTTGCCAAATTCATTTATTAAGCCTAGTAAATTTCTGGTGGAGTCTTTGGGGTTTTCTATGTACAATTTCATGTCATCTGCAAATAATGACAGTTTCACTTCCTCCTTTCCCATATGGATCCCTTTGATTTTTTCTTCCTGTCTGATTGCTGTGGCTAAGACTTCCAATAATATGTTAAATAAGAGTGACAAAAGTGGGCATCGCTGTCTTTTTCCTGTTCTTAAGGGAAATGTTTTTAATTTTTGCCCATTGAGTATGATGTTGGCTGTAGGTCTTTCACATATTGCCTTTATTATAATGTCGAGATATGATACCTCTATTTCCAGATTGCTGAGTGTTTTTATCAGAAATGGGTGCTGGATTTTGTTGAATGCTTTTTTCAGTGTCTATTGATATGATCATATGATTTTTATCTTTCATTTTGTTTATAATGTGTATCACATTTATTGATTTACAAATATTGTACCAACCTTGCATCCCTGGGATGAATCCCCCTTGATCATGGTGAATGATTTTTTTTGATGTATTACTGGATTGGATTTGCTAGTATTTTGTTCAGGATTTTGGCATCTATGTTCATCAGGGATATTGGTCTGTAGTTTTTGTTCTTTGTAGTGTCTTGTTCTGTTTTTGTAATTAGAATTATGCTGGCCTCATAAAATGAGTTTGGAAGTCTTCCTTCTTCTTGAATTTTTTTAAATAGTTTGAGGAGAATGGATATTAGTTCTTCTTTGAATGTTCGGTAAAATTCCCCCGTGAGCCGTCCAGGCCTGGGTTTTTGTTTGCTGGGAAAGTCTTGATTATATCTTCAAATTCTTTTCTTATTTTTGGTCTGTTCAAGTTTTTTATCTCTTCCTGGTCCAGTTTTGGGAGACTGTGTGTTTCTAGAAAATTGTCCATTTCGCTTAGATTGTCGAATTTGTTGCCGAATAATTGTTCACAGTATTTGTTAACGATCCTTTGTATTTCTGTGGTGAATGCTATTATTTCTCCTCTTTTATTTCTGATATTGTGTATTTGGGTTCTCTCTCTTTGTTTCCTGGTGAGTCTATCTAAGGGTCCATCAATCTTGTTTATCTTTTTGAAAAACCAGCTCTTTGTTTCATTGATCCTTTGAATTGTTTTTTTGGTCTCCATGTCATTTATTTCTGCTCTGATCTTTACTATTTCCTCCCTTCTACTTGCTCTGGGGTTTTCTTTTTGTTTGCTTTCTAGTTCTCTTAGTTGTGAAGTTAGATAGTCTATCAGAAATTTTTCTTGTTTTTTGAGGTAGGCCTATACTGCTATGAACTTCCCTCTCAGAACTACTTTTGCTGCATCCCATAGATTTTGTGTTGTTATATGTTCATTTTCATTGGTTTCCAGGAAGCTTTTAATTTCTTCCTTGATTTCCTCAGTAACCCATTCATTGTTCAATAACATGCTATTTAACCTTCATGTTTTCAAATGTCTTTGCATTTTCTTGTTGCAATTGATTTCTAGTTGCATACCATTGTAATCTGAGAAGATGCTTGATGTGATTTTAATCTTCTTGAACTTGTAGAGACTTAGTTTGTGCCCTAACATGTGGTCTTTCTTTGAGAATGTCCCGTGTGTACTTGAGAAGAATGTGCACTTGAGAAGAATGTGAATTCTGCAGTTTTGGGGTGTAATTCTCTTTAGATATCCATTAAATCCATTTGACCTAGTGCTTTATTTAGAGTCTGTGTTTCCTTGTTAATTTTTTGTCTAAAAGATCTATTCAGTGATGTCTGCCAGGAATTGAAGTTCCTTGCTATGATTGTATTGCTGTTGATTTCTCCTTTGAAGTCCTCCAAAAGATTTTTAATATCTGTTGGTGTTCCTATATTGAGTGCATATGTTTACTAAGGTTATATCTTCCTGTTGGATAGATCCTTTCAATATTATGTAGTGGCCTTCTTTGTCTCTAGTTATGGCCTTCATTTTGAAATCTACTTTATCAGATATGAATATTGCTACCCCAGATGTTTTTTGCTTTCCATTTGCTTGAAAATTTTTTTTTTATCCTTCCACTTTCCATCTATGTGAGTCTTTTGTTGTGAGGTGGGTCTCTAGTAAATAACATATATGTGAGTCATGCTTTCTTATCCAATCAGCTACTCTGTGTCTTTTTATCGGAGCAGTCAAACCATTCACATTTAAGGTGATAATTGATATGTACTTATTTATTGCCATTTTTAGTTTAGTGTGGTTATATTTTTTTTCCTATTTCTTCTACTAATTATGACAGTCTTTTTAGCATATCTTGCAGTGCTGGTTTGGTGCTCATATATTTCCTTGGCCTTTTTTTTTTTGTCTGGAAAGCTCTTTATTTGACCTTCTATTTCAAATGATAGCCTTGCTGGATAGAGTAGTCTTGAATTCAGATCTTTGTTTTTCATGACCTAGATTACTTCATGCCACTTCCTTCTGGTCTGTAGTATTTCTGTTAAGAAGTCAGCTGAGAGCCTTATGGGGTTTCCTTTGTAGGTAGGCTGTTGCTTATCTCTTGCTGCCTTTAGGATTCTCATTTTGTCTTTCATTTTTGGCATTTTAATTACTATATGTCTTGGTGTAGGCCTGTTTGGGTTCTTCTTACTTGGGGCTCTCTGTGCTTCTTGAACTTGAATGCCTTCTTCCTTCACCAAGTTAGGAAAGTTTCCTGTCACTATTTCTTCAACTATATTCTCTAACCCTTGGCCATTTTCTTCCTCTTTGGGGACTCCTATGATGTGAATATTATTATGTTTCCAGTTGTCCCACAGTTCTCTTAAGCTGTCTCTTCCTTTTTTTAAAATGTTTTTTCCTTTTGGTTTTCTGATTGGTTGATTTTTTTCTACCCTATCTAATTCACTGATCCGGTCCTCAGCTTCCTCTACTTTGTTGGTTATGCCTTTCAATATGTTCTTAATTTCTGCTATGTCATTCTTCATTTCCACTTGGTTGTTTTTCAGTGTTTCTATATCTTTACTCATGGTCCTGTTGTCCTTACTCATGCTGTTGAGCTTCCTCAAGATCATGGTTCTGAACTCTACCTCTGATAATTTGCTTAGCTGCATTTCATTTAGCTCATCTTTGATACAGTTCTCTTGTTCTTTCATTTGGGATTTGTTTCTTTGTTTCACCATTTTGACTATCTCAGTGGGTTTTTGAGCCTGCCAAATTTTCCCTGTGAATGGTGGTGTTCTGCTGTTTGTGGCTCCCTCTGCTGGGTTTGAATGAGCCGGGGTGGGCCCACGTTAAACACCACTGTCAAGTCTTACGTTCCTGGGCAGATTTGCAAGCCCAGGAAAGGTTCAGTTATCCTCTAGCTTTTTCCTGGAGGCCAGTAGTCTCAGTTACTCAGTACCTTAGAATGTAGCCCTGGTGTTCTGCATAAGAGGATTCCAGAGGGTGGGATAGATGCTAGTTGTTAATGAGCCTCGATTTGCATTTCTTTACCTCACCTGGGAAAAGCTGAATCTTCTAGAGGGGGTGGGGTTCTCCTTTTAGCCACAGCTCAGGGAAGGAGCACACTGGCCATGGTCCTTTGTGGCCACAGCTCAGCAAAAACTCTGAGTCCCCTCCAAATCCTCAGTATCCCCACAGAGTTCCAGCTCAGTCTGCCCTCTTTCTGCTGTAGCCTCCAGGTGAGTGGCTGTGGCTATTTTAGCACTCTGTCCTGGCTCTCTGTGCTGTGGAGCAGGCTTGGTCTTTATTCCCCAAGGGTGCAGCTCACATCTAAGACTGCTGTTGTCTGTGGGCTCCCAGCCCACCACCCTCTCAAGCCTCTGCAGATCCTACCAGTGTCCCTGGTTATATGGTCCTGTCCTTCTGCTTTTCTGTTGCTTTTTTCTGAGGATTTGTCTTTATTTTAGTTCTAATTCACATGTGGTCCTGGGAGATCATCTGTGTATCTTCTATTCACTCCGCCTCCATTTTTACATCCTCTATGCCTATCTTGTGTGCAGCTGGGTCGCACAGGCCTTTCTGGTGCCCCTGCACCCTCCAGGTCCCGCGGGTAACTGGATGGCACAGTCCCTCTGGGGACCCGGCTCTACGCCTATGTTATCGGCTGCTGGGTAGCATAGGCCTCTTTGGTGCTTCAGCACCCTGCAGATTCTGCAGGTAACTGGATGGTGCAATCCCTGCTGGGTGGCACAGTCTTCTCTGGTGTTTCAGCACACTGCAGGTCCTGCAGGTAACTGGATTGCACAGTACCTGTTGTGTCTCACAGGCCTCTTTGATGCCCCTGCACCTTGCAGTTTCCGAGGGCGGGCAGCTGGATTGCACCAGTCTCTCTAGGGCTCTGGCTCCCCACCGCTCTTGTGGGCTACTGGACCACACAGGCCTCTGTGGAGCCCCAGGTCTAGCACCTGGTGGCTGGGGAGTGCTGCTGCCCTGTGGGGCTCAACTCCTGCTCAGCTTTTGCTGTAGTTTTTGGGGATGGGTCTCAGCTGCTGGTCTTTGGTTCTGTTGCCTGGGGATGGATGTCTGTTTCCCAGCCACTATTCCTGGTGGTATATCTTGACTCTGATTGGGCTGCTACTATGGGGGATGGTGCTGGGCTCCAGGCTGTCTGAGGCTTCTGTGACCGGCACCTTGGGAGCTCCTGTGCACAGGTCTGTGTTGACACAAAGTGTCCATTCCTCTGATGGTGCCAGGTGTGCTGGTAGGCTCAGGTTGCTGGGCCCTAGCCGCTCCCACTGGATCTTCCAAAATGGTGAGACCTCCCCTGGTGCAGGGAGAAGCGCCCTGAAGAGCTGCTTACTAGAGTAGCCCGCTGCTCCTGTCCACAGCACAGGGACCTTCTGCTCCACGTCTATGCACTGCACGAGTTTGGTTGTCCACCTTCACATCCACTCACACTCTCTCACACACTCGCTCACTCTCTCACACACTCACCCTCCCTCCAGTCCTATCCGCTGCCATCTTCCAACATAATGTTTTCTCTTTTAGAAAAGTTTAACTAAAACATTTGTGATCATCTCCCATCATGGTCTGCAACCCAAGTGAGGCCTCAGGGCTGCCTGGTCAGCTATCTCTCACATTTTTTCACAGCAACTGTGTCTGAAATGTTCACACTAACCCCAATTACTCACTCCCAGGAAATAACCTTTCCTCCACCCAGCAGAGAAAATAGAAACCATTGAGAATCAACTCCATGACAGATACCTCTTCAGAGTCCTCTTTCTCCTCTCTTTTGCCATCTACATCACTCTGCCGAATTGTTGCCACCAGTATTACACCTGGATAGCTTTCAGTCATTCTCTTGTTTGACCTCAACATAAGCTGACACTAGAAAGGACTTCATTGTTCTTGGAAAGTATTTTCACCCCTGCCTCCCCCTCACCCTGGTAGTTTGTTTGAATACTACACTTTCCTCAAACTACTTGGTTCCTTCCTTCTCTGGGAAATGTGGGTTGTTTCCACTTGTTTGTCTCTTAAACACAGATGTTTAGTGTGGTTCTATCTGTAAAATATATGACAGCATAATATAATGCCTGGCATACCAATGGTAATAAACATTTTTGTTAGCTGCTAAAAAAAATAAGGAAAACTGGTCATCTTGTTTTATATTTTTCCTTATACTTCAAATTCTTTTGTAGTCAACCACAGTATTAAATTAATGATCATTGTGTAAAAAGCACCATAGTACACACTAAAAAAGGTACCCAGGCTTTTTTCGCCTTCTGCATGATTAACTGTCTTGTGTCCATTGTGTGAGGCTCACACTAGGCCTTTGCAATCATCATTAGTGTGTAGAAATTGCCACATGCGCGGTACATTGACTTCTGGTTTTATACAATTCTGGGACTGAGTTGATACCCTCTCCATGGATATTTTCATAAACCCTCCCAAGTCTTATGACATGGACACATCCACACCATCAGTACTGAGGCTACTACTTCGTATTTGAGTAAACTCTGTAAACTTCTGACTCCCAAGATTTTCTATAAAAACTGAAAGAAAACTTACTGCCATTTATTAATTTCATCCCTAAAAATAGCTTAAAAATAGCCTAAAAAAATACACTGAGTATGTTAAGTGATGACACTTGTCATATGCTTGACCCCTCTCCTAATGGTCAAATATCAAAGATGCCACTGCAGTGCTTCACGGTGGAGCCATATGGCAGAGGCAGTGGGATCCGAGCATGGAAGGCCCTAGTACAGTAACTCAAGTGTTTTAATGAAAATGTTTGCATAATGCATTTTGAGGTGTCCTAAGTGGCCATTGTTTTTTTACTTCACTCACAGAGACATAAGTTTCTAAAACACAAAAACAAAAATCCATAACACATCTGTTTTTTAAATATTAGAACAGGGTAGTACAGATTCTGAGTAATTTACTATCTGTAAGCTCAGGGTACATGTAAGCATCCGAAAATGTTTACAAAATTAACTGGGTTTGACTCCTGTTCTGGGGATTTTTAAAAATATAATCATCATCAGAGTTATTTATGCTGCTTTTTGACAGCAAAATACTGAACTATCAGTGTTGGTGGGAAAAACATCTATTGTAAAGATCATAGAAATGATGGCTACTTCCTTTGCAGAACAGAGATTACCATGAATTATTTTTTTAAAAACACACGTAAGGGTGGAGCTATCTTCCCGTTTTTATTTTAAATGATAAGAAATTAAAAATTAATTTGGAGACTTCTGGTCAAGATGACAGCCTAGGTAAACACAGTGCTCACTTCTGCCCACAAACACATCAAAATTACAACTAAACTACAGAACAACCATCATTCAAAACTGCCTGACATCAAACTGAATGGAAGTCCTACAACTACAAAATTAAAGAAGAGGCCACATTGAGAGTGGTAGGAGGAGCTGAGGTGCGGGCAGGCTGGTCCCACACCCACGTGTAGAGAATAAAAATCAGGGGGGATACCTTGGCTATGAGGGTCCCCCCTGAGGAGTGAGGGGTCCCTTCCCACACCAGGCCCCCCAGCACAGGGTTCTAGTACCAGGAAGAGAAGTCCCCATCACTTTTGGCTGTAAAATCATCAGAAACTGAAGCTGAGGGTGGCTGAGGCTGAGGGAGGCTGAGGTTTCTGGAGCACCAGGCAGCTCCTGTTAAAGGGCCTGAGCACGGACTTACTTGGACTTGCACCCTCCAGGCTCCAGCTTGCGGGAGGCAGCTTGAAAGGCACCAGAGACATATGGGGAAGCACTCATTTGTTTGGCACTGGGGCGAGAGCTGGAGAGGCAGCTTTCTCCCAGACAGATGTGCTGGTGGAGACCGTTGTTCCTTTGGTGAGCCCTTCCCCCATGGGGCTGACAGAAACCACCATTTCGGGCTCCAGCAACCTGGCTCACATTGTTTGCCCAGCCTTGGTGATACCCTGAGGCCCTGCCCCACCCAATTTTCAGGCCCACCCAAGCTGTTTCCAGTGGCTTTACCATAGGATTGGCCTGTCTTAGCTCCTCCTTCAGATTTTCCTAAATTCTCTCAAACAAGCAGCACCTAGCCTCAGTGAGCCCTGTACCTCTCACTAATTGGCCCTCAACCTGGCAGTAGAAGCAGCCAGGCTTAGCTCACAGCTTGGCTTTGCCTGGGAACCTGCAAGACCAGTATAAGAAGCAGCCATCTGTAGATCACTTTGTAACTTATGCCTGGTGGTCCCAGATGCAACACAGACAGAGGCTAACGTTGGCCCAGAGCCAGCACACCTAGTAGTCAGCATCAGACCACATTAAACCACTACCACCCAACAACCTCCACAAGTGACGCATGCAAGGAGTGGATTTAGTGAGTACCAAAGCCCTGCTAAAGTAAGTCTTGCTCTGTGTGGTGGGTCCATGCACACCTGATCCTCCAAGGTAGTCAGAGATCAGCGGTCAGTGGACACAGGCTGATTTACTGATCAGTCTGAGTAAATCCCTCCCATTGATGTTCCAACAGCAATCAAGATTCAAGTACAACAGAATGGTGGACAGTCTACCTGAGGGGCACACCTCAAGGGCCCAGCTGGCGTGACCAGGGAGGCTGTGCCACTGGACCCTATAGGACACCTCCCTAGGAAGCCTAAGAGATATAGCAACTCCACCTAATACATAGAAACAAACACAGAGTGCAGCCAAAATGAGGAGACAATGAAACATGTCCCAAATGAAAGAACAGAACAAAACTCCAGGAAAAGAACTAAACAGAACAGAGATAAGCAATCTAACAGGTGCAGAGTTCAAAACACTGGTTATAAGGATGCTCAATGAACTTTGTGAGAATTTCAAGGAACTTAGTGAGAATGTCAAGGAACTTATTGAGAACCTCAAGAGCACAAAAAAGGAGCAGTCTGAAATGAAGGATGCACTAACTGAAATAAAGAATAATTTACAGAGAATCAATAGTAGAGTAGGTAAAGCCAAGAAGCAAACCATTGATTTGGAACATAAGTAAGCAAAAAACACCCAATCAGAATAAAGAATCCAAAAAAAATGAGGATAGTGTAAGGAGCCACTGGGACAACTTCACGCATACCAACATTCACACTATTGTGGTGCCAGAAGGAGAAGAGAGAGAGCAAGAAATTGAAAACGTATTTGAAAAAAATGATAAAAAATTTCTTAACTTAGTGAAGGAAACAGACATACAAGTCCAGGAAGCACAGAGAGTCCCAAACAAGATGAACCCAAAGAAGTCCACAAGACACATCATTATCAAAATGCAAAAGATTAAAGACAAAGAGAGAATCTTAAAAGCAGCAAGAGAAAAGAAGTTAGTTACCTACAAGGCAGCTCTGATAAGACTGTCAGCTTATTTCTCAAAAGAAACTTTGCAGGCCAGAAAGGAGTGGCAAGAGATTTTCAAAGTGATGAAAAGCAACAACTTACAACCAAGATTACTCTATCCTGCAAAGCTGTTATTTAGAATCGATGGACATATAAAGACTTTCCCAGACAAGAAAAAGCTAAAGGAATCCATAACCACCAAACCAGTATTATGAAATGTTGAATGAAGGGTCTTCTTGAACAAGAAGGTAAAAAATACTGACAAACTTCAGATGGGAGGGGTAGGGGGGAGGAATAAGATAAACCAAAGAACTTATATGCCTATATGCCTACCCAATGGACAAAGACACCAATGCTTGGCAGGGGGCAGGATAGGAGAAGGATGTCTGTGGGGAAAAAGGAGAAACATCTGTAACAAAAATAAATTAATAAAAAAAAAATCTCATACTAAAAAATTATGAACAATAAAAGGGCAATAAATATCTATTAACAACTGAATTGACAAACAAAATGAGCAAGCAGAACAGAAACAGCCTCATAGATACAGAGAACTTATTGTTGCTTGCCAAATGGGTGGGGGCTGGGGGCCTGGGCAAAAAAGGTGAAGAAATTAAGAAGAACAAATTGGTTGTTAGACTGATGAACCTCATAGGGAAGGGGGGGGTGGGAAGAGATAAACCAAAGAACTCCCATGCATATATGCATAACCAATGGACACAGATAATAGTGTTGGGAAGATGGAGGGGGGGAGAGCGGGGAGGAGGGGGTCAATGGGGAGAAAGGGGAGGGCATCTGTAATATATTCAACAATAAAGGTAAGTTTAGAAATAAAAAATGAAAAATAATTAATTTAAAATTTTATCTTATAAAAGTCTTTAGAAATGGGACATTTACTTACTTGCTCATGGTCTTCACTAGTTAATGAAGGAAAAACTTACAATCACATGCCATGATGATAGAAAGAAAGAATGATGACTAACATCCCTACACACACATCCCTGTACCCTTTTAAAGCCAATACCTATATTCTGTTCTCTTTATCTACTAGGGCCAGGGAGCAGAGATAGAAGTGGGGAGGTACAGGGTAATAGATAAATAAGGATGTAACCTGCTGGAATGAAGGTATAGATATTAGAGAATGTGTTTTACTGCCTGTAGTGACATTGAACAAAAAATTAGGGGAGGCATCATCTTCACTATTATCCTTTGCCTCAAATAACCTCTAATCAAACTATCTTCACAGAGTACAGGGACAAAATAAAGAGGTTACGAATGGTAGTGAAGGTGAGACAGAGTCTTGCCAGGGTTCCAGATATTAGTTTCACAGATCTTGCTGCTTTGATTCTTTTGAAGATCTCTATTATACAAAAGCCTTGTCAGAATCCCTGATAACTACTAGACTGAGCATTTAAACCTTTAAAAAAAATCATTTACGAGCTGTCCCTTACTCTTGCTGAATTATCACAATGAGCAAGAATAAAATATGCCATATACATGGGAAGTGGACATAGCACTTTTTTTTAAATCCTCACCCAAGCATATTTTTCCATTGATTTTTAGAGCGAGTGGACGGGGGTGGGGGAGAAATATAAATGTGAGAGAGAGACATCCATTGCTTGCTCCTGCACATGTCCCAGGGGTTGAGGATCGAACCTACAACCCAGGTATGTGCTCATGACTGTAAGTTGAACCTGTAACCCTGCAGTGCTTGGCCAATGCTCTAACCACTGAGAAATATTAGCCAGGGTGGAACATACTAAATTTTATGTGTAGAGGAAAGCCCTTACAGAATGGGCTCTAACTCTTTAACTTTTTGAGGTATTGCCAAACTGTTTTCTATAACTGCACCTTTTTATATATTCATCCACAATGTATGTGGTTCTAATTTCTCTAAATCTTCACCAACACTTGTTATTTTCTGCCTGTTTTATTTAATGGACATCCTTATGGGTGTGGAGTGGTTTCTCACTGTGAATTTGATTTGCGTTTTCCTAATGTTGGTATTGAGCATCTTCTTATGTGGGTATTGGTCATTTTCATATCTTCATTGGAGCAATGTCAACAGACACAGAGAAAGCATTTGACAAGTCTAATACACTTTCATAAAAAAAACTTAACAGACTAAGACTAAAAGGATACATCCTCAACCTGATAAAGAGCGTCTATGAAAAATCCACAGCTAACAACGTACTTAATGGTGAAAGATGAAAAGATTTCCCTCTAAGATATTAAACCAGACAAGCATATTTGCTCTTATCAGTTCTATTCAACATTGTACAGAATTTCTAGCACAAAAAAGAAATAAAAGTCATTCAGACTGGAAAGAGAAAAGTAAAACAATTAATTTGTAGATGGCAGGATTTTATATGTATATAAAAAAACCACAAAAGCCCAGCCTGTGTGGTTCAGTGAATTGAGCGTTGTCCCATGGACTGAGGGGTCCCGATGCGATTCCCTGTTAGGGCACATGGGTTGCGGACTCAGTCCCCAGTAGAGACATGCAGAAGGCAACTGGTTGATGTATCTCTCTCACACTGATGTTTCTATCTCTCTCTCCTTCCAGCTCTCTCTAAAAAATCAATTAAAAAGCCATACTTTAAAAGAATACAAAATAATATACACACACAATCAGAGCTGGTATATGAGTTCAGCAAAGTTACAGAATACAAAATTAATATACAAAAATTCAATTGTATTTATATACATTAGCTATGAATAACCTAAAAATGAAGTTCAGTAAACAATTTCATATTCAATAGCATCAAAAGAAACTATAGAACAAAAGACTCGTACACCAAAAACTACAAAACATATTAAATACATTCAAGAAGATTTAAGTAAATGGAAAGATATTTTTTATTAATGGATTGGAAGACAATATCATTAAGATGACACTACTGCAGCCCTGGCCAAGTGGCTCAGGTAATAGTTTTACTTTTTCCTTTCCAGTCTACATGACATCCCATACACCAAAACATTTTGGGTTCAATTCTTGGTCAGGGCACATACCTAGGTTGCTTGTGTGTTACCTGGTTGGGATTCAAAAGGGGGGCAACCAATCTCTCTCTCTCTCTCTCTCTCTTTCTCTCTCTCTCTCTTTCTCAAATCAATAAAACATATCCTTGGTTAAGGATTTAAAGAAAAAAGGATATTGGTTAAGGATTTAAAGAAAAAAGGATGACAACACTTCACATATTATACAGTTTCACTGCAATCTTTATCAAAATTCCAGGTGCATTTTTTTACAGAAAAGAAAAAACAAGCTAAACTTAAAATGTATAATGAAATGCAAGGGACTCCAGATAGCAAAAACAATCTTGAAAAATAAGAATAAGGTTGAATAATTCATTTCCCTATTTTAAAACTTACTACAAATCTCCAGTAATCAATAAAATATGATACTGGCACAAGGCTAGAAATGTAGAGCAAGGAAACTAAATTGAGAGTTGAGAAATAAACCCATTGATCTATGGTCAATTGATTTTTGACAAAAGTTCCAAGAGTACTCAATGGGGAAGTATACTATTTTCAACAAATCATTTTAGAAAAAGTAGATGTCCACATTTTTAAAAAACGAATCTACGTCCTTCACACACAATATAAAAATTAACTTAGAAAGGGTTACAAAATAAATGTAAATAGCTAATACTATAAAAATCTTAGTAGGACTCATAGGTGTAAATCCATATGACCTTGGGTTTTTCAAAGGTTTCTTAGATATAAAACAAAAGCAAAAGTAACAAATTGAAAAACAGGTAAATTGGAGTTCATCGAAGTATAGAAATGTTGTGCTTTAGAGGACACTACCAATACAATTAAAAATCAGCCACAGAATTGGTAAAGGTGTTCTTCTAATCCATAAACATGGTATATGACCTCACTTTTTTATATCTTACTCTATTTATTTTTTCAATGTCCTGTAGTTGTCTGAGAACAGGGCTTTTACCATATTGGTTAAGTTTATTCCTAGGTATCTTATTTTTGTTGTTGTTGCAGTGGTAAATGGTATTATTTTTTTAGTTTTCCTTCTAAGTATTGTAAGTATAAGAATGCCATCAATTTCTGGATGTTAATTTTGTATCATACTACTTTACCAAAGTCATTTATTAAATCTAGTAGCTTTTTTATGGAGTCTTTAGGATTTTCTGTGTATAATATCATGTCATCTGCAAATAATGACTGTTTCACTTCCTCCTTTCCAATTTGGGTGGCTGTTATTTTTTCTTCTTGTCTAATTGCTATGGCTAAGACTTCCAGTACTATGTTAAATAAGAGTGGCAAAATTAGGCATCCCTGTCTTGTTCCTGTTCTTAAGAAAAATAATTTTAGTTTTTGCCCATTGAGTATGATGTTGGCTGTAGGTCTTTGATATATGGCCTTTATTATGTCGAGATATGATCCCTCTATTCCCACATCGCTGAGCATTTTTATCAGAAATGGGTGCTGGATTTTGTCGAATGTATTGCTGGATCCAATTTGCTAATATTTTGTTAAGGATTTTGGCATCTATGTTCATCAGGGATATTGGCCTTCGGTTTTCTTCCTTTGCAGTGTCTTTATCTGGCTTTGGAATTAGGATTATGCTAGCCTCATAAAAAGAGCTTGAAAATCTTCCTTCTTCTTGAATGTTTTGGAATAGTTTGAGGAGAATGGGTGTCAGTTCTTCTTTGAATGTTCGGGATATTATGTCTCTAAAATGGGTGCTCCATAAGAGCAGACAGTGCATAGTGCTTAGAAACATGTTAAATTGTGGAATGAGTGAAATAAGTGAATAATGCCTTGGAAAACTCTGACATGCCACATTATAAATATTTGTTGCTCCCCATCCCCCTACCCAGTGCATGTTCATCTTCACACATAACTTTACCCAAGTCTTTTAACAACTTCTTTGCGAAACAGATAATCCCAGACATTACAAGAGCAAAAGATCTTCTGCAATCAGTCATTTCTAAAGTACATTAATAATCATTCATTTGTACCATTTATAACAGTGCAAGCAGTTTCAGAAGCCTCATTTGTTGGCCATAGGTTGCTGCATGAAATGTGCTCTTTTCCTTGACCCCAGTGAGCATTCTCTGTGCTTATCTAAGGACAGAATTTGTTCATGTGTGGTTATTTGACTACAACAAACATATGGGGGAAATGGCTGAGAATGCTCAAATATTGAAACCATATGTTACCACATGGGAAACTATGCTTATTAAAAAACAAAACAAAAACTGAGAATCCAGCTAGAAACATGCAGCTCAAAGCAAAGCAGCACTCAAGTTATTAAACTGAAATCTTTCTTTTAGACTGAATTCACTCTTTACATCTCAGACCAGCCACTTAGTTAAAATATTACTTTTGGCTACTGAAGTTCACAAAAATCAAACATCTTACAATTTGAAAATTTATTTAAATGTGAAAGTACCTCACCTGGCCAGTGCAGCTCACTGGTTGAGCATCAACCCATGCACCAAGAGGTCGCTGGTTCAATTCCTGGTCAGGGCCCAGGTTGTGGGCTCAATCCCCAGTGGGGGGCATGCAGGAGACAGCCAATCAATGGTCTCTCTCATCAATGTTTCTATCTTTCTCCCTCTCCATTCCTCTCTCTCTAAAAATTAATGAATGAAAAAAAAATTTAAGTAAAAGTACCCTAAATCCTATATTTTAAAAAATCTGTTTTAAATGCCATAAAGACTTCATAGCTCCTATATAAACTTCTCATATATTGAAACATGTTTTTTCATTATTTTTCTCAAACAAAATCACATTGTCTTCACAGAGAAATGAAGCAAAGAAGGAACATGAATGGCACTCTTATGAGATATTAGTCTTGTAAGGAAATTTAGTTCAGAATAGAATTTTCACCAGAAGGAATGCTGATCATCAGTAGGAGATCTAAAAGTAGATTCATACACATCTTTTAATTTTCAGGTGAACCTCACTTTCCTTCATGAAATCTAAGGTGCCATCAATTGCATATGTACCACTATTAAGAAATAAAAATGAAGGATTTCAAAATGGTGGAAGGGTGAATGAAAGCTATCCAGACCATCTCTCAGGACCAAACTGGAATTACAACTAAAATAAAGACAAAAACCAACAGAAAAGTAGCTGGAGAGGACCCATATAACCAGGGACAGAAAAAGGACGCTAAACTGACCCTGGTAGAAACTGTGTAGGTGCCAGAGGGTGGGCTGGGAGCCTGACAATAGCACCTGTTTGAGCTCTGAGCAGCTCCCTTGGGGTTAAAACCCATGTTGGCTCCACAACCCAGAGGGATGGGACAGAGAAGTAAATTAGCTAAGCCATTCAGCTTGGGCTCCAGCAGAGAGAAGGCAGACTGGACTGAAACTGTGTGGAGAGACTTGAGATTTGGAAGGCACTGGGAGTTTTGTGCTGAATCAATTCCTCATAGGACAGTAGCAATCTTACTCAAAAAGCCCCTTCCCAGAGCCTCAGGAAGAAGCAACAGCCCCTCCCTCAGGAATTTAATACCACCCAGCCAGGCAAGAGAAATGCAAATTGAGGCTCATTAATAGCCAGCAAGCATCTGCCCCACCTGCTGGAAATCCTCTTACCTGAACACCTAAGAAATTTTTTCATTCAGCTGAGGGTTATAAACCAAGGCTCATCAAGTAACTGAGACTAATAGCCTCCAGGCAAAAAGCTAGAGGATAAGTGAACCTTTCCTAGGCTTGTAAATCTACCCAGAAAAGTAAGACCTGACAGTGGTGTTGAACGTGGGTCCTCCCACACTAATCCAAACCCAGAAGAGGAAGCCACAACCAGTGGAACACTAACACCCCAGGGAAAATTTGGCAGGCTCCAAAACCCACTGAGATAGCCAAAATGGTGAAACAAAAAAACAAATCCTGAATGAAAGAACAAGATAATTTGACAGAAGATGAAATAAATGAAAGGAAATTGAGCAAGATATCAAAGGGAGAGTTCAGAGTAATAATTATGAGGAAACTCTATAGGATGAGTAAATATACAGAAGCACTGAAAACCAACCAACTGGAAATGAAGAATGACATAGCAGAAATAAAGAACACATTGGAAGGACTAACCAGCAGAGGAGCAAAGGCCAACTATAGGATCAGTGAATTAAAAGACAGGATAGAAAAAAATCTCCCAATCAGAGAATCAAAAAGAAAAAAACAATTAAAAAATGGGAAGACAGCCTAAGAGAAGTGTGGGACAATATAAAATGTAACACCATCCACATCATAAGAATTCCAGAAGAAGAAGAAAATGAGCAAGGGTTAGAGAATATATTTGAAGAAATAGTGACAGAAAACTTCCCTATCTTGGTGAAGCAAAAAGAACCCAAACAGACCCACACCAAGACACATAATAATTAAAATGCCAAAAATTAAAGACAAAGAGAGAATCCTGAAGGCAGCAACAGGGTATCTACAAAGGAACTCCCATTAAGCTATTAGCCGACTTCTCAACCGAAACACTATAAGCCAGAAGGGAATAGCAGGAAGTAATCAAGGTCATGAAAAACAAATATCTGAATCCAAGACTACTCTATCCAGCAAGGCTATCATTTGAAATAGAAGGTGAAATAAAGAGCTTCCCAGACAAAAAGAAAAAAAAGGCTAAGGGAATATATTAGCACCAGACCAGCACTGCAAGAAATGTTAAAAGGACCGCTGTAATTAGTAGAAGAAATAGGAAGAAAAATAGAACTACAATAAAAAAAAAATGGCAATAAACAAGTACATATCAATAATAACCTTAGATGTGAATGGATTAAATGCTCTGATCAAAAGGCAGAGTAGCTAATTGGATCAGAAAGCGTGACTCATATATACATTGTTTTCAAGAGACCCACCTCACAACAAAACACTCACATAGGTTAAAGTTGAAAGGATGGGAAAAAATCTTCCAAGAAAATGGAAAGAAAAAAAGACCTGGGGTAGCAATACTCATATCCGTAAAATAGACTTCAAAATGAAGGTCATAACTAGAGACATGGAAGGCCACCACATAATATTGAAAGAATCTGCCCTGGTTGGTTTGGCTCAGTGGTGGGAACATTGGCCGGCAGACCAGAGAGTCCCGGGTTCGGTTCCCACTAGGGGCACATACCAAAAAATATATATATATTGAAAGAATCTATCCAACAGGAAGATATAACCTTGGTAAACATATATGCACCCAATATAGAAGTACCAACATATATTAAAAATCTTCTGGAGGACTTCAAAGGAGAAATTGACAGCAATACAATCATAGCAGTGGACTTCAGCACCCCACTGACATTACTGGATAAATCCTCTAGACAAAAAATTAACAAGAAAACAGAGATGTTAAATGTGCACTAGATCAAATGGATTTAATAGATATCTACAGAGAATTACACCCCAAAACTTCAGAATTTATTCTTCTCAATGGCACATGGGACATTCTCAAAGATAGACCACATGTTAGGACACAAACTAAGTCTCTACAAGTTCAAGAAGATTAAAATCATATCAGATGACATGATATTTGTAAGTAGGAAACCCTAAAGAATCCATCAAAAATCTACTAGATTTAATAAATGAATTTGGCAAAGTAGCAAGATACAAAATTAACATCGACAGCATTCTTACTCATCAATAATAAACTCACAGAAAGAAAACCCAGAAAAACAATCCCATTTACCAATGTGTAAAAAAAACAAAAAACAAAAACAAACAAACAAACACACAAAAAAACAAAGCAAAAAAACTTAAGATACCTAGCGGTAAACTTAAAAATTGTAAAGGACCTATTCGCAGAAAACTACAGGACATTGAAAAAAAGAAATCGAGGAAGATATAAAAAAGTGAAGCACATACCTTGTTCATGGATTGGAAGAATTAACATAATTAAAATGTCCATACTACCCAAAGTAATCTATAGATTCAATGCAATCCCCATTAAAATATCAATGACATATTTCACAGAACTAGAACAAATATTTCAAAAGTTTATATGGATCCAAAAAAGATCCCAAATAGCTACAGCAATCTTGAAAAGGAAGCACGAAGTAGGAGAGATCACAATACTGGATATCAAGTTATACTACAAAGCCACTGTAATCAAAACAGCCTGGTATTGGCACAAGAATAGGCATATGGATCAATGGAACAGAAGAGAGAACCCAGAAACCAACCCAAGATGTTCTGTTCAATTAATATTTGATAAAGGTGGCAAGAGCATACAATGGAGTGAAGACAACCTCTTTAATAAACGATGTTGGGCAAACTGGACAGCTACATGAAAAAAAAAAAAAAAAAGGAACTAGACCACCAACTTACACCATACACAAGAATAAAGTCAAAATGGATAAAATACTTAAATGTGACTCATGAATACATAAAAATTCTAGGAGGAAATGTAGGCAACAAAATTTCAGACATCACATGCAGCAGAATTTTCACGGATACAATGCCTAAGGCAAGAGAAACAAAGGAAATAAGTAATACATGGGACTACATCAAACTAAATAGCTTCTACACAACACAAGAAACAAGCATCAAAACGGAAAGGGAACCCATTATATGGGAGAACATAATTGCCAATGATACATCAGATAAGGGGTTAATTTCCAAAATATGTAGAGTACTCTTAAATTCAACAATGTACCACAGTTTTTTAATCCACTCATCTACTTATGGGCACTTGGGCTGTTTCCAGATCTTAGCTATTGTAAATAGCACAGCTATAAACATAGCAGTTCAATGATACATCTAATAAGGGATTAATTTACAAAGTATAGAGTACTCATACAGCTCAACAAAAGGTAAACAAATATTCCAATTAAAATGGGCAGAGGACCTGAATACACACTTCTTTAAACATGACATGCAAATGGCCAAGAGACATATGAACAAATGCTCAATGTCCCTAATCATCAGAGAAATGCAAATTAAAAGAACTATGAGGTATCACCTCACACCTGCCAGAATGGCTGCCATTAACAAATCATCAAACAACAAGTGCTGGTGAGGGTGTGGAGCAAAGGGGACTCTAGTACACTGCTGGTGGAACTGCAGACTGGTGTAGTCACTATGGAAAACAATATGGTGTTTCCTTAAAATATTAAAAATTGAACTGCCATTTTACCCAGTGATCTCACTTCCAGGAATATATCCTAAAAAGCCTAAAATGCCAATCTGAAAGAATGTATGTACCCCCATGTTCATAACAGCACTATTTACAATTGCTAAGACCTGGAAACAGCCCAAGTGTCCATCAATGGATGAGTGGATGAAAAAAGCGGTGGTACATGTACACAATTGAAGACTAAGTAGCTGTAATAAAGAAAGATCTCTTATCCTTTGAGATGACATGGAGGGACCTGGAGAGTATTATATTAAGCAAAATAAGCCAATCAGAGAAGTACAAATACCACATGATCTCACTTTTTTGTGAGATATAATAAACAAAAAAAGCTGATGAGCAAAATAGACCTAGAGACACAGAAAGGAGTACAGTTCAGACTGACTACTTCAGAGGTGGGGGACAAAGAGGGATGAAATAAACCAGAGAATTTATATGCATGTATGTGTAATCAATAGACATAGACAACAATGCTTGGTGGAGGGGTGAAGGGGACAGGTTAGAGAGAAGGGTGTTTGGAGTGGGAGAGGAGAAACATCTGTAACAAAAATAAATTAATTAATAAAAAAATAAATAAATGAAAATGATGTCAACTTAACTATGATACATATTGCCCAGCTGGTGTGGCTCAGTGGTTGAACATGACCCATGCACCAAGAGGTCACTGGTTTTATTCCTGGTCAGGGCACATGCCCAGGTTGTGGGTCTAATCACCAGTGGGGACATGCAGGAGGTGGCCAATTGATGTTCTCTCTCATTGATGTTTCTATCTCTTTCTCCCTCTCCCTTCCTCTCTCTCTAAAATCACTAAAAAACAAACAGACAAAAAAACAAAATGCAATATATCTCCTAATTACAAAGAGTTTAAAACATATGCATATTTGAATCAATGACATGTGCCAGTGCTACCAATTGAAATTTTGCCTTAATGCCCTAGTATAAAGAATTAAATCCAAGGCACTGTAAAAAATTCAAGACATTTGTTTTTGGTGAACTGGCACTTCTTTCCCACTTTGGTACCCATTTTTACTAAGGCACTTAATGCTCCATCTTCCTTCTCCCCAACAACTTATATAGCCCTGCAGGCAAGGAATCCTTTCTGAGCTTTGCTTTGCAGTTAGGGACAATATGCCAAATGTATCCTTGCCAACTTCTTTCCTCCTTCTTGTCACGGTTAGATAGTGAGCTGAATGAATATTTTGAGCTTGGAAATGTTATATTCAAAGATGACTATATGTTATCATTTCAACGATATTCACATTTTAACTGTAAACTTCTAATTTATAAATTTTATCTCTAATAAGCCAGTCACTTGCAGTAGATTTTCAAGTATAATTTAGGCTCTATTTTGAGATATAAGAATAATTCACCCATGCACGTTATATCCTCTTTTCAATTCACAGGTGGAGGGAGGCCATGCACTGTTGTAGAAGGAGCATGATCTTTGAGATTTACTTAGACTTTATTTTAATACCACACTATGTAATCAGGAAGTTGCTTAATATTTCTTAATCCCATTTTTCTCATTGATGAAGTGAAAACAATAATAAATAAATTTTACAGGCATTAACAAGGTAAATGTAAATTGTACAGGATACTGTATTTTCTAGCATATAGTTATGGCATAACAATTCATAACAAAGTGACATTCTATATGTGCATGTGTATAATGTGCGTGTGTATATATACATAATAAAATTATCAAATTGGGCCTAAGTAACATTAAATACTCAAGCTCTATTAACTCTATTATAATGCACTAGTTGTTATTGCTGCTGATATTTTTTTCTAACTTAGTATGTTTAGATATTCTTGTGTATATATCACATTTATGTAGCTAAAGATTATAGGCAGTTATATAAGTGATATTTTATATCATGCCGATTATTTGAATTTTTTCACATTTATTAAATTAATAATCTATATTACTAATATAGTTTTGAATATTTGGTTATGGTGCTTTCTTTCTATGTAATTTTTAAAATTTATTATAGTTAAAAACTCCACTGATCTGGTAATAGCACATTCTTACAATGAAACTGACAGATCTTTTATATCTTCTGATTTATGTTTCTCTGATTATTCTTGCCTTTCCTAAATTGACATTTTTTTCCCTTTCATCTTAATTATTCTTATCTTCTGATTAGTTTTGTCTTTTTATTAGAACCCCCTCTGTACATTTTATTTTCCCTCTTAAAACTCCCAAGGGTTTTTCACTTTTTCCAATCAGACTGTAAATGCAACAGGTATATTTAACCTTGTTTTCATTTAGATAGTTAAGAATCAAAATATATTTACTGATTAAAATATTAATTTGTGTCTATGCCCATGCTTACCTGTATCTTTGCTGATTCTTTTTTTTCTGATCAAGGCACTATTTTATTTTATTTTTTCTCCAATTTTTATTAATTTACTTTTGTTACAGATGTTTGTCCTTTTTCTCAATATCCATGAAAAAATATATGTGCTTCACTTTTTTATATCTTCCTCTATTTCTTTTTTTCAATGTCCTGCAGTTTTCTGCAAATAGGTCCTTTACATCTTTTGTTAAGTTTATTCCTAGGTATCTTAATTTTTTTGCTGCAATGATAAATGGGATTGCTTTTTCACTTTCTCTTTCTGTGAGTTCATTATTGGTGTATAAGAATGTCTTCGATTTTGTGACTTTAATTTTATATCCTGCTACCTTGGGAATTCGTTTATTAAATCTAGCAGATTTTTGATGGAGTCTTTAGGGTTTTCTATGTATAATATCATGTCATCTACGAACAATGACAGTTTCACTTCCTCCTTTTCAATTTGGATCCCTTTTATTTTTTTCTTTATGTCTGATTGCTGTGGCTAAGACTTCCAGTATTATGTTAAATAAGAGTGGCAAACTTGGGCATCCCTGTCTGGTTCCTGTTTGTAAGGGAAATGCTTTTAGAGTTTGTCCATTGAGTATGATATTGGCTGTAGGTTTATCATATATGGCTTTTACTATGTTGAGATATGATCCCTCTATTCCCACATTGCTGAGCGTTATTTACCAGAAATGAGTGCTGGATTTTGTCTAATGCTTTCTTCGTGTCTATTGATATGATCATATGTTTTTTTACCTTTTATTTTGTTTATGTGGTGTATCATATTTATTAATTTGTGAATATTGTACCAGCCTTGCATCCCTGAGATAAATCCCACTTGGTCATGGTGAATAATTTTTTTGATGTACTGCTGGATCCGATTTGCTAATATTTTGTTAAGGATATTGGCATCTATGTTCATCAGGGGTGTTGGCCTGTAGTTTTCTTTCTTTGTAATGTCTTTAATGATTTTTGAATTAGAATTATGCTGGCCTTATAAAACAAGTTTGGAAGTCTTCTTTCTTCTTGAATTTTTTTTTGAATAGTTTGAGGAGAATGGGTATTAATTCATAATTGAATGTTGGGTAAAACTCCCCTGTGAAGCCCTCTGGGCCTGGGCTTTTTTTTTTGCTGGGAGATTCTTGATTACATCTCAAATTTCTTTAGTTGTTTTTGGTCTGTTCAAGTTTTCTCTCTCTTCCTGGTCCAGTTTTGAGAAACTATGTGTTTCTAGAAATTTGTCCATTTCACTTAGATTGTCCAATTTGTTGCCATATAATTGTTCATACTATTTGTTAACAATCCTTTGTATTTCTGTGGTGTCAGTTATTCTTTCTCCTCTTTCATTTCTGATTTTGTGTATTTGGGTTCTCTCTCTTTGTTTCTTGGTGAGTCTAGCTAAGGGTCCATCAATCTTGTTTATCTTTTCAAAGAACCAGCTCTTTGTTTTATTGATCCTTTGAATTGTTGTTTTTTTTTTTTTTGGTCTCTATGTCATTTATTTCTGCTCTAATCTTTACTATTTCCTTTCTTCTACTTGCTCTGGGGTTTTTATTTATTTGTTTGTTTGTTTCCTTTCTAGTTCTTTAAATTGTGAGGTTAGATAGTGAATTAGAAATTTTCTTATTTCTTGAGGTAGGCCTGTAGTGCCATAAACTTCCCTCTCAGGACTGCTTTCCCTGCTTCCTATAGATTTTGTGTTGTTTTGTGTTCATTTTCATTGGTTTCCAGGAAGATTTTAATTTCTTCCTTGATTTCCTCGATAACCCATTTATTTTTTAATAACATGCTATTTAGACTGCATGTGTTCAAATGTCTTTATATGTTCTTGTTGCAATTGATTTCTAGTTTCATGCCAATGTGATCTGAGATGATGCTTGATATGATTTCAATCTTCTTGAACTTGTAGAGACTTAGTTTGTGTCCTAACATGTGGTCTATCTTTGAGAATGTCCCATGTGCCATCGAAAAGAATGTGAATTCTGCAGTTTTGGAGTATAATTCTCTGTAGGTATCTATTAAATCCATTTGATCTAGTTCTTCATTTAGAGTCTTTGTTTCCTTGTTAATTTTTTGTCTAGAGGATCTATCCAGTGATGTCAGTGGGGTATTGAAATCCCTTGCTATGATTGTATTGCTGTTGATTTCTCCTACGAAGTCCTCCAGATTTTTAATATATTTTGATGCTTCTATATTGGATGCATATATGTTTATATCTTCTTGTTGGATAGATCCTTTCAATATTATAGATTCTTTCAATATTATGTAGTGGCCTTCTTTGTCTCTAGTTATGACCTTTATTTTGAAATCTATTTTATCACATATGAGTATTGCTACCCTAGCTTTTTTTCCTTTCTGTTTGCTTGGAAGATTTTTTTCCATCTCTTCACTTTCAACCTATATGAGTGTTTTGTTGTGAGGTGGGTCTCTTGTAAACAATATATATATTAGTCATGCTTTCTTATCCAATCAGCTACTCTGTGTCTTTTGATTGGGGTGTTCATTCCATTTACATTTAAAGTTATTATTGATATATACTTATTTATTGTCATTTTGGTTTATTGTGGTTATATTTTTCTTCCTATTTCTACTAATTACAGCAGTCCTTTTAACATTTTTTGCAGTGCTGGTTTGGTGCTAATATATTCCCTTAGCCTTTTTTAGTCTGGGAAGCTCTTTATTTGACCTTCTATTTTTGAATGATAGTCTTGCTGGATAGAGTAGTCTTGGATTCAGATCTTTGTTTTTCATTTCTTTGATTACTTCATGCCATTCTCTTCTGGCCAGTAGTATTTTTGTTGAGAAGTCAGCTGATAGCCTAATGGGGTTTCCTTTGTAGGTAACCTGTTGCTTTTCTCTTGCTGCCTTTAGGATTGTCTCTTTGTCTTTAATTTTTGGCATTTTAATTACTCTGTGTCTTGGTGTAGGCCTGTTTATGTTCTTCTTACTTGGGGCTCTCGGTGCTTCTTGAACTTGAATGCCTTCTTCCTTCACCAAGTTAGGAAAGTTTTCTGTCACTATTTCTTCAAATATATTCTCTAACCCTTGCTCATTTTCTTCTTCTGGAACTTCTATTATGTGAATGTTATTATGTTTCCAGTTGACCCACAGTTCTCTTAAACCGTCTTCCTGTTTTTTAATTAATTTTTTTCCTTTTGGTTTTCTGATAGCTTGATTTTTTTCTACCATGTCCTCTAATTCACTGATCTGGTCCTCAGCATCCTCTACTCTGCTGTTTAGTTCTTCCAATGTGTTCTTTATTTCTGTTATGTCATTCTTCCCTTCCAATTGGTTGTTTTTCAATGTTTCTATATCTTTACTCATGGTGTTGATGTCCTTATTCATGCTGTTGAGCTTTCTCAAGGTCATGCCTCTGAACTCTACCACTGATAACTTGCTTAACTGCATTTTATTTATCTCATCTTCAGAAGAATTCTCTTGTTCTTTCATTTGGGATTTGTTTCTTTGTTTCACCATTTTGGCTATCTTAGTGGGTTTCGGAGCCTGCCGACTTTTCCCTGTGGCTGTTGGTTTTCTTCTGTTTGTGGCTCCCTCTACTGGGTTTGAATGTGTGTGGGAGAACCCACATTCAACACCACTGTCAAGTTTTACTTTCCTGAGTAGATTTGCAAGCCAACGAATGGTTCAGTTATCCTCTAGCTTTTTGCCTGGAGGCTATTAGTCTTAGTTACTTGATGAGCCTGGGGTTGTAGCCCTCAGTTGAATGAAAAATTCCATCCTGTGTTCAGCATAAGAGGATTTCCAGAGGGTTGGGCAGATGCTGGCTGTTAATGAGCCTCAATTTGCATTTCTCTGGCCCAGCTGAGCAGAGTTAAATCTTTGAGGGAGGGGCTGCTGCTTTACCCCAGAGCTCTTGGAATGAGCAAGATGGCCACTGTCCTGTGTGACTGAGGCTCAGCAAAAACTCTGAGCACCCTCCAAATCTCGGGTGTCCCCAGAGTTTCAGTCTAGTCCACCCTCCCTCTGCTGGAGCCCAAGGTGAGTGGCTGTAGCTAATTTAGTGCTCTGTCCCAGCCCTCTGCACTGTGGAGCTGGCTTGGGATTTTAACCTTTAGAGAGCTGCTCACAGCTAAAGCAGCTATTGTCCATGGGTTCCCAGCCTGCCCTCTTGCACCTCCGCAGACCTACCAGGCTTGATTCAGTGTCCTTGTTTCCTGTGCCTGGTTATATGATTCTCTCCAGCTGCTTTTCTGTTGCTTTTTTCTGACCCTCTGTTTTTATTTTAGTTGTAATTCCAATTTGGTCCTGGAAGATGGTCTGTGTAGCTTCCATTCACTCTGCTGCCATTTTGGAATCCCCGATTCTTTATAAGGTTCTGTAAATGAATTATTTTTTAGTATGTTTAAATTTTCTCAGATTTAAAGTTTATCAAGCAAATACAAACTCTGAATATTTTTAAAGAAGCATAAGGTCAATTATAGCAAAATTCTGTTGCACGAAAATCCTACTACCTATTGAGCAGGTTCCTAGACACTGAGACACAAAGAAGACTCACTAAAAATGAGAGAGGTTGATCTGAGATCACAATAAGAGGACTCCCAAGAGAATTGGATGCTCAATCATTGTTTTGGGAGTTGAAAATAACAGAAGAAAGCATAGGATACAAGTTTAGAGCAGGACTTGGTGGCAATATTTGGCATAAATGGAGATGATATAAAGTTTTGTATGAATAAAGGCACCAACAAAAAAAAAACTGTGTGTATGAACATAAATGTGTATGTATCTACAATTTATACAACTCTACTTTCCTAAAGTACTAATGATATTTTAAGCTTGAAAGATTAAACTGGTAAGATCAAGCTGACTAATAAAAAACAAAAGTAAAACCATGGTACATTTTTATGTATGTTCCCTAATTTATATACAAATAAATAAACTTTTCTGTTTCTTTTTTTATATAAAACAATATTTGCTCGATTATCATATATTTAAAAACACTTTTTGGAAAGAAGTGTAAGTCAGAGCTTATTTTGTTAAATAACATATAAGTCTATTTGGAAAGACAGGACATATCAATTATTAAGAATTCTATTTTTAACTTGTAGAAATTTATATATATTCAGTATATTTAAATGAATACATACAAGCAGATATAGATGTATTACCAGAGCTGTAGGACTAGGAAACCAAGCAGGTTGGGGAGCAACATACATGATTGTAAAATCATGAGGTTATATGAAGCTTCCACAGGCAAGAGACTATTAAAAAGGCAGCAGAAACTAAATATCAGGATTTTGAGGATTATTCACATCTGAGGGTAAATATGTAGATAAAAAGATAATTGAATTATTCAGAGAGGAGCCAAGATTGTAAACTTGGTAGGAAAAATAAATCAAGCTTTGCTGAGTAACACTGCAAAAAACAAAAGTAAGAAAAATATGAAAAAAAAGTAATGGTTGATGGTCTCATATTCAATTGAGAAGTCCATGAGAATGAGCTTTGAAAAAATATCAATAGTTCGTTGATTGGGGAACTTGAAAAATTCAATTTCAATGCAATGGTTGAATTGAGATAATATGCTTGGGAAGTGCAGGAATGAAGGGAAAAAAAATAAGATGGAGCAAGGCTGGATGAAAAGGTGAAATCGTTTTGAAAATAGAAAATACTGGAGAGCTGTATAGCCAATGGTAAATGTCCCAGTGGACATGGAGGACTTACTGTTTTAAAAGGAAGAAAGTAATTGATGTTAGAGAGAGGACAAAATTATGGACTTGACAGTCAGTTTAAATGTTAATGGAGAGTTCCAGAGTGTGTAGGAGTAGCTGCTGACAGGAACTCAGGCAACCTCAGTTTTAACTATCACCCCTAGGCAGATGAGTCTCAAGTACTGTTTTTTGACTTAACCTTTCTCCTGAACTCCTGTTGGGTGAGTGGATTTGTCACTCAGGGACAGAAGTGCAGCAACCATGCTTCCATCCAACTTATCCTGCTATCATTTGTCTACAGACACATATCTATTTATCAGTCAATTTGTCTCTGTTAGCTTCACTACTCCCTTGCTTCTTTTTCCACTTGCCTTCTAAAAATACACTACTTGATACATTGTCTATAATTTAAAACCTAGAACCTAGAAAGGAAAAAACATTGAATGGATGAATGAACAAATCGATGGATAAATGGATGACTAAGTTTGTTGATCACATTATCTGTCAGGTACTATTCTAATTTCTTTGAATTCAGGAATGTCATGAAGAAAATTCTCTGCCTCTACTTTACCATTAGATCTAGACAAAACAAACACATTGTATGCCCAATTGTGATAACTGCTAAGAAGATAAATACAACCAAGTGAGAGTACTGATAGAGTGTGGACTGCAGGAGCTGTTTTAGATTGGTTGACCAGGAAAACCCTCTGTGAATAGCTGTCATTTGGGCAGAATACTAAATGAAATGTGGGAACAAGCCATGCAGATGTTTGGACACAATTTTCTAAGTACAGGGAAGTACAAGCTCAATGATCCAATGGTTAGAATGTTCTTAGCTTATTTAAAGTGGTGAAAACACCTCATTATTTTGAGCATAAGGAGTAAGAAGAGAATGAGCCTAGATTATTGAGCACTTTTTGTTGTAGGTTTTGCTAGATTTAATAAATAAAGATACCAGATGCCAGTGAAAATTGAATTTCAGATAAACAATGGGTATTTCTAATATAAGTATGTCCAAAATATTGCATAGGGCATACATAATTTTAAAAATATTTGTCATTCATTTAAACTTCATGTTTAGCTGCATTTCCTGTATTTCATCTGAAAACACTATTATAACATCTTTGGATTTAGATTTTACTCTGAGCATTAAGAAAAGGTACTGGAGCCCTGGCCGGTTTGGCTCAGCGGTTAAAGCGTTGGCCTGCGGTCCGGAGAGACCCGGGTTCGGTTCCCGCTAAGGGCATGTACCTCGGTTGCAGTTTGTCCCCGGCCCTGGTTGGTCGTGCGGGTGGCAGCCACTCGATGTGTCCCTTTCACATCGATGTTTCTCTCTCTCTCTCTCTTCCTCTCTCTCCCTCCCACTCTGTCTGTACAAAAAATGGAAAAATGTCCTCGGGTGAGGATTAAAAAAAAAAAAGAAAGAAAGAAAAGGTACTGGAGGGTTTTGAACACATAAGTAGAATAATTTGTTGTATGGAAAATAAAGTATAAAGTGGTAAAGATAAAAGCATGGATATTGGCTAGGAGGCTATTGATATAGTCAAGCAAGAGACAATGGTTTTGTTAGAGTGGTAGTGTAGAAAGTGATTATTAGTAGTAAAGATGACAGATTAGATATTTGGTAGAAAAGAAAGGAGTTAAAATGATACCATGTTTCTTGATTAAACTGATAAAACAGAGCTGCTATATCCTGAAATGGGGAAGAATGAAGAAAATGTAAGGTAGACAATCAAAATTAGGGTTTTATTTTAATGACTTTATTGATGTGTTTACACTCCATACCATGAATTTGATCCACTAAGGGTCTATCATTGAATGGTTATAGTAAATTTAGAGTTCTGTAACCATCAATCTGATTTAATATCAGAACATTTTTATCATCCCCCTAAATTTCCTGTGTGTCCTTTTGTGGTAACTCCTCATATACATCATCTCAAGCCCCTAGCAATCACTATTTTCTGTCTTGGTAGATTTGCCTATTCTTACATTTTGTATAGATATAATCATATAATATGTAGGTGTTCTTATCTGCTTCTTTCACTTAGTACTGTTTTTTCTTCTTTATTGATTTTAGAGAGGGAGGAAGGGAGAGGGAAAGAGAGATAGAAACATTGATGAGAGAGAACATCAATGGGCTGCCTCCTGCATACACCCCACTGGGGATCAGGTCCACAACCTAGGCATGCGGCCTGACAGGGAATGGAACTGGTGACCTCTTGGTGCACAGATCAATGTTCAACCACTGAGCATCATGCTAATTGAGGCTCATTAACAACCAGCATCTGCCCCACATCGGCTGAGCTTTTTTTTTTTTTTTAATCCTCACCGAAGATACTTTTTTCCATTTTTTTAATCTTCAGATAGAGTTGGGTAGAGAGAGAGAAACATTGATGTGAGGGAAACACATCGATTGGTTGCCTCTTGCACCACCCGACCAGGGCCAAAGACTGAACCACAACCAAGGTATGTACCCTTGGCCAGAATCAAACCTGTAATTCTTTGGTCTATAGGCTGATGCTCTACTGCTGAGCCAAACCGGTCAGGGCAGTACTAAGTTTTGATATTCATTCATGTTGCATTTCATTGTATGGACATGTTACCAGTTGTTTGTTTGTTTGTTTGTTTGTTTCCCATTTGGGGCTATTACAAATAATGCCAGCTTTGAACATTAACAAAATGATCTTTGTAAGGACACATGCTTTTATTTCTCAAGGGTAGATTCCTTGGAGTATAATTACTGGGTTGTAGGTTAATACTATGTCAAAAGTTTGATTCTGAACTAACATCCAAGTAGAAATGTTATATAAATACCTAATATATTGGTCTTGAATTCAGGAGAAGGGTAAATGTAAAGTTAAAATTTAATATTATAAATAAGATTTCAGACTGACTGTACTGTGTAAGGTCAGATAAGTAGTAATATAGTTAGAAAAGAGAGTGGTCTAAGGATTTTCTTAGTTCATGCCAATTTAAAGGTTAGAAAAGTAAGGAGGATTTATGAAAAGAGAATAACATGAAACACACAGAGAAAACCTCAAAGCAGCTACTTTTCCTGTCCTGTGTATTACATCCCTTTAGCCAGTTTCTAGGCTCAGCAGAAACTGTGGTAAATATTTTCAGTCCATGCTAACAACCTCCCAAGATTTTCTGCTTAACTGCCTCAAGGATTTTTCTAAAATAAAAACAAACAGACAAGTAAATAATAACAACAACAAACACCTCACTCAGCCCTTGTGGTGGTGTATGGAATCAAGGGCTCCACAGGCAATTCTCAGTCATGAGAAGATAGGACTCGGGTTATAAATGCCCCAGTCTTTATTCTTTCATGAGATAATTCTGAGTTTCAGAATAACAAAAAAAGACTGACTAGCATTGATTCAAGAGAAAATAAGAGGAAAGAAAAGGAAGGAAACTGAGATGCATATAGAATCTGTTTTAGGTGTTTTACTGCAAGACAGAAAAGAGAAGTATGGTGGCATAAGTAGATGGAGAAAACCAGAGAGAGCTCAAGGGAGGAATTATTTTAAAGATGGAGAATGGTACATTTTATTTGGGTAGTGCAAAGAAACACTGAAGATTCTGGAGACAGAATTGCTGGAGTGAAGTATTTGAACTAAGTCAGAAGGGATGGGATTCCAGACAAGTGCTGAGTTGTTTACCTTACAATCACAAATTTTTATCTGTTTTAATAGGGGAAGCAGAGCCTTTGGATATACATAAATGTGAGTACATTTAAAAGTGGGGATATCAGTTTGATCCATGCCTTAATGAATAAATACACTCCTGAACATCTAGAAAATAAATAGTTCACCTTCTACTGGAACCCACAAACTACTCTAAATATTTATATTGTAAAAACCCCATTCTGTTTCAGAGAGGCCTGGAGTATCACAGTTCCTTCTCCATGATACTGAGCCAATGGGTATACAGTGAAACTGTTATATCCTGGATGGAGGTGGCAGAGGCATACTTGTTGACAAACAAGAAGCAGCCAGTTGAGGCAGATAAGAAAGCTGAGGAGGAGATTCCAAAGGGGCGGCGGAGTGAACGGAAGCTGCAGAGACCGTCTCCCAGAACCAAACTGCAATTCAACTATAACACAGACAAATCAACAGGAAAAAGCAACAGAAAAGCATCTTGCGAGAACCATATAACCAGGGACACTGACTCGATCCTGGTAGGATTGCTTAGGCGCGATACAGGGGCTGGGAGCCCATGATCGGCAACTCAGCAACGGCCTTAGCTGGGAACAGCCCTCGTGTTACACTCACAAGCAGCTACAAAGCGCAAAGCTGGGACAGAGGCTAAAATAGCCACAGCCACTCACTTTGGGATCCGGAAGAGGGAGGGCAGCCTGGACTGGAACTGTGTTGGGACACTCGGGATTTGGAGGGCGCTCAGAGCTTTTGCTGAGTTGCTGCCATGTAGAATGGAGGCCACATTGCTCCTTCCCAGGGCTCTGGGGAGAAGTAGCAGCCCCTCCCTCAGAGATCCACCACCCTGTGGGCCATTGAAATGCTAATTGAGGCTCATTAACAACCAGCATGCGCCCCACCCTCGAGAACTCCCCTTATGCTGAGCACCTGAGGGAGTTTTTCAATCAACTGACAACCCAAAACTCTTCAAGTAATCTCCACTGCTAGCCTCCAGGCAAAAAGCAAGAGGATAACAGTACCAATCCTGGTCTAGCAACTTTAACCAGGAAAGTAAGGCTTGTCAGTGGTGTTTGACGTGGGTCCTCCCTCACTCATCTAAACCCAGGAGAGGGAGCCACAAACAGCAGAATACCTACACCCACAGGGAAAACTTGACAGGCTCGAAATCCCACTGTGATAGCCAAAATGGAGAAACACAGAAACAGAAGCCAAATGAAAAACAAGAGACCTCCACCAAAGATGAGATCAATGTGGAGCAGTTAGGCAAGTTAACTGAGCTAGAATTCAGAGCCATGATCTTGAGGAAGCTCAACAGCATGGGTAAGGACACAGAGATGCTGAAAATAAACCAAATGGAAATTAAAAACCACCAAGAACAGATGAAAAATGACATATCAGAAATAAAAAACACATTGGAAGGTTTAAAAAGCAGAGTAGAGGAAGCTGAGGACTGGATCAGTGAATTAGAAGACAGGGTAGAGAAAAATCAACCAATCAGAAAACCAAAAGGAAAAAAACAGGAAAACAACTTAAGAGAACAGTGGGACAACTGGAAACGTAATAATATTCGCAACATAGGAGTCCCTGAAGAAGAAGAAAATGAGCAACGGTTAGAGAATATATTCAAAGAAATAGTGACAGAAAACTTCCCTAACTTGGTGAAGGAAGAAGGCATTCAAGTTCAAGAAGCACAGAGAGGCCCAAGTAAGAAGAACCCAAACAGGCCAACACCAAGAAACATAGTAATAAAATGCAAAAATTAAAGACATAGAGAGAATCCTAAAAGCAACAGGGGATAAGCAACGGGTTACCCACAAAGGAAGCCCCATAAGGCTCTTAGCTGACTTCTCACAAGAAACACTACAGGCCAGAAGGGAATCACATGAAGTAATCAAGGTCATGAAAAACAAGGATCTGAATCCAAGACTACTTTACCCAGCAAGACTATCATTCAAAATAGAAGGTCAAATAAAAAGCTTCCCAGACAAAAAAAAAGGTTCAGGGAATACATTAGCACCAAACAGCACTGCAAGAAATGTTAAAAGGACCACTGTAATTAGTAGAAGAACTAGGAAGAAAAATAGAACCAACTAAACCAAAATGGCAATACACAAGTACATATCAATAATCACCTTAAATGTAAATGTACTGAATGCTCTGATAAAAAGACACAGAGTAGCTGATTGGATAAGAAAGCTTGACTCATCTATGTTTTTTACAAGAGACACACCTCACAACAAAAGACTCACATAGGTTGAAAGTGAAGGGATGGAAAAAATCTTCCAAGCAAACAGAAAGGAAAAAAAAGCTGGGGTATCAATACTCATATTTGATAAAATACATTTCAAAATGAAGGCCATAACTAGAGACAAAGAAGGCCACTACATAATATTGAAAGGATCTATCCAACAGGAAGATATAACCTTGATAAACATATATGCACCCAATATAGGAGCACCAAAATATATTAAAAATCTTCTGGAGGACTTCCAAGGAGAAATCGACAACAATACAATCATAGCAGGGGACTTCAACACCCCGTTGACAGCACTGGATAGATCCTCTAGGCAAAAAATTAGCAAGGAAACAGAGACTCTAAATGAAGCACTAGACCAAATGGATTTAATAGATATCTACAGAGAATTACACCCCAAAACTACAGAATACACATTCTTCTCAAGTGCACATGGGACATTCTCAAAGATAGACCACATGATAGGACAAAACTAAATCTCTACAAGTTCAAGAAGATTGAAATCATATCAAGCATCTTCTCAGATCACAATGGCATGAAACTAGAAATCAATTGCAACAAGAACATGCAAAGACATTTCAACACATGGAGGCTAAATAGCATTTTATTAAACAATGAATGGGTTACTGAGGAGATCAAGGAATAAATTAAAAAATTCCTGGAAACCAAAGAAAATGAACACACAACAACACAAAATCTATGGGATGCAGCGAAAGCAGTTCTGAGAGGGAAGTTCATAGCACTACAGGCCTACCTCAAAAAACAAGAAAATTTTCTAATTGACTGTCTAACCTCACAACTTAAAGAATTAGAAAGCAAACAAAAAGAAAACCCCAGAGCAAGTAGAAGAAAGGAAATAGTAAATATCAGAGCAGAAATAAATGACATGGAGACCAAAAAAACAATTCAAGGGATCAATGAAACAAAGAGCTGGTTTTTCGAAAAGATAAACAACATTGATGGACCCTTAGCTAGACTCACCAAGAAACAAAGAGAGAGAACCCAAATACACAAAATCAGAAATGAAAGAGGAGAAGTAACAACCAACACCACGGAAATACAAAAGATTGTTAACAACTACTACGAACAACTATATGGCAACAAATTCGACAATCTAAGCGAAATGGACAAATTTCTAGAAACACACAGTCTCCCAAAACTATTCCCGGAAGAGATAGAAAACTTGAACAGACCAATAACAACTAAGGAAATTGAAGAGGTAATCAAGACTCTCCCAGCAAACAAAAGCCCAGGACCAGATGGCTTCACGGGGGAGTTTTACCGAACATTCAAAAAAGAACTAACACCCATTCTCCTCAAACTATTTCAAAAAATTCAAGAAGAAGGAAAACTTCCAAACACGTTCTATGAGGCCAGCTTAATTCTAATTCCCAAACCAGAAAAAGACACTATGAAGAAAGAAAACTACAGGCCAATATCCCTGATGAACACAGACGCCAAAATCCTGAACAAAATATTAGCAAATCGGATCCAGAAATACATCAAAAAAATTATTCACCATGACCAAGTGGGATTCATTCCAGGGATGCAAGGCTGGTACAATATTCGCAAATCAATAAACGTGATACACCACATAAACAAAATGAAGAATAAAAACCACATGATCATATCAATAGATGCTGAAAAAGCACTCGACAAAATCCAGCATCCATTTCTGATAAAAACGTTCAGCAAGGTAGGAATAGAGGGATCATATCTCAACATAATAAAGGCCATATATGAAAGACCTACAGCCAACATCATACTCAATGGACAGAAACTAAAAACATTTCCATTAAGAACAGGAACAAGACAGGGATGTCCACTTTCGCCACTCTTATTTAACATTGTACTGGAAGTCTTGGCCACAGCAATGAGACATGAAGAAAAAATAAAAGGGATCCAAATTGGAAAGGAGGAAGTGAAACATTCATTATTTGCAGATGACATGATATTGTACATAGAAAACCCTAAAGACTCCATCAAAAATCTACTAGACTTAATAAATGAATTTGGCAAAGTAGCAGGATACAAAATTAACGTCAAGAAATCGATGGCATTCTTGTACAATGATGAACTCACAGAAAGAGAAACTGAAAAAACAATCCCATTTACCATCGCGCCAAAAAAATTACGATACCTAGGAATAAACTTAACCAAAGAAGTAAAGGACCTATTCGCAGAAAACTACAGGTCATTGAAAAAAGAAATAGAGGAAGGTATAAAAAAGTGGAAGCACATACCCTGTTCATGGATTGGAAGAATTAACATCATTAAAATGTCCATACTACCCAAAGCAATCTATAGATTCAATGCAATCCCCATCAAAATACCAACGACATATTTCATAGAACTAGAACAAATACTTCAAAAGTTCATATGGAACCAAAAAAGACCCCAAATAGCCACAGCAATCTTGAAAAAGAAGAACAAAGTAGGTGGGATCACAATACCAGATATCAGGTTATACTACAAAGCGACTGTAACCAAAAGAGCCTGGTACTGGCACAAGAACAGGCATATAGACCAGTGGAACAGAACTGAAAACCCAGAAATGGACCCAAAGCAATGCGCTCAATTAATATTTGACAAATGTGACAGGAGCATACAGTGGAGAAAAGACAGCCTCTTTAATAAATGGTGTTGGGAAAATTGGACAGCTACATGCAAAATGATGAAACTAGACCATTAACTTACACTATAAACAAAAATTAACTCAAAATAGATAAAAGACTTAAATGTGACCCGTGAATCCATAAAAATTCTAGAGAAAAATGTAGGCAACAAAATTTCAGACATCATACGCAGCAGAATTTTCACTGTTACATCACCTAAGGCAACAGAAACAAAGGAAAAAATCAACACATAGGACTACATCAAACTAAAAAGCTCCTTCACAGCAAAAGAAACGATCATTAAAATAGAAAGGCAACCCACTGCATGGGAGAACATCATTGCCAATGATACATCAGATAAGGGGTTAATTTCCAATATATAGAGAGTGCTCATACACCTCAACAAAAGGAAGACAAAGAACCCAATTAAAAAGTGGGCAGAGGAGCTGAATAGACACCTCTACAAATAGGACATACAAATGGCCAAGACACATATGAAGAAATGCTCAACATCACTAATCATGAGAGATATGCAATTAAATTAAAACAACAATGAGGTTGCCCTGGCTGGTTTGGCTCAGCGGTTAGAGCGTTGGCCTGCTGTCCTGAGAGACCCGGGTTCGGTTCCCGCTAAGGGCATGTACCTCGGTTGCAGTTTGTCCCCGGCCCTGGTCGGTTGTGTGGGTGGCAGCCACTTGATGTGTCCCTTTCACGTCGATGTTTCTCTCTCTCTTTCTCTCTCTCCCTCCCACTCTACCTGAACAAAAAATGGAAAAATGTCCTCGGGTGAGGATTAAAAAACAAAACAAAACAACAACAACAATGAGGTATCACCTCACACCTGTCAGAATGGCCGCCATCAACAAATCATCAAACAACAAGTGCTGGCGAGGGTGTGGAGAAAAGGGGACTCTAGTATACTGCTGGTGGTAATGCAGACTGGTGCAGCCACTATGGAAAGCGATATGGTGTTACCTCAAAAAATTAAAAATTGAACTTCCATTTGACCCAGTGATCCTGCTTCTAGGAATATACCCTAAGAAGCCAGAAATACCAATCAGGAAGAATATATGTACCCCCATGTTTGTAGCAGCACTATTTACAATAGCTAAAGTCTGGAAACAGCCCAAGTGTCCATCAGTAGACGAATGCTAAAAGAGCAGTGGTACATATGCACAATGGAGTACTATGTAGCTGTAGGAAAGAAAGATCTCTTATCCTTTGAGATGACATGGAGGGACCTGGAAAGTATTATCCTAAGTGAAACAAGCAAAGCAGAAAAAGACAAATACCACATGATCTCACTTATATACGGAATATAATGAACATAACAGTCTGATGAATACGGTAGACCCAGAAACATGGAAGTAGGGCACAGACTGACATCCCTCAGAAGAGGGGTTGGGGGGTGGGAAGAGATAAACCACAGAACTTATATGCATGTATGCATAACCAATGGACATGGACAACAAAGCTGGGGACGGGGCAGGGGGGCCAGATGGGGGGAGGGTGTCAATGGGGTAAAAAAGGAGAAACATCTGTAACAAAAATAAATAAATTAATAAATAATTTTTTTAAAAAAGGAAGGAAGCTGAGGAACACATCCTGATCCCTAAGCCAAGACTAGATCAGGAAGTACGTACACAGAAAACATGTATGCATGTACGTAGGAAGTATACATGCAGTTAACAAGATGGTTTTAGCAGCTACAAGTACTAACAGATTTATGTAAAAAGCAAGGTATGATTTAACTGTTTTTAAAAACTAAAATTCTCATTTTATTCATTCTTTTTGAGTTAGTTTCTGAGAGAAAGGTCTTAATATACAATCTTATTAGAAAGAAATCTCAAGAAAAATTGAATAGTAGATAAAGCCTTGATATGGAGATTAAATAACTGGTGAACTTAGTTTATTTCTGCCAGTATCAAGCTGTATAAGAACTCTTGTCAACTATAAAGAAAATACTGGTTTATATTAACATTTAATGAGTATCTGCCTTGGTGAGAAGCTGGTAGGATCTAGAGATAAAAATTAAAAAGTCCCTGTCCCCCGGAAATACACAAACAATTGCAGCAAAATATAAATTAAAAACTGTGAGAAAAAGTACATGTCAATAAAAGAGTATATGATGACTATTTCCAGGAGAAGTAAGTTAGGTCATGATAAAGAAGGAGTCCCATGAAAAGGTTTTTTAATATGAAGATGTTGACAAAAGAGGAACATTTCAGACAAGGAGCCTAAGGTACTTTACTTCTTTTAGACTTAGTTTTGGGACTGCATAGAGCTGCTACTCACAGCTTTTCAAACTCTATTGATAGAGTTCTTTGCAAGCCAGTAGCTGGAGAAAAATTTCGTCAGGGAAGAGAAAGTTGAGTGAGCAATAAAGTTTCTTAGCCTCTCATTTCAACTTCAAACAGAGATATCTTAGAAAACTAAAAGGAATTCTATTCATTTGTAAAACATATTTATGAAAAAAAAAAAATCACTGGATTACATGCTCTCTAAGGTTCCTTATCTAACATTCTATAGAAAAGTCTCTAAATGTTATTGCATTCATTGGTACTATTTTGTTAATTTCCAGGAGAGAAACCACATTCTAGAAACTGCAACAGAGCTGTCAGTTTGGATGGGAAATAGTGGGAAAGGGAAGTGGTTGTCCTTGAAAGGGCAAAAGAATAAACAAAGGTATTAGATAAGGATAAAAAAATGTGCTAAAATGCAAAGTCAGAAAGGAACTGGAAATATATCGCAGACAAACTTTGCTTAAGACCAGATTTTGTCTCTGAAATGTCAATTAGAATATTCAAATAAAACAAAAAGTTATAATTATAAAATATGAATACATATAGGATATATTTATGGGAATATTTTATATAGGCTCCCATGATTTATACAAGTCTAATAGAAAAGAATGATGACATATTTAAATCTGTGGCCCATGCCCTCTGAAAGTAGGCCAGACAAAGGATAAGAAAAGCAATTGCTGGATGCAGTTTACAAAACCCACACAGAAGAAACATAGTGATGGGGGTATTTCTAAAATTTACTTTATTTATCATTTAATCTGATTTGGAAATTCAAACCTGTTAAATGAACGCCTCATATCACCTCACACAAATATTAAACTTCATTATAAGTTGGTTTCCCAGTGATCATAAATTGGTTTTTATGTACTTTAAAAATCATTTACAACATAGCTTACTCTGTCTAAACTCAACTGGCACTACTGTATTTTGCAGAAGACTAACTTTGTGACTTTGAAAATATTTCTTCACATTGTATTTTATATGATATCAATTTCATTGTGCATGAGAGGTGACTGAGAAACGTTTTGTTGGTTAAAAATATGACAATAAATAACTATCCTCCATGCAAGTTTCAAATAAGAATCAATCAAATCTTGTGTGGTGATATGCATATTTCCTGTCAATTCTAACTGGTTTTGCTCTTTTTTTCATTTTTTTTATTTATTTTTTTTATCCTCACCCGAGGACACTTTTTAATTCTTTGTTCAGATAGAGCAGGAGGGAGAGAGAGAGAGAGAAACATCGACGTGAAAGGGACACATCGAGTGGCTGCCACTCGCACGAGCAACCAGGGCCGGGGACAAACTGCAACCGAGGTACATGCCCTTAGCGGGAACCGAACCCAGGTCTCTCCGGACCGCAGGCCGACGCTTTAACCGCTGAGCCAAACCGGCCAGGGCTGGTTTGGCTCTTTCGAAGGTTAAAGTAGTTTAATGGTTTAAAGTGCATTGCAGTGAAGCTATGCAAAGTCAAAGGGTAGAGGATTAGAATTTCCTTTCCTTTCAGCTATTGCCATGTCTGTTTTCTATCCAAGCTGCCTCTGGCTGCCGTTTAACCCATGCTTTTATGGACAAGGTGGGTTGAAGACTTGAGGGCCATGGCTTCATTTTAACAAGGCGTCACAAGCACTTCCATACATAATTTGTCATAAATGTCAGAGATCATTAGATGTTCAAAACCTATAGGCAGAAGATGGTCATTATGACAGAAGTCATGTTTTAAAGGCAAAGGATGTTCTGTGGTATTTACTTAAGTGTGTTAGTATTACACCTGAGAGTATATCTGAGAAGATTCTAGTTTAAATCAAATCATCCTTTTGGTTGACTGCTTAAGAAGTAACACAAGATGAACCAGTTTTCCAAAGATACTCTATTTGGTTATTCTGGCCTAAAATTTATACCATATAATTCTTATTTTTTTCTTCTATGCTTAAGCACTAATTATGGATTTCCCAGGTTATTACGTTTTTTCTTTATTGATTTTAGAGAGGAAGGAAGAGGGAGAGAGAGATGGAAACATTGATGACAGAGAACATTGATTGGCCGCCTCCTACATGCCCCTTATTGGGAATTTGGCCCACAGTCTGGGCATGTGCCCTGACTGGGAATCAAACCGGCGATCTCTTGATGCAGGGGTCAATACTCAACCACTGAGCTGTACCAGTTGGTCAGGTCTTTTTTTTTTTTTTTCTTAATGAATTAATTTTAGAGATGAAGGAAAGAAAGAGAAAGAGAAAGAGAAAACATCCATTTGTTGTTCCACTTGTATATGTATTCATTGGTTACTTCTTCTCTGTGCCTTGACCAGAAAGTGAACCCACACCCTTGGTGTATCAGGGCAGTGCTCTAACTGAGTTACCCAGCCAGGGCTCCCAGGTCTTATTTCTGAGAAGAATTAGTAAAAACAAAATTAAGTAAAAACATAAATTTCTATATCTAGTCATATCTTTGAAATTTCTATATCTAGTCATATATTTAAAATGGTATAAAGTGATAAGAGCTATCGATGAATTTAAAAATGTTATCTAACAGAAGTATCAAACGAAATGAAAATATTAGATTAGATTCAACTATGCTTCTAATTTTTTGTTCACTTAAATTTTAATATTCTGTTCACTCTTTTGCCCTGTTTACATTATGCCATTTTATACTAAATTATTTTGACAGGTCTGAGGAGCTAAAATATAAAAGCAAGACTCAATCCTGCCATATTTCCATTAGACAACTCCAGCAGAATTAGTGAGATAAGTATTAGTGTTAAATAAAGAGGCCCACCATTTCTCAAAACCTTCTTGTTCTTAAAATCATGAGTTTAGCAACAAGAAGTCTTGGGACTAAACTAGTCAGATATGTATTTCTATTAAAATTCATGATCATGAAGATAGAAGCATGCGTGAGACTGGTTGGAAATAGAGAGACTCTCGTGCTGCACTGGTGGAAGTGTATTGTTGAATGTCTGAGCATTTGGAGCATACGTAGAATATGCATGGTGATCTCCTAATACAGGCAATAAATGATGTAGAGCTGGAGGAAGATGCTGATGGTAGCTGTGAGGCTCCATCTATCCACATACCTGTGGGAATACCAACTCCTTAAAACTTAAACTTCTCGTGAACATAAAATTCCTCACTAATGCTGCTGATAATTTTATCTCACAGAAGATACAAGGAACAACAAGAATTGTTACATCTGAACTTCACTTTGATCTATAAGGAATAATTGTTTAATGAACTGAAAATGGCAGCAACCTGGTGAGAAATTAAGACATTGTATAGTTAGAATTTAGTGTAGCTGCAAGCAATGGAAAACCCAAATTAATTGGTTTCATGCATAAGATTTGATTCTTTACTGAAAAAGTCCAGAGGTCAGCTCTCTAGGGTTAGTGTAGCAATAACATAAATTAGTGCAGATTCCAGACTCCTTTTGGCCTTTTTAAAAAAAAAAAAAATGTGTTTTTATTCATTTCAGAGAGAGGAAGGGACAGGTAGAGAGAGAGAGAGAGAAACATCCATTGGCTACCTCCTGCACACCCCCTACTGGGGATTGAGCCCACATCCTGTGCATGTGCCCTGATCTGACTGGGAATCAAACAGGCAACCTTCTGGTGCATTGGCTGACACTCAACTAACTGAACCACTCAGGCTGGGCTCCTTTCAGCCTTTTGTTCAGAATAGAATGGGTTAAGAGCATGGATACAGAATCCAATTTTACCACTTCCTCCGTGTTTAATCTTTGGCAAGTCTCTGCTTCTCTCTGCCTCCATGTCTATAGATTTATAATCACTAACTATAAATTGCTTTAATTGAAATTGTTCATTGGAACTATGAATTGTAATTTGTAACAACTACTGAAAAGTAACAGTAGCTTACATTTAAGGAGTGCTTTTCATGTCCAGGCAATATTCTCAACCCTTTACTTGCTAAGTAAGATATGTATTATAAAATGCAGCATTGAACATTATTAGCCCAGGCAATGTGGTTACATGATCTCTGCTCTTAAGTACTATTTAGAGATGAGGAAGCTGATAGCTCTACCTCATATAATTGTTATAAAATATGTATAAGTTAATATATGCCAAGTGTGAAGAAAAATTCCTGGTACCCATAAATACAATGTATATTGCTGGCCATTATCATTTCTACTTCTTTTCTGATGTGCCCCTAGTTAGCAGAGTCTAAGACAGCTGTGAGTGCTCCAGTCATTTCATCCTTATTAGAGCAGAAGATTATGTCACCTTCCTCTATGGACACTTCCTATGTAGGTATAATCCCCACTTATATCCAAAAGGCAAAATCTAGGCTAGAGAGGCTGAGAAATGTGGTCTTTATTCTGTATTCTGATAAAATTTGTGGAGCTTACCACTCAGGAAAGAAAGGAAAATTAGACATTGGGAAGACACAGCTAATCATTACTGCCATATGTCATCTAGGACTTCATAAAAGTGTAAAAAAAAATCTATGAGAGTCATACAGAGACATGTACCAAGAAGAGAAAGTCAAAGATGAGGTAAAGTTTTAAGGATAATACTGGAAACAGTATGTACTTTAGTTCTACTATGTATATAAAGATGAACAAATATGGAAAACCACTTGATTTGGGGAGTTGAAAGTGAAACAGAATCACTCATCTCTTAGTCTTCATCTTGAACCTCCACTGCAGAGTCTTTGTATTGAGAAATGTGTAACAAGCCCCCTGAGAGTTACTCCTGCCTGCTGTGACTCTCCTGAACTGTGCTTTGCACATACTGCTTCTACTGCCTAGAATAGCTTCCCTCTTCTTCACTCAACAAACTGCTACTTGACCTTCAAGAACTAGTCCAATCAACAATCTTAGAAAGCTCAGAGAGAGTGGGAGAGTTTTAAGAAGACACATCTGTCATATGGGTGAGATAAGGCCAGCTGAGGGTAGCCAGGTGGACCAGACTCAGAATTTTAGTTTGATATGTTAGAGCTCCTCCTAAGCAAGGTCGCAGGAAGAGATAGATCTAGCCCATGAGTAAATGCAAATGGGGACAAAGGGGAAACAAAGTCACATATCAAGTCCAGTGGTATGAAAACAGAGGTTAACTAATGGTTCACATTAGTTTGGAAATGTTACAAAAACAGCAATTTTATTTAATGTGAGCTTTAATAACGAAGTTAATATGAGCTTTAGTGATTTCCACAAATCATTTGAGTGTCTTAAAAATGTCTTTGGTTATCTTAAGCTATCTTTTCTAGTTACCAGCTTCCGTTTCCTAAGCAGTAAGTGGAATTTCAGGGAAAGGTATTACAATTAAGTAAGACGATACATATTAAGTACCCTGTTTTGTTTCTGGCACAAAGTATTTGCTCAAAACCATGTAGATTTAAAATTCATAAACGGGTTCAATACCATGCCTAATATAAAGAGTTGTGATTAATCTAGTGCCCCAATTTTCAAAAAGAAAATGGTTTTATGTCTACTTGAATCACTTGCATACCCATAGTTGAAATCCCTGTGCTTCCTGTCACTTCGCTCCCATCAAGGTCCTTCTTCTGACCTCTCCGTCTCTGCCAGTATCTTCACCTTCTCTAAGTTACCCAGGCTCAAATATTTAAAGACCTATTTGAATCTCTCTTCCTCATCATTGCATCCATTCACTTGTCAAGGTATGTAGATCCTAAATGCTCTGTGTCACTCACATCCATTCCCATTAAAAAAGTTCAAATCCTCATTTCTTCTCTCTCGGACTGTATAAAACCAACCTAGCTGCCCCTTCACCTTTTGTGCTTCCCTGCGCTAATGCATCCTCCAGAATTCTCCCCGTTGGATTTCAACTCATTTACTTTAACACATCGTTTCACCCTGTCACTATCACTCAACATCCTAATTCTGTCATCTACAACTTATTATCCTTCCCTCACTGTAGCCACCACCCTTACTTTCTAAATCATTATCCAAATCACAGCGTTTAAAACATGCAAATAGCTCTACCAACACAATTGGTAACCATTTCCAAAGTTGATATCAATTCAGACAAATTTAATAAAAAAAACTTTTTTTCTTCCATCTCCAGTGTGGTACAGTGTGGTAAAAGCATTTCAGTCTTATCAAGCATAGAGCCCTGGTTAGAAATTCCAGTTTTTCATGTAATAGTAATTTGAAAAGGAATTTTAAGTCCACTGAGCAGACAAAATGATAACATATAATATATAATCTTTACTATTAATTAATAAAATTAGAAGAAAGTCAATCAAGCTTAGTTTTCAGAATATGTGAGTGTTCAATACATTTTTAAAAAATTAAGCATCATGCTAAGTCTTCGGAGATACAAAGATTAAAAAGCAGCTCCTCTTCTCAGAAAACTTACAGTCCAGTTGAGAGGGACAGTAGATGTGATAAGAAAAGTTCATAAATATTTTTGGAACGCTGAATGTGATAAGTTTCAGTGAAATGCAATAAAATAAGGAGAGATCGCGTGTCCCGAGAGTGGGGCCTAGTTGATCTTGAAACTGATTTGCGGGCAGTGGGGACTCAGCAAGTGTTTTAAAGAAAGAGTTCAATGATTACAGCTAGACTTTAGTAAGGCTCAGCAGTTAGCAACATGCAGGTTATATTGCAGGTTTAGGGAGAGAAAGCCAGATAAAAAGACATAAAAATGACTTTTCTATCTTACTTGACTTTTATGATGCATTTGAAACCATTGACTGCTGCTTCTTTCTTGTTCTTACTTCCTTCTTTTTCTTCAAATTACCTCTCTCTTGAGATCTTCTCCAAAATCTTTTGTTATTTCTCAGTCTTATTTCTGACTTCCTTTTCTCTACTCCTGTCTTAACTATTGATGTTTCTTAAGTTCTGTCGTATCCCTCTTCCATATCATTCCATTACACCCTTAAGTGATTTTATGTAGACTCAAGACCACAAATCCTGCATTGGTCTTGGCAATTCCCAAAACTAAATTTCTTTGAAGGACTCCTCTTGAACTAGAGGTTAATATTTACTTGCCTCCTAAACTTCTACAAGTGAATATTCAGTACATCCAGCTAAAGTCAAGTTAGTCATCATCTTTGAAATGAACGCTCACTGATTCATTCATTATTCAGCAAATGGTTTTTGAGCCTATGCTATGTACAAAGTATTCTTATAGGCATTTGGCTTCACCAGTGAACAAAGACTTGGATCTTTGTAGAACTCATATTGAGTTCACCCTGGCAATGGATTTTCAGTATTGTGATTCTGATCTTGACATCACCCCCTCCACCAACTCTTCCCAATCTTTCAGTTACTCTCTGATGTAACTTGCAAAATAAAATTTAAGCTTCTTAAAATAACATTTAAAAAACAAAAGAGACTAGTGATCCAGCTCATGCTTACCTATGAGGGTCATTTTTGCCATAGTTTGCAATTTATATAATTTATAATTCATCGCACGAGCAGTGCTGTAGCTCGCCCCCCACAGTGGCTCTTGCTGCTCCCTGCATCTGGAAAGCTTTCTCCTCCTCACCCGTGCCCCTTCCAGCTAATGCCTACTCAGTCTTTGAAATGCAGCCAGAGTGTCAGCTCTTCCATGATCATGCTTCCATTTCCCTAGGATAGATTAAGTGACCTTCTCTATATTACTATGAACATTTTATTTGCCCCTTTCATAGCACTTATTCAAATCTTTTATAAATATTTACTTTTTAAAAAATCTCGGTCCAAGTAATTTCTAAGCTAATGAAATATGGGGACTTTGTTGTTATTCTTTGACTCCCTGTGCCAGTTATCATGTTAATGCTTCTTGGTTCCAAACCCATTTTTCTTTGCCCTGCTTTGTAATATTATATCTTGACCCTGAAAACATTTCTCCTTTGCCAGCTGACTTGTCATGAGACTTTGTTGGAAGAGGGAACTGGAGAAATAAAAAACAAAAAACAAAAAAAAGCAAAAAAAAAAAAAAAAAAACTCCCTTCAAAACCAGACCTTTTATAGGGACAAGTCCACCTATACCCCTCAGCACGTTTTTCAGCCATTTGACAAGCCTTTTGTAGGAACCAGCTCTGGCCTAACGAAATCCTCCAGCAGACTTCTCAGTCCCTCAACAGGACATTCCTAAGGAGGAGGTACAACCCACCCCACCCTAGAGCATTTTTCTCAGTCCCACGTGGGTCATTCTTAGGGACCAGCTAGGCTCACTTTTCAAAGTTAATTATCTTAGCCTCAAAATATTGGCTCTATTCAGATTGCATAAAACTTTAAAAAGTTTTAGGTACTACTAAATAGGTACTACTGACGATGCATACTAGACATGTGAATGCTCACCTTGCAAGCAACATTACATCATTTCAGAGAAAAGTTAACATAACTTTAAATCTCAAATATAAAAATAATAACTAACATGTTAGAACTTTACTACATGCCATACAATGTCATGAATGAAATACTATATGGATTATTTACTTAAGCCTCATAACTGCCATGAGAAGTACAGTTCTAGCCATGACTGTTGGAAATGCACATCCTCACCTGCACTTGTTTGATGATTTGTTGATGGTGGCCTTTCTGGCAGGTGTGAGGTGATATCTCATAGTTCTTTTAATTTCATCTCTCTGATGATTAGTGATGTTGAGCATTTTTTCTTGTCTCTTGACCATTTGTGTGTCCTGTTTTGAGAGGTGTCTATTTAGGCCCTCTGCTCATTATTAAATTGGATTGTCTGTCTTCCTTTTATTGAGTTATATGAGTACTCTATATATTTTGGAAATTATCCCCTTATTAGATATATCATCGCACCCTTGTGTTCATAGCTGTGCTATTTACAATAGATAAGATCCGGAAACAGCCCAAATGCCCATCAGTAGATGAGTGGATAAAAAAGCTGTGTTACATATACACAATGGAATACTATGCAGCTATAAGAAGGAAGGATTTGTTACCCTTTGCAAAGGCATGGAGGGACCTGGAGAGTATTAAGCTAAGCAAAATAAGCCAATCAGAGAAAGACAAATATCACATGATCTCACTTATTGGTGGAATACAATGAACAAAATGAACTGATAAAAAAAAAAAAATAGATCCAGAAACATAGAAGTAGGGAACAGACTGACAAACCTCAGAGGAAAGTGGGGTGGGGAGGCAGAAAGAGATAAACCGAAGAATTGAGGAGGGTGTCAAAGGATAAAAAAGAAGGGACATCTGTAATTTTAAAAAATTTAAAAATTAAGTATTAAAGAAAATTTACTTTTTCTCTAATGTTGGGAACAAATAGAACCTCAATTCTGTATTGCCTGTGAGTCCTTCTTCTTTCTCCACTTTACTCCTCGTGCCACTGCAACTTCTAGAGGCTACCAAGGAGTTTGCATTTTGGGACCAACTGTAGGAAGAAGTAGCATTATTCTTTCTGCTGGGATCACGCTTGGTTTTAGAAGAATTCAAAATTAACTTTTATAAAGAAGAATACATGAAAACTTCAGTGCTGTGTTACTATCCCAATTAAAATGCTATAGTAGAGAGATCTGCCGTTTTACAATATAAGTAGAAATAATAATAGCTAATAGCTATAAAGAATTTATATAGCTTCCCATTGAACTGTGGATTAAATCTAATCTTTTTAAAGTGAATTTTTGGCTCTTGAACCACTTCTCAAAATCATTTTGAGCTGTTTTCCTACTTGTTTCTTATGTTTCCGTTGTAGTGATTATTTCTTTTTCCATCAGTTTCTAGACTATTCCAAGTTCTTTCCTATTTCATGAACTTACCATACATCTGTTCTTCCTTCCTAGAAAGTTTATTCTTTTATTCTTCTCTTGCCTGCTTCTTCTCATCTTTCATCTCACTTCTGAAGATAAATTTTCCCCCAAGCACCTTATCTGGAGTAGATTCTCTCAATATTTGTTTTTCATAACACTCTCTTAAATTACTTCATAGCATTTATCAAAATTGATTCATTTTGTATGTTTATTCATTTAATATTAAATCCTCTCTCTTTAATCTCATATTTTATTTATTCATTCAACAATTGTAGTGGAAGAAAGAGAGGGATAAGACTCAGAGAGATCTGCAAAGTCAATTACTTTTAACATGATATGTTTGTTCAAGTCTGTTCCAGCTCCGTGGTGTTGTGTGACACATTATCTCATAACTACATGCTTAAAATAACAACCACTGTATTACATTTCATGATTGTGTGGGTCAGGAATTTAAATGGAGCCTGGCTAAGTGATTCATGTTTCCATGTGGCATGGGTGATGATTGGGCTGGTCATTAGAGTCTAAGATGGTTCCACTCATATGTGTAGCACCTTGTTGAGGATGGAAGGAAGGCAGGGTTTAGTTGGAAATCTTCACTGGGTCCTCCTAAAATGGAGGACTCCAGTTAGTCAGACATTTTTTTTTTTTTTGTCTTAATATAGTCAGACTTTTTTATGGCAGCTCACGGCTCCTAGAGTAAATGTTCTAGTCTAGCAATTGAGACAAAAGCTGTATGGCCTTTTATGAATAGCCTCAGAACTCCTAGAGTGTCATTTCCAGAATATTCTATTATTCATAGTAGTTGCATGCCCACCCAGATTGAAAGGGAAGGAATATCGACCCCACTTCTCCATTGAAAAGTGTTAAGGAATTTGCAACCATGTGTTAAAACCTCAATGATATTCACACTCTCTGATACTGTGCTAATTGAGTTTGGTATAAACAAGGATTAGAAATCATAGCCCTACCCTTAAGGGACATACAAGAATAATGAGAAACTGTTTTATAACAGTATGGTGAAATAAAAAAATATATATATGTATATATATATATATATATATGTATACCGCAGAATACACATGATTACATGCATATTGCATGAACATGTCTTCCTCTCTTGTCTACCTGTAAAATCGTATTTATCTTTTAGATTCCAGATTAAATATCAAAAAAACTTATAATTTGAAGTTTTCTCCAAATCTATCATTCATAACATATCTACCCTTTTCTACACTCCTAGAATACTATAAGTATATTTACTATAGGACTTAACATGTGTATTCATAATTCCATGTTTCTTCTTTTAGAATATATATGCCTAAAAATCACGGTGCAATGTTTTGATGTGGTACACAGTAAACATTCAATAAAATGGATATTAAATAATGAGAACTTCTTATTTTTTTAAATTAATTAATTTATTTTTGTTACAGATGTTTCTCCTTTTTCCCCCACTGATTCACCCCTCCCCCTCTTCCCCGCCCTGTCCCCAGCTTTGTTGTCCATGTCCATTGTTCATGCATACATGCATATAGGTTCTATGGTTTATCTCTCCCCCATCACCCCCTCTTCTGGGGAATGTGAGTCTGTACCCCACTTCCACATCTCTGGAACTACCCCATTCCTCAGACTGTTATGTTCATTATAGTCCACAGATAAGTGAGATCATATGATACTTGTCTTTCTCTGTTTGGCTTGTATTGCACAGGACAATACTCTCCAGGTCCATCCATGTTGTCTCAAAGGATAAGAGATTTTTCTTTCTTACAGGTGCATAGTACTCCATTGTGTATATGTACCACTGCTTTTTTTATCCACTCGTCTACTGATGGACACTTGGGCTGTTTCCAGATCTTAGCTATTGTAAATAGTGCTGCTACGAACATGAGGGTACATATATTCTTTCTGATTGGTGTTTCAGGCTTCCTAGGGTATATTCCTAGAAGTGGTCAAATGGCAGTTCAATTTTTAAGTTTTTGAGATAACACCATATTGTTTTCCATAGTGGCTGCACCAGTCTGCATTCTCACCAGCAGTATACTAGAGTCCCCTTTTCTTTACACCCTCGCCAACACTTGTTTGATAATTTGTTGATGGCGACCATTCTGACAGGTGTGAGGTTATACCTCATTTTTGTTCTAATTTGCATCTCTGATGATCAGAGATGTTGAGCATTTCTTCATATGTCTCTTAGCCATTGATTGGTATGTCCTGTTTGGAGAGGTGTCTATTTAGTTCCTCTGCCATTTCTTAATTGGGTTCTTTGTCTTCCTCTTGTTTTGTTGTATGAGCACTCTATATATATTGGGAATTAACCCCTTATCTGATATATCATTGGCAATTATGCTCTCCCATACAGTCGGTTGCCTTTCCATTTTGATGACTGTATCTTTTGCTGTGCAGAAGCTTTTGAGTTTGATGTAGTCCCATGTGTTCATTGACTCCTCTGTTTCTGTTGCCTTAGGTGATATATCAGTGAAAATTCTACTGAGTATGTCTGAAATTTTGATGCCTACATTTTGTTCTAGGATTTTTATAGATTTGAGTCAAATTTAACACTTTCATCTGTTTTGAGTTTATTCTTGTCTATGGTGTAAGTTGATGGTCTAGTTTTATTTGTTTGCATATAGCTGTCCAATGGTTTTCCCAACACCATTTATTAAAGAGGCTGTCTTTACTCCACTGTATGTTCTTGCCACCTTTGTCAAATATTAATTGAGCATATTGTCTTGGGTCCATTTCTGGGTTCTCTGTTCTGTTCCCAGTGGTCTATATGCCTGTTCTTGTGCCAGTACCAGGTTGTTTGATTACAGTGGCTTTGTAGTATAACCTGAAATCTGGTAATGTGATCCCTCCTTCTTTGTTCTTCTGTTTCAAGATTGCTGTGGCTATTCAAGGTCTTCTTTGGTTCCATATGAACTTTTGAAGTATTTGTTCTAGTTCTGTGAAGTATGTTGTTGATATATTGATGGGGATTGCATTGAATCTATAGATTGCTTTGGGTAGAATGGACATTTTAATCATGTTAATTCTTCCAATCCATGAACAAGGTATGTGCTTCCACTTTTTTATATCTTCCTCTATTTCCTTTTTCAATGACCTGTAGTTTTCTGCGAATAGGTCCTTTATTTCTTTGGTTAAGTTTATTCCTAGGTATTTTAATTTTTTTGCTGCGATGGTAAATGAGATTGTTTTTGTAGTTTCTCTTTCTGTGAGTTCATCACTGGTGTATGAGAATGCCATCAATTTCTTGACGTTAATTTTGTATTCTGCTACTTTGCCAAATTCATTTACTAAGTCTAGTAAATTTTTGATGGAGTCTTTAGGGTTTTCTACGTATAGTATCATGTCATCTGTGAATAATTACAGTTTCACTTCCTCCTTTCCCATTTGGATACCTTTATTTTTTCTTCCTGTCTGATTGCTGTGGCTAAGACTTCCAGTACTATGTTAAATAAGAGTGGTGAAAGTGGGCATTCTTGTCTTGTTCCTGTTCTTAAGGGAAATGCTTTTAATTTTTGCCCATTGAGTATAATGTTGGCTGTAGGTCTTTCATTTATTATATTGAGATATGATCCCTCTATTCCCAGATTGCTGAGCGTTTTTATCAGAAATAGGTGCTGGATTTTGTCAAACGCTTTTTCAGCATCTATTGATTTAATCATGTGGTTTTTATCTTTCATTTTGTTTACGTGGTTTATCACATTTATTGATTTGTGAATATTGTACCAGCCTTGCATCCCTGGGATCAATCCCACTTGGTCATAGTGAATACTTATTTTGATGTATTGCTGGATTTGATTTGCTAGTATTTTGTTCAGGATTTTGGCATCTATATTCATCAGGGATATTGGTCTGTAGTTACTTTCTTTGTAGTGTCTTTTCCTGGTTTTGGAATTAGAATTATGCTGGCCTCATAAAACAAATTTGGAAGTCTTCCTTCTTCTTGAATGTTTGAAATAGTTTGAGGAGAATGGGTATTAGTACTTCTTTGAATGTTTGTTAAAATTTTCCCGTGAAGGTGTCCGGGCCTGGGCTTTTGTTTGCTGGGAGAGTCTTGATTACATCTTCTATTTCTTTTGTTGTTATTGTTCTGTTCAAGTTTTTCATCTCTTCCCGGTTCAGTTTTGGGAGACTATGCGTTTCTAAAAATTTGTCCATTTTGCTTAGATTGTGAGTTTGTTGCCGTATAATTGTTCATAATATTTGTTAACAATCCTTTGTATTTCTGTGATGTCAGTTATTCTTTCTCCTCTTTCATTTCTAATTTTGTGTATTTGGGTTCTCTCTCTTTGTTTCTTGGTGAGTTTAGCTAAGGGTCCATCAATCTTGTTTATCTTTTCAAAGAACCAGCTTTTTGTTTCATTGATCCTTTGAATTGTTTTTTTGGTCTCTATGTCATTTATTTCTGCTCTGATCTTTACTATTTTCTTCTTTCTACTTGCTCGGGGGTTTTCTTTTTGTTTGCTTTCTAGTTCTTTAAGTTGTGAGGTTAGATAGTGTATTAGAATTTTTTCTTGTGTCTTGATGTAAGCCTGTAGTGCTATGAAGTTCTCTCTCAGAACTGCTTTTGCTGCATCCCATGGATTTTGTGTTGTTGTGTGTTCATTTTCTTTGGTTTCCAGGAAGTTTTTAATTTCTTCCTTGATCTCTTCGGTAACCCATTCATTGTTTAATAGCATGCTATTTAGCTTCCATGTGTTCAAATGTCTTTGCATGTTCTTGTTGCAATTGATTTCTAGTTGCATGCCATTGTGATCTGAGAAGATGCTTGATATGATTTCAAACTTCTTGAACTTGTAGAGACTTATTTTGTGCCCTAACATGTGGTCTATCTTTAAGAATGTCCCATGTGCATTTGAGAGGAATGTGAATTCCGCAGTTTTGGGGTGTAATTCTCTGTAGATATCTATTAAATCCATTTGGTCTAGTGCTTCCTTTAGAGTCTGTGTTTCCTTGATAATTTTTCGTCTAGAGGATATATTCAGTGGTGTGAACGGGGTATTAAAGTCCCCTGCTATGATTGTATTGCTGTTGATTTCTCCTTTTAAGTCCTCCGAAAGATTTTTAATATATGTTGGTGCTCTTATATTGGGTGCATATGTTTAGCAAGGTTATATATTCCTGTTGGATAGATCCTTTCAATATTATGTAGTGGCCTTCTTTGTCTCTCGTTATGACCTTAATTTTGAAATCTACTTTATCTGATATGAGTATTGCTACCTCAGCTTTTTTTCCCTTTCTGTTTGCTTGAAAAAAATTTTTTTAATCTCTTTACTTTCAACCTATGTGAGTCTTTTGTTGTGAGGTGGGTTTCTTGTAAACAACATATATGCTTTTTTATCCAGTAAACTACTCTGTATCTTTTTATCAAAGCATTAAAATCATTCACATGTAAGGTGATAATTTATATGTACTTACTTATTGCCATTTTTGTTTAGTGTGCTTCTATTTTTATTCCTATTTCTTCTACTAATTACAGCAGTCCTTTTAGCATATCTTGCAGTGCTAGTTTGGTGTTAATATATTACCTTAGACTTTTTTTTTGTCTGGGAAGCTCTTTATTTGACCTTCTATTTTGAATGATAGACTTGCTGGATAGAGTAGTCTTGGATTCAGATCCTTGTTTTTCATGACCTTGATTACTTCATGCCACTCCCTTCTGGCCTATAGTATTTCTGTTGAGAAGTTAGCTGAGAGCCTTATGGGGTTTCGTTTGCAGGTAACTTGATGCTTATCTCTTGCTGCCTTTAGGATACCCTCTTTGTCTTTATTTTTTGTCATTTTAATTACTATGTGTCTTGGTGTAGGCCTGTTTGGGTTCTTCTTACTCGGTGCTCCCTGTGCTTCTTAAATTTGAATACCTTCTTCCTTCACCAAGTTAGGAAAGTTTTCTGTCACTATTTCTTCAACTATATTCTCTAACCCTTGCCCATTTTCTTCCTCTTCGGGGACTCCTAAGATGTGAATGTTATTGCATTTTCAGTTGTCCCACAGTTCTCTTAAGCTGTCTTCCTGTTTTAATTTTTTTTTTCTTTTGGTATTCTGATTGGTTGATTTTTTCTACCCTATCTTCTAATTCACTGATCCAGTCCTCAGCTTTCTCTACTCTGCTTGTCTGTCCTTCCAATGTGTTTGTAATTTCTGCTATGTCATTCTTCATTTCCACTTGGTTGGTTTTCAGTGTTTCTATATCTTTACTCATGGCACCGATGTCCTTACTCATGCTGTTGAGCTTCCTCAAGATCATGGCTCTGAACTCTACTTCTGATAATTTGCTTAGCTGCATTTCATTTATCTTATCTTCGATAGAGTTCTCTTGTTCTTTCATTTGGGATTTGTTTCTTTGTTTCACCATTTTGGCTATCTCAGTGGGTTTTGGATCCTGCCAAATTTTCCCTGTGAATGGTGGTGTTCTGCTGTTTGTGGCTGTGGCTTCCTCTACTGTGTTTGAATGAGCCTGGGTGGGCCCACATTAACAACACTGTCAAGTCTTATGTTCCTGGGTAAATTTGCCAGCCCAGGAAAGGTTCAGTTATCCTCTAGCTTTTTTCTGGTGGCTAGTAGTCTCAGTTATTCAGTGTCTTGGAATGTAGCCTTGGTGTTCTGCATAAGAGGATTCCAGAGGGTGTGATAGATGCTGGTTGTAAATGATCCTCAATTTGCATTTCTTTGCTCACCTGGGAAAGGCTGAATCTCAGAGGGCGGGGAGGCTGCTGCTTTTACCCACAGCTCTGGGAAGGTGCACACTGGCCACTGTCCTTTTTGGCCTCAACTTAGTAAAAACTCTTAGTGCCCTCTAGATTCCTGTTGTACCCACAGAGTTCCAGCCCAGTCTGTCCTCCCTCTGCTGTATCCCCCAGGTGAGTGGCTGTGGCTATTTTAGTGCTCTGTCCTAGCTCTCTGTGTTGTGGAGCAGGCTTGGTCTTTATTCCCTAAGGGCGCTGCTCACAGCTAAGACTGCTGCTGTCCATGGGATCCCATCCCGCCACCCTCTTGCGCCTCTGTAGATCCTACCAGTGTCCTTGGTTATATGGCCCTGTCCTGCTGCTTTTCTGTTGCTTTTTTCTGAGGATTTGTCTTTATTTTAGTTGTAATTCCTGTTCAATCCTGGAGGATCATCTGAGTAGTTTCTATTCACTCCGCCTCCATTTTCACATCCTCTATACCTATCTTGTGCGCAGTTGGGTCACACAGGCCTTTCTCGTGCCCTAGCACCCTGCAGGTCCAGTGAGTAACTGGATGGCACAGTCCTTGCTGTGTCGCTCACGCCTCTCTGGTGCCCCCCGCACCCCGCAGGTAACTGGATTGTACAGTCTCTGCTGGGTCGCACAGGCCTCTCTAGTGCCCCAGGACTCTGCAGTTCTGGCGGGCAGGCAGCTGGTGGCACCAGTCTCTCTAGGGCTCTGGATTCCCACTGCTATTGTGGGCTACTGGACCTCACAGGCCTCTGTGGAGCCCCAGGTCCCGCTGCTGGTGGCTGGGGAGTGCTGCTGCCCCACGGGGCTCAACTGCTGCTCAGCTGTTGCTCTAGTTTTGGGGGATGGGTCTCAGCTGCTGGTCTGTGCTTCTGTTGTCTGGGGATGGATGTCTGCTCCCAAGCCGGTGTTGCTGGGGGTATATCTTGATTCTGATAGGGCTGCCACTGTGGGGGATGTTGCTGGGCTTAGGGCTGTCTGTGGTTTCTGCGTGCAGCACTTTGGGAGACCCACTACTGTGCACTGGTCTGTGTTGACACAGAGTGTCCTCTGGTCTGATGATGCGAGGTGTGCTAGTGGGCTCAGTTTGCTGGGCCCTAGCTGCTCCCACTGCCTCCTCCCAGGGAAGACCCTGGATCTTCCAAAATTGTGGCACCTCCCTGCGGAGCACGGAGAAGCACCCTGAAGGGCCACTTACCGTGGTAGCCGGGTGCTCCTATCCACAGCACAGGAACCTTCTTCTCCATGGTTCTGCACTGCTGGGGTTTAGTCGCCCACCTTCACATCCACTCACACTCTCTCACACACCCTCACCCTCCCTCCAGTCCTGCCCGCAGCCATCTTCCTGGGATAACTTCTTTAAATAGAAAATTTTAACCATGTGTTTAGCACAGAAAATTCTAACCATGAGTTAAACAGATTTTTGTGATCTAGGAAATCAATTTATAATAGCATTTCTTCATGGAAATCCATTTAAAGTTCTAAATTAACAAGTTGGAAATAAACATTTTGAACTCTATTATTTTTTAATTTATATTTATGTGTATTTCATCTGGAAGAATTAGGAGTTCTACATTTGCTTGCACATTCTTGGGGACTTCCAGGAAAACTATGGAATATTTTAGCCTCCAATAGTGGATAAGGGCATAGATTTCAGAGTCAGACTGTCTTCATTCAAATCTGTTCTTTAACAATTACAAACTTTGTATTTTTGACTTTTTAAAATTCTTAGTTTGTCCATCTGCAAAGTGAAAGTAATAGTAACTATTTCATAGGGCTGTTGTAAAACATAAATGATATTATTCAGGTAAAACCCTTAGAGTTATAACTGGCACATGTAAGCACTTATCAAAGATATTCCATGGTTCTTTGTATTTCAATCAGAAGAATTAGCATACTTAAGATTATGTCGAACATCAGTCTTTCTATATTTTGAGTGTTTAGAAGTCAGTAAACTTGTCTCATGCAACTTGCTATCCCTTATACCATTTTAATAATGCTATAAATTATAATTTGCATTTTGGTTTATAGAATAGTTTCATGTTTATTATTTATACCTTTTCTAAAGACATCTTAAAGCAGGGGGCAGTCAGGACATTGACCCTCTCTGAACTTGATCTGGGTATAAAATTGCCCATTCAAAAATAATAACCTGGTTGGAAACCTATATTAAACACGTTTTAAGGTAACTTCTGAAGTTCTACAATTCAGGAAATTATTTGAATTTTAAATAGGATATTCACTGTAATAAAATATACATACTGAAAGGAAACAAATAATAATGTCAGCTCAATTAATTTTTACATTTTCAACACGTATAACCAGAATCCATATGAGTACTGATAAAGTTATATTTATAATAAAAATATTTATTTATACCATAACATCTCAAATATGAAATTATTTTTGTTTTGGCATTTATATTTTAAAGTCAAAGAAAAATGTTTTTCAATGATAAAATGACTTAAATTACCAAAATGGTAAGTATATCTACACCTTCAAAATTTTGCCTTACACATGACTGAAAGTGTTTTGAGTGAGGAATAAGTATTTTCTTTAAAGGTCAATAATTAAAATTCTTTATAGTTTTATCACTTGTTATCTCGGAAGAAATATTTACCCTTTACTTAAGGCCTTATCAAATAAGCTGTCATCTATATAGTACATACATGATATATAAATAATGATAAAGTACATGTATATTCTTTACTCGAATTTTCAGTAATTAAATTAAGTCATTTCATTTTATTAATGGTGTTTTCCTAAAGGCTAATCACCAGCCATGATATTGAAAAAGTTAATAATAAAACTTAAGTGACACTTGGAAATTGTAGATGAGTCTCTCATGGTCATCCAAATTTTATTTCCCATCAAGACACCTACCTAAAAAATCTTCATGATTATAAAACACAAATATTTTGATATTTAGTGGGGGGAGTAAAAAAACCAACAACTATGTTTTCTTTTTTTAGCCTGCACTTGGTTAATTTCCTTCTCCTGTAGTGTGTAGATTCTGAAGATACCTCTTCAAACATGGCTTTCCTTTTCTCACAGAAGAGCAAATAAAGTAAAATTGTACTCAAAAAGACATTCTGCCTAGAAATTAGAACTTGAAAATGGAATAAACCGTGTTTGAGTCTGAATCCTAATTGATGAGCAGGTTCTCTATACAGCATATAAATCTTACAAAATGAACCATTTTTCTTCAGACTTAATTAAACAGCATGAAGTCCAGGAATAGTTTTCAGCCATGGATTTTAGCAGGTGTCTTATAGAAAGCATTAGGGAAAGACAGCGTATAGAAAATTGAGGAATGGTAGGTAGGTAGCCACTAATTAATAATAATAATAAAAAAGAGCTCCAAATAACTCTAAATATTTAGGCTTGATAGTTTAAATGTGCTCACAGGGGTGGCTATTAGCCTGTTTGAGAGCAGGCCAGTTCATTCAGGGCACAATGCAGGTCCCTGGGAGGCACTGCTGTGAAGGGAAAGAAAGAGTTTGGGCAGCCCCACCCTCACCCATTCTCCTCTACTGCAACACCCCTTGTTCACAAAGCCCCTTTCAAGAGCTCCTTTATTCTGGATATTTACTTTTACTCATTTAGATCTCTTTTTGCTATCATGCCCAGCATACCCCAACTCTCCAATCAGCGGGACCCTGGACACAACTGAACCCAGGCCAAGGATTCCATAATTTTGCACAAATGCTTTGTGAGTTTTCACTTTTTACAAAACAGTAACTAGAGGTACCTTTATGCAAGTTAAAATAAAGTTCCTGGAGAGAAAATCCCTGCAGTAACAAAGGGAAGTTATAATACAAGCATTTTGGAGGGTTTTTTTTTTTTTTTCTTAATATTTGAAATAGCCAAGCATGGGGAATATCACTGCTTGAGTAATATAAGAATAGCAGAATAAAATATCTGTTGTATTTTAGAGTTGATGTGCTTGGTTTTGAGTTTGGTTTTAATTTTTTTAGGCTATTTTTGTAATTCAAACATTTTCAAATCCTTGAGTAGGAGATAAATGTGTACATAATAGTACCATGTGAAATTATATACATAATTATATATATATAAAATATTTCTCTATGATATGTAACTCTTTATAAATAACTTTGCAAGAAATTTTACCTATAAAGTGGCGGGAGGCTTTTAAATTAAAGCCTCTCCTAAGTTATTAATCAATAAAATGAACAAAAATATCCAACAAATGTCCAGTTTTAAAAAAATTATAATTAGGTAAAAGGAATATTTATAATGATATCATTATTTAAAAATGGAAAAGACAATCCTTATGAAAGTTTATTAGATAATTCTCTAAGTTATTTTTGTATAAAATGGAATAGATTCTATTCAATCTCATCTTTTGAGCAGGAACTACCATGTAATTTAAAAGGTATCTTAAATAATAAAAATTAAATGCTGGTAAAATCTATGAGAAAACTTTATTTTTTTTTATTTTGAATAAATTAATCAAGTTCAAGTTATTAAATCTAATGAAAACTATACTTCACATTATTTTTATTAAAAATCATTTTAATCAGCTTTTGTATTTTTAATGAAACATGTACCTCAAGCTCTAAAGGAGTCCATAGCACAGTACTCAAGATTTATAATAGCATTGCACAACTATAATGTGGTGTTTTTCTCAGTATCTTTAATGTAAAAGTTAAAATAATTTTCCCTATCAAAGAAAAACATGTTACTATTTTCCAATACCTCCACCTTTACTTTAGAAATATCCCCACATTCAATATACTCTTTAAGCTTTTGTTTTTAAATTATTAAAAACTCTGAAGCTTTTATCTCTTTAACCAGTAATAAGAAGAGTTATGCAAAAACATTTGAATGTTTCACTCATTTTTTATTTTTTTAAACATGTAGCTCATGCATGTGTTTTTAATTGGGAGGATCCTGCTCTTCTCAACTCTCAGGTACTTTCATTAAAGCACATGTGCACGTAAGCAATGATGACCCTTTAGAGCTGTCATAAATTTAGTCGCTGGGAAATGAGAAGGCTTCACAGATGACTTAATTTGCTGTGGGAACCTGTGCTTCCTTCGGGTGTAACCTCTGCATTTGGCTGCCTGTGACCTTCAGCACCATCCACCTGCTGGAAGCCATGTTTGATTCTCTGCCCAGGGAAACGCCTGCTTGCCAGCAGAATGGTATCATAGGACAGTGTGATGGAATTTTTCTTTCTCTATCATCATTAAGGGGGTTCCCCCTATGGTGAGGGGAATGAAAAGTATGATTTAATGTTCTCTGGAGAGTGGCAGGGGAAAAAAAGGCTCAAAGCTTCACATGCTGCTTTTGGAGTGGGTCATTTCAGTCCTTGTGGTGGATGGGATGTCCCAGTGGAATCTGCCATAGACTGTTTTGAAAAGAAAGGGATTAAGACCCTTTTCAGAGTGGAAATGTAACAAAAGGACCACTTTTATGATGTAGCAGCATAAAATAAGGGGCTCTATTGTGCAACTGATTGCTAAAGATCTTTGAATTGGGTAGCCTCGCCTGGTAGGCCCTGTTCCTGGAGGGGTCAGAGGCTTGTACAGAATCATTCGTCTACACTAGAAGCAGAGTTTGGCTGTCTTTTAGGGGCAAGGAAGATATTATCAGTTTGTTCCTACATGATTTTTTTTTCCACACCTACCGAAAAGTGGCCTGTAGGGAGATTATACTCTAGTGAAAGTTGCTGCTAATTAAAACAAGTAATTAGTGTTCCTCCAGGCTTTGCGGTTTCACTCACTTTTGCCCGCCAGACAGCATTAGTTTAAAAGCAATCCAATTTCTAGCAATAACAGACTGTAAAAAAGTCATTTAACAAGTACATAAGTGTAAGGTTACAGTTCAAGCATTGATTTATCTCTTCTGGGCTATTTAGAAATACTGTAGCAAAGTTGAAAAAGAAGAAAGTTAAATAGTTTTAAAAAAATTAACATTAAGAAAAGTAAAAGGACCACATGCCTCAGTTCATTTATGGAAAAAAAAATAGACAAGCAAAAACTGGAAGCATATGAGATTTGCTAAATTGCATTAGGAAACCAAAATTGGATTTAATGCTGTTTTGTCATAGAATCCTCACTTAGCATTTTGTAAACAGATCATTTCATTAAGTCCTTTTGTTTCTTCTCCCGCCTTTGCTGAAACAAGGATTTTTTAGTGACTGATTCTCACTGAAATGAATTGGAACAGTAGAGTTTAACACAACACATTATTACCTCCTTTTTTTCACAATTCCAAAATGACTACCATGGTTTTAGTTTGCATATTAGGTAGGAGGATTTAGTTAAACTAGAAAGATCTTAAGAGAGATTAAAATATTTTATTATAAAGAGATATAACAGAAATTAATATAGAAAAACCATACCTATACTGAATCATGCCCTGTTAAATTTTTTTGTCTAATTACTCAGTTTTTGTAATTTGACATCCTTCTATAATTGCTGCCTTTGCTGCTTAAAGTGATCTATTTCTGACGTTGATATCATCCAAGACTTATGTGCTAATGTGCCAGCAATTCAATATAGCTCATCATTAAATTCAACCATAAGTCAACTTTCCCCTTAATAAATGAACTCATAATACTTTAATGTACAATTTTCATATTGTTTGGTTCTCCAATGCTATATATTTTTAAAAAGAAAATGCTAACTAACTATGCCTCTGTAAAATGCAAAACTTTTCTTTGCTGTGAATTTTGCATAGCATTAATTGTATAAATAATATTCCACTTGTGAAAAGACATTTACTATAAACTGTTAATATCACAAAAATGTGAGCTATTATCACATACTCAACTAGTGGATTCTGAACTTAGTCATCGGGATTAATGGATTACAATTAATGAAGTATTAAGTAGGCTAATTTTGATCATTTTAGGTTAAAATAAGACTGTAGATCTATCACATTTTAAATATCAATTTGGAATATGAAGATGTCTTTTCTAAAATCTAGAGACTTGCTTAAATTAATAAAATAAATTTTCATGATGTAATGTATGAATTCTAAGCCATAATTAAGAGTTTCAAAATATGCTTTTCCTTTCTTATAATTTATTTCTTATGATTACTTAAAGTATATGAGTTTTGGCCACCAAACTTAAAAGAAGAAATTTTTCATATAATATAAAGTTAGTAAGTAGACTCTATTTGAATCTGATGAATTAAAAAATATATATCTGAGAATTCAAAATATACTTGGCTATAACTTTTTTTTTTAAGAAGAGATCTGTGAAATAATGAAAACTCTTTTCATTACTAAATGTATTTATTGTACAGATCATTTTTACAATAGAAAGTCTCATCTTCAGACATTCTAAAATCAATTTATAATTGTGCAGAAAGTTAACTGTGGTCTGTAGAAAATGTTTCTGCCATACCCCCTTTTCCTGACAGTGAGAACTATGTTCCACTGGCTTTTTAAGATACATTATTTTTTGTTTTTTTAATGGTAGAAAGCCTTCTTTCAAAATCAGCTTTTGATTTTTTGTTTTTTAAATTGAATTGAAGTTACATCTATCGAGTCTCTTTTGGAGCTCAGAATTTGCCTTTTATTTCAGGGCTGATGTACTAAAGAATGTGACTGTGGCAGCACAGACCTAAGGCACCAGAGGGCAGACTGTGCAGACCTGTGAGGACTCTTTATGGATTGTGATGGAACCGTAAGCGACACTATAATAGCTCTTATTTTATGTATTAAGCCATATTTACACAACAATTCCATTACAATACAAAGATAATCCTTAGAAGTAATTTTAAAATAGCAGATGTATAAATGCTGAGTCTGAAGTAATAGAAAATAATTTTCCTAAGCCAAATGTCTTTCATAAGATATTTCAATGGTCATTTAATTGTGTTTTGAAGATAATTTGACCTTATGATTCACCCATTTCTAAAACGCATGTCTCAAATATAATTGTTTTCATTTGGACTTAAAGTTTTAAAAAAAGAACAGCTAAATAACGCTTTGTGATTGTTTTACTGCTTTGTACTGCTTTTGTCTAACCAAAGGAAACTCTGAGTACACAATTATTAGTATTAAAATTGATGTTTCATAGAACTCAATACCAACTTTGTAAAACAAATTACATATTGAAAATAATGGCGACTCCAAGCCCTCTTTACATTTTTTTTATATGTTCCTTACAGTATGGCTATTTAATCTAAATCCACTCAGTTAGACCACATAGTTTTTGAGGACAGGAATGGTATCATCTTTATACAAAGTAAAAAATATCAATAAGTGCTCATTGACTTTACTATAACTAAATGTCTTTGATATGTTTACCAATATTTCACTAAAGCTATAGTGTAGTTTCATTGTAAAGTAGGAGTTTTTAACAAAGATAAAATATATAAAAGATTATGTCATCTATAAAGCATGGCATTTAAAGAAGACCAGTGTTCTGTCATTCTGTACCAAGAAGCACATATACAAGGAAAAATATATTCTCTACACAGCAGCACTGGGCGGGAAGTGTAAAATTAGCATTTATGAGAAGCTACAATGTGCCAGGCATCAGGATAAGCACTTTACATATATTACCTCATTTATTATAACAATTTTGGAGATGACTCAGAAACTTAGGGTACATAACTTGCCCCACAAAGGTAAAGTAAAGGGGATTTATTTTAAAAATCAAACCCCAGTAGGGTCACGGGTTCAATTCGCAGTCAAGGGCACATGCCTGAGTTGCAGGTTTGATCCCTGGCCCTGATCAAGGTCATGTGGATGTGTCTTTCACACATTGATGTGTTTCTCTCTCTCATACTCTCTTTCCCTCTTCCCATCTCTACTCTATCTAAAAAACATATTTAAAAAAAGAAAATAAAAATGAATGCTTTTGTTAAAAAAACATCTCTGGAATAACTGCTATGTGCCAGTCATTGTTACTCCTGCAGACAAAACACATAAGCTCCTGTTACCTGGAAACATGTGTTCTAGTAAGTACACATGTAGATACATATATAGATAAATATACAATATAACATTAGCTTATAATAAGTATTATAAATAAAATAAAGATAATTTACAATAATCAGTAAACAAATTTATCTCCACAATAACGCTAATATTTTTTCATATTATTTTTACTTTTTTAATCTAACTGCAGACCTTCATATTCATTCCTACTACATTCAATCCTGTGCATTTTAGTCAGTTTTCTCTAGATTTTAACTTCTTCATTTCTGATCATTTTATTCTCTGAAAAGCCTCAGGCCCCTCAGACTATATCATTAATGCTACTCAGAACCAAGGCAAATTGCGTGAAACTTTTCCAGATTCACTTTATTCTTCACAAAGCTAAATTCCTACTGCAACCCTCTCCCCAAAGAGTATTGACGTCTCAGTCCACATTGGTCCCACTGACCTTTGTTCATGCTGTCTTGACTGCCCCCTTCTCTCGGCTGCCAGTTGTTTGATCCTCTATCTTTTATCATGAAGCTGTTTTTGCATTTCTTTACCTTCAATGTAGTAGGTGTCTACATTAAATTAAATGTCTACTATATGCCAACCTCTGGTATAAATACATTCCTTTCTATTTCATGCATTTCTCCAGTTTCCTTATAAAGTATTGCTGTTATCACTATTTTCAAAATTAGAAAAACAAGGTATAGAAAGGTCATGTCCCCAAGATACATCTACTAGTAAGTGACACAGCCAGGATTTGGAAGAAGGCTGTTGTATGTCACTGTTAATTTCATGTTTCAGTCTCTTATACCACTGGAGCCATCTTCTCTTTTGAAGTGGATGACCATGGAATAAAGCCTCTTCTCTCTCAACATTCATGAAATGGGTTTCTTGAAAGTCTAGTTTTAATTATGTCCTTGTTCCCTTCCATAGCTCTTATAAATTCTCAGTTAATAATATCACACCCTCCTAGGTTTTTAAACATCACTTCTCTAAACCATGTTTCAATAGAAGGGCAAATGAAAGAACAGAAGTGGCATTGGCTGTGCAGTCAGCTGGAGTTACACCCAGATCTAGCCTTGCTGTTTACAAGCTGTGTTACTTTGGGTAATTTACTTAATTTCCCTTAGGCTTGGTTACTTTTTCTTCTCATTGAGAATAATATTTATCTTGGGGTATTGTTGTGGGAATCAACTTAATATAAGTAAAATGGTTTGGCATATACTTTGCACTCAATAATTTTAACTATTTTTATTTGGATAAAGATTAAACTGGCAATTCCTTTTATTTTATTTTTAAAAGTTTCAGGGAAATTTCCCCAAAAGATGAGTCAAGTTTTATCAGATGCTCTATTTTTGGCTTCCTGACTTATCATACCTGCATAGAGAGTTGGGCATATATTCGTTGATCACTCACTTCCTTGTTTCTTCAGCCAGCAAGGCAGTAATCAAGCAGTTATAAGAAGTATTATACCAAGCTGTGTGCTAAACAGTAGGATTTGAGTGGTATGTAAAAGATTACTCCTATAATCAAGAAGTTTAGTCCAGCCAGTGTGGCTCAGTGGTTGACCATGCACTAAGAGGTCGCCGGTTCAAATTCCAGTCAGGACACATGCCCAGGTTGTGGGCCCGATCCCCAGTGAGGGGCATGCAGGAGGTGACCAATTTATGTTCTCTCTCATTGATGTTTCTCTTTCCCTCTCACTTTCTCTTTCTCTAAAATCAATAAAGGAAAAAAAAAAAGAAGTTCACATTCATATGATGTAATAAGAGGTATGAAAGAAATAAGCAAAGGAGCTCAGCTTATGTTAAATCCAGATTGTGCCCTGGCCGTTTTGGCTCAGTGGTTGGAGCATCAACCTGCAGTCCCGAGAGACACAGGTTTGGTTCCCGCTGGGGGCGTGTACCTCGGTTGTGGTTAGTCCCCGGCCCTGGTTGGGTCGTGCAGGTGGCAGCCACTCGATGTGTCCCTTTCACGTCGATGTTTCTCTCTCTCTCTCTTAAAAAAAAAAAAAAAAAAAAAAAAATCCATATTGTGACAGTATTATTCACATTTTTTTTTTTTTTTGCAAGGTGGTTTGTACTCAACAGTACCCCTCAATTCAGTTTTATCTGATAAATTAAGAAGTTTATCTAAGCATTATAAGATATATCTCATCTCTGAAATGTAATGCCTCTATGATTATGTTGTGGTTGGTTCTCTTTCTTTTAATTCCTACTTAAATGCCACTGACCATATTTCTAGTCTAAGGTTTATGGAATTTACTGGAAATGGAATGATTAATTTGCAACAGTATCGCATTTTAGTCCTTCTATTAGGTCAAATTTTTACAGATGTGTCTCTAATATCATGTTTTAAGTCCTGCCAGTTTATCGGATATCTTTCCAAAGGTGTAAGCTTTCTAACAGAGCACCTGCTCTATCTTTCCTAAGGATTTCTGGGGACATTCTATACCCCGTTAACTTCCTCTTTATTATTCCTGTTGTTTCTCAAAGTAACTTTGGTATTTTCTGGGAATTTCCCCCATATCTCTTAAATCTTATTAAAGTAATAATGTCTGCTACAAATTATGTTGGCCTGAATATGACTGGAGAATAACCAACAGTAGAATACACAAGCATTTGCAATGTGGGAAGCATCCAATATAAAATTAAAAACACATTGGAACTTCAACCAGGGTATCCTTGGATTGAAACTCTAGAAAAAATTAAGATAGAACAATCTGACCTACTCTTGTCTGTACAGAATCATGTGAAAAAGGACGAGCCTTGGGGACTAGCCCCCACAGTCTGACATACATATGACGTACAGAGGTTTCAAGGACTGACCTTCTATTAGAATTCTCTAGCTCCCTTACTCTGTTGTTCTTTTCTCCTGTAACAGTTGTACCACATTTTCTGTTTGTTTATCATCTGCCTCTTATTCTAGTATGGAAACTTCATAAGGAAACAAAGTTTAATTATTAATGTGGTGTCAGAGTATTCCTTCCTTAAATGCTCGCTGAATGAATGGTGTGAAGTAGATAATATGACACTAAAAACATAAAATTAAAATGCTTAAGTGGGTATCATATAATATTATCTGGAGAGACATTTGTTTAAAGAGATATAATTTTGACATTCTAAGCCAAGCAGTTTTACACTTATTACTGTATCCATAAAATAGTAAGTGCTCTATAGAATAAAGACTGCGAAAACCAAAGTTTTCTTTCATTCTAATCTTTACTTCAATGATTTCATTTATGAAGCAATTGTTTACTGAGAACCTACAAAGTGCCAGACACTACGAACATAGTGCTGTAGAAAAGAAAGGTATAATCACTACTCTTGAGTATTTTCTGGCTAAATAGAATGAAAAAAATCTACAGTTGAGGCAGAGTTTAGAAAAGGCTAATATCTAAATAAAGTGCAGGACTTTTCTTCCTAACAGAGCCAGGAAGAAAAGATCGAGGAAGGACAGGAATATCAATGAAGGCCTCCAAATGGAGATAATGAATGAACTGAGTTCTTAAAAATAAATGGAAGTTATACAGGATGATCAAGATTATCAAATTCCAACATGGACACTATAACTTGTTTACCATGTGGACTAGAAATTTCCACTAACTGAAGTTGATTCAAAGCAATTTGATTCGTGTTTAGTGAATGGGTTCTTATACTAAAGAACAAGCTGAAATTCATGAGTTTTGTTTTTAATTTAGGTGCTAACAATACTCTTGTTAGCTACTTAGTTGGTGTATTTCTTTCTTTTTTTTTTTTTTTTTAATCCTCACCCGAGGATATCTTTTTCCCTCTTTTTATCTTCAGATAGAGTGGGAGGGAGAGAAAGGGAGAGAGAGAGAAACATCAACATGAGAGGGACACATCTAGATTTTTTCTTGCATCACCCGACCAGGGCTGGGGAATGAATCGCAACTGAGGTATATGCCTTTGGCTGGAACTGAACCCACAACCCATTGGTCCATGGGCTGATGCTCTACTGCTGAGCCAAACTGGCCAGGTTCTTAGTTGGTATATTTCAATAGCACAATGAGAACAGTGAACCACAATTCGAAGCCACTGTTCCCTACAAGTAAATGTCCCTCTCTTTATTTCCTCACTGACTTCAAACTTTGAAAGGTATTATCTATCCTCCTTATGACCAGGAGTCGTAAGAAGTAATGGTACCTTTTCTAGCTCATCAAAAATTTAACTTCCTCCTCTCAAAATATTTACACCTTAATCATCAACACAACAAAAGACAAACTATTGAATGGGGGAAGATTTTTCAAATAATACATTGATAAAGGGTTAAGATACAAAATTGATATAAATACATACAACTCAACACCAAAAAACAAACCAATTTAAAAATGGGCAGAGGACATGAATATATACTTCTCCAAAGAGGACATACAAATGGCCAACAGACATATGAAAAGATGCTTGACATCACCATTCATCAGAGAAATGCAAATTAAAACCACAATGAGATATCACCACACACCTGTCAAAATGGCTATCATCAATAAGTCAACAAACAAGTGTTGGCAAAGTTGTGGAGAAAAGGGAACCCTTGTGCACTGTTGGTGCAGACTGATGCAAACTGATGCAGTCACTATGGAAAACAGTATGGAGGTTCCTCAAAAAATTAAAAAAGGAACTGCCTTATGACCTAGAGATTCTACTTCTGTGTACATACTGAAGAAACCCAAAACACTAACTTGAAAGAGTATATGCACCCCTTTGTTAATTGAAGCATTATTTACAATAGCCAAGATATGGAAGCAACCCAAGTGCCCATCAATAGATGAGAGGATAAAAAAGTGTTGGTACATATACACAATAGAATATTACTTTATCATAAAAAATAATAAAATCTTACCATTTGCGACCACATAGATGGACCTAGAAGGTTTTATGCTAAAGGAAATAAGTGAGTCAGAGAAAGACAAATACCATATAATTTCATTTATATGGGAATCTAAAGAGCAAAATAAATGAACAAACAAAATAGAAACAGACTTATAAATACAGAGAACAAACTGATGGTTGCCAAATAATAGGGGGTGCTTGAGGGCTGAGTGAAAATGTGAAGGGATTAAGAACTACAATTAGTAGGTAGAATAGTCACAGGGATATAAAGTATAGCATAGAGAATATAGTCAATAATATTGTAATAACTATGTACAGTGCCAGGTGGGTACTTGAAATATTGGGGGGGACCACTTTGTAAAATATATGATTGTCTAACAACTATGCTATACACTTGAAATTAATACAAAATACTAAATGCAATTGTAATTTAAAAATAAAATTTAAAAATTACATATTTATTGCTTGAATAACTCACATCTACTGGCCAAACTTTCCAAAAATGTCTCTTTCTTTCTATGTCTGTGAAAACACTCCTACCTGACTCCCGGCCGTGGCTGAAGCTCCCTTGGTGAAAAGAGCAGTGCAGTTGAAACTCAAAGATCAAGATCCAATACTTTGTTCTCTAGTTTGTAGCCACATATTAAGCAAGTAACTTATTTTTCTAAGTTTTCCTGGACCTAAGAATTGGCAACTGACAAAAGTAGATGAGATCATCTCTATGGTCCCTGATGGTTCTTACATTTTATAATCCTATTATAAATCAGTCCAAATTATAAGGGTTCTCAGGGGTCAGCATACTTAAATGTATTCTTTGCTTGTATGTTGTTGTCCTTATTTTTCTGTTTGGTTTTATATAACCACTTTGATGGATAGAATCCCTTCATCTGTCCTTTGTAATGATGTAGAATCTTTAGCAATTAAATTAGTCAAGCTGACATAACTCATGACCTCCTTCATACTAGAAATTTTGATGTGAAAATTGTACAACTAGGAACTTGAGCTATGAAAATTTCATAAAATTCAGTGTTCCTGTTATGACATTTTATTGACTTTTGAATTTTACTATTGGTTTGAAGTTTGCCTGAACTAATGGCATATAACACCATCTTAAAAAAAGAACAAGAAGAAGAAGGTTGTATTTATATTTGTGCTGGCTTCCAATTCAAGCTGTGTATCTCATAAATCAACCTAGCATGAAACATGTGATTTGAAGGATGCACCTGTCAAACAACTGCTCAGAAAGAAGGGTGTGTGATCTCAGTCTAATTGATAGCAAAGAGTTGTCCACCTGGAAAAACCCTCAGTACAATGACGTGATTATCCTATGTTCTGTCACTCTTACCTAAGAAGTTCAAAACTGAATGTACCCAAGGACCATATTAGTCTTTTAAGCCTTCAAAAGGGATCCTACTAAATAAAGATAGGACCTAGTCACCTGGTCCCATCAGTTCATGAATAATGATCTTTTAAAGAAACCCTTAAATCAGCTTTAAAAGAAAGCACTAAACTGGGATTTAATAAAACACAGGGCCAGGAAAATTGAAGACGAAGAGAACTTAAGGTTGTCTAACACTGGAGGGCTTGAAGGCATCATTCTTCTACTGTTGTACTGAGCAATCTAGTTTCAAATGACTCAGCAAAGAGAAAAACAGCAACAGCAAAGTACAAAATATTTTTTAATGATTTACTTTACTTTAGAAAATATATTGAGGTCTTTATTAGACCAAAATAGCATAATTCAGTTTCTACACCATAACAAAAGGCAAATTGGGTTCTTACACGATGTAAGTTTATATTATTTGTCGGTCCTTGATACATTCTTAGTGATAATGATGATAATAGGGATAATTTTGATGATGAAGTAATATGAAACAGAACACTTTAAAAGGAATTTTCTCCCTTGGGTTTAGGAGGTAATCTTATTTATCATTATTCTTTAAAGTCTCAGTACTGTCACTAAGAAATACATGCTAACTTATGACACATGAAGGAAATTAGCAAACCATGTCTTAAAATCACTGATATTAAGAAAACTATTGGTTGAAGGCTTACATTTCTCCCCAAATTTAGAAGATTAAAGCCAAGTTAATTTAATGTGATCATATTATTTCCCATCTGAATTTTAAATGAATATATGACATATTTCAAGACATATACTATTTTTTGAAACAGACTTGGAAGCAATTAGTTAAATAGTAAATTATTTGTGCCTTCTTTAAAGAATTTGATGTATGGTTTCTGAAATTTTTTTAATGTTTAAAATTATATACCAGAATTAAAAATAAACAAATATTCCAGATTTCAGTTTGATGAACAACTGTGCAGTTTTAGCCTCTCAGCACTATTGCAGATTTACTTTTTTCCCTTCTTTTGCCTGATTTTTCTTTCTTTCACTTTCAACTGCATGATAAATTCTGGATTATGTCTCACTGAAGCTTTAACACTAAATTTAATGAAATGGCTGAACTTTTAACCTTTGAGCCCAACACACTTTAAAACTATCACTGATATCCATTGCACTTTTTCTGTAGTTCTGTATCAGATATAGTAAGGGTAAGCCTTTGAGTGTGTGGGTCCTTTTTTCACCCAGGCTCTTTGTAGCAGAAATGGAGGAGATTTAATTCTTTTACTGGTCTTACTCAAAATTTTCAAGAGAAAAAAATGCTGGAGCCTTGAACCGCCTACTCTCCCCAGTTCTGCTCCTTTATTGGTAATTGGACTGCAAATAAAGAGGTCCTGGGTGTCAGCTTTCAATGAAAAGTCATTTATTCATAACTAGGCTTCTAATTTCCTAACAGAAAGGATTGGTCTTTACCAGGTCATCTAAAAGCTTCCAAATGTTGCCTAACTGCTCAGCCATTCATTCTGCATGCAGGGCAGTACAGACAGCTCTTCACTGAGTTCCTTCCACAGGCAAACAGCTGGGATGCTTTCAAGGTGATCAAAGGGAAAGAATACTTTTTAAAATATAGAATTTATATTTACCATTTTTCTCTTTGTGCCATTAAACACTTATAACTGTCGCTTCAATCTATGTCCTTCTGTGGGGAGCCCAAAGCCCAGCAGATGACTGATTTGTTTGAGGAATAATTTGCTGAGCAGCGAACACTAGAGGGGGAGCTTACCCGTTCAGGAGAGAGAAAGCTTTGGACCCTTTGGGAGAGGATCGGAACTACTGACTTAAACAAGTCAAGCTAAGATTTGGTCAGCCAAGGTTCAGAAGTCAAAAGGTCAAGAATGGTAGGTAGCCAATTTATTGTCATTTTCTAAAAAGGCAGGGAAGCAAAAGTGGAATTGAGAAGTTTAGCTGCTGCTCATGCCATGATATGGAATATTTTTAAAACCTCTCAGGAGGCAGTTTTAACATGAGGAGTAGGATTATAGAAGCTTTTTCCCCCTTTACTATAACTGTCTGTCATTTAAATGTCTAAGGAATGATGGAATGAATTATCATAAAATTTTGACAAATTTGATGGCTCAAGCAAAAGAGGGAAATAGGCATTCTGATTATTAGGTTCTAATAAGACATGACATTTAAAATGAGTTTACATGGCGGTTAGACCTTTGCTTTTTTTCTCCTTGACTTAAAAACACTGAGACTCTTTTCTTTGGAAAGGAAATAACTTATTTCAGTTTCTCCTCTCTCTTATTTAATGATTATAAGCCCCCCCCCCATTTTTTTTTTATCACGTTTCCATGTTTACCTTTTTAAACCTTGTAACCACAATCTAATTGCTTTCTACAATTTGCCTGAAATTGAGAAAGCTTAAATGTATTTTGAAAGCTGGTAGAATATTTTAGTAGAAATATTTAGTAAGATTTGAGTAGAAAAATTGTAAGCAGCTCTCATTTGTCATTAGTGTTTTTTCTGTATCATCTTACAATATAGTAGACAGGTATATTGATTTAAAGAACAAACTGCATTTTCTAAAAAGAAAAAAACTAAGAAAGGATAAACCAAAGTACTGAAAAACAAAATTGATTTCTTCTGATTTCAATTCCTACTTTTTTTACCAACCAAATATCAAGTTCTCTTTGTAATAATGTATCTCATTAACCCACGTAAACAACCTCTGTAATGATGTTCATATTACTTTTTATATTATTTACTTTATATTGCTTTTTTAAAAAAGGGTGATAATTTATTCACAATCAATCTGACCTTTGGAAACATCCTGAACTTTTCAATTAAAACTAAAATAGTTTGGACCTTGGCCAGGTGGCTCAGTTGGTTGCAGTGTCATCCCATACACCAAAAGGCTGCGGGTTCAATTCCCATCAGGGCACATACCTAGGTTGCAGGTTCAATCTCCAGTCGAGGCAAGTACGGGAGGCAACTGATCATTGTTACTCTCTGATATCAATGTTTCTCTCTCTCTCTGTTTCTCTCTTTCTCTCTCTCTCCCTCTTTCCCTCCCTCCCTTTCTAAAAATCAATAAAAATATATCTTCAGGTGAGCGGGGGGAGGGGGGGAGAATAAAATTAAAATGGTTTGGGACATTTTAAACTATATACCTTAATGCTGTTGGGAAAAAAAACATATCTCTGTAGAAATAAAAAGAAATATAAAATTTTTTTAAACTTTTTTAGAATGATTTTTTATTTTCTCAGACTTTGTCACCTAAAAGTGAAGCAGAAAAAGCACATAATTTTAGTAAGTAAACTCCATGTAGATGACATGGTAACTGATCAACTCAAACTTGTCCTAAAGTGACTTGTATTTAAACAAAGAGAAGTACATGATTTAATAAGATTGTTTTCCTAATTATACATAAAAATATGGATTTGTCTTTGCTTTCTGGGGATTTTCTAGAACTGTGGTGACTAGATCTTTAAAATTGTCTTCTGATCCTCGAGGTACTTCCTCAGAGGTTTGTTTAAGGCTAGTAGACATCCCCCACAGACCTGAATAGCGATATGGACTTATGCAATTAAATAACAGAGTAGAAGGAACTTGAATTAGATGTATTAACAGTAAGTTTCTAAAATGTCATGGTATAGAAGCAAACTATTGGGTTACTCATTAAAACCTCTCTGGAGGGGCTGGTCTGGCCCTCAATGCACCCTTTATGCTCTGCCCATCATGAGAGCAAGATTCTGTCTGTGATAACACAGAGGGCACACTAGTCTAGTGCATCCAGTGTACAGGCTGGGATTGTGCAATTTGAAAGAGAACATGAGCTGGCCAAGTAAATGTAAATTTCCCCTTATATTGTTAGGCCTACACCCATTTTTCTCACTCAAGAGAAATTCTTAGGTAATTATTTGTGTTTCCATCACAGAGAGAAAAAAATAGCATGTGTTAAAGTACATATTTCGAAGTCATCTGTGAATATTAATAAACTTTATTGAAACATTTTAATTCTTCAAATCAGGTCAAAACATGGGAAGAAAAGAGAAAAGGAACTGGGACTGTGAGTAAACATAATACATTTGGAAATTATTTCCAACATGAAGCAGACTTCAGTCCCTCAATTTGTTTGATGTTTGATCAGATATGTTTTCCAATATTTTCTTTATTTATATGTTAAGTGACTTTATTTTAATACTTGGAATTTTTTTTAATTTTCAAAGTTATATTGACTGCAATTTAGATATTTTCTCTAACATTATGCTTTTTAAGATAAGTAGGTTTATTCCTGCTTCATTTCTTCCATATCGATTTTATTTTAGAAATTTAAAAATAATTTCAAATATGAGGAAATTCATATTATGAGTTTCATTTATATTATATATTAAATATGTTCCCCTTATAAACTTTATTGTGTCACAATTTCAGAGAAGAAACTATTACAACCAAATCATTAGTTAAATGTATAAAAATCATTCAGACATAAAATGTTTCAGACCTAGAAGTATGAGAGGGAGGGGACAAAGTATGTTGTTTGATTTTAAAAGTAGTTTAATAGAAAATTAATAGTAAAAGAGTATCATATTCACTTGACAATGAAGAAACAACTTTCATAAAGTCTTATTTTTTTCTTTTCTTAGAAGAATGCATCAGTGTAAATATCTCTGCTAATGACTACCAATACAGAATAGGAATCTATGTCAATATTCTTTCAAGGATTTTGGAATCTTACTTCCAACATTTCATAAAAATGACCTGTTGTTTGTTCTGTGATCTACTGATAATATATTTTACTTTGAAACATAGGAAGGATGGGGGTGGGGGGGGAGAGATGAGAATACAAAAAAAGAAAAATAACAAAAACTGTGTGCTAAAGATTTGAAATCAAATGATGAATTTGTTTTTGAAGTAATTCATCTAATTGATGCCAGATCTCTACACAGAATTGTGTTACAAAATGTGTTTAACAAGATGAGAATATACATGTTTTGAATATCAAGTAATTCTCACAGAGGTTAATGTTTCAATAAATAAATAAAATAAATATTAAATACCTACTATGTACCAGGCACTATATTTTAGTCTGGCTTATTATTGTGAACAAGGTAAGAGAGGTGAGTCATATTATGAAGCTTACAAGATAGCAATAGCAGGGGTTCAGATAAATAAATGGACAAGCATGGTAAAGCTAGAGTAGGTAACTATTGGACCTAGAGTAGGTAATTATTGGTGCATAATTTGAAAAATTATAGAAGGTTTCAGCAAAACAGTTTGAATGAATGAAAAGAATTAAATTACTGTAGACAGAAGAGGGAAGGGCTGAAAAGAAAGAATGATTAGAGAAAGTGATCAAGGGAGAGCAGTGATGGAAAGAAGAGCGGTGGCGTGAGGGTGGTCGGTTAACAAGGGCCATCATTTAAAGGGAGTTGTAACCACACTAGGATTTTAGCTTTATCTGGGAGTAAGGGGGAAGTTTTCACAGTTGTAAGCAGGGGAATGATCAAAGATTTGCTTTTTAGAAAGTTTATTCTCACGACTGTGTGGAGAATGAACTGAAGAGGCAAAAACTGGGTGCAAGGAGTTTATGTAGGAGACATGACTGTATTGTAAACTAAATCAGTGTCAGGAACTGCAGCGAGAAGAGGCCCTATCCAACAGCCATTTAGAAAAAAGAATGGACAGATGTTAGTCTTAGAATGTGGAGGCAAAGGAAAAGAAATGGTCAAGGATACAAATAATATATTAATGACACCAAATTACTTCAATGCCACATTTATTATATGTATGTGCCAACAGACTAGAACTTCAAATATGCTGAAGAGATACCAAGGAAACACGACATAAACAAGTTTATACATCTATGTACTCTCCAGAATCTTAAACACCATTTTATATATATATATATATATATATATATATATATATATATATATATATATATATATATATTAATCCTCACCCAAGGACATTTTTGCATTTATCTTCAGATAAAGCGGGAGGGAGAGAGGGGGGAAGAGAGAGAGAAACATTGATGTGAGAGAGACACATTGACTGGTTGCCACCCACACAACCCCAACTGGGGCCAGGGCCAAACTGCAACCGAGGTGCGTGCCCTTAGCGGGAACTGAACCGGAGACTCTCTGGTCTGTGGGCTGATGCTCTAACCTCTGAGCCAAGCTGGCCAGGCGAGACCATAATATTTTGACACGCAATCAGTTTTTATCATTTTACTGACAGCATGATTCTTTTGTAAACATGTTAATTTCACTAGTACTTTCCAAGTTTAAAAAAATGACCTATATTTCACATAAAATTACATAAAACAAAAATACCCCAAATTAAGAACAATTTTGGCATATTTAGAATCATAAAAATTTGTCAACTGATAAATTTTAGACAAAATACTCAATAACTTACAAGTCCTTTTTTGATTGTAAAATAAATGACAATGTTGAAATAAAAAACATTTTAAGAAGAAACTAACATATTTACAAACTTGTTTTTGCATAATTATTCATAAAAATATACATGAAAAATAACCTTTTAATTTAGCTTTGTTTATTTAATAACTTAATAAACTATTATTTTATAAAATATATGCAAACATTTATGCAAATTGTACAATATAAAAGCCAAAAAATTATATGGCTTATAAGATTTCCTCATTCCCGGTTTTTTATTTTTAAACACTTTGCAGAGAAGGAGGAAGGGAGAGAGGGAGAGAGATCCTTTTAATGTGCACCAAGTAATTCACCTGCATTCTGAAAACAGACCTAGGGAAAGGGTGAGAATATCTATGCAACAGTGAAAGCAGACATTTACCCAGAATATTTGATCCCAGAACTGACGGTTTGACAGTGGTATATTCATTGCTGGTTTCTTTAGAAAAGTGTGGTGGAAGAATCCTCTCTAACCTGGTCATCTCTTTGGTTTCATTATAAACATCCTCAGTGATTAAGGAGAAACGTAGAACGAGGTGGGAACAGAGAATAAGTCGGAGTGTGGAACTTGGTTTCCTGCTCTTGATTTGGATGTCTAATGCTCACTTTTCTGATTAGGAAAAGACTTTCAGTGCCCTGAAATCAGAACAAAATTAATGTTTCTTTAACCACTTATATCACTTTAGTCCTTTCAGTGAACAGGCTGAGTGTTAGGAGAAAAAGAAGTATGGCATTTATTTGCCTGTTAACATTTCTTTAGGATTCTGAAGCATGATTACATTTAAATTTTTAATGGCTATGAAATGTACAAAACATAGAGCCAAATATCTTTAGAGTACTTGTGGAAACGAAGCTGGCTGGAGACTTCCGATTATGCAAAAAATAAGTAAAACCTGCATAATAGAAATATTATCATTCTAAGTTTATTAAGGAGACTCTACATCACTTTACAAAAGTTTCCTGTAGGTAGAATGCTACATGTCCTTATTTTTCCTCTACCATCCACTTTGTCCTTTGCCTTGGTCTCATTGATAATAGTGCCCTTTCATTCTTAAAAGTCTAAATGTGGGTGATAAAATACCTGATTACCTTACTAATAGATCTTTAGCACCATACATGCTTGGGCAACATTGGTATACATGGCTTTAAAAAGGATCTCATATTTCAGACATAACAATAAAGGGACATGGGTTTAATATTAAACATTAATATCATCAGTTTTGATATTCCATGCTTCTAAGAAACTACATTAATAAAGATAAGAAAGTAATAAAGTAATGAGAACTTGTAACAAAATTGTGTAAAGAAGGCACTGAATATGTATGCTTTTAGTACCTGGTGAAAATGACATGCTAAGCTATTTAACCTTTATTCGTTATTTTCATGACTGCATTATTTTTTAAAATGTGTAAGAAATTTCTATAAGTGAGTTCCAAACACCTCTGACTCACATCTCTATAAATGATGATTTTGGGGGATTTCCAATATTTTTCACGAAGGGTGAGGATAATTTGCCCATCAGTGATGGCACTACTTTTTGTTATTCAGCACAAAATTTAAACTTCAGACTATAATTGTGCACTAGTAACCCAATAGAAGATGTCACTTACATGATCTTTTGCTTACCCAAATAAGCTCAGTTGCAGAAATGGTACAAATTAGGAAACAAGTTTTATGAAATCGGAAGATATTAAGTGAAATGGATAAAGAATTGAAAGTGCTAGTGAAAGACCCTGTAAAATCAGTGGCTTGCACTGTGTTAAATGTGTTTATTTGCACTTTCAAAGTTCGGATTTCCTCATACATTTTCATACTGATGGAGATAAAATGCTAAAGTCTTAAATCCCTCTATGCCATGCTGAGTTGCTAAGGGCTGTTGAGTTTTTGTTATTTCTCCTCTCGAGTTAGCTCTGATTATGCCTGCTGAGTGAAAAATTTGTATTTGCCGACAGAAATAGGAACCACCCCACGTGCACTTACACTCAGCAAATGCTCCAATACATCACAAAGATTTGCTCAACCCACCTTCAGAGGCCAAATCGAGCATGTTATTTTCTGTTTAGATCTGATTCTGGAGCCTATCAGTCAGAGTGTTTTCCAATCTCTGATTAAAGCAAGGCCTACAAAGCTGGAAGTGTTCACACACAGTCTCATTAGAGTGCTGGATAGAGTGACCCAGGCCTTCTAGCACAAAGCTCTGAGTGAACTTCAAATATGAGAGTGCATCAATCAAATCCAAGCAAGGCTTTTATGTCATTTTTCTACTTTGCCTTTAAAGTCCTATAGGAATGCCCTTTCCAGCTGTACAGCCGAAAAGCATTCAATAGAAACAAAAAAGCAAAGACCCCCCCCATCCCCTTCCCCCACCCAATGGGTATGGTTTTACCTCCCCCAATAAGCATTAGAGAGTCTTCTGTGCCTTTTAAATTATTTAGCATGTTACACAATACAATGGAGAATATATTCGCATCACTCAGTGGCTTCGTATTAATTATTAGTGCCCATTCAAAAGAGAACCAATAAGGTCAAAGGCAATGAAATTGCATGTTGTATGGTTTAGAGGCAGCTGAGAAATTGGGGGGTGGAGGGGATTAAGTAATGTTCTTGCTTTTCATGCTCTGTCCCCAAACCTAACCCCCAATCTCACTTCTTGCTTTTTGTATGTTGGCTTAATTTATACCATTAGGAAAACAAAAAAAAGCAAAAGTATAAAATCAGAAAAGAGCGTCAAGAATCTTGGCAGGAAAGATAAGACATAAGTCAGAGAAAGAGGAATCAGGCATTTAGTTAATGTTTGTTCTATACACTGCTCAGGGCACTAGAGTCATTTTCAAAAATACATCTTTAAAAGATAAGCATAAAACAAAACAATATAATTTGGCCTACTAATATCATTAGGGGAAAATGCATGGGTGCAGTTAGCAGTGATTATTAAATTTAGGGACTTTTGCTTCAAACATCAGGCCAAAAAGCATTATAAAACAAGTAATGTCAGTATAAATTAAATAAAGTGAGCTTTTGAAGACTGAAAACAAAATAAATTAAAAGAGAAAATAAATTTTTTTCTACAGTGTCAAGTTTCCTGAATTTTACACATTTCTTTAAACAACTGAATGGTTCAACTACTCAAGAAACCCTATGTTGATCCAGTTATGCTGAAAATGCCGTGTACATTGCAGTATTGGGCAGCTATGTTGCTTATTCAAGGGAATTCCCTGTGTGTGTAGATTTGTTTTCATTTCCCAACTTTACTAAATGTGAGGCAAATACTACCCACAAATAGCACTTCACCCACTCAAAAATATTGCAGCATGTAAAAGAGTGCTTGAATTTAGAGCAATATATATTTTTTAATTTTAGCATGTGTTTCTTTACAGGGCTTCAGATGTTTGGAAGAATTATGCAGATTTTATAAATGAGTACTAGAGCATTATGCTACTTGATAGTGTCCCATCTGTGCTTCCCCTGTAGTGTTTGACGGGGCATCTGTGTACATTGCTTTTTGTTGTTGTTGTTAATTAGTTTATTGCATAAAACTTAGTGCACTACCTGATGAAAACTTTTGTTCATTTCAGCACTTTCCCATCTAGAGTTGATGTTCATCTTTACCTCTAGTCAGACAACAACCCTTTTCCCTTTTTTTATTTTACTGGGCATATTTTACCATGTTTGTGTGACAACAAATATTAAGAGTATAAATAATCATTTAAGATGATTACCCAAGATTTCATATATTTTAACATAGCTTCCCAAGTAAATATGTCCTAATGTATTTTTAAGGAATATATTGAGAAAAGATTAAAAAAAAAGAAAAAGAAAAACCAACTTCCTAGGGAACACATACACATAGTCTTGAAGTGTGTACAAGTCTCTCTTTTCTCTCCAGGGTGTGCTTGCCTTCACTTGAGTAGAGTTATGCCAGCACAGAACCAAAACTCTTGTTACAATGAAATAAACAACAAAAACAAACAAACAAACAAAATTATGAAATTGGTTTGTCATTTGCTTGTATTTTGTTTAGGAAAAAAATATTAGAAATCTCAAATAATAAACATTTTCACTTTGATCTCAGTATGTGTCCTCTGGAAAAGCAACACAAACTAGAGGAGATAGACATCCAGGACCCAGGAGAAATCCTGCAAATATTTTATAGGTAGTACAACTCGTTGCACACAGGTTCTGAATCCAACCTGTGAGCTGTGTCCCCTCGAGAAATTTTCTTACAACTCCATACTTCATTTTCTGTATGTTCAAAATGATCTCATCTGGTATTTACCACACAGGATTGTTGAACGTATTAAATAAGCTTATACTTGTCAGTGCATAAAAAAGTATTTGACATGTAACAATTGCTCAAAAAATGTTAGCTATTACCATGTTAATTTTAGTGAGAACAGCTATTTGCTAGAAACATAAGCTTACATTAGTTCACTCAATGTATCTGAAAAAAGTAACTATTCATTTTTCAAAAATGAAAATACATATTCATATCAAATATTTAATTCAAGAAGACTCCTCTTAGATATTGTGTAAGTATATTCCTTTTTAGAATAACCAACAGGATAATCCTGTAGAAATAAATTTCATTTTATGCATATTTCAAATTGAAGACTTAGCATAAAGGCTGCCAGCTTTGAATTATATAACTTTAGAGCTACTTATTTCTTCATCTGAAGATTATGGTTATCATACACATAATCTCCATAAGTTTTAAATAGCATACTAGGTAAACATTGTTTCACATTTATAAATCATATAAATTATTTGTCCAGTGATGTTAATTTAACTATTTATATAGTGGGTACTGATATAATTTATTTATAACCTGATGTACTAATATTTGTGCTCTATAATGCTGTCAAATACATTTTTAAAAAACAACACGTATTTGAGTTTGATCTTGAATTTACCTTATCTAAAAATTTGGAAAGCCCATCAATGAGGTACACTCTTGTTCATCTAAAAGTCATTGTAAATGAGCCAGTTAGAAAGTGGAATTTGGAACATTTCAATATGTGAAAATTAAATCAAAATGTCAACTGCTCTGACTTAGCACTAAACCCTCACACTATATAAATTTACAAAAACTTAGTAAGCTCCAAGGGTGCTTAGACTCACATATGATATCTATTCTGTCCAATAGTATAAAAGTTTAAAAGTTACTCTGTAGGATAAAAATACTTATATGCATTTTGCCTTAAGGTTTAAATATAAAGGGTTTTAGCAGTTACTTAATACTCAAGGGAAAAAAGAAATATCAATTTGACACCAGCAATAAAAACTATTGAACAAAGAATATACTGTAGTTATAGTTTGCCTTTCTCATGTGTAAGTGATAAAATCTTAATCAAATCTTTAATTTTTAACAATACCTTAGTTAAGAAGTAACAATCCTTTAATAATAATTTTTCACGGTAAGTGTACCAAACTTTGGTCTCTCCATTCCCTCTTCTTAGTATGTTCACCTTCATATAGACCAGAAAATAAAAAATAAAACACACACACACACACACACAGCATTTTGACAAGTTAAAATCAAATAAATGTTTCTAAAGTTCTCATGCCTAGTTTGAGAGATTTAAGTCATAGGAAATATTTTATGAAAATTAAATCTGTATGTGACTTTCCAAACACTGATGATTCTTTTTCTTTTATTCAAGCACTCAACAAATTATTTATTGGGCACCTATAATGTGACAGGCTCAATTCTAGACACTAGATATATGGTTTCATATATATGCTTATGGATCCCAGATGATAACACAAATCAAACATCTGATTTTCTATTATTCATTTACAAAAACAAACATTTTTCTCAAATCTCATACATTTTGATATAAATGTCCTTAGTATGAGGCATCTACTGAGTTTAGGACAAATGTAATATTTGATGGCTTTCTGGTATAAAAAATAAGCCCAAGAATGTATGGGACGGTTGTACTCTTCAGAAAGGCCCTAATGTTAGTTGACGGATCAAGAATTTATCTAAAACTTCATTTGGAAAATCAGTCCCAGTGTGTGCCATAGCTCCCTCAGACTATAGTGATCAAGTTGCAAAGAGAAGTAACATGAAGGGCACACGTATCCAATTTAGTTGACCGAATCTGTTTTCTCTGTTTTATTTAGATATAATTGACATACATGTATGAGTTTCAAGTGTGACTTGTATATATAAAAGTTTGACTTCCATATATTGTGGAATGATTACCACAATAAGTTTAGTTAAGATCCATCATCTCATATAGATATAATTTTTAAAAATGGAAAAAGAAAAACAATTTCCTCTTGTAATGAGAATTCTTAGGACTTACTCTCTTAATAACTTCCATATATATTATATAGCAGTGGTAACTACAGTCATTTTTTCATACATTACATCCTTAGTACTTATTTACCTTATAACTGAACATTGTGCCTTTTGACGACCTTCTTCCAATGTCCCCTCTCCCCAACCCCTGCCTCTGGTAACTACAAGTCTGATCTCTTTCTCTATGAGGTGTGTGTGTGTGTATGTGTGTGTGTGTTCAATTAAAAAAAAATGTTTTTAGATTCCACATATAAGTGGGTACTTCTTAATGGTATGTGAGACAGAATAATTTAGTTTTCCCTTGATGTAATAAAAATGGTTATTAATCACACATCTTTGCTTGGTATACCATGCTGTGTTATACGAGCTAGTTAAAGATATATAGATTCTACCGTTACAGTATAAATAATACAATTAGATACTATTTGGGGAAAGTTGGGCCAACTAAATTTTTCTGAGCTTTATTATATCTACTTGGCAAGATGTTCAAGTGTTTTGGTAAATATGTAAACGTTAAAATTCTCTTCTCTGAGAGCAAAATAAGTCATGATCACAGCTGTGAGATCATTTCCATAGACTAGCCAACTTGATTAACTTTCCTTTCTTTGATAACATTCTACTATGACTTAATTTTTGGTTCTCTTAACTTTTTTAAAGATGGCATACGTTTTCCAAAATAATATTCCTTAATTTTATATTGATGAAAATACAGAATTCTGTGTCTACATCCGTGATTATCATTATGAGTTCTTTATGAGAAAAACAACAAACAAAAAAACTAGTATTTCAAAAACAGAAACTCAGAGACTAATTGGAACTGGTCAAATTAAAGGTGAAATACACACGCTGACAGTAGTTCTGACAAAGCAAAGGGTATCGAGCCCAACATCAAATATTTCCTAAATTTGCTAATCATTAATTTTTAGACCAAGTTTCCACCCACCTACCCCCACCATTATATCAGGTTGAAGTGTCTAAAAGAAGATAGACCTCGAAGAGCAGTTTAAAATGCTTTAACGTTTTAAAATGTGATACTGTTCTTTTTAAGGGTTCTTTCATATGTGATCAGTCAGAGATACTGACTTTTGTGAGTTAACACAAAAGTGAAATAGCACTTTTAAGTGCTGTCTCGCTTTGGAGATTTAATGTGCTTTGTAATATCTCTGAGATCAGTCAGGGAGAAACGAGAAAAAAGAAATTTGATTTTGAGTCTGGACCAAAGCTCAGTGACTTGAGAGGCACCTAAACATAATGAAAAGGAAGAAGTTTCAAAGAGAAAGTTGGCAGCTATGACCAGAATCCACAGGGCTGGCAGGACTGACATCAACCAGAGGCAGATTTAGAGGTGTACCCTATGATCTCTCTTGATACCATTGACACTTCAAGGCCTAGTTTCATTGGGGAACAGTCCAGTAAAAGAACACCTCCAAAGGACACAGCATGGTTGTAGTATTGAGAAAGACATGAAAATGCCAGCACCAAGGGCCTAAAGCTATCCTTTTCTCCTCCAAAGATCACATATAACTGGGGAAAGCAAAAGTCAACATCAGAAACCTGCTTTTTCAAGCTTGACTTGAATGATATAAAGTTGGCCGTACAATAGCTAGATGCTTACTTTTATGACCTAGGTTCAGTCTAATGTAAGCATAAGTTATTAGCTGATTCCTAGTAGTCTTCACTTACCTCCTGGTGAATAACTTTATACCCTAGTTTTTTGTTTTTAAATTAAAGTAACTATCAGCTAAATTTGTGTCAAATACTGAAAATCAGCATAGAATTCCCCTCTCTCTTTGTTGTTTCCAATGTTTTCAAACAACTATATATTCCTTGCAACAGTTTGAAGGTTGGAATTAATGTGCAAATAGATATATGTGGAGTGTAAATGCTAATTTTTGTATAAAGAGTATCTAAACAAATAATAACAATAATGGCCAGTAAATTAAAGAAATCATACAGCTATTTTAAGTTAGAATATATGTGTTGAGCAAAGGGGAGGGTGCTTGAGTTCCATAGACCTCCAGTTCACTTTCATAGTACAAGGAAACAAAAATCCAGACATAGGAGTTAAAGTGTGAATCAAACGAAGTCATCATGATGATGTCTACGCAAAATTGGCATCTTTTTCCAGTTATGAAGGCTGAATTACAATTGAATTATCGCTACAGAAAGTTTTACAATTTGCTTCTATGAGAATTATGTTCTAAATCAATGAGAGAATTAAGCAATTTGTCAAAAAAATCTAAGGTAAAAATACCACTTTTAATCTAAATGCCGACAACTGAAAGAAAAAGCTAATAATTACCACTTCAATTTTCTTTATGCTTAACTTCATCATTAAAATTCTGAGTCTGTCTCCAGTATTATCATTACCTCCAGTACATCATTTTGGATATATCTTCATGACATCAAAATATCTGATTAATATGAAATAATTAGTTCAATTTAGTGAAAAAAATATTCTAATTTCTTCTTTCATAAAACATTAATTTAAAATTTATGTTTTAAAAGGCTTAGTTAGCATTTTGTGGATACTTTTAAAGTTGTTTAACTGGAACACAATTTTTTAAAAACTGAAAACTCCCATATGGTAAAATATTACACTTCTACTATTAACTAAGTTATCTATTTTGTAAAATCAATTCCAGAGGAATTTTTGAGGATATTACCTTTTTGTATTAACAGAAGTTTGTTTTCTTAAAGTTTTTAAATAAAGTGAGATGAGAACATGTGATTTTCTCATGTTCTCCACCATAAGCCAAATTTACAGAGTTTCATTTCTTATTGCCAAAGTTCAAACAAGATTATCTGATGATATTCTAAATACTGGCAAAGAATACATGATCATGGAGAAAAGTACAAGTAATTTATCTATTGGAAAGCTATTGATTAGTATGTAGACTTTGGTTATTATATATAAGTATTAAATATCAATGATATAGTGAGCTAAAATTATGAAAGTGATCTTTTGTATTTTACAAGCATTTAAATCAAAGTAAGTTTTATCACCTAGTATTCCAAACCTTACTATGTCTTTAGGCATTTTGCTTAAAATCTTAAAAAGTATTTTATTCTCACTTAGAATACCTACACTAAATGTAATCCTTGACTCTATTTTGAAAAGAAAGTAATTCTGCTGGTCTTTGCAGAGCTACCACACCCAGCAGTCACATACACTAGAGCAGCGGTTCTCAACCTGTGGGTCGCGACCCCCTTGGGGGTGGAAAGACCCTTTCACAGGGGTCATCTAAGACATACCAGTAGCAAAATTACAGTTATGAAGTAGCAACAAAAATAATTTTATGGTTGGGGGTCACCACAACATGAGAAACTGTATTAAACGATCGCAGCATTAGGAAGGTTGAGAAGCACTGCACTAGAGTTTAAAACTCTATGAACTCATCTACATATACTAATAAATATAAATGAAAAAAAACAAAAGAGAGAAATTCTGTGGCAAACATTGAAAGTGACATATGTCAATCTTTTCTATTCTTATAAGAGCATAGACATTTTCATCAATGTAGCTAAATGGATTTTTATGTCAAATATTTCATTCCACAAATATTTATTCAAAGTGCTACATACCAGGTTCTGAGGATCCATAAGTGAACAAAACATGGAGCACACAATCTAATGGGAGGAGTCAGAATACATTAAGTATTATAAGATGCTACAGATAAAGGCAAGGCACAAAAATAACAAAAGACTGGGATGCCCCCATGTGTACCCGTTTATTTTATGATCCAACTGATGTTGATAGCATGATCTTTCTCTAGTTGGATTTCCTATCATAACACCCCTCCAGGTCAATAATTTTTTTTTTTTTTTTGCCTAAAATATAAAGTGGAGGGAAATAATAAGGGAATTTTAGCCAGGAAATCTAATTGATGTTCTATCAGTTTTATAAGAACTCAAATGGTCTTAAATATTCCCTATTGATATAACATTTAAAATCCAATTCAACTAACATGTAGTAGACAGAATTATGCTAAATGATTTAATTTATATATACATGCCCCTTATTTAAGATTTGCCTAGTCATTTTGATACTTATTATTATATAAGTAGTTGTAATTTATATTCTACACAATGTAATCCAACAAGTTAACATTCTAGCCCTTGAATTTTCTTCTATTGCTGTCAGATAATGTATCATTATAAGACAATACAATTACTAGAATGACATTTATCCATGTGCTTCTTTAGTTTAGAGATATCTATAAACTTTTGAGAAAAAATATACATATATATGGCTCTCCAGGCTGTAAAAACACCCAATCACTTGTTTCTGAGTTGTAATTATTTAAATATTGTTTGTTTTAACTTACATTTCTATATTTAAAATGATTATTTTTTTCAAATTAAACATGGTTCTCAAAATATTGTACTCCTTGATTTCACAAAATGTTTTTTACTAATATATAGAGGGTGATAAAAAAAAATTCTGGGAATTTAGTTATTTCAAATTGTTTTTGGTATTATCCACCAAAAATAAAAAATAAAAATAAAAATACACAAACCAGCAAATAGCGGCTATCATTCTTTTAAATTTATACTCTGTAAGTAGTCTACATAGTTAAGTAAAAAAGTATGATTTTTATGACTTGTGGTTATTGTCTTTAAAATACACTAATAGCTAAGTTAGTAAGTTAGTAACTGAGCTAAGTTAGTAAGCTCCTAACTTCTCATAAGTTCTTAAAACAATTCAGTGAGGATTACTAGAAAAAGAAGCAAAAATGGCAAGAACAGCTGCCCCATAAATAAATACAAAGGCCAACTTTTCTAGGCAAATATTTGAGTTGAAGTGGAAACACGTCCTAAAACCTTTATCTCTTATTCAATAACTCTGCATCCTTGAACATCATATCCTATAAGAGATGGTTGCTATGAGACTTGCTTAAAATTTTAATAACCACTATATTTAGCACAGGATTCCATCATACATGGAAAGCATTCCATACATACCATCTCATTAATCCTCTCTATAATCTTTAAAACCGTTTAAAACACATTTTTTAAGAGTTTATTTTGGCTCTAAATCTTTATCTCTTTCAGAGGACATTTAAGAAGTTATGGAAGTGGCTTGATTTCAATTTGTTACTCTGCAATATCCTTTTTGTGCCATGTAGGAAAAAAATAGATATAATTTCTCAAGTAATAGTTCTAAAATATGAGCTATTGGTCCAATTTAATTATAATTTCATTGATAGCCTAAACAGTTTTTATTATGAGAAACGTGTTTATAGTTATGTTCTAATTGCTATCATTCTGTGTTCTTACTGTTCCAGAGAAAAAGCATCCCCTACAACCTTATCTAAAGGAAGATATGAACCAAGGCTCACATATCAGAAATGATGAATATCTTTAACGCATTGAATTCAAGGACTTCTAAACTATTTATTTTTGTTTTCCAAAAATACTTACATTGAATAGAACAAGCCACAGATAGTGACAGATTTTGTGTCACTCTTTAAAAATGCATCATCTACTGCTTGAGGCCAACAGATGAGTAGTTTCCATAATTACTAAGCAAAATTGAATAATTAGACTATAGTTTATGAGGGTTTGTTTTTTTTTTTTTTTTGCTAAGAAGGAAAACCATGTAATTATAAGTCTTAGTCAAGTGGGTTTATTTGACTTATTCTTTTTAGGAACACAATTCTCATGTAACTCATTTAACATAACAACAAATAAATATTCAGGCATAGATTTTGAAATTCTCTTTCACCAGATAATCCACACAATAGTTTTCTATTTACTTAGAGCTTTCTTTGAATAAACATGTATTCAGTGTTTAATTTAAAAATATATTTAGAGTAAGATTAAGAAAATTAAAATTGTCCATCAAATAAATGAAATATTTGAGAGTCAGTGTACAAATTACAACATTGCGAAAAGATAAAATTAATTTGATTCATATTTGCATCTGAGGCAAAAATTTATTTTGAAAAAGTACTCTTTACAAATATGGTATGTATTATACCTTTGCCCATTTTTATTATCACGTTATGTTGTGTAGTAGAATGTGTCTTGGTAGGTGAAACTTTAAGCACTTATAACTTGATGATAAACTGAAAAAATATTTCAATTACTTTTTCCAATCATTCATTCATATATTCATCAATTCAGCTGATATGAACTGAATGTCTACTATAAAATGGATGCCAGGGATAACCATTATGAAGATAAAATTTCTTCTATAAAGGAACTTGTAGTCTAATTCCATTGAGGTAATAGACAGTTACTGTTACCTAATATAAGCCTGAAGGATTTGTTAGAATCTAAATTTTTTAAATTGAACTTTCAACTAATCTTGGGTTCTTTATTAACTCAACAAATTGGCATTGATTTCTTCTATCTCCTGAACAACACCCTGAAGAAATACCCCCAATAGCTATTTTATTACTATTTTTTTAACTTTCTGACCCAAGACTGGTTATAGAAAATGTTCAGTAGATGAACTTTGCTTCATCAGATTCTCCCTAGTTGATTCATCACCTTTTAAGATATTGTTCAATCATTCACTTCATCCATGAACTTGAAGAAAGGAGAATTCAAATAAACCTGTGGAAGTCTTCAGAAATCAGTCAATAGACAAAATTAATAATGTGGATATTCTATAACACCAACATTGGCAGCGTATTATTGGTGTTAATTTTGTAAAGAATCTTCCAAGTTCTGAGTACCTCGAGAAACATATACTGCATACAGGACTTTTTACATAGGAATCATTCAATGAATTGTACTCCCATATATAATTTGTATTAGACCTATGGAAGTTTATATTCTTGGAGTGCCACATATGTGTTTATGTGTATGTGTGCATATATGTACATAAGACATGGAGGAGTTAAACTTCTGGAGCCTCTAAACTTTAACATTTTTCAATAGTTTTGCTCAGACCTTACAATAAAGTCTTAGCCATTTCTCTATGCACTATTACCAAATGTTGGCAGCAATAATATGTCTGTGGTATTATATAAGGTCATTCCCAGAAATACCATCTCAGGGAAGCAATAGCCTTGGGCATACTGTCCGATCATGGTAAATCATGAGGTTACAAGGATAAATATGGAATAAGGTAAAATTTGGTGTTAAGTATGATATCATTTCTAGAAATATCCCAGTGGTTGTTATATCACAACTATAAAATTTTAAAAGTTAGTTTTGTCTTTTTAAAAGAGTTTAATTTTTGAAATAATGCATATTTTTGTTAATTTCACAAAGAACTTTTCATACAAATTTTCAAAATACATTTTTCTAATATTATATGTAATATTATTTCCGATATGTTAAGAATGCATTAATACATTGTAAAAAACGTCACTTAGATTTGCTTTGCATCTGCATTGCTAAATAATATGCATTTTTATATATCTTTACTGTTGAAAGAATTATAGATGTCCCTCATTTTTCCCACATTGACATCCCCCTCATGACTCCCCCCTTTCAGCCCACCTATACCGCATTGTTGTCTGTGTTCATTTCTTATGACTATATGCATATACATTCTTTGGTTTATCTCTTCCCATCCCCCAACTCCCCTTCCCTCTGAGGTGTGTCAGTCTGTTCCCTCCTTCCATGTCTCTGGATCTATTTTGTTCGACAGTTTATCGTGTTCATTATATTCTATAAATAAATGAGATCATAGATACTTGTCTTTCTCTGACTGGCTTATTTTGCTTAGCATGGCTGTAATCAATGTTTCCATAACTATTTAATATTGTGTTGATTCATACCCCATTTCTCTACAATACCATAATTCAGATATTTATTTTTACAGGACATTTAAGTTTTAAGTAGTCGATGGTAGTCATTTTCTAGCTTCTAAATGGGAACAATAGAAATGCATGCCAAGCCCTGGCCGGTTTGGCTCAGCGGTTGGAGCGTCGGCCTGCGGTCCTGAGAGACCCGGGTTCGGTTCCCGCTAAGGACGCGTACCTCGGTTGCAGTTTGTCCCCGGCCCTGGTCGGTTGTGCGGGTGGCAGCCACTCGATGTGTTCCTTTCACATTGATGTTTCTCTCTCTCTGTTCCTCTCTCTCCTCCCACTCTACCTGAATAAAAAATGGAAAAATGTCCTCAGGTGAGGATAAAAACAAAAACAGAAATGCATGCCAAAATTGAGAAATAGGTAAACACCTCATTTGATGTCAGGAGCCTCTGTATCCTTAAAAATATATATTTTTTTCATCTCTGTGGCATAACTTCCACCTTCAGATGCTTAAGCAGCGTTATGGTCTTGGTACACATGTTCTTGTATCTAGTCAAATACTTTTCAGGATTAAAAAAAAAAAAAAAAAAAAACATTGTATAGTTATATTAACTCTACCAGGTATTTGAACATTATTGGATTATTTTACTTATTATGAGATTACATTATTATATTTTAAGCCAATACACTATATTGCAAAGGAGGGTATGTCCTCAGAGCCTTACCTAAAATCCTTCAGGAAGAAGTACTTTGTGGGCAGTTATGGGTTTGGGGAGGGATGGTTTTCTAAAGTGATTCAGCAAGCATTTATTTAGTATGCACTGTGTGCAAAGTACTCAAAATGGCTAGAACATTGGTGTATCGATTTTGCACTAAAACAGAAAAAGTCCTTTGGCAACATTATCTCTGTTATATATTCCAAATTACCCTGGTTGTTCTATTCATAGAAATCAATTGATTTAAATGTGAATACAAATTTTAATATTTGATAATTCTACACATCACAACTTTTATTTTATAATATACATTGCAATTTTTACCCCTTCAGGTCCACTTATAACAGAATCACTCAGTTTAAATATATTGTGGGGATGTTTTAACCAGATTACTTAATCTTTTGCTTATGGAATATCACTAAACAGCAGGTTTACTTATAACTGTTTGTTTTAACTTAATTTAGTAATTTTTAATCGAAGATATTAAAAATGGACACCCTGCACCTATACCCATATATCTAAATTTGGAGAGGAAAAATGATGAACGTGAATAACCAGGATACATATCCACTCATTCCTTTCTTTTCCTTCAGAATGAGGATGATTTTATGAGAAAGTACACATTTATGTTTCACAAGTAGATCTCTACCTACTGAACCATAGTTTGGCTATTGTTAAAAATGATCTTTGTAAGAAAACTAGGAATTAAGGAAACTGGTTTCCTCTGGACTAAGGGATGCCTGGCTTCTCAGAAAGTTATAACTTGGAACTCTTCTGAGTTGGTTTCCTCACTTTGAAATCACTTTCTACTATACTGTATCCTTCAGGGTATGCTGAGGTAACTCACAGAGATGCCTGCTTCCCCTGCTCTCTTATTTTCTACAGAAAGACAATGTGATCTGTCTCGGCTCTGCATCCCATATCTCAGTGTAGAGTACAAAATGTCACAGTGACAACTCACCTTAACTTAATGGTTGATTGGATAGATAAACATGCCCATTCTGTAACAGTCTTTTTATAAATCCTGATGGCATCATGAGGGATTATTAAAAGTACCCTAAGCAATTCTATCCTAAAAGTCTGTTTTACAATTAGGACCAACCCAGTGTCCTGATCCTCCAGGGAGGAATGAGAGAAAGGAAGACCAAAAAAAAAATCTATGTTCAAATGGATTTGGGAAAACAAAGAACAAAGAGGAGTGGTGCTCACTGCTCACATTTAATGTAAAAATCAGAAAAGCTGTACCACTCCTGTGTTACCCTCTTAACCAGCGTGAACGATGCAGGAGAAGGAGAAAAAGCTGGCTCAGAGGGGCATCTAGTTATAGGGTCCTGACACCCCATGATCCAGTAAGTCAGAGGGATGGCTGGAAGTTTCCTATAGCTCTAGAGGGAAGCAAAAACAACTGCAACCTTGTGCCTGAAAGAGGTCATTAAAGCAGGTGATAAAGTAAGAGAGTTCATGCAGGTTTAGAAGGAAAGGATACAGGAGGAATGTGCTGGGTCCAAAAGCCAAACTCTCAGGTAAACAGGTGCCACTGCAGAGCCCAGTTTAGGTGATGGCAATGGTGGCAAGCAGGGTACCTCACCCCCCACCCCGAAGCCTTGCCAATACATAACCTCCAGAAATGTAGATTTCTACCCACAGGAATGGATAGAGGGCACATGAAGGGCTGACAGTGTCTTCCAAATGAAGACTTAAAGTGTAGCCTAAGTTTAGTTATAGAACATTAAAATGGCATGCTTTTTATACAACTGTGATTAAGTACTGAGATTCATTCCTGCTATAACACTGTCTTTCTTCACTGAAAGATGATTACTTCTGCTAACGGAATAGAAAAAGAATCAGGTTTAAAAGGGGAATGTCCCCAAAGATATATTCAAATAACATACAACTTGGTATAAAAAGGCTGCCATTTATTTATATATTGGGTCTTTGTTTCCAGAAGTCCACAAAAATGTGGAGTATAACAGTTTAATTGAATCATTTGATCATAAAAAATGAGTTATAAAGGAATCTGTTATTTTATGAATTGTGATTTCATAAGCATAATTTTACATCAATATTGTTGATGTCATAACGATGGGATAAAAGGTAAGACTCAGTTCTACAAAAACAGCCAACTCTCCTGGGTTATAAGTGAGGGCAAATGGTCCAAGTTTTTGAGGTAAAGCTTCTTTGATTTCCTTCACGAGTGCAAATACCATTTCTGAAATAACAGCTAAACCCAGGACTTCAGTAATTTCAAATAATTCTTTGGACTTATGAAAAAAAAGTCTAATTTTTAATAAAAAAAATATACTTTCTTACCCTATCAAAGCACTAAGATTTAGTTACTTGCCTTCTGTGAAAAAGTGTGTGTGTGTGTGTGTGTGTGTGGTGGGGCGAGGAATGTGCCCACACGTGCCCGATGGCCACACATCAGCAGGTGTTAAGGTTATTTCCAGTCTATTTTAATAAACCATAGATGGGATTCTTCTTTTATATAGATAAGGGGAATGGAGATTTACAAAACATAAACTGAAGATCAAAAAATGAGCATCTACTAAACCAAAATAAAACACAACAAAAAATATTTCACCTCACTTAATTGTTTATACTTGAAATTTCTTTAACAGAAAAAAATAATTGTTTAATTGTATAATATCAGATGAGGCTTAAAATGCATTTTCTATAAGTACAATGTAATTTGTAAATTAGTATTATGAGACTTTTACTGAAAGCAAGTTATAATTTTAATTAAAGCAGTTGCAAGGGGAATCTGAAGGCAATGGATGCCCAAAGATCACATCAGGGGGTGGGGAGAATGCCACAGAAAGAGAAGGAAGCATTACCTCAGATTAATGTTATAATTAGTCCCAATAGCCTGTCATGCTAGGACTAGAGAGATTCTCAAATAGTCCTTGGCACTAGTAAACATAAATGTACTACCATGTTTCATTTCTTTAACATGTTTATTGCTCTCTTATTATCTCCTAGGCATTCAGGACATAGCTGTGAATAAAGTCAACAGAACTCCCTGCCCTCAAAGAACATCCAATCTGGAAAATAAATACATAAGTAAGCATAGTATATATTTTATTCAAAGCTAAAAGAGCTTCAGAGATTAATAAAGCAAAGAAAGAAAACTAAGAGCACTCTTGGATATCGGTGGGTTTATATTTTTAAATTAGGCATCAGTGGAAGGTATAGAAAGGTAATAAAAGACCTGAAAGAGATGAAGGAACAAGCCATTCAACCATAATGCCAAGAAGGGCATGTAGAAGAAATAAAAGGCATACAAATTGGAAAGGAAGAAGTAAAACTGTCATTATTTGCAGATGACATGATACTGTATATAGAAAACCCTAAAGACTCCACCCAAACACTACTAAAATTGATAAATTAATTCAATAAGTAGCAGGATACAAAATAAATATCCAGAAATCAGGTGCATTTTTATACATTAGTAATGAACTATCAGAGAGGGAAACTAAGAAAACAATCCCATTCACAACTGCTTTTATAAATTACCTAGCAATAATTTAATCAATGATGTAAAAGACCAGTATTCAGAAAATTATAAGACACTGAAGAAAGAAATGAAAGAAGAGACAAATAAGTGGAAACATATACTGTTTTTATGGACAGGAAGACTTAACATCATTAAAATGTCCATACTGCCCAAAGCAATCTACAGATTCAACACAATTCCTATCAAGATACTAATGGTGTATTTCACAGACTAGAACAAATATTCCAAAAATTTATATGGAACCAAAAGGCCCCAAATAACAATGATGATCTTGAGAAAGAAAAATAAAGTTGGAGCAATTATACTACTTAAGAGATATATATATATATATATATATATATATATATATATATATATATCTCTTAAGTAGTATAATATATATATCTCTTAAGTAGTATAATATATATAATATATATCCCAAATATATACTACTTAATATATACAAATTATACTACAAGGCTATAATAATCAAAAAAGCATGGTAAAAACAGACATAGAAATCCATGGAACAGAATTGAGACCCCAGAAATAAACCTATGCCCTTATAGTCAATTAATATTTTACAAAGGAGGCAAAAACATACAATGGGCTAAAGATAGTCTATTCAATAAATGGTGTTGGGAAAGTTAGATAGATATGTGCAAAAATAAATAAATAAATAAAATTAAACCACCTTTCTAGACCACACACAAAAATAAACCCAAAATAAATTGAAGGCTTAAATGTTAGACTTGAAACCATAAAAATCATAGAAGAAAACATAGGCATTAAAATCTTGGACATTTCCATAGCAATATTTTTTCTGATATAAGAGAAACAAAAAAAATAAATAAACAAAGGGGACTACATTAAACTAAAACGCTTTTGTATAGCAAAGAAAACCATCAACAAGGAAATTATAAAACTCAACACCAAAAGAACAAACAATCTAATTTAAAAATGGGCAAAAGACCTGAGTAGACACATCTCCAAAGAGGACATACTGATGGCTAATAGACATGAAAAGATGCTCAGTGGCACTAATCATCAGAAGAAAGCAAATTAAACCCACAATGAGATATCACCTCACACCTGCCAGAATGGCGATCATCAATAAATCAACAACAAGTATTGGCAAAGATGTAGAGAAAAGGAAACCCTCGTGCACTGTTGGTGGAAATACAGATTGACACAGCCATTGTGGAAAGCAGTATGGAGTTACCTCAAAAATTAAGAAAGAAACTGCCTATGATCCAGCAATCCCACTTCTGGGAATTTATCTGAAGAAATCCAAACATTATTTTGAAAGAATATATATACTATGTTTATTGCAGCATTATTTATAATAGCCAAAGTTTAGAAGTAGCTCAAGTGTCCATCAGTAGATGAATGGATACAACAGCTATGGTACATTTACACAATAGAATACTACTTGGTTGAAAAAAAGAAGAAAATTTTATCGTTTGTGACAACATAGATGGACCTGAAGAACATTATGTTAAGTGAAATAAGCCTGTCAGAGAAAGATAAGTACCATAAGATTTCATTCACATATGGGCTCTAATGAACAAACTGAACAAGCAAAATAGAGACATATTCATAGATAGAGAGCAGGCAGACAGTTCTCAGGGTTGGATAGGGGGAGAGGCAGGAGGCTTGGAAGGATTGAGCAAGAAAGAACTCATGGAAGCGGACAATAGTGAGGTGATTGTGGGGGGCGGGGTATGGGAGATCGAAGAGGATATGGGGGGATAAATAGTGATGGAAAAAAGTAAAATAAAATTAAATGAAAATAATATATCTGAAAATCCTAGTGCTGAAAGAATTTTGTTAAATTTCACTCCAACTATGTCTGTTGGTACCCCATATAATGCATAGGTCAGCTGAATGCTGATATTTGTAATTCTAATCATATAAATTCATATATATGTATAATACATAATGCATGTGTATCTATATTTATGTATATTCTTACATACAAATATGTATTTATATTTATTTTATAAATTTTTATAAATATTTCACTTAATCTTATCCAATATACAGGAATAGGGCATAATGAATTGCACTAGAAAGAAGTATTTCTGTACTCTCTATATCATTGGAAATAAGCATTATAAAGCTGATCAGAATATTTTTGACTGGGAGAGTAATTTAGAAACAAAAAGAGAATAGCAATTATTATATCTCATTAAGTCTTTTAAAAAAATAAATTCCCTAATTTAACAGTTAAAGACCTAATACATTGTATAATTAGGAGAAATTATACCTCTTTTTTTAAAGTTTTTTTTTCATTTTTAGATGATAATTATGACAAACCTGCATTATCTTCCTAGTTTAAAAAATTATGATCTATGTTTCTGCAATTCAAAAGACACTGCCAACCCCCGTGAGTCACATTGGTCCAGATCTGCAACCATGTTTATCTTCATAAAGATGTTCCGAGGGTTCTCCCTCACTTTACATTCTACAAAGGGGCTACATATAACACTAAGGGAGTTTTACAGAAAAACATGCAGCTAAACAAACAAAACAAGAAAAATAACCCATTCTGTAACAAACCAGTGTGTTCCAATGCATCCACTCAGTGGCTGTGGCTTAACTACGGTTTGGAAGATTTCACGAACAAGAAAGAAAAGGAAATGAAGCCAAGAGGAGTGGGAAGGAAAATAAAATAGAAAAAAATGATACTGCCTAGCTACAAGCTGCAGAGGGAAATTAATATTCAAAAGGTTAAGGTGTCTGTGAAATGTATGTAATGAGTAACACTCATAGTTTGTTACTATAGGTTCATTGCCTCTAATGTTGAGGACGGCACATGGATAATTTACGATTCCCATTGTCCCCTCTGCAGGGATTAATTCTGAATTATTTATGTACCTATATACGCAGAGAACTGAAACATTTTAGTTAAAGTCAGCCACTCACTCATAGTCTTGAAATTATGCAGCCCTTGTTGCTAAAAATGATGTTAGCCTCTTGTGATTTAAGTCATAACATTTTATTTTCAGTCCCACTGCGAGAGAAGGCATACAGGAGGGGGGGAAAGGATATATTTTTCTAGAATAAATCTTAGAATGCATTTTTTTAAAGATGTAAATAGATAATGGTAATTTGCGGAGTCAAATTTTTGTTGTAGAGAGCATGCAAATAAACCTTTATTTTATTCATGGTTTGTGATTTTGCACTGGAACACTCTCCCGCTTGTTTTCACATTGTTACCTTTAAATACAAAGCCTTTGCATTTTAATAAAGGGGATTCCACCTACGTATAAATTAATCAAAGAATGAAATTTCATTTTTGGAAAATTATTCCAATCCATTCAGATTTCACACCAAACCATTTCATTTAGTCAAGTGAATTCAGAAAAAGTACTGTTTCCATTTAAACTCCAGTGATTACTCACCGCTATTAAAGGTTCCTTTGACTACATCAGGATTAATGAAAAAAAAAAAAAAAAAATGCAGGTATTACACACTTCTCCGAAAAAAATAACACATTGCATTCTGTGCTGATAATGTGTTTGATAGCTGCTAACCTTGTCAGCATGACTATCTTATCATTTTTAATAAAATGGATTTTGAACTGTGTACCTTTAGCACATTTTTGCATGTTTTGGTGTAAATTATAGGTTTTCATATATTTAACCAAAGTTTTTTGATTGAAAAATATCAAAATGTCTCATCCACAATTATTTTAAGGAAAAAGAAAATCTGTTTTGTTTTGTTTTTTAATTTCCAAACAATGGACCCTGGGCCTCTGGAATTCAGATTACCCAGTCTTTTCTGATTTTAGGAATTGTTTTTTAATAATTAGAGTGCATCTCAATTATGTAGACATAATGCTGGATAGAGTACTATGAAAATAGATGAGAAATTACAAGTATTTAAAAGCAAATGCAAATATATATATATTTATATTTATATGTATTCTATATATGCCACAGATAACACATCAATTTCACTTTTGGCCCCCACCCCATACAATTCAACAATCACTAATAAATTAGGAGGAGGAGCATATTGATGTACTGCTTGACTAGAACACAAAGAAGTGTAGTTAGCAAAAAGCTGCAGTGGGTAATGAACAGTATTTTAACTCGGCAGTTTAACCTCCATGTCTGTCAGCTGTGACCTTTTACCAACCCCAATGAGAGTCTGATTTCTCACTTTTGCTACTCACTGCTGGATGAGTGAATGTAGAATTTGACAGCGAGAGGTTTTACATGAAAAGGAAAGGTACTTAAAAAGCATGTTTTGTGATGATAGGCTACATTTATTCACTGTTCATTACGCTGGGTGCAGCAGCAGCGTTGGTGGATTGATTGGGTGTGAGCAGCTTGTCTGCTACGGAAGTGAAGAGGCGGTATTGACCTGCATGGGAGCTGAAGTGACCTCTAGATGACCCCCCTTTCACCTGAAATTGACCTTGAAAATAACCTAGGGTTCACTCCCATTTAAATAGGAGGAAAATTCTTCCAACAGCATGTGAATTATAGGAATTGATGTATTGAGCATTTCCTTTTCTCCCTCCCTCTCCCCCTTTTTTACTTTTACAGAGGTAAATGCATCTAGGGGGTAAGGCGAGTGTTGGCTTTTAAATTTCCAGACCCTGCAGCTGCTCTGCTTGGTGTTTGTACAGATTTATGGAGGGGCCAACCAGACTTTGGACTGCTTGATGTAAAATTTTACCATTTATCATTATTGATTAGAGTCCACACTCTGTGACAGAGCCCAAACCTTACTATGACAATTGCTATTCCAGTTGTTATGGACCATAATGGGCCATAGGGATGATTTAAAGGAGCACAATAGCTATCTGTAATTACACATGAATAATCCATGAATTCTACAGCATAACGCTTATGATCAGACCCTAACTACCAAAGCTTGAGACATTTATATTTGTTCTCTCTTTGGCACCTGTGCCAAAAGTTGCCAATTGATGAAACTGAAGCACAGCAAGCTTACCCTCTGCCATGTTCAAAGTTATGTTTTATTCTTAGTTAAAAATAAATCACACACTTGAAAAGTGATACAACATTGTCTTTAACAGATGGTGTGATCAATAATTGAATTTGCTTTTTATTAGAAAAGGATGCCTGTTATTATTTCATCAATTAACATTAAGTAAATATAATAGAAATTTGGTATAATCATTACACTGCTAGAACCAGAAGAAAGAAAGTAGAACATCATGATTATTGTTTTCACTTTTTAAACAAATGTTTTTACTTGAAATCTTTATAGTTTTGTATTTGGCCAAAAAAGTTAAGGAGGGAGGGGAAATGATCAAGACTATAAATTAGTTTCAATGGTTCAATGGAAATGCAGTAGGACTTACACAAGCTTTAATAACTGTTGAAACTAATACACTAACCTGGGGATTCATCAGTTGTAGCTCAACAGTAAATAATTCTCTAATTTTATGTGACATAAAGAGATGGAGAGAATGTTTGTCCACTGAGTTTATGCCTGTGTGTAGTCCTTAAGGTCCAAAGTGCTGGCACAAACATGGCTAATAAAAATGTCCCATTTATTAGTAGCTGCTTAAAATAATCCCATGTCCAGAATATATCTTGGAGTCGAGATCACCCAATGTATACGTTAATTCTAAGGATATTTTTAGGAGTGGACAAATTTTTCCTCGGTATTTCCCAAAGACTCCAGTATTCACAGATCTAAGAATGGAAACTCTATGCAAAGTTTTTACACACTTACTTCTTCTAGTTCTTATAATTTGTGTAATAAACTGCTATACTTAACTCCACTTTGAGATTTTGATTTTCTCACAACTTAGGAAACAAGTTTTGGCAATATTTTTGGTCTATCGTCCATATATTCCAGGTAAGTGTCCCTTCTGCCTGGTTTATGACAACATTTTAGTAGTTCAACCTATTTGGGGCATAGTATTGTTGTTTAATTCAGATGCATTTTTCATACTGTTCAAATATTTACATGTAGGGCTACAGGCTTATTAGCAATCTGGTAAAGTATTTGTAAATCTGGATAAAAATTCTGACAGGATATTTATTGCATTGACTTGACCTATTTTCTATCTAAAGCCCTACTCCATAATTCTTGTTTCATTTGATGTTAATCCCATGCATAAAAGGCAGTAACCACGACATTTGCACAAAATAACACCCTACCATCCACACAGGAGGATTTACAATCTGATTCCCCCCTACCCTCAGCGTGAGGTGCCTACACCAGTGAGGTTTCAAAATTCCATGAAGCTCTCACTTAACCAGTGCATATCATCTATTGCATTTTACTTTCTTCTTCCCTCTTGACAGTGATGAACCCCTTCAAGGGTCCTCAAGCAAACCCTTAGAGGACCTGCAAATTGCAATTATTCTAATTTAGGAATATAACATGATTTTTTAATCTTCGGAAACATTTATTCCCTTCATATTGTTGGAATATTGAAAAGTATTTTGGATATTCTGCTAAATGGGTAGAAATGTAACATTTAAGTTTTTAAAAGTAACTAATTTAAAATAAATAAAAGATGACCATTTTTTTCCAAGTCATGCAAATAATTTTTTTCAAATATTTCCTTCTAACTCTTCCTGTTTGTCTGTACATCAAATAAACAAAGCCACGACATGTTTTCTTGAACATCAAATCTTTATAAAATACAACAAAAATACAGACTTGTAATTGGTATAACATTAGAAACCTACATACTTAATCTAGTCAGGCTCCATCTCATCTTTGTTTCTACCTCTCTGTAAAGGATAAGGCAGTTTTGCCCAAAGGAAGAAATAAAAGGGAATCCTCGTTAAAAGGTACATTAATGAAAAAAGAACAGCTTTATTGGGGACATGTGCAGAAAGGGATGTTTGAGTAGTAAATGATAATTTACTTTTGAGGTATATTAAAAAGGTTTACTCTTACTGATCATGAGTTAAATTGGATGTTTTAATCAGTTAGTGAATGCCAAAAATAATTATGCCAGATCGCTTAGTCTGCAGAACGTGTACACAAAGCATATAAATCCTTTGCTTCTCCAGGGATTTCTCAGAATAACACACAACTAAAAGACAAAAGGGATATCAAACTCATATAAATTAACATTGTAAATGATCTGAAAAATATAATAAATAACATGATTCCATCACTTTGACTACGCAGCACAGGGAAGGGTGTCCAACACAAATACATGCATTAATCTTCTATATCCTTACTAAACTTTTTTAGTAAACTTTCGTTTCATTTACTTTCTACAGTTCAATTCAAGGTCATTCCTTTCATTGAGAGAGCTGGGCTGGATGACAGCATAGAAATCTGTGTATCTTTTAAAAATGAATGTGAAAAATAGGATTATTTTCCTAATGAGTTTTTATTGAGAAAGTAAAATAAAGAAGTTGGACCCAGGGTCCTTGAGAGTCCTTTGAAGTGCTAAAAATTCTGTGATATTAAGATTAATATTTATCACAATTTTTATACTATCTAAACAAAAGAGAATAAGTAGATTATATAGATGAAATAAAAAGCTATGAACAAAATAATTTCACATGCATAATACGTTTTGAAGTGAATTATTCCTAAAATACTAATAGACATAAAGGCTGGAGTAGACTGTATGCTTTATTCCATTTACGTGAAAAATTAAATAATATGTATAATCTTGCATATTAAATTTTCCACACCCCTTAAATCCTAATTTAAATTTCTTTTGACATACCTTATGTGAACTGAGTACATCTTGATAGTTTTATTTAATGATAATAATATAATTTGAAAATAATGATACCTCTATCATTTCTTCCATCAATAATAGACAACTTTTTAAGTGCAAACATTATATTCTAACACAGATAATAAACTCTTCTGGGCCATAGATTACTTTCAGTCACTGGTTTAAAACTTTTTTTCAGTGAAAAAAAATAATTAAAGTTTGGGTAGCTACACAAAAAAATTAAAAGATTTCTACAATGTATGTTGCTCTTTAAACGGTAGAATTCACTCTGGAATACTTATGCAAGTTTGATGTAAAAGCTTATTTTCTGGAGGCTGATGATTATTGAAAGCTAAAAGAAGAGTGAGCTGAGGTTAAGTGAATCATCAGTTACACATCTGATGCTTTTCCTGTCGTGTAACTTAATTGGTTTACACTGATTTTGATCTGGAGTATTTAGGGACAACATGGGGGCTTTTCTGAAGATCTGAACAGCTGCTTGATTTGTTAATGAATAAGGTTATCAGTAGCCAATTGCTCACAGCTGAAAAACGGCATGCTCCTGGTTAGTCCACTGGAAAGGGAATTTTTAAAGTGTGGCTTTTGCAGCTGGTATGGCTCAGTGGCTTGAGCATCGCCTCATACATTAAGGGGGCACCAGTTCAATTCCCGGGCAGAGCACAAGCCCAGGTTGCAGGCTTGATCCCCACTATGGGGTGTGAAGGAGGCGGCTGTTCCTCCATCGATAGTTCTGTCGCTCTCTCCCTCTCCCTTCCTCTCTCTCTCTAAAAAAAAAATCAATAAAAGTATATTTCAAATGTGGCCTTTGTGTTTGACACTTGCCTCCTGGATGATTTGGGTACATTCACTTGTCCTTCCAGCAACCCAATTTCATTATATGAAAATTAGAACTACAAATAAATTTTTACTCTGTGTAATAGATTTAAGAATGCAATAGAAGTATTCCTCTTTAGAAAACAGAAACAAATATGCCCCCTTTATCATGAACTTGTCAGTTCTCACTCCTATTTTAGGGGGTAAAAGATTCCTTTGAGAAGCTTATGAAAGGTAGGGTTCTCTACCTACAAGGTATGTATAAGTACACACAGAACATGTTTACAAGCAATAGGACAATGTCTCCCGACCTCAGGTTAGGAGCCTTTTCAATATAATTATGTTGAAATAGACTTCCTTTAGCACCAGTAAGAATGCTAATTTAGAAGAGTTTCTAAGCAATTATATAAAAAGAAACAATATGGTACCATCTTATAAAGTAAGATTAATTAAATATTTTGCTTCAAATATAGACCATACTGCATGGACAACAAAAACATACATATTTGCAAAAACAATATACACATTTATTTGTGTTTTCTCTTGTGGGACAAAGATCATTATTTTGTACTTATGTGAAAGATGTGCTACTTCATTGAATATTTGGTCTTTTTTCCCCTAGGTTCTCAGTATCATTTCAATGGTCAGGTAAGTAATGGATATAAGTATACAATTCTAACAACAATTCCAAAAATGATATTTAGAACTGAATTCAGTACTTTTCAGTGTGTTATCCATTATTCTCTCCTATTTCAATAGTTTCCTTAAATATTTTCTGATCCATAAGATGCTTCAAATGACTCCATGGTCACAGACTTTGTTTCTAAACTGTATTACCTTGCTTGTCATGGCTGTTAGTAATGCTTCTATTCAGAGAATAGATACAAAATAATCAATTGCTGAAATCAACTGAATGGCAATATCTCATTCAAGATCTAAAAAGGAGATGAAGAAACTTCATAGATATGTTTACACTTAAATAAAATTAAAATTTCAAATAGGATTCTTATTTGGTACATAATTATTAATGAACACATCATTATTATCATTCCACTTGCAGGAATATTATGTTGGTTTACAAAAATAAGAATTCTGATTTCTTTAAATTTAACCTGAAATTAAAAAAAAAAAAAATCCTACATGATCAAGAATTATAATCATGTCTTTGTATATGCCTTTAATTCCTTTGCCTCTCTCTTCATTCTGGTTAAATCCAAATCTCCTCCTCCTCTGTTCTTACACTCATGCAGCTGAATCTGGCTACAGAACAACACTCCCTCATGCGGACTGGTTTCACTTTATATTCCTGTTCACAGCCAGCAGTGGGCCCTTAATGTCATGTAATCATTAAGTACATCTCCAGGACATTCACACTTCTATTCTCCTAGATGAGCATTTCACATCTTCTCACCCCTCAGACCTCAACACTTTCTCCCCTATCCTCACTCTTAGCTGATGACATATACTTTATCCTTCACCGAAAAATTTGAAGCAATCAGAACAGGATCCACCAAAGAACCCACCTTCCGCATTTACCAGGACATGTATTCACACACTCTGCCTTCCTGCCTGATGTCATTCATGCAGTTTCCACGTTCTTTTCCCAAAGCTGACTTTCACAGAAGCTCCATTTTTCTTCCTTGCTCAAGGACATAGCTTCGGGAATTCGACTCCTCACTTCCTCCTGCAACATCAATCATTCACTCTCAGCTAGACCTTTTCCATTAGCAAATGGGAAATTATTATGATAATTATTATATTTCTGATTATTATGTTATTTCTCACATCTTAAAACAAGCTCTTTTGTTTGTTTGTTTCTTTTACAGCAAAACTCTCAACAAACTTTCCTATATGTCCAGTTCTTCTCCTCCCATTCTCTATTCAACTCACCGGAGTCTGGATCACCACCACCACTACACTTGGGGGCGGGGGGGACAATAAAACAGGCAAATCTTTTGTTTAAAGACATTGAAGAGCTAATGAACCACTAAGAATGAAGAGTCTAAAACTCTAGACGGGGAAAATCTTGAATGAGCGAGCTGAATTTGTAGCTGCTTTCACAATGGGACAGTTGTCTGTTTTAGGTTTGAGCATGAATCTGAGAATTGGGGCTTTGGATTAATAGAGTGTTACTCCTCAGAAGCAGGAAAACCAGGATAAAAATGGGAAGAGAGGTTCAAATATATGGTGGTTGGGTTTGACCTCAAAGGAATGGCCAAATTCTAGGGCTATGCAGAGCAGGGGTTAAAAGATAAAGCGGAGAATATCTGAAAAGTAAATTGAAGTTTTCTATAGCCTCAGAAAATACAAATTAGAGTATGAGCCTGGGCACCAGAATGGGGCCCCAAAGTCTATTCCATCTGCTCAGTTGGAAATGCTGGAGGCCCAGGGTGAACCAGAGATAGGCCATACCAGGGCTGCAACATAGCACCAAATCAGTACTGGCCTTGATGTGTTTGCTTCCACTCCTTTTGACTGCCCTCCTCTCCCAAAACGAGTGAACCTTCTCTGAAGAAAGATAACATCATCTGCAGCACCCCCAATTTTTATGTACAATATCAAAAATTATGTGGCATACCAAAGACAGAACCACATATTTAAAAATGAAGAAGGCAAATATAACCCAAATAAACACAAACCCAGATCCACAGATCATCTAATTATTAGAGTTAAAGAGAGAGGTTCTAAAATAATTATGATAAATACATTTGAGGATGAGGGAACTAAATATGACAAAGGAAAAATTTTAACCCTGAAGTAAAATCTTTAAAGAGAATCAAGTGGAAATCCCAGAACTGAAAAATAAAATATCTGAAATTAGGAACACATTAAATGGTGTCACTAGCCTATTGAACAGCAGAAGACTGTTTAATAGAATAGAATATATTCAAGTAAGTAGAATGTATCAAAAGTGATGAACCAAGTGAGATGTGTGGGAAAAAGACACATTAAAGACTATAAAAAGGCATAAAAAATGTGGGACAACTGAAAAAAATCTAACATGTAACTGGACTTCTTATCCTCACCCGAGAACATTTTAATATTTATCCTGAGATAGAGCAGGAGGGAGAGAGGGAGAAATCAAGAAATGGATGTGAGAGAGACACATTAAATGCTGCCCACACCACCCCAACTGAGGCCAGGGACAAACTGCAACCGAGGTACGTGTCCTTAGTGGGAACCAAACCTGGGTCTCTCTGGTCCACGGGCCGATGCTCTACCCACTGAGCCAAACCGGCCGGGGCTATATAACTAGACTTCTAGAGGAGAGGATAGAGAGAGAAAATGAAAGATAAGGAATATTTCAAGAAATATTGGCTTCAAATCTTCCAGAACTTTTTAAAGACATAAACTCATAGATTCAAGCAGTGCTGTGAGTTGCATGCAGAATAATTACAAAGGAAACTCTATCAAGGCACAACACAGAAGACTGCTGAAAACTAAGGACAACTGAAAATTAATCAGCAGTGAGAACGAATAAACTACACCACACACAAAAGCATCTATGAATCTAAAAACTGTTTTTAAGTGAGAGAAGGCAGGCACAAAATTGCATTTATATGTAGTTCAAAAATAGGTAACTACAATCTTCAGTGCTAGAAGCCAGGAGAGTGGATAGTGACTAGAAAGAGGTACAAGAGGCATCTGGGTATAGTCATTTCTGTTTCTTATTCTGGGTGCTGGTTACATGGTGTGTTCACTTTGCACAAACTCAAAATATACCCTTAGGATATTTGACTTTCTGTGTGTGTTTTATACTTTACTGAAAGTTTACATTATTAAAAAATGGACACAGTTGGAGGAGAATAAAGTCCTAGGTCAATAGGATGGATGGAGAATGGAAGTTAACTAAAAATCGGGAAAGATTTGGCCCAATGGGATTGTCTGTCTAAAATATAAGACTCAAAAACATAACCAAAGTGAAATAACCATAATTATAAATAGTCTTAGGAGTTTTGTAATAAACAAATACTACTACCTGTGAAGGACACTAAAATATTTTTAAAAACCACCTTAGATTCTGATGTTAAGATATTGATAATGCTTTAATTAAATGTAGTGACAAATAAACGTTTGAGCTAGGTAAGAATTGTAAGATTTAATAATGTTCTGACTAAGAAACCAAAATAAAGCAAACAAAATAATTATCTCTTGTTTTTAATTTTCTTTTTTTTTTTAATCGATTTTAGAGAGAGAGATAGAAACACCAATGAGAGAGAACATCGATTGGCTGCCTCCTGCATGTCCCCCACTGGAGATCGGGCCTACAACCTGGGCATGTGCCCTGACTGGGAACTGAACTGGTGACCACCTGGTGCATGGGTCAATGCTTAACCACTGAGCCACACCAGCCAGGCAAATCTCTTGTTTTTAAAGTAACACACATTTATATTTTTTACACAGTGCCAACTTATAATTTTCTAGTTGATTTCCTTCTTATCAGTCTTTCTTGTTTGACAATTTTAAAATAATGGTATGAAAATTTAAGTAAAAACAGTTGACAAAATTGTAAAAAGCATGTCAGTAGAGGTGTATATGTTTAGTAGTTTTTTACATTTTTGTAAAAGGACATCATTCTAGCTTATAGGATTATAGATATGATACACGATAAGGGAATGACAGATAAGCTGGTTCAGTAACAATAATAGTAGGTGACATATTAGCAATATAACTAAGTGCCAACCAAAGTCTTTCACAGTTACTATGCCAAAACTAAAATAGAAATTAGACACATGTTTTGATCAGATGGGGGTTCATTGGTAAGATGCAGCTGTTGCCTTCAGCACAGAAATTGAAGGTAAACAGATTCATACTTTAGGAGGTTATAGCATCATCTAATCATCTAAATTTAGGTTACACTTTAAATGACACAAAGCACCAAATAATGAGAAGTTGGGTGATTTCAAATACCTTGTCAAGAAGTGATTCTCAAAGCATATATCAGAAATCTCTACATAATAGTTTCTATTCAATCAAAGTAGTTCTTATTAAGTACTATAGAAAAGACGGATAGTTGCCTCTCAATATCCATTCTCTCCTTTTAAAAAAAAAACAATAGAATCCCACCTTTTAATGGGCCACCATGCACCCAGCTACCAGTTTTCTTGGCCAGTGTAGATAAGTGATTGAGATTGAGTCTGTAAGAATAAAATGAAGGATTATATACTTGAAGAAGAGGGAGTTATGTGCATCTCTTCTGCCTTTTCCTGCCTTCTAGAACACACATGTGCTAACTGGAGTTCCACAAGCCACGCTGGATTCTATGGCCACACCCTAGGAATGACAGAGGGATCATCTAGGAGTAACTTGGTACATACAGGAACAGCAATAAACAAATAAAGTCATAGACACAGACAATAATATGGTGATTACCAGAGGGAAGAGGACTGGGGGAAGGAGGAGGAGAGTAAATAAGTCATATATGATGACGGAAGGAGACTGGACTCTGAGTGGTGAGTACACAATGTGATATACAGATGTATTCTAGAATTGTACACCTGAAAGTTATATAATGTTATTAAATTTAAGCTAATAAATAGAAACACAGAGAGGCAAAGGAAAATAAATGAATGAATGAATGAAACTTGGTACCTGAAGCAGCTTGTGGAACTGACATACCAACCCTCAAGGCACTGTAAACACTGGAGAAAAATTAACGTTTTGGCCCACTATTATTTAGAAGAGATATAATATAATAAAATTAATATAATATAATATAATATAATATAATATAATATAGAGCCAAGTCTAACTTTGATACAAGTATATGCAAGGAATACTAGAGAAATAAAGCTCACCTTTGCACAATGGAGGGAAACAGAACTTAAGGTGAGTGGAAGCACCGGCATCATTTATGCTGTTCTTTGATAAGTAAAAATGATACTTGTCAGAGTGCAATTCAATCATACTCTCTGATCTAATTTTTAAAAAGGTAATTTAGATCTATTATCTGCCATAATTAAAAAGTCAAATGAAGATTAAAACCAAAATAAGTGAAACTCTCATTGGTCAAAATATCTAGATCACTCTATCGTTACACCCGGTATTCACAACAGCAAACTCAGATCATCAGTTTTATTCATTAAATGTTAAGGGTTCAGTGTTATGTGGAATTCATGATCATTATTATAGTCTAATGATCACATAGGAATAACCATAACCAGTTGTGGACAACACAAAATACCAAACCAGCAATTCCTCAATTCATGTGGTTGTATAAATCTGTATATAAGACTCATTTAAAATAAGATGGGCTTAGAACTATGATTCTTTTATTGAAATCACCACCAGAGCAATATTGGGTCCTCTGCTTTCTACTCCATTGAGTAATAACTAGAAAATAAATATTAGATAATCTACAAACCCAAGATATGAGAAAAACTGCCCTAGACTTTTGAGAATCATACATAATTTTCTCCTGGTCCTCATCCTAAGAAAACTATCCTCTTGAGTTTGTTTTTCAGTGAAAAGCATATAATAGTGTATGGTAAAAAACACTCCCTGTTCATGTACGATTAGGATACAAAGCCCAGTATGAGTGGAAAGTTATTTTGTAATGAAAGCACTTCAAAGCTTCTTATAGTGAAAGGAATGAAGGGGTAACTGTTCCAACCAAATATATATAAAGGATGGGGCAAAAGTAGGTTTGTAGTTGCTTGTATTGAAAACTATTAATAAATAATAATACAAAAATAAATTTTGTTTTGCATACTCTCAACTGTAAACCTACTTTGCAATTTATAGTTTTACATAATTCTTTGGCCTAATGAAAGCTCAAGTAATATACAAAGTCTAAAAATACAATGATATTTTCCTTAAAATATCCTAGATTTTGCATGTTCAATAATGGAAAAAGAATATTAGAGCCTTCACCTTCAAACTTCCATTCTGCACATCTGGACAACTTAACCGTCAGTGCAACCCCTCCTGCTAATTCCTATTTCTCACCAAGGAGAGAACCCAGTGCTTACTCTAGGATAACAGCATGGTAATGCTACATAAAGTCAGACATTGATTTTCACACTTAATAGAGTTCTGTGACCAATTTTTCCCAGGGGGAGGGGTGTTCTCACACCAACAAGCTATTCTATGACACCACCAGGGAGTCCTATGATTTAGTTCAATCCTGAAACAGTTACCTGGAGATAGTGTCAGATTCCACAGGTTGAGGGCTCAGTCCCCATAGCATTGCTCTCCCCTCTAGCCCCACAGCTCCCCTAGACTCAAGCACTTCAGATGCCAGTCTCAAGAACAGGTTATTACCTGCATTTCTCTGATCAACAGGCTATAAATTCAGAGGTTCCCATGTCCCCCTCCTTGGGTTACATGAATTTGCTAGAACAACAAACAAAACTCAGGAAACCTGTTACTTACTAGATGACTGATTTGTTATGAAAGGATATAACTCAGCAACAGCCAGATAGAAGAGATGCATAAGGCAAGATATGAAGAAAGAGTGGAGAACTTTGGTGCCCTTTTTTTTGTCGTTGTTAATTCTCAACCGAGGATATTTTTTCCATTAATTTTAAGAGAGAATGAAAGGAAGAAAGAGAAAAGGTAGAGAGGGAGAGAGAGAGAGACATTGATGTGAGAGGGACATATCAATTGGTTGTCTCCCACACGTACCCTGATCCAAACAGGGGATCAAACCTGCAACCCAGGTATGTGCCATCGACTAGGAATTGAACCATGACCCTTCCATTCATGGAAGGATGCTCTAACCACGAGCCACATGGGCCAGGGCTTCCAAGCCCTTTTGAGGTGTGCCACTCTCCCAGAACCTCTACCAACTCAGAAGCTCTCAAACTCTCTCCTTTGAGTTTTTATGGAGACATTATTACACAGGCATGATTGATTAAATCATTGGCCAATGGTGACGGATTTAACTTCTAGTCCCACTCTCCCCTCCCAGAAAATCGGGGGGAGGGGACTAAAAATTCCACCCCTTGCCCTGGTTGGTGTGGCTCAGTTGGTTGAGCATTGTCCCATACACCAGAAAGGTCACTGCTTCTATTTCTGGTTAGGGCACATGCTCAGGTTGCAGGTTGAGTCCTAGTCAGGGAGGCAAGCCATTGACCTCTCTCTCTCTCTCTCTCTCTCTCCCCCTCCCTCCCTCTCTTTTCTCTCCTCTTCTCTCTTTTCTCTCCTCTCCTCTCTTTTCTTTCCTCTCTCTCCAATCTGCATTTTGTCCAATTTCCTAGTTCCAGTTCCCCTCTGTCTGTCAAAGTGTTTCATTTTGTATCGCCCCACAGTTCCTTTATATCTGCTAAACTGTTTGATGCCAGATTCATGAATCATTAAATAAAGCCAATAAGTTATTTAAATTTACTCAGATGAACTTTGTTCTTTTAACATTCTCAATACTTCAACACTAACTTGTAACCCAGAACAAGCAATGGTCTCTAGACATTTTTCTGAGCCTAAGATTTCACCTTATTCTCAAATTCTAGAAATGGTACCTCCATGGAGTCCTATGTTCTCTGAGAATTAAATTCTGTCTTGCTCCTTTCCAGTCTGTCCAGGAATCAGAGTGGGGATGTTAGACTCAAATACCCACAGTGACCAGCAAGAAACAAAATGTGTAAGACTGGCAAGATGCAAAACAATAGAGAGTGTGGGGCTTGCATGACCCATAATAAAAGGACAGCTGCTTAGCTGTCACAGATAGTTGTCATATAGAAAAACTACTCAGTTATTTTCTTATCTTACAATTATTCTAAGAACAACGCGAAACTGATGGAAAAAAGCAACAGAAAAGCAGCTTGCGGGGATCATATAACCAGGGACACTGACTCCATCCTGATAGGATTACAAAGGCTTGAGAGGGCTGCTGGGAGCCCACAGACAGCAGCGGCCTTAACTGTGAGCAGTGCCCTCAGGTTGAAGTCCCAAGCTGCTCCACAGAGTAGAGCTGGGACAGAGGCTAAAAAAGCCACAGCCACTCACCTTGGGCTCTGGAAGAGGGAGGGCAGACTGGACTGGAACTGTGTGGGGACACTTGGGATTTGGAGGGTCCTCAGAGCATTTGCTGAATTGTAGCCACACAGGACAGTGGCCAACTTGCTCCTTCCCAGGGCTCTGGGAAGAGGCAGCAGCCCCTCCCTCAGTGATCCAACCCCACCCTGAGGGCCATTGAAATGCTAATTGAGGTTCACTAACAACCAACATCTGCCCCACCTGTGGGAAATCCCCTTACACTGAGCACCTGAAGGAGTTTTTCAATCAATTGACAACCCAAAACTCTTCATGTAACCTCAACTGCTAGCCTCCAGGCAAAAAGCTAGAGGATAACAGTGCCTTTCCTGGGCTGGCAACTTCAACCAGGAAAGTAAGACTTGACAGTGGTGTTTAATATGGGTCCTCCCTCGCTCATCTAAACCCAGGAGAGGGAGCCACAAACAGCAGAACACCAACACCCACAGGGAAAATGTGACAGGCTCCAAAGCCCACAGTGATAGCCAAAATGGTGAAACACAGAAACAAAAGACAAATGAAAGAACAAGAGACCTCCACCAAAGATGATCAATGTGGAGGAGTTAGGTCAGTTAACAGAGCTAGAATTCAGAGCCATGATCTTGAGGAAGCTCAACAGCATGAGTAAGGACATAGAGGTGCTGAAAATAAACCAATTGGAAATTAAGAACCACCAAGAAGAGATAAAAAATGACATAAAAGAAATAAAGAACACATTGGAAGGTCTAAAATCAGAGTAGAGGAAGCTGAGGACCAGATCAGTGAATGAGAAGACAGGGTAGAAAAAAATCAACCAGTTAGAAAACCAAAAGAAAAAAACAATTAAAAAACAGGAGGAGACAGAGTAAGAGAACTGTGAGAAAACTGGAAACGTAATAATATTCACATCATAGGAGTCCCCGAAGAGAAAGAAAATGGGCAAGGGTTAGAGAATATATTCAAAGAAATAGTGACAGAAAACTTCCCTAACTTGGTGAAGGAAGAAGGCATTCAAGTTCAAGAAGCACAGAGAGCCCCAAGTAAGAAGAACCCAAACAGACCCACACCAAGACACATAATAATTAAAATGCCAAAAATTAAAGACAAAGACAGAATCCTAAAAGCAACAAGACATAAGCAACAAGTTACCTAAAAAGGAAACCCCATAAGGTTCTCAGCTGACTTCACACAAGAAACACTACAGGCCAGAAGGGAATGGCATGAAGTAATCAAGGTCATAAAAAACAAAAATCTGAACCCAAGACTACTCTACCCAGCAAGGCTATCATTCAAAATAGAAGGTCAAATAAAGAGCTTCCCAGACAAAAAAAAAAAAAAAAAAGGCTAAGGGAATACATTACCACCAAACCAGCACTGCAAGAAATGTTAAAAGGACTGCAGTAATTAGTAGAAGAAATAGGAAGAAAAATATAACCAAACTAAATAAAAATGGCAATAAATAAGTACATATCAATGATCACCTTAAATGTAAATGGACTTAATGCTCCGATAAAAAATCACAGAGTAGCTGATTGAATAAGAAAACATGACTCATCTATATGTTGTTTACAAGAGACACACCTCACAACAAAAGACTCACATAGGTTGAAAGTGAAGGGATGAAAAAAAATCTTCCAAGCAAACAGAAAGCAAAAAAATCTGGGGTAGTAATACTCATATCTGATAAAATAGATTTCAAAATGAAGGCCATAACTAGAGACAAAGAAGGCCACTACATATTATTGAAAGGATCTATCCAACAGGAAAATATAACCTTGATGAACATATATGCACTTAATATAGAACACCAAAATGTATTAAAAATCTTCTGGAGAACTTCAAAGAAGAAATCGAGAGCAATACAATCATAGCAGGGGACTTCAACACCCTGTTGACACCACTGGATAGATCCTCTAGACAAAAAATTAGCAAGGAAACAGAGACTCTAAATGAAGCACTAGACCAAATGGATTTAATAGATATCTACAGAGAATTACACCCCAAAACTACAGAATTCACATTTTTCTCAAGTGCACATGGGACATTCTCAAAGATAGACCACATGATAGGACACAAACTAAATCTCTACAAGTTCAAGAAGATTGAAATCATATCAAGCATCTTCTCAGATCACAATGGCATGAAACTAGAAATCAATTGCAACAAGAACATGCAAAGACATTTGAACACATGAAGGGGCTAAATAGCATGTTATTAAACAATGAATGGGTTATCGAGAAAATCAAGGAAGAAATTAAAAACTTCCTGGAAACCAATAAAAATGCACACACAACAACACAAAATCTATGGGATTCAGGAAAAGCAGTTCCGAGAAGGAAGTTCATAGCACTACAGGCCTACCTCAAGAAACAAGAAAAATTTCTAATTGACTGTCTAACCTCACAATTTAAAGAATTAGAAAGCAAACAAAGAAAACCCCTGAGCAAGTAGAAGGAAGGAAATAGTAAAGATCAGAGCATAAATAAATGACATAGAGACCAAAAAAAAAAAAAAAAACAACAATTCAAAGGATCAATGTAACAAAGAGCTGGTTCTTTGAAAAGATAAACAAGATTGATGGACCCTTAGCTAGACTCACCAAGAAACAAAGAGAGAGAACCCAAATACACAAAATCAGAAATGAAAAAAGAGAAGCAACAACCGACACCACAGAAATACAAAAGATCATTAACACCTACTATGAACAACTATATGGCAACAAATTCAACAATCTAAGCAAATTTCTAGAAACACACAGTCTCCCAAAACTGGACCGGGAAGAGATAGAAAACTTGAACAGACCAATAACAACTAAGGAAACTGAAGGGGTAATCAAGACTTTCCCACCAAACAAAAGCCCAGGCCCAGATGTCTTCATGTGGGAGTTTTACCGAACATTCAAAAAAGAACTAACACCCATTCTCCTCAAACTATTTCAAAAAAATTCAAGAAGGAAGAATTCCAAACTCGTTCTATGAGGCCAGCATAATTCTAATTCCAAAGCCAGAAAAAGACACTACAAAGAAAGAAAACTATAGGCCAATATCCCTGATGAACATAGACACCAAAATCCTGAACAAAATACTAGCAAATCGGATCCATCAATACATCAAAAAAATTATTTATCATGACAAAGTGGGATTCATTCTAGGGATGCAAGGCTGGTATAATATTCGCAAATCAATAAATGTGATACACCACATAAACAAAATGAAGAATGAAAACCACATGATCATATCAATAGATGCTGAAAAAGCATTTGACAAAATCCAGCACCCATTTCTGATAAAAACGCTCAGCAATGTGGGAATAGAGGGATCATATCTTGACTTAATAAAAACATATATGAAAGACCTATAGCCAACATCATACTCAATGGGCAGAAACTAAAATATTTCTCTTAAGAACAGGAACAAGACAGGGATGTCCACTTTCGCCACTCTTATTTAACATAGTACTAGAAGTCTTAGCCACAGCAATCAGACAGGAAGAAAAGATAAAAGGGATCCAAATTGGAAAGGAGGAAGTAAAACTGTCATTATTCTCAGATGACATTATATTATACATAGAAAACCCTAAAGACTCCATCAAAAATCTACTAGACTTAATAAATGTATTTGGCAAAGTAACAGGATACAAAATTAACGTTAAGAAATTGACGGCATTTGTATACACCAATGATGAACTCACAGAAAGAGAAACTGAAAAAGCAATCCCATTGACCATCGTGCCAAAAAAATTAAGATATCTAAGAATAAACTTAACCAAAGAAGTAAAGGACCTATTTGCAGAAAACTACAGGACATTGAAAAAAGAAATGGAGAAAGATATAAAAAAGTAAAAGCACATACCTTGTTCATGGATAGGAAGAATTAACATCATTAAAATGTCCATATTACCCAAAGCAATGTATAGATTCAATGCAATCCCCATCAAAATATCAATGACATATTTCACAGAACTAGAACAAATACTTTAAAAGTTCATATGGAAACAAAAAATCCCCAAATAGCCACAGCAATTTTGAAAAAGAAGAACAAAGTAGGTGGGATTACAATACCAGCCACTGTAATCAAAACACCCTGGCACTGGCACAAAAACAGGCATATAGACCAGTGGAACAGAACAGAGAACCCAGAAATGGACCCAAGGCAATATGCTCAATTCATATCCGACAAAGGTGGCAAGAGCATACAGTGGAGTAAAGACAGCCTCTTTAACAAATGGTGTTAGGAAAATTGGACAGCTACGTGCAAAAAAATGAAACTAGATCATCAAATTACACCATACACAAAAATAAACTCAAAATGAATAAAAGACTTAAATGTGACTCGTGAATCCAGAAAAGTTCTAGAAGAAAATGTAGGCATCAAAATTTCAGACTTCGTAAGCAGCAGACTTTTCACTGATACATCACCTAAGGCAACAGAAACAAAGGAGAAAATGAACACATGGGACTACATCAAACTAAAAAGCTTCTGCACAGCAAAAGAAACAATCATCAAAATGGAAAGGCAACCCACTGTATGGGAGAACATCATTGCCAATGATACATCAGATAAGGGGTTAATTTCTAAAATATAGAGTTCTCATACAATTCAACAAAAGGAAGACAAAGAACCCAATTAAAAAATGGGCAGAGGAGCTGAATAGACACTTCTGCAAACTGGGCATACAAATGGCCAAGAGACATATGAAGAAATGCTCAACATCACTAAGCATCAGAGAGATGCAAATTAAAACAACAATGAGGTATTACCTCACACCTGTCATAATGGCCGCCATCAACAAATCATCAAACAACAAGTGTTGGCGAGGGTGTGGAGAAAAGGGGACTCTAGTACACTGCCGGTGGGAATGCAGACTGGTGCAGCCACTATGGAAAACAATATGGTGTTACCTCAAAAAATTAAAAATTGAACTTCCATTTGACCCAGTGATTCTGCTTCTACAAATATACCCTAAGAAGCCTGAAACACCAATCAGGGAGAATATATGTACCCCCATGTTCATAGCAGCACTATTTACAATAATTAAGATCTGGAAACAACCCAAGTGTCCATCAGTAGACGAATGGATAAAAAAGCAGTGGTACATATACACAATAGAGTACTATGCACCTGTAAGAAAAAAAGATCTCTTATCCTTTGAGACGACATGGAGGGACCTGGAAAGTATTATCCTAAGTGAAATAAGCCAAGCAGAAAAAGACAAATACCACATGACCTCAGTTAATTACGGAATATAAATGAACATAACAGTCTGATGAATTGGGTAGACCCAGAACCATGGAAGTAGGGTACAGACTGACAACCCTCAGAAGAGGGGCTGGTGGTGGTGGGAAGAGATAAACCATAGATTTTATATGCATGTATGCATAAACAACGGACATGGACATCAACGCCAGGGATGGGGCGGGGGGATGGGGAGGAGGGTGCCAAGGGGTAAAAAAGGAGAAACATCTGTAACAAAAATAAAATTAAAAAATAAATTAAAAATAAACAATCAAAAAAAAAAGAACCACCCAAAATCCATAGTTTGCTGAGAAATTTCCCAGAGCTTTAAATGTTGGCAAATAACGTAATAATTAGTAATAACAACTTTGTTTGGTCCAACACACACACACACACACACACACACATGCTCCTTTGGGGGGAAAATCTGGCTTAGGGGCTTCATTTTGCAAATTCAAGATGAGAATTTTGTTTTGAAAACTTCAGCTATCTGATAAATGAGAAAATCTGTATAACTAAGAATATTAATAATAGAATATCTTTCTTTGCAGAAATTTTGAGGTGTTTTAAAATTTTAAAAGAAATTGAATCTCCTTTAAAAAAATGATTTGGAACATTGTGCAGAGGCAGCGTGGCCAAAAGCTGAGAGAGGACCAGCTCTGGCACCACGCTGTTCTAATTCCCAGTTAGACATGTAACCTTGGACGCGTTATTTAAAACTTCTTTGCCTCAGTTTCTTTGTTTTTAAACAAAGTAGTAGTGCCTACCTCAAAGTACTATGAGAGTCAAATGCGCTGACTTTTGTGATGCTCTTAGATCAGTGACTAGCATATAATAATGCTATAAATATGTTTGTTGGAAAAATTAATCTCACATAAATGTACTGTCTTGGAAACATTTCTGTGCTAAAAAGGTAGAATGAGCAAGCGTATCCTTGCTTACGCTGCCTGAGGAATCCCACAGGGACCAAGTAAGAAATGTAACTCTATCATTCCAGACCACGAGGTGAAAATTTACAGTGAGAACATCATGTCACAAGGAACTTCTGCAAGGGGGCTTAGCACTATTCTACTTTTTTCACCTTACCAAGATGGTGGCTAGGATTGTTAAGAGAAAACTGAGCTACCAGCCAATAATCTCTTACTACCAATACCCCCAAATTCCTGTAGCATGAAAGTGAATGGAATTATTCTGGTAAAATGACCTTTAAAACAAACCAGAACTTCATCTAAATCAAGAGGGAACATACATTCGTAAAAAAGGTTTTACCTTATTATTTCAGAAGCAGTCAGTCTTTAGATCTATGAAGTACTTGTGTCAATGGGTTAGGAGGAGTAGAAATTATCTCCTTCCAGATGTCTATCTATATTATCAATATAGTCACAAGTGAAAAATAAACTATGCCAGAGATGAGAATCCATAAAAGACAGGAAGGCCACCCATCACTGGTAACATCATCATGAAAAGTTGTTACATGAAAATGACTAATTCCTGTTGTCATTTTTCATTTCCCAGAATCATCCTTGATAGAATTAAGATGCAAAGTTTCCTAGGTAGATTGGGAATAGAGTATTTGACTTTTATTCAATAAGTGTTCTAGGTTACTGAAAAGCATTTATTAAAAATCCATTCTACTATATGCAGTTGTTAGAGTTCTAAACTGGGGGTAATTTTGCTCCCCGAGGAACACTTTGGTTATCACAACTGGGTGGGAAGGTGCTACCAGCACCTGGTGGGAAGAAGCCAAGGATGGTGCCATACATCCTACAATGCACAGGACAGCCCCCAAACCAAATAATTATTTGGCCCAAGTGTGCAGATGAAGATGAGAAACCCTGATGTGGAATGGAGTGATGTTTCATAGTCTAGTTTAGCCTAAATTAAGAAGTCAAAAATTGTATTTTAGCAGAGTTCCACCACATAATACTGATTATTTGGATTATGCAGTGTGGTATGAAGCAAATGACATTCCCTTATTTTCAGGAAAAAGTGGTTTAAATCCTATCTGCTCCACTTAACGATGTAAGCATGAACCTCTCTGCGCCTCAGTTTTCTCACCTGTAAAAGAGATATAATGATAGCAACTCCTTCACAGAATAATTGTGAAAAATAGTAACTTCTTATGTACAAACTGCCTTGAACATTGCCTGTCCCACAGGAAGCATTACATGAATGCCAGCGAAAGACAAGTCAGTGATGAATGAAAAAACAAACAAACAAAAAAACAAACAAAAAAACAGATGTAAATTGCCTACCCGCTGATAGTAAATCCTTCCTATTCCAACCTTATTAGTGAAATAGAAAAGATGACATTGATTTTAGCAAAAACCATCATCATTTTACAATATTGCATCTATTCTCCTTTAGTCCTTTTCATTGTATTCTAATATGGCTCATCCATATCCATGTGTGTTTATCAGTATCTATAACTGCCACAGCACTTAGCCATGTAAAAATATGTTCCTGGTTCAGACATCCCTAAATGTTGAAAGTTAATGTCTCTTATAAGAAATATTTTAAGCTCCCCCCCCCCCAATTGCTTCTATAATTCAAGGAAGGGTCAAACAACATAATAGTTACATACAATTTTCTGATGCATTTGTAAAGTTTTTTTTTTTATTGAAAAGACCTTGAACTCTATAATGTACAGGAAGATGTATATATTTTCCAAATTGTTTTTTTTTTTTTTAATTCACTGGTTGTATTTTTCTGGAATTTCTACCTTTTCGTCTTTCACCTCTTCCAGTGTTCTCCTAGACAAAGCCTGAGCAGACTTCAGAACACTTTCCCTTTTCTGAAGACTGAAATAAGAATTAAAAAGTATAGTGAAACACTCAGCCATCATGGTGTTTTTCTTCTGTAGAGTTGTGTTTTCTTTAATTGGGGGCTTTACATTCATTGGGAATAAAAAATCTGTTTACTCTGCTGGAGAAATTAGGCTCTGAAGAGATTGTTTCAGTTCTCTTTGTTCATGATGATTTGTTAGCTCTCGACTGCAGAAATAATTTTGTTGTTTACATTAATCTATGGTGGCAGTATTAACCTCACATCATACATAAATATAATTATTGATCATTACCAGCTGTAATTCAGTGTTAGAATTACAGATTTACATAATTGTGCTATTAAGTATAAAGTTGAACTTCATATCTAGGGTCACAAATAACTGGAGGCAGTAGAAACAGAAAATTTTGATTATATGTCATTCATATTTTAATATACACTGTTGCAATTTTGATCAGTGTCAATGTAAATATTTTTATGTACTTTATAGCAATGAGATGCTAATGGGTGGAAATTACAGCAATATTGATCTAGCTAATAAAATGTAATACATTAGTAAGAAAGGATATTTATTTTATGTTTCAACTATTATTATACATTATCCACCTTGCTTCACGGGCAAAGAAAGATTTTTGAAACAAACACTATAAGCTTCATTCCATTCACAATCGTAGTTTTTCCACTCTGTCTTTTAAACTGATGTGGATTCAAAAAGGCCAATTTCACTTCTATGACATTCAAATATTATCTCTTGATATAAATGTATGTTTAAAATATTCTATAATAATCAATCAACAATGTTGACTTATCTGGAAATATTCTTAAGATGCTACATATGTTGGTATTATTTAAATCTCAGTAAGTATACTATATATAAACAATGCAGTAAGACTTAAATTCTAATCTTATAAATTCAGTGAGATAACAAGCTTCACAATAATCAATCAGAATTTCAAATGAAGCAATTTGGACTATAATATCAAAAACTCAATAAACTTCTAACTTTTTGACAATACATTTAAGCTTAGTTTTAGAGGTATTTTGTTATTTATAAAATCAAAACTGGAAAGGATTTTATATGTTAACTAAGCTACTTTTGTTTTCTTTTATGAATTCTTATATTTTATTGAATTATATGGCACTGCCATTTTTGTGGATTAAAATTGCTCAAATAGCAGTTTAATATGGACCATCCCAATTATATATTCATCTATTCATCTGTCTATTTAACTTTCTGTCTCTGTACCTATCTATATCGATCTACCTTTCTAAGTATCTTTCTCAGAGTAAAGATAATCTTTACTCCAATTCTACAGTGTACTGAAGGTATAAATAAAATACAAAGTTAATTTTTTTTATTTTTCTCTTATCCTCAGTTCTTCTGCCCTAATGAAAATTTTAAATTATTATTTATTTATTTGTATAAATTGTGCTATACAAATGACTATTACTCTGCACCTTGCTTTTTTAAACTTTTAAAACTTTAATTTTTATTAATTTTGGGAGATAGGGAGGGGGGGAGAGAGAGAGAAATTGATTGATTTGTTGTTCCACTTATTTATGCAGTCATTAGTTGATTCTTGTATGTGCCCTGCTAACTGGGGATCAAATACACAACCTTGGCATATCAGGACAACACTCTAACCAACTGGGCTACTTGGTCAGGGCTTTAAACACTTTTCAGGTTGTGGTAAAACCAAATAGAATTTACCATCTTAATCACCTTTAAGTGTACAGTATAGTTCAGTAATCTTAAATATATTCTCAATGTTGCACAGACAATCTCCAAAATTCCTTTTATCTTTTAAAACTGAAACTCTATACTTATAAAAAAACTCCCTGTGTCTGCCTGCCCCCAGTCCCTGGCAACTACCATTCTACTTTCTGTCTTTATAAATTTGAGTACTCCAGACACCTCACATAAGTGGAATCATTTGGCATTTGTCTTATAATTTTTGTGGCTGGCTTATTCCACTTAGCATAATGTCCTCAAGGTTCATCCTTATTGTAGGATGTCAGGATTTCATTTCTTTATATGGTGAGTAATATTCCATTGTATGCATATACCACATTTTGTTTATCTATTCATCTATCAATGGACACTTGAATTACTTCTATGTTTTGAATAAAGCTGTTATGAACATGGATGTACGGATATCTCTTTGAGACCCTGCTTTCAATTTTTGGGGGATATATACTTAGAATTGGAATTGCTGGATCATGTGGTAATTCTATTTTCAATATTTTTGGAGGAACAACTAGACTGTTTTTTGTAGCAGTCGCTCTGTTTTACATTTACACCAGCAGTGCACAATGTTCCAATGCCTCCACATTCTTACCAAAACTCATTACTTTCTGTTTTTTGATAGTAGCCATACTAATGGGTATAGGTGGTATCTCATTGTGGCTTTGGTTTGCATTTCCCTGATGAATAGTAATGTGGAGCATCTTTTCATATACTTTTAGACATTTGTGTGCTTCCTTGGAGAAATATCTATTCATATACTTTGCCCATTTAAAATTATTGTCTGTTTTAGTTAGGTTACATTTTAGGAGTTCTATATATATTCTGAATATTAAATCCTTATTAAGCATCGGATTCCCAAATATTTTCCCCCATTCTATAGGCTATCTTTTCACTATGCCAATTGTCTTCTGATGCACAGAAATTTTTAATTTTGATGTTGTCTTATTTGGTTTTTTGGGGGTTTTTTTGCCTGTGCTTTTGGTGATATATCCAAGAAATCATTGCTAAATCCAATGTCATGAAGTTCCCCACCCAACCCACATGTTTCATTCTGAGCTTTATAGTTTTAGTTCTTATTTTTAAGTCTTTGATCCATTTTGAGTAAGTTTTTGCCCATGGTGTAAGTAAGGGTCCAACTTCATTGCTTTGCATGTGGATATCAAGTTGTCCAAACACCATTTGTTAAAAAGATTGTTTCCTCATCAGACGGCCTTGGCACTTGTCAAAAATCACTTGACCATATATCAAAAGGTTTATTTCTGGGCTTATATTTCTATTCCATTAGTTTATATGTCTCTATGCCAAGTACCACATTGTTTTAATTACTATAGCTTGGTAATAAGTTTTGGAATAATAAAGTGTGAGAAAGGGTCCCTTGAGATTCCATATAAATTTTAGAATAGATTTTTATATTTCTGCAATGCCACTGGAATTTTGATAGGAATTTCAATAAATCTGTAGATTACTTTGGGTAGTGTTAAAATCTTAACAATATTAAATCTTCCAAACCATAAGATGTCTTTTTCATTTGTCTTTCTTTTAGTAATATATTTTGTAGTTTACAGTACATACAAGTATTTTACCTCCTTAAATTTATTCTTTATTTTATTTTTATGTTTGTGAAAATATATTTATTTAATTTCCTCTTCAGATTGTTCATTGTTAGTGTATAGAAATGCAACTGACTTTTGTGTTGATTTGTATCCTGCATCTTAACTAAATTTCTCTACTGGTTCAAACAGTATTAGTTTGTGGGATATTTAGTGTTTTACAAATAAAATATCTGTAAACAGAGACAATTTTATTTCTTTCTTCCCATCTTGAATGCCTTTCATGTCTTTTTCTTGCCTAATTTCTCTGGCTTGATCTTCCAGTACTACATTAAATAAAAGTGATGAAAGTGGGCATCGTTGTCTTGTTCCTGATCTTAGTGAGAAAGTTTTAAGTCTTTTATCATTGAGAAGGATATTGGTGTGGACTTTCCATGTAAGAGTTTTATTTTGTTGTGGTAATTTCCTTCAAGTCCTTGTTTGTTAACTATTTTTATCATAGAAGGGCATTAGATTTTCTCAAATGCTTTTTCTGCCTCAATAGATGATTGTGCAACATTTTGCCTTCACTCTGTTAATGTGGTGTATTATATTGGTTGATTTCTATATGTTGAATTATCGTGCATCCTAGAAATAAATTTCTCTTGATCCTGGTGTATAATCCTTTTACTATACTGCTGATTATAGATTGTTATGATTTTGTTGAACATTTTGCATCAATATCCATCAAGGATGTTGGTACTGTAGTGTCTTTGTCTGGCTTTGTATCAGGATAATGCTGGCCTCAAAGAATTAGTTTATAAGTGACCTCCTTTTTCAATTTTTTTTTTTTTTGAAGAGTTTGAAGAGGATTGGTGTTAATTCTCTAGAAGTTTGGTAGAATTCACCAATGAAACCATCTAGTTCTGGGATTTTCCTTGTTTGGAAGTTTTTGATTACTGATTTAATTTCTTACTAATTTTCAGATATGTTTAGATTTTTTATTTCTTTAAAATTTAGTCTTGGTATGTACCTCACTTTTTATTAATTTAATGATATGCTCAATTCTTCATAAACCTACACACAAATTACCTACTCTGCTTGATAGTTACATAAACTGCCACGATATTTTTAACTATAATTTACTTCTCTGAACCAATTCCTTATATCCCCTTTTATAGGTCTTTAAATTTATGTCAGGTTTATTGAGATATAATTTTCATGCAATAAAATTTACTCTTAAGTATACAGTTTAATGAGTTTTGATAGATATATAAGTTGTGAAATCACTAGCAAGATATAGAACATTTTCAACACCCCAAAATGTTCCTCATGCCCATTTTTAGTTATTCTCTTCCTCCAGAGAACCACTTATATGTTCTCTGTCCCTATGCTAGCCCCTTTCCCAGAAAGTAACATAAATGTATTCCAACAGTGTAATCCAACAATTCAAGAGCCTTTTATGACTGGCTCTTTTCATTTAGCAAAATGCTTTTGAGATTCAGTTATTATCTTGCATGCATTCTTCATTCCTTTTCATTGATGAGTACTATTCCATTGTGTAGATATACCACAGTTTGTTATTCTGACAGACATTTAGATTGTTTACAGTTTAGGTCAATCATAAATTAAAGTCATATGAACATTCACATAAACTTTGTGAAGACAAGCATTTTCATTTTTTCTCTGGATAATACCTAGGAATGGGGTTACAAGATCATAGTAAAGTATACGTTTAATTGTATAAAAACTACTTGTGTTTTAAACTGCTGGCACTCTCATGAGCAACATAAGAGACCGTGTTCCTCCATATTCCCACTAGTCCTTGGTATAACTTAAAATTACTTTGAGTCATTCTAGTGGGCTTACATGTTATATCATTATGGTTTTAATTTCTATTTTCTTAATGATGAAATTTAAAGCATTTTTTCCATTCCATTTATTCCTTCTATGCCTTCTTCCACCTCTCCCCCACCCCTGAATCACCCACTGTTGTCTGTGTACATCAGTTCTTTCTCTTTTTCTTTTTGCTCAATTCCTCCACACCTCCCAAACCCCCCACCAGAGCTGTCTGCCTGCTCTCTATCTGTGAATTTGTTTCCAGTTTGCTTGGTAGTTCAGTTTGTTCATTAAATTCCACATAGTGTAATCACAGGGTACTTGTCTTTCTCTGACTGGCTGTGAAATAAGCATCTATTCACTTCCTTATTTTCTATTGATAGATCTTCTGTTATAGAAGTATCTATTAAAATTTTGAAGAATTTTAAATGCAGATTTTAGTTTTGAATTATGGAGTTGTGAAGTTAACCTCCTTTACTACCATGCCACGCACTTGCCAACACCATCCCTCTCAACCACCTTCTCTGCCAATATACAGCATAGCCATAATTAAAGTGTTAATTTTCTAGGTTGTGAGGCCTGTAGATTTTCTACTAATGCTTGAAATCAACCACCCAGAATACCCTAAGTGCCAGCCTTGGCTAGTTACTTGCAGTTTACCAGACTGTTTTATACATCCAAGTCTTCATCCACCAGATGAAATATATGAATTCTCCACTTAGTATATTTTCTTTACACCTAACCCTTTCTCACTCCATTCACCCCCATCCTCCCATCACATTGGCTGCCCTCAAGTTCTTCTAGCTCTCAAATAAACACCGACTCACTTTACAATATTAAATATAAATGGCCTTTCATCATTAAGCCTTTCCTGACTACCTTGTCCCTCAGATAAATAAATATTAACCACATTTTCCTTCATGTCTCATCTGTAAGTACTCTATCACTTTTCTATAAAAGTGCCTTAATATTTTTTATTTACCCACTAGAACATACACTACATAGAGGTAGAAATTTTTACCTGTTTTGTTCACTGTTAAATTCCCTAAAACTATTCCAGATATGCAGCAAGTGTCTAATAAATATTTTTTTCTATATTGCTCTAATTTGCTTATATGTTTCAATCCTTCTACTAAACTAAGAGTCACTTTTGTACAGGAGCCTTGTCTTGCTCATTTTAGGGTCTTTCCTCAAAAGGCAGACCATAAATAAATGATAAATTAATGGTTGTTGAGGTTGTTTGCACCGAGATTATAAATCAAAGAGACGTAAGCAAATTTTCTAGCCTCATTAGCCTTTGAAGTTATTGTGTCCCCTTGTCCTGACATGAAGCACTAGAGATGCTCCAGAAGTAGAAAGACTATGCTTCCTTCCAGTAGAGGACCGATGATACTTCTACAAGGCTACTCAATTTATCATTAAGGTGTCATGCTCAACAAGTTAGATTCAGGCATACAATGAAAGTTAATTACAGGAGACAGAATGTAAGAAAACCTAAGAACTCTTTTTCTTTTTTAGTTTGCTAGCTTTCTGAAAATGGGTATTTGGGATGACAACTCCACCTCTTAAGTCAAGAGAATATGGCATCAAAATAAATTGTTCTTAGTAAATGCAGCATCAGACATGTACAAGTCATGCAAAAGGTTTTTTAATACTAACCTGATTTACTTGTAATGCGAATCACTGTGTTCTTTGCATTTAAAGTTTCTTCAAATGTGAAAGGGGATAATGATGCAAACCTCTTTTACAAGATCACTGTGTCACTTAACTAATTAATTCTGTAATTATAAAATACTTAGAAAATATAATGCACTGTACAAATGCCAAGTGTTGTTATTAGAATCATTTGAGTGCTCAGCTCATCTAAATTTACTAATTTAGCAAGGCAAATAATTCTAAACAGTATGAAAGCCTCAACTATACATACTAATTAATCTAATTTAAACATTTATTATGTACTGTAAATATGCCTTGTTAAAATATGCATTTTAGTTAAAGCCATCATTAAAATCATCCCTCAGAAATTGAGTTGCTTGAGGACTGCATAAAATGAATTCTGCTTTGGACCTTCACAGTGACAGTTTAGATCACATTTATTATATAAATAATTTCTCTGTTGATTTGTTTGTTTACTTGATTGAATTCAGATTGTCAGGAATTCAGCTAATACTAACATTTTTAAATGAGAATAAAAGGTGGAAAATTAGCACACTCTCTTTGTCTCTATAGTGAAAATGTAAAAAGAAACAATGTATTTTAACTGCTATGCTATTATTTCATCTAATATCCACTAGGGGACTTTTTCTGGAAGGAAAATGCCCAAGAGTGGAAGATGGAAATGTGATATGTGCTTTGAGGAAGAACTTGATTTTGGCAGCGAAAGTCACATTATCTCTATAGGTTAAAGCTGCAGGTCCCAGAGTAGATGGAACATTAGCAAAGCTGAGTAGAACCTACATGTGGATTCTTATTGCCACAGAATATCAAAAGATGAAACACAATGACAGATGCTCCATGTAGAATAGAGAAATTCTGTGAGGACTGTTTTTCTAGAGTAAATCTGCTATTTTTTAAATTTCCTTTTTTTTTAAATTTTTATTGAATGTAATTAACTTATTCCAAGTAACAGCATTTTACTCTCTACAGTCAAAAGCTGAATTCTGTCTTTAGCTTTTACACTTTCTTTTGAAAAAATAGAAGCTAGTTGGTCAGTTGGATCAATACCTACACCTTTGTCTCCATATAAGTCAAAGTAGAATTGCTTCTGCTGAGTGTAAAATACACCCCACCCCCACCATGGAATACTATCTCTGATTCTGATAGGGGCCTCTTTTGTCAGGGACTTAAAGACACATATTGACAGTTGCAAAGTAATAATAACAATAATAAAACAACTTGAGGCTTTCCTGACTTCCTTCATACTCACAAGTACTGTCAATGAAAATTGTATTAAACCTTGAATTCCTCTGCATTTCCTAGTGCAGATTAAACAACTGCCCACACAATTTTTTTCATTGAAAACTATAAAATAGATCAATAAAGGAAGCTATCTCCCCACCTACTGATGCTATTCTACCAAATACTATCTCGTCACAAAACAATGTACTTTTGCATGACCACCCATTGGAAATAACCACCCTCTACAGAGATATAAAGTGAACTGCTGACTAGAAGCATCAGCATACACATCAGGAGAGCAAACTTTAGAAAATGAAACTTTGATCATATTTACTTTCTTTGTCTCTTAGTTGCCAGGCCCATCAGGTAATTTCTAGTTTCTGAACTATCACAGTAAAAGGAAAGAAAACTCTGTCACTCTTTCAATTTACAAATGAAATGTATTTTTGAGATTAAAAGGCAATGTACTGGAAAATGTATTATGAAGATATATTACATTTTAGGGAAATTAATTGTGATTCCTAAGTAATAGAATAAACATAATGATGTAATTCTCTTTAATATATTTTATAGTCATAGTGAAAATAAATTATTCTGAACCATATTTACATTTGTCTTTCTCTTTCTGACTCCTCTCTATCACATTTATCTTCTTTATTTAAAACACTGAGCATATGTCAAAAGAGTTTGCTCTTGAAACATGAAAATATGTAGAAATATGGTCATAAATGCATTTTTAGGTAAATGCAAAACTTAATTGCAAGAGGAAGAACATTAATTATGAATGTAGGTTAACCTTGAAATCACTGGGTATTTTTATATATTATTTTTTAATCTCATCTTTATTGTTGAATGTATTACAGATATCCCCCCTTATTTCCCCATTAACCCCCTCCTCCCCTACCCCACCCCCCTCCAGCCCTCCCTACACTATTGTCGGTGTCCATTGGTTATGCATATATGCATAGAATTCTTTGGTTTATCTCATCCCACCCTCCCCGCTTCCCTTTGAGGTTCATCAGTCTAACAGCCAATTAGTACTTCTTCATTCCTTCATCCTTTTCACCCAGTCTTCTCCCATCTAGCAAGCAACAAAAAGTTCTCTGTATCTATGCATCTATTTCTGTTCTACTTGCTCGTTTTGTTTGTAGATTCAATTGTTGATAGATGTGAATTAATTGCCATTTTATTGTTCATATTTTTGTTCTCCTTCAAGAAGACCCTTCAACATTTCATATAATACTGGTTTGGTGGTGATGAACTCCTTTAGCTTTTTCTTGTCTGGGAAACTCCTGATATGTCCATCGATTCTAAATGATAGCTTTGCAGGATAGAGTAGTCCTGGTTGTAGGTCACCTTGTATATCTCTTGCCACTCCTTTCTGGCCTGCAAAGTTTCTTTTGAGAAATCAGCTGACAGTCTTATGGGAGCTTTTTTGTAGGTTACAGACTGTTTTTCTTTCTGCTTTTAAGATTCTCTCTTTGTATTTAACCTTTGGCATTTTGAGGATGATGTGTCTTGGTGTGATTCTCTTTGGGTTCATCTTGTTTGGGACTCTCTGTGCTTCCTGGATTTGTATGTCTGTTTCCTTCACCAAGTTAGGGAAGTTTTCTGTCATTATTGTTTCAAATAGGTTTACAATTTTTTGTTCTCTCTCTTCTCCTTCTGGCACCCCTATGATGTGAATGTTGGCATGCTTGAAGTTGTCCCAGAGGCTCCTTACACTATCCTCATTTTTTTGGATTCTTTTTTCTTTTTGCTGTTCTGATTGGGTGTTTTTTGCTTCCTTATATTCCAAATCAATGGTTTGCTTCTTGGCTTTACCTACTCTGCTATTGATTCCCTGTAAATTATTCTTTATTTCAGTTAGTGCATCCTTCATTTCTGACTAGTCCTTTTTTTATATTGTTGATGTTTTCACTAAGTTCCTTGAAGATCTCACTAAGTTCCTTGAGCAACATTATAACCTGTTTTATGAACTCTGTATCTGATTGATTGCTTATCTCCATTTTGTTTAGTTCTTTTCCTTGGATTTTTTTTTCTTTCATTTGGGACATGTTTCATTGTCCCCTCATTTTGGCTGCTTCCCTGTGATTGTTTCTATGTATTAGGTAGAGTTGCTATGTCCCCTAGGCTTTGTAGGGTGGCCTATTATTGTAGATGTCTTGTAGGATCCAGTGGCACAGCCTACCTGATCATCCCATCTGGGCCCTCAAGGTGCACCCCTAGTGTGCACCATACACCCTTCTGTTGTAATTGAGTCTTGGTTGCTGTTGGCACATCAATGGGAGGGATTTATTCAGGCTGATCAGCTGCAAGGACTAGCTGTGCCTACTGACCTCTGGCCTCTGACTCCCTTGGAGGATGAGCTGTGCAGGGGGCCCAACACACAGAGCAAGATTTACTTCAGCAGGGTTCTGGTACTCACTGAGTCCACTCATTGAGTGTGTCACTTTTGGAGGTGGTTGGGTGGTGGTGTTTTGATGTGGTCTGGCGCTGTCCACTGGGTGTGCCAACTCTTGGACAAGGTCTGCACTGCCCTTGCTCTATCTCAGGCTACCAAGCTTAAGCTACAATGTGATCTGCTGATGGCTGCTTCTTGTGCTGGGTTTGGAGATGCACAGGAAAAGGCAAGTTGTGAACCAAGGCTGGCTGCTTCCAGTGCCAGGCCTGGGGCCACTTAACAAGAAGTATGGGGCTCGCTGAGACCAGATGCTGCTTGTTCGAGGGATTTTAGGAAACTGAAGTAGGATCCAAGACAGGCCAATCCTGTCAAGCCTTTGGAAACAGCTTGGGTGGGCCTGAAAATTGGGTGGGGCAGGTCCTCAGGGAATCACCAGGGCAGGGCAAACAGTGTGAACCAGGTTGCTGGAGTCCCAGATATGGCGGCAGTCTTCCTGCCCTGTGGGGGAAGGGCTCACCAAAGGAACATCAAACTCTGCCAGCTCCTCTGTCCAGGAGAAAGCCTCTCCAGCCCTTGTCCGGAGGCCAAACAACTCAGTTCTTCCTGTATGTCTCTGGCGCCCCTCAAGCTGCCTCACCTCCAAGCTTACAGAGAGTATGTCCGAGTAAGTCTATGTGTGGGCCCTTTAAGAGGAACTGCCTGGAGCTCCCACAGCTTCAGTCTCCCTCTGCCTCAGTTCCCTCTGGGGATTTTCTTCCTGGCACTGGAACCCTGAGCTTGGAGCCTGGTGTGAAACGGGGACCCCTCACTCCTCAGGGAGTAACTTCACAGCTGAAGTATTCTGATTTTTATCTACTACATTGGGTGAGTGACCAACCTGTCCATGCCTCCGCCCCTCCTACCAGTCTCCATGTGGCTGCTGCTTTAATTTCGTAGTTGTAGGACTTCCATTCAGCTCGATTTCAGGTGGTTCTGAATGATAGTTGTGTTGCAGTTAGTTGTAATATTGATGTGGTTGTGGGAAGAGGCGAGTACCACATTTACCTACGCCGCCATCTTGACCAGAAGTCTATTTTATTTATTTTTTAAACAAAAACTTATGTACTAACAACTCAAACAGCTTCCCCTTGTTCAAAGGGTTTCTTAGACAAGTTTTTAGTTTGATTCAAGAATATATTAGACTATTTGTGTGTTTTAGCAACCTGGCATCTCTATTGATGGTCATGTAGCTTTTATAAGTAACATCTGAGGTATGTAAGGGAGCATTTATCATCAAATTAAATTACTAACTTGATATATATTATTTAATGAAAAGAAAAAATTACTCCTTAATAAAAATATAATTATATATAATTAGTCTTTGATTCTTTTATTTCTATTGTGATTGCCTATTAGTGTTGAGTGTTATTGTATAGTGATATCTTGATTTATAAATTATCTAGGAGCTGAGCAATTATATAAGAAATCAGCAGTGTACCCAAAAAGCTGAAAAAAATTATGTCATATAAAATGTTGCTATTTGCAATATTAACTATTTGACAAATACACCTCTGAGCATAAATTGGTTGAAATAAATAGGTGGGCCCTAAGGGAGTAATAAGGTCTGATCATTTGTCTCTAATGCAAAGTATTCTTTACTTAAGGTCTTAACTCATCTGTGGATAACTTTTATTTTATCCAATGTCTACTTTTTAAATCCTATTCCCTAATTAAATTTTTAAATGGATTATTTTTCCAGGATTGTGTTGATTGGGCTCTTAATTCAAAATGTTCCTTCTACAATTTTTAAACTGATATCTCTTTGGCTATATGACTTCACAACATCACAGAAGGATTAGAGCTAGGACTTAACCGATGCATCTTTTTACTACCCCACAGTAATGTTCAGGGCTTCCTCAAGCAGAGGGAAAGAAATGCTTTTGTTTGGTTGCTTAAGTTGCTTAGTAGTGTTTCCATGGGTATTTGGAGGGGAGTCTAAAGGCATGTCTGATGGAAGCTTTTTAGCATTAGTGACTAGATTAAAGAACTGGTTTTAATCTTTCACAGAATTCTCCTCCCATCTATGTTATTGTTTCTCAAAAACTGTATCACCCACCCCAATGCCACCACACTCTCCCATGCCAACTGTCTTTCAGAATGCCTGAGATACTTAGCCCCTCATGACTAATAAAATAGATTGTATAACATTTGTAAGAAGAAGATTTTATTCTATATACTGAAATGGGGAACAAATAATTAGAGAAGGCCAAAACTATGGGCAGATAATTAATTAACCCAAAATATCTAAATGAAAATAAAATTCTATAGTATATAGCAACAGTTTGGAGACTAGAATTCTGATTTAATGTCCAGATTTTATAGGAATTTGGCACATTGCCAGGACAGTAAAAAAATCATCTAATACTAAAGGTTGATCCTTAATATCTCTGGGCCACCTTTAGGATGGATCCAAAAATGAGCTGGAAAGTGAGGGAGGCTAAAGATGAAAGAAGACTCAAACTCCTAGAAATTCACTATGTTCTGCATAGTATTATCACTATTCAAAAATAGAATATTGTAAAACTAGAAGGAAGGTAAATCAGCCTAATGGTTTTCCTTCACCTTTTGCACAGTTAACTATGAACATAAAATACTGAAAATAATTTTGAATTTTCAAGAGAGCATCAGAAACTTGTGAAAGTCATAGAAGTGTTATTATTGTCGCCACCAGCTTGTTAATATGAATAATGAAAATACAGCAAAGAGGAGGCCAGACATTGTAAGCGTGGTAGTTTGGGCAGCTTCACAAGGATGTTACAGCATTACACTCCCCAGGGAATCACCAGTCCATTCTGTGCATATCACTGAGGGAAGGGATGGGACCAAAGGGGAGATTGATACATGCACAGTAAAATGGAGGTGACCGTAGGGAAGGTGCTTGTCTGTGAGTCTAGCCTGGGAAAAAGATCACTGGCTAGGAGGAGGGAGCCATTGTAAGCACAGGAAATCTTAGAAGTTAAAATCCCCAGACAAAATATTCCCTCTCTCTCTGCCACATGTTCCTCTTGCTCCCGTGTACTCTCTTGCTTAGTGACCCACACTTGACCATGTGCTGGCCTGTTTTCCCTCCACATCATGTTGTCTTAGGGAGCAACAAAGCCTATGGCCATGTGGACCCCACAAGAAATGGACTGCAGCTGGGAACATAAGCTAAGGTAGTCTGATGCTGGACTGGACTTTAATATGGAGCAGAAGTTCTAGGCAGTGACTTTTATTCTGGCCCTGCTGGAGACAAGCTTGGACTTCTTCCATGGTGAGACAGACAGAAATGTGACCTTAGAGGGGAGCTTCCCTAATTTTACATCATCAATAAAGCTTTCCATGAAACACCATCCTCCTGTGAGGGTCTCAGCAAATTCTTTTTCTCATTATACCCCAAGAACCCTACTTCTACCGATAACAGAAGAAATGCCAAAATGTCCCTGAGCAAACACGTTTTGGACTATTAACACAGTCTAATACTACTTAAGATGCAACCAACTCTTACCTTTTAAGGATATGTTTATCCCCCAGGAATGTATTTTGTAAAGGAAAAACAGTGCTGCCTTTAGTACTGATTTAGCTTTGATTCTGTAGCCCTCCCTTTCTCAATGAAAAAGCTGTAACATTTAAAAATACTTTTTCTTCCTTCTTGCATGTATTTCTGTAAAATCTACAAATCTCATTTGTTACTCTTTCTCTGAAAATCAGTAAGAATGATTATAGTTACCCAGTTACATTAGTCAAGTGTTATAAGGTTTATAGGACTTTCAGTCTCATTGCCATAACAAGTGAAATGAATTTTTTTAGTGATTTGATCCAACTTCATTCTGGTCTGCTATCTAGTTTATATAAAGCATCATGTGACTTCATGTGAACAATTTGTACTGTTTAAATCAGGATCCTCTACAGCAGGATTTTCAATCACTATCCACAAGAGGCACTCTAGTGTGCATAAGAATGTTTAAAACATGCAACACCTGACTATATAGTCAAGGTCACTGGTCTCTTTTCCCTTAGAGCAGTGATTCTCAACCTGTGTGTCGTGACCACTTTGGGGTTCAAATAACCCTTTCACAGGGGTCGCCTAAGACATAACAGTAGCAAAATTAGTTATGAAGTAGCAATTAAAATAATTTTATAGTTGGGGGTCACCACAACATAAGGAACTATATTAAAGGGTCACAGCATTAGGAAGGTTGAGAACTACTACCTTAGAGTGTCAAATAAAAAAAATGACAACAGTCAACACAACAATAGCTGTCTGTTCTAAATTATGCCTACTTTTTGTCAGATCTGCAAAAATATATTTTCTGATGTGCCACAGAACTTTAGTAATTAATATGTGCTATAAGATGAAAAAGGTTGAAAATCACTGGTCTAACTTATTACGATGGCTCTTTATAACCAATGTATACTCAAGGTACACTAGTATGTGATACATTTCTCAAGTAGACCATTTTCTCACTTTACCCAAGTGCCCACCTAAAACCTAACTTTCATTACCTAATAATAATATGGTTGGCAAATGTAGGTTTTCAGTTGTGAGTTCATGAAACAGAGTTTATTTTTATATTATTTATTAATGATTGTATTATAACTGTAAACCTACTTTTGCTGACCCTGTATTTATTCTCTTCTCTATGGACCCTATTCTGTTCCCAGGAGCAGGAATAATCCTCCTCTCTTACCATTTACAACACATCATTCTCTATTTAGGGAATATATTCTCCTTCATGTGTCAAAATATTACTAGGAAGACCCTAAAAAGTTCTAAAGAAAGGCATTTGAAGGTATATAAAAAAAGTCATAAGTATTCTGGTGTTGATTTATTCATTCATTGTTATTGTTTTTTTTTTTTTAAATTAACCAAGTGTCAATTATGCGCTAGGCACAGGAGAGTTCCTATGAAAGGTGCTAACAATAAAGAAGTGATGAGGCAAACCCAGATTCTTTCCCTCAGGGAGCTTATACCCTCATGGAGGAGAGAGACAATAAGTAAACAGATAAGTGATCTGGATGACAAACAGCTGACACATCCAAACACTGCCAGGAACACCTGCAGTTAAATGTGTTGTATCTATTATTTGTTGCAAGGAGTGGGAATACACCACCTTGGGAACTGTAGTGTGCCTCAATAATGGCATTAGAAAACAGAAAACTATTATGGAATTTGAGCTCTGGTTGGGTAATCTTGGGGAAAGTTTAGGGACAGATTGTGTTTTGTCATAAAGAATGTTTCTATCACAATAAATTGTATTTACAGAGAAGGCAGATAAAGAAGGTTATAGCTGTTACTGGTAGTAGTAGTCACTCATTTAGCAAGAGGGAGATGGCGGTTACTTTGCGGGTTGCACAGTAACCTTGCTGATGTGCATATTCTGTGACATTACTCCCAGCAGGAGATCAATACGGCTTAGCTGTGAGATCAGTTTTTAATAACATTGAGGCCTACGTATGAATTTCATATCAGTTCCCAGACATCAAAAGTTGCTTCTTTATTTTTTCTCTCACAGATTATTCAGAAAATAAACAAATAAGGGCAAGTATCACTGGGATCAATTTACATAATGTGGCCAAAAAGACCTCTTTGTGAAGATTACATTAAACTAAGACTCTAAGCATAATAATATGAAGAGCATAGAAAAGAACCTACCATGCCGGGCTGGTGTGACTCAGTGAACTGAGCATTGTCCCATGGACTGAGAGGTTCCAGTTCAATTACGGGCAGGGCATATGCCTGGGTTGCTGGCTCAATCCCCGGTGGAGGAGCATGCAGGAGGTAGCCAATCAATGTATCTCTCTCACATTAATGTTTTTCTCTCTCTCTCTTTTCCTCTCTCTCTCTAAAAAATCAGTAAAAAAAAAAAAAAGAACCTACCAGGCGAAGGCAAAGACAAGGGTAAAGAACCTAGGAGAGAAAGGGCTGGGCATGTGAGAACCAGAGAAAAGAACAGTTTGTCTGGAAAAAAGTGAGTGGCAGGGAGATAGGGTTATATAGATCAGAGTAAGGGGTGTCATTTTCTTCTAAGAACAAACAGAAGCATTAAAAGGCTGTTAAGTGTGAGTATATGGAGTGACTGATTAGTGACTTCACGCTAGGCCCAAACCCAGGTATTTGAGTGTTATGGGCTGTATTGTATCCCCACCCCTATATGTTAAAGTGCTAATCCCTAGAATCTCAGAATGTGATTTTGTTTGGAGATAGGACCTTTAAGAGGTAACTAAATTAAAATGTGGCCATTGAGGTGGGCCCTGCTTCCATATGACTAGTGTCCTTATAAGAAATGAAAATTAGGATATAAACAGGTCCAGCGGGAAGACCATGTGAAGACATAAGAAGAAGATGGCTATCTACAAGCCAAGGAGAGAGGCCTCAGAAGAAATAAACTCTGCTGACACCTTGATCTCAGATTTCTAGCCTCCAGAGTTGTGAGGAAGTAAATCTCTGGTCTTTAAACTACCCAGACTGTGGTATTTTGTTACAGCTGCCCTGGTAAACAAATGCACTGGATTACCAGCACCGTATCTTTCAACGCCCAAAGCTACGAAATCAAGGCTAAATGTCCACTAAGTCAATGTTTACTTCTCCTTGAAAAATAAAAGATATTCTAGTCAGTGGCACCCAAAATATTCACTTTTCTGGGCTTCAAATCTATAGTGAGGAGTTAGGACTGGAAGGTGACCGTAACTCTTGTAACTCTAAAGTCGTAAGATTTATCACAGGGGCCACTGGAACCATACTTCCAAAAATAAAACTCTGTATTTATACTATATCTTTCTTCTAAGGAGCTCAAAACACTTCAAAGACATTTTCATATCAATTCTCACAGCATCCCGTGAAGGCAGGTAGGTGGGAAATATTATCATTCTTATTTGACATTTTTATACACCTACTCACTTGATTATAAGATCATTTTAACTGAATATATAATTTTTTGAAGGAAAATATACATGCCCAGAAAAAAAATGATGTTCACAAGAAAAACAGTATAATTTTATACTATGATCACTGTCATGTGCTGAATGACCTGAATATTTGTAATATACATAATGATCCTTGAGATTTTCATTTAGTTATTATTTCCCCTTCCTTTTTATATTTTCTTGAAAAAAGGTAGTGATATAAATGGCAGTTATATATTTTTAAGTAGCACTAATGTGAGGATATTGGGTCTATTTTATCTATGTATTCAGAATTCCATGTATGTTACATGTTTAAGAAGAGTATTGAAATAGTTGAAGTCTAAAAAGCTAAAAATATTATTTGTAAAATATCAGTACAGATGACTATTTCTCAGATGAGAGATGGACTGTTTACAGGAAAGTCTATTTTATAGAAACATAAAATTTCAAACTTTCTAAAATTGAAAAAAATAACCTGCTCCTCATCTTATATCTCTCACCATTTGAGACAATAAAGATAAGTATTCCTAATTCATGGCTCTTCCTTCTTACAACTTTATCTTCTAATCTTGTATCACTCTCTGTCATGGTTCCTATGCTTCAGATTCACTGAATTTCACGCTTTCATTTATTCATTCATTTAATAAATATTGACTCAACATTGTAAGGTATGGAGATAAATTATTGATTAAGACTAAATAAGGTCCCTTCCTTCATGGAATACGCCTATATTAGGGAAATAAATAAATAAATAAATAAATAAATAAATAAATTAGTTTGGATGCTTTGGTGATAATAAGTAGTGACATGGATGGAGGTCACTGGACAGAGAGGACTTTAGAAATGGTGCTTGAGAAAAGCATCTCTGAGTAGGTGAAATTTTGCTAAGATCTTAAGAAAATGGACCAGCTGTTTAGAGAGTTGAATTAACAATTTTAAGCAGAAATAACCACAAATCTCAAGGATGTAATGCTGCAGTGACAGAAATGGGTAATCAGGACTGGTTACAAATCTAGGGGCCCAGTGGAAAATGGAAATACGAGGCTCCTAGTTTAAAATGTACTAAGTAGTTCAAGATGGTGACAGAACGTGAAACCAAGAGCTGGGTCTGTCTGAAGAGGGGCCCTGTGCAACTGTGCAGGCTGCATGCCAGGAAGCCAGGCCTGGAAAGGGTGGACCTCTGTGGACTGGAGGTCTCCACCAGATCAGAATACAGAGTAGTGTGTGCTCTAGGCTGGGGGATGGGCGCTACATGACAGGTCTGCTTGCTCGGGTAACAGATAACCTGGAAGGCTGGACTGCTGCAAAATGTGTGATAATCCTTCACTGAGAAAGGGGAGGTTAGTCGGCCTCGCGGTGCTGCTCTCTATTTCCACCGCCGCTGTGTCCATCCATGGCCCTGGGAGCTGTGTCAAAGCACCCTCTTCTCTCTCACTTTAGACTTTTGCAAGTCTAGAATAGAGCCCGCTCTCCGCCCTGACTTCATCATTACTATGAGCTCCAGGTGGTAAGACCAAGTCTGACTTATTTTTCCCAGCTCTTAACCCATAATAAATTTGCAATTACGTACTGAGCTAAACAATTGGTGACTTGAGGAATAAATAATTCTATCATATTGTAAGTGAAAATGTGGACCTTTTTGGAAGAAAATATAGTCCAAACTAGAAAACTATATGTTATGAAGTAATGTTTGGGAAATAGCTTATCAGAAGAGGAAATCCTACTTTGCCACTTTAAGAAAACCTGTTTACTTCATAACAATATGTATGAAATGTATTTGACATCATAAGGGCAGGTAGCAACAAATATCAGACTCATTCCAACAAATGCTATAATCTATGCTTCCTAGTCCTTAACTCTTACTTCTCTTGTTCCCAGGATAGGGCAGTTAGTAATCAACCCAAGATTATAAAAAAAAAAAAAAAATCCCATAAGTATACTAAGAGCTGTTAAAATAATATGACAGATCACTAACATAATTTTTTTCACGTAATTTGTTTAACCTGGGAAATGCACGTCACTTAGAACATTTGATAAAAAAATTACATGCCGAGTCCAAAGAATGCCCAAATCATTCTTCTTGTGATTTGCACAAATAGTATAGTTTATTCAACATTTGTGACTATGTTAGTTTTCAACAATGTTATTTTGAACACAGATTCATACTTAACTAAAGGAACTAGGCCCCTACATTGTCTTCAATATGAGAAATATACAGAAAAATAAATGTGGTTTATTCAATATGTGGAATTCTGATTGCTCAGAGATACTGCAAAAGAACTTAGATTCAGGTAATAATTTGGGACTTTGATTCCCAAATATGTCTGAGAATATTACTTGACAGTCTTTTGAAAATATATACAGATTCCCAATCCCTTCCCGGTGGCTTCAGTTTCAACATGTATAGGATGAGGACCAGGGAATGTATTTTTAAAAACTAATTTAAAGTACTGTTTATGTTTGGCCAATTTTGGGAAAAAGACCTTTCAAAACTTACAAAACTGATAGACGACATGTTGAAAGAGGACTGATAGGAATGTACACACTAATCTGCATCTGATTTTTTCAAAAGATTTTTAAAGTATCCATTAGAATAACTAGAAAAACATCTTCTTGTTTCTTCAATAGGGTGGCTTTCCTAATAGGTAAGACTGGTTTGTGCTCAGTGATCTCTTAGGTTTTTTGTTTGTTTGTTTTTGGTACATGCCTCTAGTGGGAACCAAACCCAGGACTCTCTGGTCTGCAGGCCAATGCTCCAACCGCTGAGCCAAGCCGGCCAGGGCATGTCTTAGGTTTTTAGTTATTAGTTTTCCCTACCCTTGGTCAAGGTAAACTAAGTTCAAATTTCTAGGAATGTGTGTCTTTCCTTGATGGACTGCTTTTTTTAATTTTCTTTTTTCCTTTATTGGTTTTTAGAGAGAGAGGAAGGGAGAGAGAGAGAGAGAGATAAAAATATTGATTGGCCACTTCCCACATGCCCCCCACCAGGGACCCGGCCCACAACCTGGGCATGTGCCCTGACTGGGAATCGAACGAGATACCTCTTGGAGCATGGGTCGGCGCTCAACCACTGAGCCACACTGGCAGGACGAGTGTAGCCTATATTTAAAATCCTCCTTCCAAACCAGACTTACTATTCTCTGGACATGAAAGCTGGAGATGGTTAGATATGTACCTTATAAGCCGTATGAAAAAAATAACTTGCTATTCCTTAGAAATAAGCTGGTAACTCCATGTATGTTCTACACAAACATTTGAATGACTAAAAATGTATGTGAGAGTATTTAAAAAGTGATCAAAATCTGTTCTTGCTTTCCCTTCTTATCCTCACTGGTCATTTCCCCAGTCAGTGTGTCCAACTGGGGTCACGCATATATACTCTGATTAGCTCAAGCTATGAAGTTGGCATGGTTGTGTAGGCACAGATGACATCCATATTCCTCCCATAAACAGATTCCAACAACAATACTTAACTTCAAATCATTTTCTTACCAATGCATATTCCCAGTGAAAAAGAATCTAGTTTTCTCTGCACCTTACTTTTCATTATGAGAAACTTCCAACAGAAGCATTTCTAATATACTTCCACTAAACTACTAGCATCTTGGACACCCATGTTGAACAAGATTTGGAAGAGCTATCCAGTGAGATTAGTTTTCAATTTATAGGCATCCATTATCTGTGGAAAAGGAGCAAGAATAAACCCCCAAAGTATAAGTCTCCTTCCTGTAATATCCTTTCAAGTGCCAATTCTGGCACTAATCACAAATACTCATTAGGTACATTTAACCCATGTCTAATATTTTATACAAAATTCTGACTAAAATTAAGTGGTTTTTCATATAGCAATTACTAGTGAATCTAGTATTTATGACTCAGAGGTCCCGACTTTCCAAAAACTGTACACCTTTTTCTCTTTTTGTATGAATCTGCTACTGGTGGTACTGTTACTGACCTTTCGCAAAGAAATCAGAGCATTTGACCTTGAAAGACTGACGATCTGATCTTGCTCCCCTGCCAGACTCTCCACTTTTGAAAACATACCATGAGGTTCTCCCAACAGCTATTTCCCCCTCCACTGTAGAAATTCCTTTTCCCGTCACTCTACTTCTTGGGAATATTAATGGCATGATATTATTACAGCCGCTGCCTCTTTTTTCTTTTTGAAATGCAGATCACCAGGTTTAGCAATTGCAGATTGGATTTGAAAGTGAAGAGATTCAAATGCAATAATGCTGCCAGAAGACAGCTCCTTCACTGATTTAGAATCAGTGAAATGTGTGACAGGAAAGACTATGTGTTGGCAATAGGGCTTGATACATGTTTCAAAAGCAAAATTGAAACTATCCTCCCATGGTCTGCAGCTATAGATCACGAAAAGATCTTCTCATAAGCAAAAGGCTGCAGGCCCTGCCCTCTCCTTCATCCTCTCTCAGGGTGGAGACATAGATTTCAAAATTAGATGTGTCAAAGCTTTCATAATTTATTGCTGAAGCACATGCTTAAAACTTTCTCTTATTGAAAAAATATATTAATTATATTTCTGCCTTTTTATCATGTAAATTTAGAGCTCATGAAAGGAACCAGATGGACAGCTTTTGGAAATGAATCCTTCCTTTGATTAAAAGACAAGAAATAAAGTTTGTAGATGCTCCATCTCTGAAAAGCTTCCTCCTAAAACTTTTAACAGCATAGAACGATTGGATATTGTGAATGCCAGGTTTCTTCTGTGTGTGCCTATGTGCCAAAAACAATCTAAGTTTTCTAGTAAATATTATATTAATTGAATGTTTGGACCTTTAAAGGTGAAAGCTCTTCTGTTCATAAAACAGCATTCCATATATCACGAGTTCAAATCATTTAAAAAATTAAGACAGTAACAACTTTAACATTTCAAGTGCAATTCTTCCTGTTTTGAAATCCCTTACTCATCTTATCAGATTGAATTTATTTTTCAATGATTTTGGTTACGAAATAAGTCATATGACTACTAGAAGTATGTATTGACTGTTTTTTTTCTTTTGTGAAATAAATATTTACTGAACATTCCTTCTATGTCAGCCCTACTGTGAGATGTTGAGGCAATGGTACATAAAAAGACCCTATTTATACTCCGAGGGCACTGTCATTCTAGAAGAAAAAGCCAAAAGCCAACACTGGGAAAGTGCAAAATGCTAAGAAATCAGGTTTAGGAGATAACTGACTCAGCTTTGGGGGTCAGAGAACATAAAAAGGGTAGATACAGGAATTTGGCACCCTGCAAGCAACTGACTCAGCTGATTCAATTCAAATAGTGGCTGATGGTAAAATTTGGAGGCAGTTTTAGATTATGTGGTAGAATGTGTTTCATATTAAAATTTAGAAACTTATAGCTTACCTTTGTTCGTGTGTCTCTGGTGCTGAAACATTACTGCTGACATCTAGAAAAATAATTATGTGAATAAATAAGTACATAAATAAATGCATTAGAAACAAACTGTAATAAAGAAGCCCATCAAGGGTGAAGAGGAAAGACTCATCACCATGCAGCATATCTGTGGACATTATATTAATATTTAAAGCATTGCTTAAATCTTGCCATTTGCACTAAAGCATGGTTTCTGCCTCAGCCTCCTTCTTGCCCAAGACATGTTGGCTTTGGGGCACAGTCTAACCCAGGAGACAAGTGAAAATAAAATCAAAGACTGAGCTTAAATTAACATCTTGGTTGATTGATTTTACAATAAAATAGAACTACTGGCACTATAAATCCTATTGGTTTATCTTATTTAATAGAAGTTTAGTTGAATCTAATATTTTCCTCTTGGGTATTGACAGAATGCTAAATTGTCCATTTGGTGATAGTCTTTTGTGGGCTTCCTCCAGAAACTGGAAACTAAAAGTTTTTACTTGGTTACTGCTATCCTTGGTTCATAGCGAGGCTCAAAACCTTAGTTCTCAAGTGTTAGCTTTAACCCAAGCCTAGAATAAAATGAATTACATACTTTACATTACACAGTACTCAGTCTGAGTTTTATTTCTCAATAACCACTTTTCTAGTTTGGTAAAACTGCCATCAGTAGTGATTTCAGATACAAAAACATTAAAATAATTATTTCTTATTTAAGAGATTACTCTGCCTTCAACAGGATGTGGTTTTAATTGTAAAGAGGATTTTATGAAATGTTTCTTCAACTGAATTGATTTTCAAAGTGTTAAGTATAGCAAATCATACTTCCTTTGGACTAATCTCATTAGCATTATCTCATAATCCTACATGTCCTAACATGTTGAGTATTTTCTGCAAAGTCTTTTTCCCTTACCCCAGTTGCCTTGGAAGCTCCATGAGAGAAGGGATCTTGACTATGTTGTTCATCACTGTATTCCCAACACGTACAAAGACTGGCTCGCAATAATCATTATATATTTGTCATTTGAATATATGGTAGGTAAATGCATGAGTGAAGTGTATGTAACCATAGAGTCTGGAGTCACTACTTTATACTTGCATTATCAATAAATTAAAAATTAACAAGACTTTTTTTGTAATATTGATAAAAAGTCATATTTTAAATTGTCCTTTGACATGTTAACGGCATGCACAGCATTCTTATTTTATCCTCAGAGTCACTCTGTGAAGAAAGCAGTCTCCAGTGCACCACTTTTATAGAAGATGGAACTTAAATCTGTTTAGGTAGATGACAGTATGAGAGCACAAGACCACCGGAGTAGCAGATTAGAAATCAGTGAGTCTTTGGCGAGAGCCAGCGTAGTAGCTAAGGAAGTATAGGAAGTGACAAACAAAATGGGCTCTGCATCTCTCCTCTTAGATAGCTGTATGTGGAGTGCCAACCCATACTTCTAGGGACAAGGTTTCTACTTCATCCCTCATGAAGAAACAGTTCTTGTCTTAATTTTTAATTGATTCAATGAAAGGTAATAATTTAAGGCTGAAAAACTATCTGTCAGGAATAAGAACACTATGCCGAAGATTTATAATAAATATATGTATTTTTCAAAATTAGCTGAAAGCCATGTCTGTTACTCCAGGGTGATAGTATATATGCTAACTTCATGTACCTAGTGAAGAAACAGGCTGTTCAATCACTACTATTGATATAACTGAGGGGTCCTAAGGATGAAAAGCAAAGTTGCATATTTACCACACTACCAAACTAAAGCACACATTACTTAAATATTGAAGATGAAAATTAAAAGCAAAGACATACTGAAAAAAAATTCTGGTGTATATAACCTCTGGGAAGTGAGGACTTTATGAGCATTGTATCAAAAAGAAAAACCAGTAAAATTTGTTAAGCTTGATTACTTGAAAGAGTAATGCTTTTATATGACAAAGAAAATATTTTAAATCAAAGAAAACTGTAAAACAGATATTTTTAAAACATGTGAAATGCAAATTATTAAAAATGTTAAGTACCCTGGCCAGTTTTGCTCAGTGGTTAGAGCATTGGCCCATGGACCAATGAGTTGAGGGTTCAATTCCGGTCAGGGAGATGTACATCGGTTGCAGTTTGTCCTCCACCCTGCTTGGGGTCATGCAGGAAGCAACCAGTTGATGTGTCCCTCTCACGTCAATGTTTTCTCTCTTGTCCTCCCTTGCACTCTATCTGAAGATGAATAAAAAAATAATAACTGCCCTGGCCGGTTTGGCTCAGCGGTTGGAGCGTCGGCCTGCGGTACAGAGAGACCCGGGTTCGGTTCCTGCTAAGGGCACGTACCTTGGTTGCAGTTTGTCCCCGGCCCTGGTTGGTCGTGCGGGTGGCAGCCACTCGATGTGTCCCTTCACGTCGATGTTTCTCTCTCTCTCTCTTCCTCTCTCTCCCTCCCGCTCTATCTGAACAAAAAAAAATGGAAAAATGTCCTCAGGTGAGGATTAAAAATAAATAAATAAATAAAATAAAATAATAAAAATGTTAAGTAAATAAATCTTATCAACTCATAAATTGAAAACAATAAACTCAATTTTTAAAAAATGAACAAGATAAACAAGTAATTCACACACACAAAAAGAAATACAAATAAACATGTAGCATATGAAAGGATGGTTACCTCTCTATGCAGGCACTATAAAGTAACACTTATTTTCTTCAAAGATTGGGTTGGATTAGTAGGGTTGATAATGCCCATTTGCTGTTAAGGGTGAGGATAAATGGATATTCTCAATTCTCACTATTTAAAGATGAAAGTATATATTGGTAAAATGTTTCTGAGAACAATATGTTAATACAAAAATAGATATAGATACATATGATACACATGATATATACATATACAGTTAACCCTTGAAAAACACAGGGGTCAGAATTCCCTGTGTATAATTGAAAATTATAAATTAAAAATTTGTGTATAATTTTTGACTTCCCAAAAACTTAACAAATTTGTTTCTCTGTATCTGCGAGGGATTGATTTTAGAACCTCCTGTGTATGCCCAAATCCATGGATGCTCAAGTCCCTTACATGAAGTGGCCTAGAACATTGCATGTAGTTGGCACCCTGCTTCATAGATTCACAACTTTGGATCAAAAATACTGTTTTCTGTCTGTAGTTGTTTGAATCTGTGGATGTAAACTTGAGGATTTGCAGAGCCAACTGTATACCTGACAAAAATCAGTGTATAAGTGGACCTGTACAGTTCAAACTTATGTTATTTAAGGATCAACCGAACTTATATGTATATGTATAAAATTATAAATATACTCTAAATCAAAATTTCTAGTTATAAAGATTTAGTTTATGCAAAAGTCACACCAATGTGTAAAGATATGTATATAAACACGTATATGCATATTAGTTTAAAAATTAGAAAAATAAGTTAAGTATGGTACACCTGTACAATAAAATATTATAGTCTATCAAAAATGGTTATGTAGCACTATGCCAACATAGAAGATGTGCATTATACATGCTCAATTAAAAATACTGCAAGCAAGCCCTGGCTGGTTTGGCTCAGCAGTTGGAGCATCGGCCTGTGGACCAGAGAGTCCAGGGTTTGGTTCCCGCTAGGGGCACATACCAAAAAAAAAAAAAAAAAAATTGCAAGCAAGCATATAGATTATGACCCCTCTTATTAAATACATTATAAAGAGTTGGGAAAGTTTTATGCCAACATATATTTTTTAACAACTTTAGTGTTTTTTTGAAAGGATTTATATATGTAAATAGATTCATGAAATATATAGTCTTTTACTCTGGTTTCTTTCACTTAGCATGATGTTTTTGAGGTTCATCCATGATTTTAAATGTTGTGTTTTTTTAATATTGTGAAATAGTATTCCATTATAGAGATATATAGTATTCCATTATATAGAAAGGGATAGACACCTTTTGTCTATCCATTCAGCAGTTACTAGACATTTAGGCTGTCTACAGTTTGGGAATATTAATGGCATTATGTATATGCCAACATATTAATAGCAATCATCTCAGGATGTTGGGAGTACAAGTACTCTTCTTCCAAATACATTTCTGTATGTGTTTATACTTTCTTAGTAATTGAGGTTGGGGAGAATTAAGGTAGCAGCATTGTTTTTGATGAGACTCAATATAAAATAATGATAGCAAGTTTACTTAGAAATTTAGATCCCAGTGAATATATTTTGCATGGCAATTTTTTCTGTATCCCTATCCCCTTCATGCTAATTTTATAAATGCAAGGTCAAAGAACTAAGAAATTTGAAAATTCCCCCAAACTCCTCTTAATATTTTTAAAAATATTTTTTCTTTATTGATTTTAGAAAAAGAGGAAGAGAGAGGGAGAGAGAGATACAAACATCGATGAGAGAGAACATCAACTGGCCACCTCCTACATGCCCCCCACTAGAGACTGGGCCACAACCTGGACATGTGCACTGACCTGGAATCAAACCAGCGACCTCTTGGTGCATTGGTCAACCCTCAATTTGAGCCACACTGGCTGAACCAAACTTCTCTTAATATTAAGTCTAGAATAGCCAGGTTTGTTTATTGAAGATGGAGTGACTCAAACACAATGTTTTACCCAGGCTACTACTTTAATTTGTAATCATTATTATTTTATTAAAACTTTGAATATTTTGATGACAATAAATTGGGATTCTATATACCATATAGAAATATGAATAAAGAATTGTCTTAGCACCAGTGGCAATTTGAAAGGATACAATGATTCAGTTTTATTTGGATGGTTTTGATGTATGATAGTGTTGTTTTTTAATCAGTTACATTTCTTTTCTCCAAACATCAATTCATCTCATACTTACTGGATCGCCTATGTGCTAAGAGCTTACTGTGGGAATGTAAATCACATAGTTCTTGCTCTCAGGGAACTTTGAAGAGCCAAGCTTATGAAAATTTAACTTTTGAAAAGATGAGTTGATATTAAGCAATATAACAAACAGCATGATTTAAGTAGTTGCCATATGTTTTGTGTTGTGCTTTCAAATCAACCACAAACACCCAGTTCATATAGAATCTATAGGTGAATCAATAAATTCCTCACCAAAAGTAAATTGATCCTTACTGTATCATTATCATTACCATTTTATTCACAATCTTCTAACTGTAACGATCTCTGTATTTGAAGTTCGAGGGGAGTGTTTGCTTTGTTTTTTTTTGTTTTGTATTTTAAAACCTGCCTGAATTATGCAATGGTGAATTGGGATATCATTATTCACCTGTAGCCTATATTAGTAAACTGTTTTTTATAAATTGGGGCAATTGTGCAAATCCCATTGGGTTCTTAATTGAGAAAGCAGAAATTTCAACTAGTAGATGAGGGATACCCCTCCTCTGGCTGTCGACACTGCTAATCACACTTCATTCTTGGATTTTAAGCTGCAAATTTTGCTGATATATTATGTTCATTGATGGTAGGAAAAAATTTGAGTTGATAATGGGCAAAAATTAAAAGCATTTCCCTTAAGAACAGGAACAAGGCAAGGATGCCCACTTTGCCACTCTTATTTAACATAGTATTGGAAGTTTTAGCCACAGCAATCAGACATGAAGTAAAAATAAAAGCGATACAAATGGGAAAGGAGAAAGTGAAACTGTCATTATTCGCAGATGACATGATGCTATATGTAGAAACACCCAAAGACTCCATCAAAAATTTACTAGACTTAATGAGTAAATTTGGCAAAGTAGCAGGATACAAAATAAATGTCAAGTAATCGATGGAATTTGTATACACCAATGATAAAGAGAAACTACAAAAACAATCCCATTTACCATCACAGCAAAAAAAGTTAAGATACCTAGGAATAAACTTAACCAAAGAAATAAAGGACCTATTCGCAGAAAACTACAGGTCATTGAAAAAAGAAATAGAGGAAGATATAAAAAAGTAGAAGCACATACCTTGTTCATGGATTGGAACAATCAACATCATTAAAATATCCATACTACCCAGAGCAATTTATATATTCAATGCAATCCCCATCAAAATACAACAATATACTTCACAGAACAAGAACAAATATTTCAAAAGTTCATATGGAACCAAAAAAGACTTCGAATAGCCACAGCAATCTTGAAAAAGAAGAACAAAGTTGGAGGAATCACATTACCAGATTTTAGGTTATACTACAAAGCCACTGTAATCAAAACAGCCTGGTACTGGCACAAGAACAGACATAAAGACCAGTGGAACAGAACAGAGAACCCAGAAATGGACCCAAGACAATATGCTCAATTAATATCTGACAAAGGTGGCAAGAGCATACAGTGGAGTAAAGACAGCCTCTTTAACAAATGATGTTGGGGAAATTGGACAGCTACATGCAAAAAAATGAAACTAGACCATCAACTTACACCATACACAAGAATAAACTCAAAACGGATGAAAGTGTTAAATTTGACTCGAATCCATACAAATCCTAGAAGAAAATGTAGACAACAAAATTTTAGACATCATATGCAGCAGAATTTTCACTGATACATCACCTAAGGCAACAGAAACAAAGGAAAAAATGAACACATGGGACTACATCAAACTAAAAAGCTTCTGCACAGCAAAAGAAACAATCATCAAAATGAAAAGGCAACCCACTGTATAGGAGAACATCATTACCAATGATATATCAGATAAGGGGTTAATTTCCAATATATATAGTGCTCATATAACTCAACAAAAGGAAGACAAAGAACCAAATTAAAAAATGGGCAGAGAAACTAAATAGACACTTCTCCAAACAGGACATACAAATGACTAAGAGACATATGAAGAAATGCTCAACATGACTTATCATCAGAGAGATGCAAATTAAAACAACAGTGAGGTATCACCTCACACCTGTCAGAATGGCCACCATCAACAAATCATCGAACAACAAGTGTTGGCGAGGGTGTGGAGAAAAGGGGACTCTAGTACGCTGCTGGTGGGAATGCAGACTGGTGAAACCACTATGGAAAACAACATGGTATTACCTCAAAAATTAAAAATTGACCTTCCATTTGACCAAGTGATCCCACTTCTATGAATATACCCTAAGAAGCCTGAAACACCAATCAGAAAGGATATATGTACCCCCATGTTTGTAGCAGCATTATTTACAATAGCTAAGATCTGGAAACAGCCCAAATGTCAATCAGTAGACAAATGGATAAAAAGGCTGTGGTACATATATACAATGGAGTAATATGCACCTGTAAGAAAGAAAGATCTCTCATCCTTTGAGGCGACATGGAGGGACCTGGGGAGTATTATCCTAAGTGAAACAAGCCAAGCAGAGAAAGACAAGTATCATATGATCTCACTTATTTGTGGAATATAATGAACATAACAGTCTGAGGAATGGGGTAGTCCTAGAGACATGGAAGTGGGGTACAGACTGACAATCCCCAGAAAAGGAGGTGGGGGCAAGAAATAAATCACAGAACTTATATGCATGTATGTATGAACAATGGACATGGACAACAAAGGTGGGGACAGGGTGGGGAGGGTGGGGAAGGGGGAATCAGTGGGGGGGAAAGGAGAAACATCTGTAACAAAAATAAATAATTTTTTTTTTAAAAAAGAATTTGAGTTGAATTTAGTATTAAATCTAGAGAAACTTAAATAATTGCCATACTGTGGCCAGCATGAGAAAATGAGGCTTTCAGAATAGACCATCTGGACCCAAAAATCAAAGTCTACACTTCAGTAGATATAAATTAATGGTAAACATTTAGAATTTTCAAATAAATATCCAGTAGTACCAGCTTTAGAAAGGAAACCTCTGGCATATTTAGGCCAATCTTGAAAAACTAGATTGATAATAAGCTACCTCACTGAGCAAGAATTCATATTAGAGATCATTTATAAGGATTTTGATTAACATTTGATTATTCAATAAATATTGCCTATCTGTGCCATAAAGTATACAGAAAAGGCATTTTGAATTTTGACAGAAATTATTCTCCTTAAATTTTCTCATCATACACTAACATGGCATAAAAGTAGCTAGGCAGGCTTTGAGAAAGAGTTGAATAGAGACTATAGGCAATCTTTCACTTTCTTTAGGAATAATGGTATTGCAAATGAAGTGATTTCACACATCTAGATCAATAGATAATTTGTAAATGCTATTTTCTACTAAAACATAATAGCAAAATGCTAAATATAAACATTTATTTAATTATAATATCACATTAAAATTAAAATGTACAAAATCAATTAAAAAATACTTAGTATGATTTCTTTGTATGTGTATTTAGTATTTCTGCCTGATACATAAGTTTAAGTTCTTGTTATATATTAGGTGACTGTTTACTGAAAACAAAATCAATAAAATCTGCCCCACTATCAGCTAATTTGATTTTACTCTTTTTAAAAAACAAAAGCAAAACTTTTTATTTCAAAATAATTTAGAGTTACATGAAGTTACCAACTAAGTAAAGAGATGCCTAAGGTGCCCATTACCCAGCTTTACCAATGGTGACGTCTTACATAACCATGGTGCATTTATCAAAAGGAGAGACTGATTGGCACAATTCAACTGAGTGGACTTTAGATCTTATTCAAGTTTCACCCATTTTTAAATTCACTCAATTTTGTGTGTTACTAAATGTATATATCTTGTCACCACCTACAATCAAGATTCAGAATCATTTCATCATCACAATGGAATTCTTCATACTACTCCTTGACAACCTTCTTAACCCCTAGCAAATCATTTCATGTTCTACTTCTCTTTCATTCTGGCTGTTCTTTTTAAAGGAAAGACTTTTAATTCAAAAACAACTAGGAAAGACTTAATAACAATTCTTATTCTATATATTTTTAAATGCACGCAAAGTGGAGATTACAAATGCTCATTGGTGGTGTTTGGAAATGGGTCACCAGGTGCAAGGATTCACAATATTAAATTTTCAACTCTGGCAAGAATTCACAGGAATATAACTTTAGTTCATGAAATAGTGAGATACTGACTGTCACTGTCTGGCTTTCAAGGATACATGTTTATAGTTATGAGTGACCATCTGATACTTTGGCTCTCTTAGGTTGTTGTTGTTTTAGAAGAGCATTGGGAAAAAAATGTAGGGGATACTTTCTTTTTGAGTGTGAAATTAAAGAAATCCACTGCCTTAAAAAAAAAAAAAAAAAAAAAAAAAAAACCAGAAGTCTTTTTAGATTTAAATGAAACCTTATATTTTTTCAATCACTAATTTCTCGTGAACCTATATGGTTAGAGTTTGAAAATATGGGTAAGGCAGTGTTTAATGTTTTAATAAGCATGCATTTGAAACAAAAGAATGACAAGTCTCCCCAAGCAAGATGAACCCTAGAAGACCCATAGCTAGACACATCATAATAAAAATGGCAAACATGAAAGACAAAGAAAGAATCTTAAAGGAAGCAAGAGAGAGACTGAAAGTTACCTACAAGGGAGCTCCCATTAGACTGTCAGCTGATTTCTCAATAGAAACACTGCAGGCCAGAAGGGAGTAGCATGAAGTGGACAAAGCGATGCAAGGCAAGGGTCTGAATCTAAGACTACTCTATCCAGCAAGGGTATCATTCAAAATGGAAGGAGAAATAAAGAGCTTCATGGATTAAAAAAAAAAAGCTAAAGAAATTTACCACCACCAAACCAGCACTGCAAGAAATGCTGAAGGGACTGTTGCAAGAAGAAGAAGAAGAACAGAGAGAGAGAAAGAGGAACAGGGGCATAAAATAAAAATTAGAACTAATAACTATTTATCAATAATAACCTTAAATGTAAATGGCTTAAATATTCCAATCAAAAGACATATGGTAGCTGATTGGATAAGAAAGCATGACCCATATATTTGCTGTCTACAAGAAACTCACCTCCCAACAAAAGACTCACACAGGATGAAAGTGAAGGGATGGAAAAAAATTTACCAAGCAAATGGAAATGAAAAAAATCTGGTATAGCAATACTCATCTCTGACAAGATAGACTTCAAAATGAGGGCCATAATAAGAGACAAAGAAGGTCACTACATAATATTAAAAGAAGCAATCCAACAAGAGGATATAACCCTGGTAAACATATACACACTAAATATGGTAGCTCCAAAATATATTTAAAAACTTCTGGAGGACTTCAAGGGAGAGAACAATAGCAATACGATCTTAGTGGGTGATTTTAACAACCCACTTACACCACTGGATAGATCTTCCAGACAAAAACTTAACAAGGACATAGAGTCCTTAAATGACGACCTAGATCAGTTGGACTTAATTGATATTTACAGAACATTTCACCTCAAAGCTGCAGAATAAACATTCTTCTCAAGTGCACATGGGTCATTTTCAAAGATAGGCCACATGTTAGGATACAAAGTAAATCTCTACAAATTCAAAAAGATTGAAATCTTATCAAGCATCTTCTTGGACCACAATGGCATGAAACTAGAACTCAACTAACAAAAACACACAAAACATTCAAACACTTGGAGGCTAAATAGCATGTTTTTAAAAACACATGGGTTACCAATGAGATCAAGGAAAAAATTTAAAAATTCCTGGAAACCAATGAAAATGAACACACAACAACACGAAATCTATGGAATGCAGCGAAAGCGGTCCTGAGAGGGAAGTTCATAGCACTACAGGCCTATCTCACAAAACAGAAAAATTTCTATTAGCTCTCTAACCCTACAACTTCAAGATCGAGAAAGAAAACAAAAATAAAAACCCAGAGCAAGTAGAAGGAAAGAAACAGTAAAGGTCAGAGGAGAAATAAATGACATAGAGACTAAAAAAAAAAAAAAACACAGTTCAAAACATCAATTAAACAAAAAGATAAACAAGATCAATGGACCTTTAGCCAGACTCACCATGAAACAAAAAGAGAGGACTCAAATAAACAAAATCAGAAACTAAAGAGGAGAATTAACAACTGACACCACAGAAATACAAAGTATCATCAAAACATACTATGAACAATTATATGCTAACAAATTGGACAATCTAGGAGAAATGGACACATTTCTAAAAACACTCAGTCTCCCAAAACTGAACCAGGAAGAGATAGAAAACTTGAACAGACAAATAACAACAAAAGAAATTGAAGACATAATTAAGAAACTCCCAGCAAACAAAAGCGTAGGCCCGGATGGCTTCATAGGGGAGTTTTACCAAACATTCAAAGAAGATCTAATACCCATTCTTCTCAAACTATTTCAGAAAATTCAAGAAGATAAGAGACTTCCAATCTCATTTTATGAAGCCAGCATAATTCTAATTCCCAAACTGGATAAAGATACTACAAAGAAAGAAGACTATAGGCCAATATCCCTGATGAATACAGATGTCAAAATTATAAACAAAATACTAGCAAATCGGATCCAGCAATACATCAAAAAAATTATCTACCATCCTCAAGTGGGATTCATCCCAGGGAGGCAAGGATGGTACAATATTCACAAATCAAAAAATGTGATACACCACATAAACAAAATGAAAGGTTAAGATCATATCAATAGATGCTGAAAAAGCATTCGACAAAATCCAGCACACATCTCTGATAAAAAAACGCTTAGCAATCTGGAAATAGGGGGATCATATCTTGACATAATAAAGGCCATATATGAAAGACCTACAGCCAACATCATACTCAATGGGCAAAAACTAAAAGCATTTCCCTTAAGAACAGGAACAAACAAGAATGCCCACTTTTGCCATTCTTCTGTAACATAGTACTGGAAGTCTTAGCCACAGCAATCAGACAAGAAGAAAAAAAAGGGGGGATCCAAACTGGAGAGGAGAAATTGAAACTGTCATTATTTGCAGATAACATGATATTGTACATAGAAAACCCCAAAGACTCCATCAAAAATCTACTAGACTTAATAAATGATTTCGGCAAAGTAGCCAGATACAAAATTAATGTCAAAAAATTGATGACATTCTTATACACCAACAAGGAACTCACAGAAAAAGAAACTAAAACAAAACAAAACATTTAACATCCTGACAAAACAATTAAGATACCTAGGAATAAACTTAACCACAGAAGTAAAGGATCTCTTCACAAAAAACTACAGGTGATTGAAAATAGAAATAGAGAAAGATATAAAAAAGTGGAAGCATATACCTTGTTCATGGATTGAAAGAATTAACATCATTAAAATGTCCATACTACCCAAAGCTATATATAGACTCAATGCAATCCCCATCAAAATACCAATGATATACTTCACAGAACTAGAACAAATACTCCAAAAGTTTATATGGAACCAAAAATGGCCCCGAATAGCCACAGCAACCTTGAAAAAGAAAAACAAAGTAGGAGGAATCATATTACCAGACATCATGTTATACTACAAAGTCACTGTAATCAATACAGCCTGGTATTGGCATAAGAACAGGAACACAGATCAATGGAACAGAATAGAGAACCCAGAAATTGACCCATGACAAGATGCTCAATTAATATCTGACAAAGGTGGCAAGAGCATAGAGTGGAGTCAAGATAGCCTCTTTTAATAAATGGTGTTGGGAAAATTGGATAGCTATTTGCAAAAAAATGAGCTAGACCATCAACTTATACCACACACAAGAATAAACCAAAAACGAATAAAAGACTTAAAATGTGACTCGTGATTTAAAAAAATCCTAGAATAAAATTCAGGCAACAAAACTTCAGACATCATATGCAATAGAATTTTCACTGATACATCACCTAAGGCAAGAGAAACAGGAAAAAATGAACACATTTGGGACTACATCAAACTACAAAGCTTCTGCACAGCAAAAGAAAAAACCATCAAAATGGAAGTGAACTCGCTATATGGGAGAGCATAATTGCCAGTGATACCTCAGATAAGGGGTTAATTTCCAAAATATATTGTGAGAGTACTCACACAACTCAACAAAAGGAAGACAAAGAACCCAATTAAAAAGTGGGCAGAGGACCTAAATAGCCACTTCTCCAAACAGAACATACAAATGGCCAAAAGACATATGAAAAACTGCTCAATGTCAGTAATCATCAGAGAGATGCAAATTAAAACAACAATGAGGTATGACTTCACATCTGTCAGAATGGCCACCATCAACAAATCATCAAACAACAAGTGCTGGTGAGGGTGCAGAGAAAAGGCGACCTTAGTACACTGCTGGTTGGAATACAGACTGGTGCAGCCACTATGGAAAACACTATAGCGCTACCTCAAAAAATTAAAAATTGAACTTCCATTTGACCCAGTGATCGCACTTTTAGAAATATACCCTAAGAAGCCTGAAACACCAATCAGAAAGGATATATATATATACCCCTATGTTCATAGCAGCACTACTTACAATAGCTAAGATCTGGAAACAGCCCAAGTGTCCATCAGTGGACGAGTGGATAAAAAACCAGTGGTACATATACACAATGGAGTACTATGCAGCTGTAAGAAAGAAAGATCTCTTATCCTCTGAGATGACATGGAGGGACCTGGAGACTATTATCCTAAGCAAAACAAGCCAAGCAGAGAAAGACAAATATCACATGATCTCACTTATTTCTGGAATATAATGAACTAAAGCAACTGATGAAGAAAATAGACCCAGAGCTCTGGCCAGTTTGGCTCAGCGGTTGAGCGTCAGCCTATGGGCCAGAGAGTCCCGGGTTCGGTTCCGGCTAGGGGCACATACCACTAAATGAATGAATGAATGAATGAATGAATGAATGAATGAACATTCTTAGAAGTGGGATCACTGGGTCAAATGGAAGGTCAATTTTTTTATTTTTTGAGGTAACAACATATTGTTTTCTATAGTGGTTTCACCAGTCTGCATTCCCACCAGCAGTGTACTAGAGTCCCCTTTTCTCCACACCCTCACAAACACTTGTTTGATGATTTGTTGATGGTGGCCATTCTGACAGTTGTGAGGTGATACCTCATTGTTGTTTTAATTTGCATCTCTCTGATGATTAGTGAGATTGAGCATTTCTTCATATGTCTCTTAGCCAGTTGTATGTCCTGTTTGAAGAGGTGTCTATTTAGTTCCCCTGCCCATTTTTTAATTTGGTCCTTTGTCTTCCTTTTGTTGAGTCGTATGAGCACTCTATATATTTTGGAAATTAACCCCTTATCTGAGGTATCATTGGCAATTATGCTTTCCCATACAGTGGGTTGCCTTTCTTTCTTTTTTTTTTTTTTTATCCTCACCCGAGGACATTTTTCCCATTTTTTATTCAGATAGAGTGGGAGGGAGAGAGGAAGAGAGAGAAAGAGAGAAACATCGATGTGAAAGGGACACATCGAGTGGTTGCCACCCACACAACCTACCAGGGTCGGGGACAAACTGCAACCAAGGTACGTGCCCTTAGTGGGAACTGAACCCGGGTCTCTCTGGACCGCAGGCCGACGCTCTAACCGCTGAGCCAAACTGGCCAGGGCTGCCTTTCTTTTTTGATGATTGCGTCTTTTGGGACCTGGAAAGTATTATTCTAAGTGAAACAAGCCAAACAGAGAAAGACAAGTATCATATGATCTCACTTATTTGCAGAATATAATGAACATAACAGTCTGAGGATTGGGGTAGTCCCAGAGACGTGGAAGTAGGGTACGGACTGACAATCCCCAGTAGAGAGCGTGGTGGGGGAGAGATAAACCATAGAACTTATATGCATGTATGCATAACCAATTGACATAGACAACAAAGCTGGGGACGGGGTGAGAGGGGATTGTGAGGAGGGTGTCAATGGGGGGGAAAAGGAGAAACATCTGTAACAAAAATAAATTAATAAAAATAAAAAAAGAGCTAGTTTGAAATTTAAAAGAAAGAAAAAGAAAAGAATGACATCTCTTTTTTATTCTTACTAATATTTTAATGTAAAACATCTTAATATTCTTAAGTCTATATCTTTGCATACTTTTAAAAGTGAACATTCCCAAGGTTTTTCCTACTCATTCCCCAAAATGGAAAGCTACTCATTTGGACTTTTATATAATATCTTTCCACCACCTAGATTCTACTATCAAGTACAAGTCATTTGCAGTTTTGAACAGAAATTATAATAAAATTGGCTTGGTTTTCACAGCAAAAGTCGTAGGTAATTTTTAAAGAATTGAAGCATGAAAGCATGAGACCTAAGAGCTGAGCTGCATGGAAATTTTGGGCAGCTCATTCTAAATAGGACTAAATCGATATGCACAATTGTTTTTAGCTATAGGGGTCAAGAACCTCAAAACCTCAGTTTCTTATCTCACTGTTCATATTTATTGTGTTGTGTGAGCTTTAATTTTTTTTCTTTCATTGATTTTTTAGAGAGAGAGATAGAAACGTCAATGAGAGAGAACATCAAATGGCCTGTACCAGCATGCCCCCCACTGGGGATCAGGCCCACAACCTGGGCATGTGACCTGACCAAGAATCGAACCGGGACCCCTTGGTGCACGGGTCAATGCTCAACCACTGAGCCACACAGGCTGGGCTGTTCTGTGAGCTTCAGATTTCTAGCTTTCAAATATGTGAATGTTTACTTAGAACTGAAGATTTTCCTTTTTCAGTGGGAAAAACTTTATAGATAAAATAGTATATATTATTAGACAGAATATATTCTATCCAATAATATATAGTCTCACTTTGTTCACTTTTATTATTTATAACCCCATGTTGTCCTGCAGAGGATTTGAAAATAAAATTCTGGGGGGAAAATTTTAATAAAAGTAAAAGAAACATAGAAAATCCGAACCAAGGAAAGGTTTTGAAGATATGTTGATGATAAGGAATGCAGACCTAACATGATTACTCTTGCTTAAAATTTGGATCTGCAGTTTTCAGCAGCACAGTCAAAATAAAATCAGTTATGGACCCTTATGAGAAAGGAGGAAGATTTTACTTTTCTCAGGTAGAGGCAAGGTCCATATCATCAAAAAATTGTATGGCAAACATAAATTTTATTTTGAATTTTCTTAACCATCTTTTAAGAAAGTTTGACAATGTAATATAATACACTTGTGAATATAATTCCTGAGAAGACAACAGACACTGTAGAATGAGTTTATAGCCTGTTCTGGAATCAGTGGGAGCTCAAATCAGTGTCTTTCGGAAGGTGAAAGAATGATACCCATATTTACTCTCTCTGATCTGAACTAATTTTACCTAATTATGTGCTCTTCTGATGGTTTAAAATAATGTAGGTTTTGAGTTAACAGTATTTTAAAGAATGGCTGAATGCTTCCCTGAATTTGACTTTTGAAAGGAGACATGGCTGTTATGATTTTTGAGTTACTGTTTCATTTCCATGCATATGCATCTCTAAAACAGGTGCCAAAGTTTTCTGTTATTACGTCATGATGATCTTAATTAATGTTCTAGCCAGATTAGAAGGAATTTACTACCCTACAAAGAAGTGGCATCTATAAGCAAAAACATCAGTTTCTTTAGATTAAGCACTCAAAAAATGTCACAGTTTCTGTGTGTTGAAATTAATATACCACTTCACTTGTAATAGTTTACAGTGGAATGCAGATAACATAGAAGATAGCACAGCTTTACTACAAAGTACCCAATTCAAAATCCAATGAGTTCTCTTTTCCTGTTAGTCCACAACAGATTTCATTAGTTTATGATGGACTTAAAGTTTATAAATTTATTGTCAGACTACTTTGTCTTTTCCAAGTCTTCTGCTTCCAATGTAATTGTATTGATAGCTCTGGGTTTACATTCTTTCCATGTTGTGGATGTCTGGTACAAAAAAGCACTAATTAATTCATGTCGAGGAAGAAAAATGCATTTATTTATTCCTAAATGAAAAACAAAAGAGCAACTCTTTCTCTCACAAATAAATTTATCACTTTGTGACAATACAAGGTGTTCTTGCTTGATGTAGATAGTAGGTCCTGAAAGAAAGTATTGAATAATAAGTGGCTTAGGTTACATAGGAATATTGAAAGGAAAACTTTCTGAAATCTGTTATTGACAGGCAGGTGAGTTCTCTAAATTTCACTGGGAAGATTCCCTCTTGTTGAATGTCAATGAAGCTTCTGTTCATGTGCTCCTGCAAACAAATGCTGAAGGCAGCAGGATTCTGGAGGTGGTACCGAAAAGAGCTATCTGTCTATGAATGTGAAAAAAATGAATGAAACTATAGTATTTTATAAATAGCTTCAGTTAAACAAAAGCTAAATCCAATACAACTTGTCTGTACAGAAACTTTGTTTTCTGAACAGATGAGCATCCAGAGAGATTTTAAAATTAATCAAATGGTTATAATTAGTATAATTGCAGGCTTAAAATAATCTAACCTTAAGAAAATACTATATCTCTTTTATAAAATCTATTTTTCCATTTCACTTTACTTTTGCTTTTCGCCGCAGAGCTTAATTCTTCTTGGTACTATTTCTCCCTCCTTGATTAACCTAAAAATTGGAAAATTAAGTGATATATGCTAAAAGCAAATAAAACCATCTGACAATGTTTGCTTGAAATTTTGCACATATGGCTTCAAGCTCCTGTTCTACCACATACTTGTAAATACCTTGAACAAGTTACTTTACCTCAATTTACTGGTCTGAAAAAGAAGATTGATCCCTATAGGGCAGGATGGTGGGAAGACTCGGGTAACATCTGATCAAATTGCCTAGTGACTACTTGGCACCAAATAAATAGTATTATAATTAGCTTTATTTTTCTATTAATGGACTTCTACTTCTGGTGACTTACCAGTCAATACTGCTTAAATGAAGGTGCCCTCTGGATGATGGAGAACTTCACTCCTAAGGGTAAGTTTCAATCAGTCTCTCTTGCTCTCTTATAGAATTCATGAGGGGATCCTAAAAGCATATCCATGATCTTAGTTCTTATCACACAAACTCCAAGGCAGAAGCAAATGTGTGCTGTAAGTTTGAAATAGTGGCTTGACGTGCTTGAGGACAGGGGCAGGAACAATCGAGAGGCACAGCGAATGTGAAAGACAATTTAGTGCTTCTTCCTGGCCTGCATTTCATCTTACCCTTTGCTGTCTATAGACTATTCATCAGTATTACCATGCACCGAAATCTCCTTTGAAATTTTAATCAATTTAACATTGGTGTATCTATAGATTAGATGAAATAACTTTTGCTGTCTCTTCCAAGCACCTTTGTTATATGAATGGCTTATAGCCCTCATATTTCTCAATATGAATTTCTGGATATCCTTCTATTTCAATCTTGTTTTCAAAGGACAAGGTGGAAGATGACAATGGTAATGAAGATTAACTGAAAGACTAATTATTTAGTCACTGGTGGGGAGATGAGGCATACAGCTAAATCTTTCTGTCACCCATATTCATAACTAGTTCAGTTTAAATGCCAGATTTATGAGGACAAGTGATCCATCTCTATCATGTGCTGGATGCTTTATTTAAGGTAGGTTCAGAAGAACCTTAATTTTTCATGCAAAGCTATTCACTGTATATCAATCCTAAAACATTGCTCTCTTTCCATTTCACTATGTGTTATGCCCAACTTAGATTGAGCCTTAAATAATTATTATATGTTAGGAATCTTGGTAATTTTTCAATACTCATATTTTTTTTCTTTTTAATCTGACAACAGCTCATTTTATTGGTGACAAGTTTGTATGTCATAAATGCATCATGAATGGATTACTAATTAGTAGATTTAACTTCATAAGGAACATATTTTATTTTATACCTAACATTTTGATACTATGTCTATTTCAACTGTAGCACATATCTAGTATTAAATAAATTCATGATCTAATGGCCAAGTTGGCCATAGTAAGTTAATGTCACAACCAATGTAAAGAGCCTTAATTGTAAATGTGTCCTTTGTGGAATGTGTATGATTATAACTAAATATGATGAAAACATCAATTGAGAAGAAATTTGTTTTCTTCTTGTGCTTAGATTTTTTAATGTTTGTTAATAAAAACCATAAATAAAAATGGTATAAGAATATATTTAAGTTATATGAAAATAAAAATGAAAACTTAACAGTTTAATATTTAAGAAATATTTGTTACGTAAAAATGCATCCTAGACCACCATGTTCCCTAAAGCTATGAACTTTCTAACTCTTACAGATAGAAAACATTGCTCTTAGTTCATATATATTGGGAACTCCAAGCAAGTTAGTATAGTATTTTGATCTTTTCCTCTAGCTAGTTTTGAGGCATTGCTATAATGATAAAATAAAACACCTAACATAATTCTCACAAGTGTTTTTTTCAAACAATTTCTTCTTGAATGAGAGAGGGAGATCTCTAAACTGATATGTAAGTAGGGTTCATTGAACATAATCTAAAGTTTATAATCATGTCACTTAACCCTCAGCTTTCCTTGGCTATGTGCCTTTTAAATTTGGGATACTTGACTAGCTAATAAAAGTTGCTGATAGTATTTTTATCAATTATAACAATGAGCAAAGCAATCTATGGTTTTGCATAGTCTACAAATATCTCTGGGCCAAAAGAATTATTACTGTGTATGGAAAACAGTCCATTGGGTGTCTATGAAAGGCTGTTATTCCAATTCACTGTGACAGGCACATTCTTGAGCAAGTCATGAGGACCAGGAAATATTCTAAGCTAATCTCCAAGAAAAATACTTGAAATAAAGCAAGACTGTTCCTTTTAGGTATCTCTTGTCTTACCATTTACCCAAGATCTTCAAGCGTCTTTATAAACCCTGATTGTTCCCCATTAATCAGTACTTCTTCACATCCAGCTCTCTCCCACTTCTGGACATGGCATTGCTTCCCTCCTCCTGGGCTCAAGGCAAATATTTATGTTGATAACTGACCACATGCTTGGCTCAATCATGAATTTCCTACTGAGACTCAACATAGCCTCAAAATATTTCTCAAACCTGCTCTCCAAAATGACACCACTATTTGATCAGACTCAATATTGGAAAATAAAATGTATATCCATCCTTTTCCCTAAACAAACTAATAGTGGGGATATTAACAGGTGGAGGGAAATCAGAGAATGCAGCAGTTGATTTTATTATTCAAAGAGGTTGATTGGTAATAAAATAAATTTCATCTGTGTATATGTTGCTCAAACATTCCAATCTTTTATGGAATATGGAGGAGAGAAAGGACAGAAAAAAGGCAGGGAGGCAGGAAGTCAGGAAGGATTTTTTGGTATAAATTTTGTTTTTGGTTAATATATTTGTTTCCTATTGCTGCTATAACAAATTACCAGAAACTTTGTGACTTAAAACAATACTAGTTTCTTATAATTCTGGAGCTAAGAAGTTTGAAATGGCTTTCTCAGGGCTAATACTGAACTGTTGGCAGAATTGTGTCCGTTCTGGAGGCTCTAGGAGAGAATCTGTTTCCTTGCCTTTTCCAGTTTCAAAAGGCTGCTTGTACTCCTGACTTGAGGTTCTCTACCTCCATCTTCAAATCCACAAAGAATGGGTTCAGTTCTTCTCACAGCCAATCACTGTGACTTCTTGTCTGCTTCTTTCTCTTACAAGGACTCTTGTACATTGGACTCACAGGGATAATCTAGGGTAATCTTCCCTTCTCATGATCCTTATCTCAATCACATCTGCACAGTCCCTTTTTGCTACGTAAGGTAACATATCAGGTTCTGGTAACTAAGGCAAGGATATCTTTAGGGAACCCTTATTCTGCCTAGCACAGTCTATATCTACACAGAAACAACAAAAATAAACAAAACAGGGCAAGGAGATTTAAACACCTATAATGGGGAGACTTCATCTCAAATCTCCTTAACAACTTTGGCATCTGGTCACCTTTCTAGAATGCAGTACATTATAATTGAGAACAAGAAGGAGTGTGAATTATACCTGAGGGGTTGAACCAAATCTTATCTATTTATTTGATAATCATGTGTCTGTAAGGGGCAAATCACTCAAGCTCTTTGAGCCTCAGTGTTTTACACCTGGGAAGGGAATGATAAAAGTATGATTGTCTCAAGCGTTTCTCTTGAAAATTCAATGCTGTAGTCCATGCAGAGTGCTTAGTACAATACTGGGCACATAGTAAATGGTTTCTCTTATCTTTCTTGAGCCTATTCCTTAACATAAAATATATTCTGTAAACTGCTCTTAAATGAATGTTGTATGAATGACCTTGTCAATGATGCTGCTGTTGGATTTAATCATCTAATGACGGAACTTTGGATCTTCACAGTATAGTATAGGAAATAGCTTAGAAAGTTTAAGCTCTAGCACTTTAGTCATCACCACACATTCCACACAATGACGAGAACTGCATATTTAACTCTAGACTAGCTATTGCCTAGCTTGTAAACTAACAGGAGGTTAGAAATACTTTCAGCCCTGGCCAGTTTGGCTCAGCTATTAGAGCCTCGGCCTGCGGTCCAGAGAGACCTGGGTTCGGTTCCCACTAAGGGCACGTACCTCAGTTGCAGTAACTGGCCCTGGTTGGGTTGTGCGGGTGGCAGCCACTCAATGTGTCCCTTTCATGTCAATGTCTCTCTCTCTCTGTCTCTTCCTTTCTCTCCCTCCCATTCTATCCGAACAAAAAATGGAAAAAATGTCCTCAGTTGAGGATTAAAAAAAAAAAAGAAAGAAAGAAATACCTTCAGACCTGCCTGACTATCTTAATAGTTAAACTTTACATTTTTAAGATGTGATAAAACATTGGTAACTAAGATGCAGTCTTCATACTATTACTTGATAACTATGAAAGATTTTTTTTTATTATATGTAGTATCAGACAGTCAATATTTGTTTTGCTAACTAAAGCTTTTAGAGTTTATGCTTCAGTGTCTTTCAATACAACATTTTTTATATGATAACCAGTTCCAGGAGGAAATTTTTGTTTTGACATGTACAATCAGCATTTAAAAACTAGATGGAATAAAATTAACAACTCCATGGCACCAAAGCAAAGCAAATCAAGACAAGGGAAAAGTCTTGCTCATCCCTAGATAAACTAGAGAGATTAGATCTAGTCTAGTGAATTTTCAAACAGAAAAATTCTTCTTTCTTAATCTAGGTTTTAATAAATCCAATTACATTCATGCATTTTAGAACACATACCAGATCTAATTTTGTTATTTTCTTCATGCTTTACTCTGAAGCCATTAAGCCAGCCCAAGGAGCCTAAAGGGCATGGTGTTGGAAGACAGTAAGGACAGGATATTGAACAATTATGTTGAACTACTCTATATGGAATTTCTAGAGAAGACCTGGATTCAATACAAATACATCCATGACTATACAGCCTGTTATACTTCACTGTGTTTCATCTCTATCTTTCAGCAAATCAAATCCACATTGAGTTCAGATTATTACATGTCTATTTGCCTAGAATTTTAATTCTTTTGAGGTTATTTTAGGATTGTCAATTTTTGAAATGTACCAGTAATTTGAATTAATTTCATTTAACTAAAAAATCATCAAAATATAATAATAAATGTCTCAGTGTCAAGAAGCTATACTGTGTTGTGTCAAGGCATTTATAAAGAGAGTAAACATACTAAGAATGTTTCTTTCTGTACTGAAAAGGGGAAATTTTTCACAATACTTGAAAATTAAGTTTAAAAGCTTTTTGCCCAAATTATTTTATTGATAATAATGTAGCAATAGGAAAATATCACAACGTTGAAAATATTTCTATTCAACACTTAGCCAATACAAGAAAGTAAACCTCACTTTGTTATTTTGAGTTGGATACACTTTCTGGTAGATATTCCCTAAAATTTAAGTGGCAATATTCCTGCTAACTCTAGAGTGGCATTTGTTGAAAATTCTTACCATCTAAAATAGAAATTTTAAATTTCAATCACTTAATATGAATATGAATTCCTACAAAGTAAATTGATTATGTTTGACCCTAGTGAATCTGATATTGCAAGGCTAATGGAAATATGATACAAATGGAAAACATAGTATCTATAAGCTAGTATAAAATACAAGTTAAATATAAATAGGCTGAATTAAGATTATTCATATTAGTATAAAGATCATTAGTTACTGGAAATTAAATGTTTTCTTTTCATAGAAAGATTACAATTAAGTTGAAATTTATGTAAATAAATAATTATCTAATGAATTATTGATGGATAAATTGTACACATACATTTTTGGAAATTAGACTAAACTAGAATGTGTGAAACTAAGAACAGTCAATGGAAACAATGTTGCCACCAATTTTAAAACAATTAATTGATGGCTGTGTGCCAGACTCCTATAACTTCTCTTCCCACTAAAAAAAAATCTCACTAACCATAGAAATTTTTTTCATGGAGGTTAAAATCTGGTTTCTCATCAACTATTACTACTAATCTATTAAATTAGTATTTAAGATGAGAATTATTTCTCCTTCTTGAAATCAATTATCCCAGAAACAACCACCATCAGACTAACTGTTCCTCTATGAATGTTTGAATTTCTGCCAATAAGCAAAATGTTATAAATATAGAAAGGCATGTGAAGGAGATATGAAAAGGATATTAATTGGACTCAGGTTTCTTTGTTTGTTTGTTTGTTTGTTTTTAGTGTATATTTTTTAAATCAACATAAACTGATTAAATCAACAAGCATTGTGCAATACTGTGACTTAGAGGCTATTCTAAACTTTATGACACATCAATAAAAATCTTACAAAAAGGCAAAAAATTTCTGTTTGCATGAAGCTTACATGTCAATTTGGAAACACAATTTAATTAATTAACCAATAAACAAACAAATAAAATACACATCTGTTAAATTGTGATATATACAAATGAGAAATGACTTCCAGTTTTATCTCCAACAGGTAAAGGGTACAGAGGTCATCATTCCTGTCTTTGAACTAGAAAAAAAGCTAGAAAAACTGAGTATTAATAACTTTTTTTTGACCCATCAGAGAAGCAAGGTCATAATGCAAACTGCCACCTTGAAATTCGTTTGGAAAAGTGCATCTAGAGATATACAGCAGATTAGAGGTGCTGCAAGAAAGCAAAAGTCAATGAAGCCATAAACTGGTAAAAACACTCAAGTAATAGTTTTGGCAAATGGATGGAGTCTGAGGATTAAACTAGATTCAATCAGCAAAAGAGGGAGGAACTTCTGGGGGCTACAATCTTTAGGAGACCCCAACACTTTCATGGGCTTTCCCTCTGAGAATCCCACCAAGTTTTCACAGTGAGGATTCAATAAAGACCCTTTGATGGTCTAGCAAAGAACATTTTCATAACAAAAACCTGCTATCTAGGGTAAAGTCATTGCCAGAACTCAACTCCAAGGCCTTATCCCAGGAGTGGGAATAGAATCCATCACTATTCCAGCTCTATAGATTTCCTTCTAACCTGAGGAGGGGAAAACATAGCCACAGGGATCAGGGCTCTCAGGGAAAAGATGGAGAATACTGCAGCCAGGGAAGGGGCTAGAAGGCAAGGGAGTGATCCTTATGCCACTGGAGAAACATCTGTAAAGGATGCAGCCTCATAACACAGGCCCACTAGAAGACTAAGAGTTAATATAAAGAACACAGAAGACTCCCTCCCACATTTTAGGATGACACCAACAGGGCTCCAGTATAATCATGGAGAATTACAGTTAAAAGAGCTGCAAGATACAGACTGTATTTAAGGATAAAAATAAAGGGAAGCCCCAAAAGAAAGAGGGAAAACAAAAACAAGGATATTGCAGACATTTGAAGACTTTGGCACTTATTTCTACAGCGCACATTAAACAGTAGATCTCCTAACTAGACTACCGTAAATCCTCACACTAAAGTGCTATTTACCACAGTTCCCTACTAACCGAATCCAACATTACAGCTCTCAAGAAAAATTACAAGGGATGCTAAAAAGCAAGAAATAAACACAGTGTGCACAGAGAAAGAAATCATCAGAATCAGACTCAGATATGACACAGATGTTGAAATTATCATTCAAGGAATTTAAAGTCATTATGATTAATATGTCAAAAACTCTAATGGAAAAAGCTGAGAGCATGCAGGAAGAGATAGGTAATGTAACCAGAGAGATAGACACTCTAAGGAAAAAACAAAATCAAATGCTGAAAAAAATCTACAATAACGAAATGAAGAATGCTTTTAATATCAGTAAACTTGAAGATAGGTCAGTAGAAACTTTGCACTGAAATGCAAGACAGAAAAACAGAATTAAAGTATTAAAACCAGACACCCAAAAACTGTGGTACAATTTCAAAAGGTTTAACATAATTATAATTGAAATAATAGAAGCAGTAGAAAGGGAAAATGGAGCAGAAAAAATGATTGAAGTAATGATGGCTGAGAAATATCCAAAATTCATGCAGATACAAAACCACAAATCCAAGAAGCTCAAAGAACTCAAAGAAGAATAAACATGCCACCTAAAAACATCCATGCCACCTAAAAACATCCAGTCCTAAACATATTATAGTCAATATTTGGAAAACCCAATACAAAGGAAATCTTGAAAGAAGTTTGATATGAAGGTAGAATGCCTTGCCTATAGAACAAAGATAAGAATTAAGTGACTTCTCATCAGAAAACACATAAGGAAAAAGAAAGGAGAGTCAAATATTTAAAATGTTGAAAAAACTAAAACCAATCAATCTAAACTTCTATCTCTAGAAAAATTATATTGCAAAATAGAGAAATAAAGACTTTCACAGACAGACAAAATTGAGAAAATGTCTTACCAGAAAGCCAACCTTGTAAGAATGATTGAAAGATTTCTTCATGCTGAAGAAAAATTATATAATTTTAAACTTGAACCTACATTTTTAAAAAGTAAGAAGTAATAAAAATTAAAAGAAAATCTTATATTTCTTAGTCTTAACTGATCTAATAAACATCTTTTTGTTTAAGTATATTAAAATCTGTTGGGTAATTATGGACTGTGGATAAGAGTAATTATGACAGCTATGTCACAAAGGAAAGGTACATTGAGAATGCTGTTACCTGCACTACACATGAAGGAGAAAAGTGTGACTTGAAGTTTGACTTAGATTCATTTAAAATGTTTATTGTGGACTTTGGAGTAATAACTAAAACTTTTTAAAGAGGTAATCGGTATTGTCTGAAAAAGATAAAATGGAATCAATCATATAAGATGCTTAATTAATATCAGAGAAGGCAGATAGATGAAAGAGTGAACTAATGCAATGATTAAATATCAGTTATAAATGATAGATACTAAACTGATTATATCACAATCACTTAAAATATAAATTGTCTGAATATACCAATTAAAAGATAGACATTAAATGACTGAACAAACTAAAGGTGATATTATGTTTTGTAAAAGAAGTCTACTTCACATATAAAGTCTCCTTAGGGGAGAAATAAAGGCATGTACAAAGATATATCAGTAACACTAAGTGAAAGTATGCTGAGTAGTTACATAATAACTTCAAAGAATACTTCAAAATAAGAAAGATTATCAAAGATAAAAACAGGCATCAAGCCATGCAGCAAGAGTTGATGGTTGGATTCCTGGTCAGGGCACATGCCCAGGTTGTGGGCCAAATCCCAGTGGTAGGCATGCAGGAGGTGGCCAGCTGATGTGCTCTCTCATCAATGTTTCTATCTCTCTCTCTAAAATCGATAAAGAAAAAAAAAAAGATAAAGATAGGCATTATGTAATAAAGAGACCATCTTCAAAGAAGAAATAGGATTTTATATATATCTAGACCTAATACATTTTCAAAATGTATGAGGCAAAAACTGATAGAACTAAAAGGATAAATAGATAAATACACTTACACACTCTTTCAGTACTTGACAGATCAAGCAGACAGAATATCAGTAGGGATATAATAATTGGAAAAGCATTATCAATCAACATAACCTAATTGGCATTTATAGAATGTTTCAAACTGCAAAAGCAGACTACACATTCTTTCCAAGTTCACATGGAACATGCACAACCAATGTGGTCCACATCCTGGGCCTTAAAACACTCTTTAGCAAATTTAAAATAGTAGCAATCAATAACTAATAACCTTGAAAAAAAGAGAGAGAGAGAAAGCGGCGACGGTGGCCTCAGGAGCTGTGGGGTTCCTGGCAGGAGGTGGAAGACTCCTCAGTTTTCAGAATTGCAAAATGGTGGCGGAGTGAACGGAAGCTACACAGACAGTCTCCCAGAACCAAACTGGAATTACAACTATAAGACAGACAAATCAACGGGAAAAAGCAACAGAAAAGCAGCTTGCAAGGACCATATAACCAGGGACACTGACTCGATCCTGGTAGGATTGCGAAGGCGCGAGAGGGGGGCTGGGAGCCCACAGACAGCACAGAGGCCTTAGCTGGAAGCAGCGCCCTTGGGTTAAACTCCCAAGAGGCTCTACAGTGCAGAGCCGGGATAGAGGCTTTAAAAGCCACAGCCACTCACCTTGGGCTCTGGCAGAGGGAGGGAAGAATGGATTGGAACTGTGTGGGGACACACAGGTTCTGGAGGGTGCTCAGAGCTTTTGCTGAGTTGCTGCCATGCAGGACGGTGACCATCTTGCTCCTTCCAATGGCTCTGAGGAGAAGTAGCAGCCCCTCCCTTGGAGATCCAACCCCACCCTGTGGGCCATTGAAATGCTATTTGAGGCTCACTAACAACCAGCATCTGCCCCATCTTTGGGAAATTCCCTTACTCTGAGCACCTGAGGGAGCTTTTCAATCAACTGACAACCCAAAACTATTCATGTAACCTCAACTGCTAGCCACAAGGCAAAAAGCTAGAGGAAAACAGTACCTTTCCTGGGCTAGCAACTTTAACCAGGAAAGTAAGACTTGACAGTGGTGTTTCACTTGGGTTCTCCCTTGCTCATTTAAGCCCAGGAGAGGAGAGGGAGCCACAAACAGCAGAACACCAACACCCACAGGGAAAACTTGACAGGCTCCAAAGCCCACTGTGATAGACAAATTGGTGAAACACAGAAACAAAAGCCAAATGAAAGAACAAGAGACCTCCACCGAAGATGGGATCAATGAGATCAATGTGGAGCAGTTAGGCAAGTTAACAGAGGTAGAATTCAGAGCCATGATCTTGAGGAAGCTCAACAGCATAAGTAAGGACATAGAGATGCTGAAAATAAACCACTTGGAAATTAAAACCACCAAGAAGAGATCAAAAATGACATATCAGAAATGAAGAACACATTGGAAGAACTAAAAAGTAGAGTAGAGGAAGCTGAGGACTGGATCAGTGAATTAGAAGACAGGGTAGAAAAAATCATCCAATCAGAAAACAAAAAGAAAAAAAAAACGATTTAAAAACAGGAAGACAGCTTAAGAGAACTGTGGGACAACTGAAAATGTAATAATATTCGCATCATAGGAGTCCCCGAAGAAGAAAAAAATGAGCAAGAGTTAGAGAATATATTCAAAGAAATAGTGACAGAAAACTTCCCTAATTTGGTAAAGGAAGAAGGCATTCAAGTTCAAGAAGCACAGAGAGCCCCAACTAAGAAGAACCCAAACAGGCCCACACCAAGACACATAGTAATTAAAATGCCAAAAATTAAAGACAAAGAGAGAGTCCTCAAAGCAGCAAGAGATAAGCAACAGGTTACCTACAAAGGAACCCCCATAAGGCTCTCAGCTGACTTCTCACAAGAAACACTATAGGCCAGAAGGGAATGGCATGAAGTAATTAAGGTCATAAAAACAAGGATCTGTATCCAAGACTACTCCACACAGCAAGACTGTCATTCAAAATAGAAAGTCAAATAAAGAAATTCCCAGACAAAAAAAAAAAGGCTAAGAGAATACATTAGCACCAAAGCAGCACTGCAAGAAATATTAAAAGAACTGCTGTAATTAGTAGAAGAAATAGGAAGAAAAATATAACCAAACTAAACAAAAATGGCAATAAATAAGTACATATCAATAATCACCTTAAACGTAAATAGATTGAATGCTCAGATAACATGACACAGAGTAGCTGATTGGATAAAAAAGCATGACTCATCTATATGTTGTTTTCAAAAGACCCACCTCACAACAAAAGACTCATGTAGGCTGAAAGTGAAGGGATGGAAAAAATTTTCCAAGCAAAAAAAAGCTGGGGTAGCAATACTCATATTTGATAAAATAAATTTCAAAATGGAGGCCATAACTAGAGACAAAGAAGGCCACTACATAATATTGAAAAGATCTATCCAACAGGAAGATATAACCTTGATAAACATATATGCTCCCAATATAGGAGCATCAAAATATATTAGAAATCTTATGGAGGACGTCAAAGGAGAAATCAACAGCAATACATTCATACCAGGGGACTTCAACACCCCGTTGACACCACTGGATAGATCCTCTAGACAAGAAATCAGCAAGGAAACAGAGACTCTAAATGAAGTGCTAGACCAAATGGATTTAATAGATATCTACAGAGATTACACCCCAAAACTACAGAATTCACATTCTTCTCAAGCACACATGGGACATTCTCAAAGATAGACCACATGATAGGACACAAACTAAATCTCTAAAAGGTCAGGAAGACTGAAATCATATCAAGCATCTTCTCAGATCACAATGGCATGAAACTAGAAATCAATTGCAACAAGAACATGCAAAGACATTTCAACACATGGAGGCTAAATAGCATGTTATTAAACAATGAATGGGTTACCGAGGAAATCAAGGAAGAAATTAAATCTTCCTGGAAACCAGTGAAAATGAGGACACAACAATACAAAATCTATGGGATGCAGCAAAAGCAGTTCTGAGAGGGAGGTTCATAGCACTACAGGCCTACCTCAAGAAACAAGAAAAATTTCTAATTGACTGTCTAACCTCACAAATTAAAGAATTAAAAAGCAAACAAACAAACAAACAAAAAAACCCATTGCAAGTAGAAGGAAGGAAATAATAAATATCAGAGCAGAAATAAATGACAGAGACAAAAAAAAAAAAAAAAAAAAATTCAAAGGATCAATGAAACAAAGAGCTGGTTTTTCAAAAAGATAAACAAGATTGATGGACCCTTAGCTAGACTCACCAAGAAACAAAGAGAGAGAACCCAAATACACAAAATCAGAAATGAAAGAGTAGAAGTAACAACCAACACCACAGAAATACAAAAGATTGTTAACAGCTATTATGAACAACTATATGGCAACAAATTCGACAATCTAAGCAAAATGGACAAATTTCTAGAAATGCATAGTCTCCCAAAACTGGACCAGGAAGATATAGAAAACTTGAACAGACCAATAACAACAAAGGAAAGTGAAGAGGTAATCAAGACTCTCCCACCAAACAAAAGCCCAGGTCCAGACGGCTTCACGGGGCAGTTTTACCGAACATTCAAAAAAGAACTAACACCCATTCTCCTCAAACTATTCCAAAAAATTTAAGAAGAAAGAAGACTACCAAATTTGTTCTGTGAGGCCAGCATAATTTTCATTCCAAAATCAGAATAAGACACTACAAAGAAAGAAAACTACAGGCCAATATCCTGATGAACATAGATGCCAAAATCCTGAACAAAATACTAGCAAATCGGATCCATCAATACATCAAAAAAATTATGCACCATAACCAAGTGGGATTCATTCCAGGGACGCAAGGCTGGTACAATATTCACAAATCAATAAATGTGGTACACCACATAAACAAAATGAAGAATAAAAACCACATGATCATATCAATAGATGCTGAAAAAGCATTTGACAAAATACAACACCCATTTCTGATAAAAACGCTCAGCAATGTGGGAATAGAAGGATCATATCTTGACATAATAAGAACATATATGAAATACCTACAGCCAACATCATACTCAAGGCAGAAACTAAAACATTTCTCTTAAGAACAGGAACAAGACAGGGATGTCCACTTTTGCCACTCTTATTTAACATAGTACTAGAAGTCTTAGCCTCAGCAATCAGACATGAAGAAAAAATAAAAGGGATCCAAATTGGAAAGGAGTAAGTGAAACTGTCATTATTCTCAGATGACATGATATTATACATAGAAAACCCTAATGACTCCATCAAAAATCTACTAGACTTAATAAAGGCATTTGGCAATGTAGCAGGATACAAAATTAACACCAAGAAATCGATGACATTCTTATACAACAATGATGAACTCACAGAAAGAGAAACTGAAAAAACAATCCCATTTACCATCATGGCAAAAAAGTTAAGATACCTAGGAATAAACTTAACCAAAGAAATACAGGACCTATTTGCATAAAACTACAGGACATTGAAAAAAGAAATAGAGGAAGATATAAAAAAGTGGATGCACATACCTTGTTCATGGATTGGAAGAATTAACATAATTAAAATGTCCATACTACCCAAAGCAATCTATAAATTCAATGTAATCCCCATGAAAATACCAATGACATATTTCACAGAATTAGGAAATATGCTACAAAAGTCCATATGGAACAAAAAAAGTCCCTGAATAGCCACAGCAATTTTGAAAAATAAGGACAAAGTAGGTGGGATCACAATACCAGATATCAGTTAATACCACTGTAATCAAAACAGCCTGATACTGGCACAAGAACAGGCATATAGACCTCTGGAACAGAACAGAGAACCCAGAAATGGACCCAAGGCAATATGCTCAATTAATATTTGACAAAGGTGGCAAGAGCATTCAGTGGAGTAAAGACAGAATCTTTAATAAATGGCATTGGGAAAATTGGACAGCTACATGCAAAAAAATGAAACTAGACTATCAACTTACACCATACACAAAAATAAACTCAAAATGGATAAAAGACTTAAATGTGACCCATGAATAAATAAAAATTCTAGAAGAAAATCTAGGCATCAAAATTTTGGACATCATACGCAGCAGAATTTTCACTGATACATCACCTAAGATGACAGAAACAAAGGAGACAATGAACACATGGGACTACATCAAACTAAAAAGCTTCACAGCAAAAGAAACAATCATGAAAATGGAAAGGCAACCCACTGTGGGGTGGAACATTATTGCCAATGATACATCAGATACGGGGTTAATTTCCAAAATATATAGAGTACTCATACAACTCAACAAAAGGAAGACAAAGAACCCAATTTAAAAATGGGCAGAGAAACTAAATAGACACTTCTCCAAACAGGACATACAAATGGCTAAGAGACATATGAAGAAATGCTCAACCTCACTAATCATCAGAGAGATGCAAATTAAAACAACAGTGAGGTATCACCTCACACCTGTCAGAATGGCCACCATCAACAAATCATCCATCAAACAACAAGTGTTGGTGAGGGTGTGGAGAAAAGGGGACTCTAGTACACTGGTGGTGGGAATGCAGACTGATGCAGCCACTATAGAAAACAATATGGTGTTACCTCAAAAAATAAAAAATTGACATTCCATTTGACCCAGTAATCCCACTTCTAGGAATATACCCTAAGAAGCCTGAAACACCAATCAGAAAGAATATATGTACTCCCATGTTTGTAGCAGCACTATTTACAATAGCTGAGATCTGGAAACAACCCAAGTGTCCATCAGTAGACGAATGGCTAAAAAAGCAGTGGTACATATACACAATGGAGTACTATGCAGCTATAAGAAAGAAAGATCTCTTATCCTTTGAGATGACATGGAGGGACCTGGAATGTATTATCCTAAGTGAAACAAGCAAAGCAGAAAAAGACAAATACCACATGATCTCACTTATATATGTAATATAATGAATATAACAGTCTGAGGAACAGGGTAGACCCAGAAACATGGAAGTAGGGTACACACTAACAACCCTCAGAAGAGAGGGTGGTGGGGGTGGGAAGAGATAAAGCACAGAACTTATATGCATGTATACATAACCAATGGACATGGACAACAAAGCCGGGGTTGGGGTGGGGGAAATGGGAAAAAGTGTGCCAATGGGGTAAAAATGGAGAAATATCTGTAACAGAAATAAAATAAAATAAAATAATAAAAAAAATAAATAAAAATTAAAAAAAATAATTGCTGGACCATTATGGTTTACTGGTGAATCATAGCAAACATTAATGAAAAAAATTACACCAATTCTTGACAATTTCACTTAAAAAAAGAAGCAGAGAAAACATTTCCTAACTAATTTTATGAAGTTAGATATAACAGACAAGAAAACCGCAGACCAGTATCTCTAATGAATATACATGCAAAAATCCTCAACAAAATATGAAAAAATAGAGTCCAACATTGTATAAAAAGAATTGTATACCACAGCTAAGTGAAATTTCTTTCAGTTAAACAATGTGAGTTTAACATTCAAAAATCAAAAAATCTACTATACCAACAGGTTAGATAAGAAAAATCATATCGGTTAATACAGAAAAGGCATTTGACAAACTGCAACATCCATTTATGACAAATATTCTCAGAGAATTAGGTAAAGAGAACTTTTAAAACTTAATAAAGCATACTACATAAAACCTATGACTAAATTTTAGTTGATGAGACACAGGATATCTTCTTTAGCACTCCTGTTTAGCATTGTGCTTGAAGTCTCTAGTGAGCACAATAACATAAGAAGCATAAATAAAAGATATACAATGGGAAAAAAGTAAAACGTTTTTTGGGTATATGGTACAACTATCTCTGTTAAAAAAAATATTTGCAAATAAATTTCAGGAAGTAATAAGTCAATATATCAAGATTACAAAATACAAGGAAATTTTAAAGGTAGTTGTTTTCCTATATACCAGCAATGTGAAATTGAAATGTGAAGTTTCAAAAGTTAATTTACAATAGCATGAAAAACATAATTCATAGTTATAAGTATAACAAAATACGGATAGGATATATATGTGGAAAACAACAAAATACTAATTTAGAAAATTAACATATATAGATATTTTTTCATGTTTATAAATTGAAAGACTCTATATTGTTAAAATGTCAATGCTTATCAATTTGATATATCCAATGTAATTTCATTAAAATCCCAGCAAGATATTTTGGGTTATGTTTTTTTGTTTTAAATCCTCACCCAAGGATATTTTTCCATTTATCTTCAGATAGAGTGGGAGGTAGGGAGGGAGAGAAAGAGAGAGAGAAACATCTATGTGAGAGAGACACATCAACTGCTTGCCTCCCACATGACCCTGACCAGGGCTGGGGACCAAACCACAACTAAGGTATGAGCCCTTAACTGGAATCAAACCTTAACTCTTTGGTCCAGGGGCCAACGCTCCAACTGCTGATCCAAACTCCAGAACTCTTACAACAGCTAACACGAAACTGAAGAAAAACAATGTTGGAGGACTCACACTATATTTCAAAACACAATAAAGTGACAGTAATTAAGACATGGTGGTATTGATGTAAGAATAGAATAGAAACATAAAAAAGAGCCTAGAAATAGACCCACACATGTATCCCATACTAATCTTGACAAAGACATAAATGCAATTCGAATTCAAAGGGTGTTTGTTTGTTTTTTCCCCCAATAAATCTTTCTAGAAATGTTGGATATATATATGAATTCTTACACATTATACAAAAATTAAATCAAATTGGATCAGAGACGTCACTGTAAAAAGGAAAACTATAAGTCATCTACAAGAAGACTAAGGACAAATTCTTCATGAATAAGTTTGGTGGTGAGTTTTGAGATATAACACCAAATCATGGTCCATAAAAGAAAGAGTAGACAAGTTACACTTTATTAAAATTAAAACTTCTTTTCAATCCTTTCAAATTTATTAAGGCTTGTTTTAAAGCCTAGCATATGGTCTACCCTGGAAAACATTTCTTATACATTTGATAAGATTGTGTCTTCTGCTGCTGTTCAGTGGAATGTTCTCAGGATATGTTAGAAATGTTAGATATAGGTAGTTTGGTATATGATATTGTTCAAGTCTTCTGTCCCCTTGTGGATCTTGTGATTAGTTGCCTATGCATTAGTGAAAGTAGAGTATTAAAGTGCATATAAGGAATGTCTACGTTTATGTGTTTCTTCTTTATGTCACCTCTTAGCTTGTTGATATTTAATATTTTAATATTTGATTCAAGAGTGTTTGCAATTGTTCGCTGGAGCATTTTTGACAGTACTGCCTTAAACTCCCTGCCAGATAATTCTAATGGCTCTCTACTTTCACTGGTATCCCTTGATTTTATTTTCCCATTTGAGCCGAGATTTTTGTAGCTCTTCATATGCCATGTCACTTTTGTTGTATTGTGTTCATTTTGAATATTACATTACAAGGCTTTGGGTCTTGTTTATATTCTATGAGAATGTTGATCATTGTTTTTAACATTCTATAAGCTGTATTTCCAGTGTAGTTCAGTTTTCAAGCCATTTCCATGCCCTTTTTTTTTGTCCTGCATATGCGTGATCAGTGGGCAGTTTGAGACCCCATGAGAGACCTATTCCTTCTCAAAGCCTTTGGCATGCTAATTAGAATTAGATTTGTGTTTGCATAGGTCGGGAACCAACCCAGGAATTAATAAACAAAAACATTGCTTTCTATAGCTATTTTCTCTTTGTGATATCATTAGTATTTTCCAGATCTCTGAGTTTCACCTTTTGGTCCTGTAGTCAGAAACTGACCTCTTCTGTGATTGCACTGTCTCCAGGGCCACATGGCAGGAGGACAGAGAGGGAAAACATTCAGCAGCTTGGCACCACCTTCTTGGAGGTGGCAGATCCAACAAAGGGAAATTTCCCCTGCCTCAGTTTTGGCTGCAGGACCACCGGGCTATGGAGTGCAATAAAACAGAGAAAAAGACAATAAAAAAAAAAAAAATCAAGAGATTTTTCTCTGTTTTCCATGAGCTTCAGCAGTTCCTTTTCTGCTCCTTAAACCAGAACTAGACGGTTTCTTTTTGATCTCTCTGTTTATGAACCACAGTGCTTAATTTCAGGATCCAAATGCCTTGTGATCAGGCCAAGAGATACTGAAGGGAAAAAAAAAAAATGGTATACGTAAACTTAGTGTTTCATGGTACATAAAATTCTGGTGTTTTTACTTCCCAGACTCACTTATATTTGCTTTTCAGTGTTCTCCTATGCTTCTCATGTGATCCGTGCAGGTCTGATAGTGCATTTAGTGAGAAGAAAAGGTTGGCATGTACACTTATCTTTACCAGAATGGGTAGGCCATCCTTTTTTTAGTTAATACTTTTCAACACTTCAGAACAGTTTTAGGCTATCATTAAATTTTAGTAATTTGTTTTCTTACATTTTATGAGATTTGCGGGGGAAGCAGAGAGAATTACATTGACTTCATTTAAGATGGAATAATTGAGAGAGATAAGGTTTAACCTGATATCATACATGGAACTCTACAATGATCTGATGAACTCATGCAGAATATTGTCTATGATAAATTCTGTTTCCTCAGTTTCCTATTTCAACCCCCCAAGACTGTTTCTCTCTCATAGAAGTGCATCTCCATTCATATTCTGGAGCCTTCAAAAATGTCTGCTGAGAAAAGACTATTTCATAGATTTTTATCTCAGAACATTTCTACTTTTCTTAAAAGAATAAAAAGAAAACCACATTATTTTTTTTTTCTCCTCAACTTTTCCATTGTTTGTTTTCAAGTTTTTTCCTTTTTTTCAAATTTAAAGATTTTAGAAATAACATGGTTCTCTCTATTCCAAGGGAGGAAATTCAAATTGCCGGTAACCAAAACTAGTCATTCTAGCCAATATGTGATGACATAATTTTTACTCATATCAGAAGCTAGATATATTATTAGACTGAGAAATTCATTAGAAACTTTCATTCCAATGATTCAATCCATTACTGTCCTTTTTCATATATATCAAATGCATATATCGAAGTTTATTTTTGAGTGTGTGTTATGTTTTATTCCAGAAAGTATCTTAGAGTCTATCTAATTTAATCACAATTTTACAGGAAACTAGATTTTAGATGGACTAAACATTGTGGCCAAGATCATATTAACAAAAGTAGAACTAGATTTTAGATCATTTAACACCAGGACACAAGTCTTTCCTCACAACACTGTGTCTCTTAAAAGTTCAGGTTTAAGGAAATTTACATATATGATTAGTGTAAAAATTTTCAGCATTATTTATTTTCTATAAATAATATTGTGACTAGATATTTATCCTCAAAAGTATGATTAGATGTTGTATTTTCTTAGGAAATCAAATATGTATGTAAAAGAAATGATATGATGAGCCTGACTTAAGGAAATGCTAATAGCTCAGATTTAATTAATAAATACATTAAAGCTTCTACTTGATCCTGCAACAAATTTCATAAACTTGCTAAACAAATTCATTTGATGAGTTAAATGAGAGTATATCTCCTAATTTGTTTTCATATTTAATTTTCCATTTATTCTTTTGATTCATAGGCAGTAATTTCATACTGTTGATTCCCTCTTGACCTTGTGCTTGTAACTGAATCCTGAGATCTGGCTTGTGGCCCAGGAATATATAGAAATTGTTTATATTAACAGCAAGCTGCCTTGAGCTGCAACGCTTTGATTTAACGTTATAACTGTACTAAAAGTAGCATAGCTTTCCCATGTACTCTCTCTCTGTTCAAATCCCTTGTCATTATAACAGATGTTTGGATTATTGTTCTGTAAACTATGTCAGAATTTCAATCTCTAGTATCTGTTTATTATTCTCCAAGGGTGATATTACAAATGTTCTCATGCACAGTTAATACTTATAAAACAGTCTGTCTTATTTCCTAATAAAAAAATAACAAACAAACAAACAAAAAAACCTTAGCAGAAAGATTTTGTTAATCAGAGTTAAAATACCTAAATTGGGGAGGAGTGTTTTAAGTGTATATGAGTAAATGATCCCAGTTAAAAATGAGCAACATTTTAGAAAGTATTCCAAACACATGCAAAAAAAACTACAGTTTTTATATTAAGTCTTATGAGATACTGCTTTTTTAAATTTTATTTAAGCATATGCATAGTTAAAACTAAAATACCATAATTAAATAATTTTATTTTGAGATTGAGATATAATTTAATTTATATTAATGCCTGTGAAAGCCATATCTGCTGATACTGCTGATAAAACCTCATGGATTTTGAATGCACTATGCTAACAACACGGAAGAATTATTGGAATAAAATATGAAGACTAGATCCTCGTAACAATATCAGAAATGTATGGGGAGAGAACCACTGTTTAAAATTTGTACTTGAGTAGAAAATCTTATTACCTTAAAAAAAAATACAGGGTTACTGACAGCTTTTTAAAATACATTTTTAAAGCCTGAATATTCGTTTTCTCCATTGTTTGAATGAGTTATGGCAGCTTTTACAAGGGCATGAAATAAGATTTTCTGAGGTGACGGCCCAACTGGTTATTGGTGAAGAACAAAATCTCCGATATATCATTTATTTCTCCTTTACATTTTTCTATTTTAATTCTTGCTCAGAAGAGAATTGGTATGTTTGAAATACAACCCACATCAGATAAAGGAGCATTATGCCCACTTATTGCAAGAGATGTAAGCACCCTAACACTCTGAGGAATAATCTGTGTTTCTAGAAAACAAGGTTTGTAATCTAGTTAGAAATGTTTACATAAAAATATTTGCATTACTTACTTTGCATACATTTTTATCTTTCTTTTTTGTATTCAGTTTTTAGTCCTTCTTTTGAATATAAAAATTACATAAAAAATGCAGGAGAGGGGAGATAGGAGCCTACTTTTTGCAAATGATTTAGAAGGAGAGTTACAGAAGTCTTCTGGGAAATAAAAAGAGAGGGGGAGGGAAAATTTAAGGGAAAGGGTTAATTAACTACTCTATCAGCCCCATGGAAAAGGGTGCTGTATCTTTTACTCTATTTTTGCCTTAAAGAGTGGACACAGCTACAACCGGGTTCAGAGTCTGCAAAAATGCAACCGTGCATCACGTTTGCATTTAGAATTTTTAAAAATGAAAAAAAAAAAAAAAAAAAACCCACAAGGTCAGCTTCGGAAATGATGAATGCCTTTTTGCTGAAAGCTGTACTGAACGTCCTTGAGTTTAATCAAAACTATTTGTTTTTAGTCAGCTTTGCTGTTGTCTCTTTTACTCTTGTCCACTGATAGCTTGACATTAATGACATCATAAATCATGTGAAGTGGCGGCTTGGGTTTGGTAGCATTTCAAGTGTTTGTTGAGATGTCCTGCACTATTGGAGGGGCTGGTGCAAGGCTGGGTATCATCCTGCACAGAATCTTTAGTTTACAGCATTATTTGGATGGTAAAAGCATAGAGTGCATTATTAGTGTGATGGACCTTCATTAAAGAACATCTGGCTCCCCATTAAATACTGACTTCATAAAGAGATGATTGAATAGGTGAATTTATCTTTACTTCTGTTTCTTAAATATTTTTTAAAAACACTCATATTAAAATAAAGACCTTGACTTCTATACTTGTCAATTCCTGTGGTCTTCTGCCTGCGAAGTACAGCATCAGGGTCCATTTGAACTGTTCACACTTGCATGGTGTACAGGCAATTGCAACTTGAACAACGTGCACAGTTTGAGCAATTTTATCACTTACACCTTTTAAAGGGTTCTTGTTAAGCATAAAGCATCATCTGTACATTGGAAATGTATCCTTTGAAAAATGTCTAGCTTTTATCAGTTTTTTGTTTCAGAATGATTTCAGCAGATCATTCTATGTTTTATGGCTTGTTATCTGTGTGACTGTTCTTAAAACATGCTTTTCATTATCACTGTACTCTACTGTGAGGGAAAAAAAGATCATTCTTTATCTGTTATGTATTTAATGGTATTGCGTTATACTGCAAACTTATATCATAAGAATAATATGTATATCATTTACTTTCTTATCAGGTCAATATGTTAAGTTATAGAGATTCATTCTGTATTATAAGGCAACTTGCAAAATGAGATATTTTTCCTTCAGTCATGAAGAAGCACATCATCTTAAACTGTTTCTTACCTACTAAAAAAGAGTACCGTTCATAGTGTTGATATAGTTCAGCCAAAATATGCAAACACTCGTCCAGATTTTAACAGAAAATGCTGTTTTTGACCTATATTCAAAGTGGATCAAAATTAGATCATTGCTACAAAAACCCAAGAAAATAAATGAAATAAAATGACATCAAAGATAATCAATCATTTGACAACTTGGATAATTTAATCATTTCATTTTAACCTGAACTTGACTGTGGGGGAACATGTTGTGTATAGATGTCAGTACAGATTCTTAAAACTACCTCCCTAGATATTAATTATCTATTTTTATATGAATGCTAAGGGGTCATTTCTTCACAGTTCTTAAAAAAGCAATGTAAAAATAATCTAACTTGATGCAGTATTAAAAGATTTTTTCTTTTTTCAACAAGATATATTGACAACATAAATGAATTTGAACATTTGATTCTTCCTTTAAATAGGATTAGTCACTGTTATTTAAAAGGATTTCTTTTTTTCATTACTCAAATGGTAGCAAATAATTATAAGAATAAAGTAAATTAGAGGTGAGCTCAATGTGATTAGAGCTCATTGTGATTTATACCTCAGGTCTGTGAGTTTCTTGCCAAACCTAAGGGAATATTAACATGAACTTTTAGACTAGTGTATAACTTAAAGAAACTGTTCAGATATTCTTATGTGATTTTAGGGCATCTGTCACTACACCATACAGAGAATATTCTCATGGAGGAGAAGTAATTTACCTTTTGCTGCTTATTCTCCTACCTACTTTCTACTCATCTGTCTCCTAAAAAAATTACAAGTTTTTTCCCTTCTCATTGAATATTTAATAGCCTTCATTTTCATCTGATCTACACATCATAGAATCAGGCAGGCATTTTTCCCCCTAATTATGTGCTATAGCAAAATGTACTAATTTCCCCTGGTCTGTGCTATTTCCCTAATTTAAAAACACCAAATAATTATGGTTTGCCCTAGGAACAGAGAGAATAAACTTTAGCTTGCTCCAGAAAAAAGAATACATCTCTCTATGAGATGCAAAATGTTTGAATCTCCTGGCATGCAGAGGGAATTGTTTACTTGATTGGCTCAGAAAAAGTTATCTGAAGACTTTGAGTGTTCAATTTTCAGTGTTCTGCGTTCACCTATCTTGAAAACAACTATATACTTAGCAGATCTCCTTTTTCATATTAAAAACAATGACATTATTCATAAGTGGGCAAATAAGGCTCTTTTGGTAAGACAAGGAAACTTTTGCCCTTTTATCAATGAAGAGCCACAACAAATAGATTCATTATTTTTTATCTAGTAAAGAATTTTACTTTCTAAAATTTAACAAGAAAAAGTTGGCAGCCCTGGCTGGGTGACTCAGTTGGTTGGAGCATTGTCCCATACACCAAAAGGTTACAAGTTTGATCCCATTCAGGACATGTACAGGAGGCAACTGATAAATGTTTCGCACATTGATGTTTCTTTCTCTCTCTCCCCCCCTTCCCCCCTTTCTCTTTCTCTAAAAACAATAAAAACACATCCTCAGGTGAAGATTAAGAGAAAGAAAAGAAAAAGTTGGCAAAACTACTTTGGAGACTCTATCTACCTTGTACAAACCACAGCCACTGACCCTCTCTCAACAAGAGAGCACATGCTTGTATACATACTTACATATACACACACTTGTACATACCTATGTTTAATCATACATGTTACTATATCAATGTCAGGTAAAAGCAGTGTGGTGGATTAAAACTTATTCATCCTGAAGACTTTCTTTTTAATCTAAGCTCTTATTGGAACCCTGATGAAAAACTATAAACTCTGAGTCTATTCCAAGTTGAACCAAACTCCAGGTCATGTATCAACAGTGAGTGATCATAATTACCGTGAAGGATCTGAGGTATTATTTACTTCTAACTAACAGACAGCACATGACAGTATTTGGGTATCAACTTGTTATTTAAGCCCTCTGGATGCTAAGTTGACTTATTTAACATTTGATTACTTGTTTTTTACAACTAATCATGGAAGATGTATAAACTTTGGTAAGTAAAAGCATCCAATATGGCAAGGGACATATTAAAATAAAAGAATTTGTGTCATAAAATATACTGGAGAAGTTTGTTTTCACAATTGTCAAATGTAATTTCATAAATTTATTGCCACAAAGATCTATGAGTAGCTTTTTTTCTTATGTTAAGATGAGATTTATAAAGAAATACATCATTTAAAAAATTTAAATGTGTTTAGGGAGAGGAAAAGAACCCTATTCTTTGAATTATTTCTCCAGAATGCCAGTTCAGGTTAAGAGGAACTACCATGTATAGGGGTCCTTCAAAGGCATTCTTCTACCTTTACCCAAGAAAATCAGGTACCTAAAACCCTCATCCCTTCTTAGGAGAAACAAAGTAGAATCCAGCAGATAATTCAGAAAAATTCTCCTTAATCAGAATTTTCTGCCTATTGCATTTATCAGTAACTTTTATTTGAATTCAAATTTATTATTTAAAACTTTAAATACTAAATATGGTCTATTGGTAACTGATGGAAAGCAAGTGAGGTTTTTCATATAGCTTTTCATAGTCATAGAAAGCATGTCTGCCAACATGGTAACATGAAACTACGAGCATAAGAGGGCACAAAACCTGGCTCCCATTCCAAGCATCCTGGCAAGAGGTTTCTTTTCCTACTTTGAAGAAACACAAAAGCTCACTATGCTTGAGTTTGTCTAGAGGGGGTAACTTTTTCTAATTCACATAAAGGTGCATATGAATTTTCAGAGACCTTTGTGGAAAGACCTTTGGTCCATTAATTAAAAGTAATAATGATAAAAGATTTACACTGTACAACCAGTCTCAAGAGTAAGTTCAAACTTGCTTTGAGGGAGACAAACCTGAACTTTAAATTACATAAAGCCAGGAAATTTCTGAAGGAATATCTTCTATGATACCTGATTTCTTGTAAGAGACTACCATTCCTCAATACTGAACCCCCTTAACCAAACTGCTTTACTATTTCATAACTATTTGTATTTTTATGATTATTATACTTTTATTGTATTTAAATTTCTTCCAAATGGTCATATATTAATGTGCCAACAGTGTATCCACACCTATAATATGGCTATAAATACAAAGAAACTCACTTCTCTCATGTTCACTACATTCAAAACAAAAACTAAGCTAAGAAAACCTCTGTGAGAGAAGAGAATTTTTAGAATGTGCCAAAATTTTTAAATTGAAGCATTAAAGAACATAATTTGGCCTATTTTCCTAGGTTATTGATGTGCTAGTGCTAATCTTGCACTAGGTCAGGGTTAACCCCAAAGAATAAGCTATTGAGCTTTGCTAATATCTTTGTGGTTCTTGTCAATAACAGTCTGTCTATGATTCTGGTTTGCAAGACTCAATCTCAAATGGTGTTTTCTGTAATAAATGTAATAAAATAATTATGGCTGTTTTCCCAGGCTCTGTATAAAAGGCTTTTTAAAAAAAAAAATAATTCAATTAATATTTATTGACCACCTACTATGTAAAAACATTTGGAGTAAAGAAAAGGTTTACTAAAAGTTGATTTTGTAGATTTGCCTATCCTCTTCCATCATGTAAAAAGATGTCTAGCACCATTTAATAGAAAATATACTTAGTTTCAGCTGTATCTTCTTGTGATAATCTCCTATATTCAATGAGATGGTTATAGGAAATTGTTTTTTTTATTGAAGACATATTGGATATTTTAAAAACATCTTTTTGAAAATATGGAAACCTTTTATGTTCTTGCTTATCTTGAGAGTGCCAGTGAATAACAAAAATTCATAAGAGGTTATATGACGTACGGACTCCAAAGCAGTATTTTACTATAAAAGAATGGAACCCTGCTGGCATATGTAATTTAATGTGCACCATGCCTCCTCTAATTCAATCAGGTCTCTACATCCCTTCTTTTATATTCCAATTGGATTTCATGTGCTAAAGCCATCAAGATTTTCAGGATGAAATGAATGCTTGTATTAATCCTGCAATTTCCATTTAAAACACAGCATCGATTTGATTAATAAGGTTTGATGCTGAATAATTATATGGCAAATATGTAGGCTATAGGAAAACCACAGATGTGACCACCAGCAAAAGCCTTGTGGGAGAAAGAGGTCAAAGGGAAGCAATGGCCATGACTGAGGTGATGAATTCTTTGGCTTTTCTTTTATGCAATTAACAAGCAGGGCTTCTATTAATTTGCCACCCCCAGAGCCTTGACTGGTCAGATGTGTCTGGGTCAAGGGTCATAGGAGCAGAGTAGGGGTCAGCATCACAGCAGCCCTGAAACAAAATGGAAAAACTAAAGAAATCTAAATGATATGGCTGAGTATACATTCTGTAGTACAGAAGGGATTGGGAGGAAGTGCATCTCCTTAATGTTAAGAATGCTGTTTTAGAATAATAAAAATGCTCTCTGCACATTTAATTCAAAGTAATCAATCTAAGGGGCAGTGGTTGAGCATCCAATAAAAGAAAATCAATGTGGTCTCTACCAGGGAAGACAAACAATGCTCGCTTTTACTAAAGGGATTATAGGTTAACATTTATTCAGTGTATTGTAATCTGATGTCAAGTGGTATAAAATCAAGCCAACAATCCATTACCACCCGTTATAGGCTGGGTGCTGATCTCATGCAAATTGACTTTTCATAGAACTTATTAAATCATTTCTCTGTTCTACCTATGAAACATTTTTCTACAGTGACTGAACTTCATTTTATTTCACATCCTGAATGAAAATATATTAAAAAAAAATACTTGTCACTTCAAAACAAAGATTTTTTTTACAACTTTCTTATGCTGCCAGTCATTAATTATATGTTATGTTATGTTATGTTATGTTATGTTATGTTATGTTATGTTATGTTATGTTATATTGCTATGAAAACAAACTAAAGAATTTGGTCATGATACTGGACCTGAACTATTTTCCTCCCAAAACTTTTTATTTTACTACTTGTCATTGTACATGTTCATCTATTTTATAACACTTTGAGATAAACTAATGTACTTCCAAATTTGGGCAGAATTTAGATTTCTCTCTAGAATTTACGAGAAATAATTCATGTTTCATCAGTACTATACATGTTCCTAATTTCGAGTTTATCTTCTATAAGTCTCTACTTTACATTGTCAACATTGTGAGAAGAGAATTTTTTAATAATATGTCTCATAAAGTAGAATATATGAGTTCACAATTTTGGAATTAATATTTGTTGAAATTATAAGTATCTTAAATGTAGGTAACTTAATTCATTAATGTTTTCATTTATTGTGTACACTATTTGCATGAGCAATAAAGATTTATAGTGATTACTGCACCTCTCCCCACCACAAAATGTGGCAATCTTTTGATGTATCAGAAGAAGTTAATGATCTTCCATTAAACATAATAAAAAATGGCTAGCAAACCTGTCAAAGTTAGCATTTTTACTGAAGCAACTGTGCTTATTGTTAGAATTGGGGCCACTTTTAAGTGTAAGGAAAATCATTACCACATGTTTGAAAATATTGGTGATATTTAGCAGATTGCATTACTCTGCAGCCTGGTACTACTTCAAAACATTTCAGAATTACTGGGTAGTAGAAAGGGAAATTGAATTTGACACTATTTTTATTATAAAAGCTAAGTTTAGTTTTACCACCCTTGCTTTGATGGAACCTTTTAGCTTATTATTTATTTGGAAGTAGAAGTTTACCTATTCTGTATACAAGAAACAAAGAAACGTAAAATCTATTATTTTAAATGCTACCCAAAAAAATCTAATACATATATATAATATATGATGGTATTATTAAACTATCCATATATTAGTATTTTTAGGAATACTGAAATTTGTAAAATTTTATCACAAGAATAGCTTCCATTATTATCTTTCTAAAATGTTGTGATTTTTTTTCTGATATTTAAATCAAAATAGATTATACTTTTGCTGACTCTGCATAATAAAACAAAAAATTTTAAACATATTTTTGGTATTATGGTAACTAATTTGAGCTTCCATTATTGTTGCCCTGTTTTGCATTTTTCAGAGTAAAATAAATGTTTCAAAGAATCCATCGAAATTATGTTATAAAGTCTATAAATCAAGTTGGAAATAAAAGCAAAATAATTATTTGGCCAGTAAACCAAAGGTACTTACATAGGCTATTAGCTTGCCTGTCTAAGATCTTATTTTGGTAAAATTCATCTCATTTACATGAAGCACTCTGAACCAATGAAATGGAAATCTTAAAATGCAACAATGTAATTTGATATAACCTTGTAACATAGCTTGAATTGCGCAAATATTTTTGTTCAAATGTTGAATTAATCCTAAAACAATAGATTCTTAGTATTTAAAATTAAACTGAAAAATAAAATGAAAGGCTGGTAAAATATGTCAAGTACAGTTATTCATACTCAGATTGTGAATACTAAACCTGGATGCTCTCAGGATATGGATCTTACCAGGACTTTTCATGGGCCTTTAATTTCTTGTTTTATTTGCATTAATAAAATAAGGTAGAAACAGTTGCTCATGTCTACTGTTCATAAACTGCATTTGTTCTTCTACTTCTCATTCTATAGCAAAAAAACCCAATGCTTTAAAAAAATAAATAAAAAGTAATCATGTACCAAAAAAATGCAAGTGATCTTTGTGGGGGGAAAAAAGTTTTCTTTTCCTTTTTATTTGTAAATGATTAGCTTGCTTTGGGGGATCCAGATAACACAAAATCACTTCACAACTAGGAAACAATGAATACATGAACTCTAGGCTAACAGTAATGGCAAAAATAATTTCCAACTGAAGGCAAAACCACTTCATTTTGTCTGAATGCCTTCCACTGGATTTTAAATAAAAAATGGAAAACATTTTAGCAAATACAGGGAAGCACCGAGTATATGGCACTGAGAGGCATTTTTGATGTTTTTGCATTTTTGTGCAGAGAGAGCCATAAAAGGTTGCCAATGGGGTATTGTAAAACCACAGTTAACAGTGAATTTTAGATAGATATAACCAGTTAAAGGTGATTGAATATCAAGGATTGAGTAGTGCTTATTATACCTGCTGTTGGGAGACTTCAATTCATTATTGTAACAGAATGAAAACAGCATTGCTGCTGTCCAGGACATGCTTGTAGTATTGATTGGGTTTCTCCAAAGTCTTCTCTTAGGATGCAGAGTGCAGTCAAACATGCACAAACATCACTCAGTTCCCCTGATTCTGTCATGTGCTCCTTGTACCTCAAACTAAAGCAGCCTTAAGACACGGGAAAATGCTTCTTTATTTGAAGGCAGACAGGGCTCTAAGCCTGACTCCAGGAGCTATGCAGATGTGGTGACCTTTCTTCCAGAGACCAGATTTTACACTCAAATTGCCATTAAAGCTAGATTTTCCCTAGAGGTCCCCAGTCAACTTGTGTGCTCCCTCCATTAGGGTTAAAAGTCAGAGTGGCACTATGCATAGTGGGCGCTATGCCCACCGTGCATACTAAATGAAATGGAACATAAATTAAAGGGGGAATGACCCTCTGTCCTGGAGAAATGGCATCATCCACAATCAAGCCAGATGTAGTCAGGCCTGCCCCAAATTATACAAATCCAGGGTAAATATTGGGCAGAATTACATAGGATTCTATGTCTCTAGCAACATATCTCTGAACTAAGATATTATTTCCTTCTTTTAATTTTAAGAATGAGTAATAACTACTGACTCAGACTATTTAGATCTAGAAAAACTAAGTCTTTGTCACACCTTCTGGCTGTACCTGTAAGCTTAAGATAATTAATGTAATAGTTTAGGAACAAAGAGTTAAAAAAATAAAAAAACATATCCTGTAATGCAAAAATGAACTGATTTGGGACCTTTAATTATCAGAATAGCAAAGCAAGTATATACACCAATAGAATTGTAGAAAACTAGGTGTTTTTTTTTTTCTTTGCCTATGTAGGTTGCCTGAGGACAAAATAACCTTAAAAATGTCATCATCTCTCAATCTCATAATGCAGCTCATTTTAAGGTTATCTAATAAATGAAATTTGGAAAGAGGAAATTTCTCTAATGTCCCAAATGAATCAACCTAGCATTGCAAAGATGGGAGATATTCTTGACCTATTGATATGCCCTGTTTGCCCTCACAGACCTATGGTAAGAATATGGCTTCACCAAAGTAGAAACCTTTCTGCTTAATTAAGTACCTCTTGATTTGCAATGCCAAAGCAAACAGCTCTATTTTCTATTTAAACAGGGGAGAAATGATGAGAACTGAAATTGTTCATTAGAACATTTCTTAAGACTTCAGGAAATCTCATTATAGAAAATCTGAGAAGCAGGCACAGTAAATCTCAATGATATCAGACCTGTATATGAAAATAGCAGCAATAGATCTGAAACTGGGATATACTCCAACATCTAAATATGAGATCTATTTTAAGCATCTATATGGCCTGATGTGCTTTTTTATTTGTTTTTGTTCACAGGTTTTGGATCTCACATTTAAAATGGTGTTTTGTATCTGAGGAGACGCTGAACATACTATAGTGTATGTTGCAGGTAGACGTTTATTGTTTATCAGAAGACATAGGTTCTAGCCCCAACTCCATTATTTATGGCATAACTTTGAGCAAGTCCCTTTCTCTCTTTGAACTTTTTATTTTTAATCTGCTTATTGAGTCTAATAACATATGCTTTTATTGTTTCTCAGGATTGTTATGAGACTAAATGATCTAACTCATATGAATGTTTTTGGACAATTATGAGGGCAAGAGACAGAGGAAGAGAAATAGTAGACTCTACTATTATCAATTTACCAAAACCTTAATATGCTTAAGATAAATAAAATTCTTCTTGCTAACCTTTAGGCCAGTCATGGCTTCCTAGATCCCTTTCGTCTCTTTCTCTGCTCCAAGTTTCCTAGAAACACATTTCTAACAAGGTGCCAACATCATCTTTAATTAGACAATTCCCAAATTCAGGGTCATCCCCCCTGATGTTTTGCTCCACACCTCACCCTCCATCAGTTCCATCGCCACATAACTAATCTGGTACCCTTCGCAATAGCCTAAGTGAAGAGGGAGATTCCACATTCTTACCTTTGAGCAAACACTCTGTCATCGCTTTTAAAAATGTACACTGTTATTTTATTATTATTATTAACAGTGACAGTGTAATCTCTATTCTGTTCCAAACTACATTTTTAGCTTGTCTTCGATCTTTTATTTCATAATAATGAAACCAATTCTTACTTTCTTCTAATAATGTTCAGAATCATTCAGGTATTTTAAAGGTATTTTTGACCTGTCCCACTGGATTGTAAGCTTAAAAGGGGAGAAGTGTTTCCTGTTCAGGTCCTGAGCTTGGTCCCACAGATGCCACAACAAACCACTCCTCACCTTGTCATGATGGAGTATATGCAGTCTTTATCTTTTGAACCCATTTAAAGGTCGCTTCAAACTTCTCATCTGCTCTCCCAAAATACACAAAGAGAAAGTAATTCAATCTTCTTCTTCCCCAGAGGATTCTTGCAACTTCCCGTGTCCACAAAGGGCAGTTGCACAGATTATATTCAGTGTTTTATCTATAAGCATTCCAATCTTGTATATGACTTACCTCTGCTCACTTCCTATCTTCTACCACATTCTCCTCTACCCCACCTCCCAGCCCTGTCTTGTTACAGTAAAATTGTTCACATCCTTAGAGAACAAATAAAAGTAACTATCATTTATTGATAAAGGCCTACTACGCTTAAGCCTTTGACACACAAGATTTCCATCCCTTTCTACAAATTCTTTTTGCAGATGAAAAAGTTGAGTCTCTAAATAAAATGTATTCATGCCATAAGGATAGTAAGGACCTGAGCTAAGCCTTCTTAAATTCTTAACTAGGTCATTCTGACTCTGAAGACTGTAATATATTTCCTCACAGCTCAGTATATTGACTTCCTTCCCTATATATTGACTTCCATACCCCATTTGGGGGAGGTTATTCTTACACATATCTTCACTCCAGGATGCCTCCAAAACTCATCATCACTCACGCTCTACTTTCCTGTGATCATATTATGCTTCATAGTTTTTCAGAGCACTTTTACATAAATAATCCCAATCAATGATCAAGGGAAACCCGAGGAATGCTGGAAAGGTGTTAAAATATATATTTTCACTAATCTCTTCACCTTCTTTCATCCAGTCCCGCTCATATACCTCCCCTATGTCCTCTGTCGGTTATTCCATGTTATCTATGCCTCTGGTTCTATTTTATTTGTAAGTTTATTTTGTTCATTAGATTCCGCATATATGTGAGAATATATGGCATATATCTTTCTCTGTCTGGCTTATTAATAGGCCATGGACACAGACAGCAGTGTGGTGGTGGCCAGAGGGTCGGGGTGGCGGGGGCTGGGTAGAAGTGGGTAAGGGTGGAGAATGGGGGACATCTGTAATAGTGTCCAAAGAAAACACACATTTTACCATAAAAATAAACAAATGCTCAGGTTAAAGAATTCCTCATGTTATCACAATTATAAGCAACAAAATCAGGACCAGACTCATGTCCCAACTACACTTCTAGAGCCCCAAAACTTACAATGTCACACAATATTATGTGCACTTATAATTACAGTTTAAAATTTATTAGAACAAACTTCGCAGTCAAGAAATTCAGGGGCTCAAACCTCCAACTTTATGTTGTTATAATTGAACTTAATTTTTTCCCTTGAAATTTCATTTCTGCCTGGGAGTAGAAATAACCTAGCCACATACAAAAAAAATGTAGTCTAATTCCTGATTACTCAAACAACACTTTAGGAGTAAAAAACCTCTGACTGTTCCTCTTTTTCTCTGGGCCTTTCCTTCTTTGCTCTTCCTTCTTAGCCTGGTGGCCTATGTGCCCTCATGACCTGAGGTGGAAGAGGTTGGCCCAGGGTCACTGGTGCCTGCTCACACTGACAGCAGTGAGAGGTGGCTGAGCTAGCCTGGCCTTTATACACTGACCTCGGTCTCTGCTGCAACACTATGCCTTCTTGAAGTTCTTTCATGGCCATACAGTCCATCCTGTACCCATTGTAGCCCTTTGGTCCCAACCCAACTTTCAGCCACTTCTCTGGAATTCTTAGAACCAAAATAACTACAGAATGTTTTATCATGCTGCTCAGGGCTGCAGGAGACTTGATAACTATCTCAGGCTCTCCTATTGTCATGAGCCCACTTTTCTAAGACATACTTCATTATTGCCCCACACTGGTTTAGAGAACCTCTACATTAGGCTTGTTACCATCGTAGACTTCCTCTTAGAAGAAAACTATGAGTTTCCTCTGCTGTTGAACACCAGCCAACTCACCAGGTGTTATTATTATTAGATGCCCCTCTTCCAGTGAGCTTTGTTTAGTATCAATCACATTAATTATTCATTTTTTAAAATATTTATCTTCAGACAGAGTGAGAGGGAGAGAGAGAGAGAAACATCAATGTGAGATGAGAGAGACACATCGATTGGTTGCCACCTGCACGACCCCAACTGGGGCTGGGAATGAACTACAACTGAGGTACGTGCCCTTGGCTGGAATCGAACTTGGGACTCTTTGGTCCTCAAAGACGCTCTGATCGCTGAGCCAAACAGGCCAGGGTGCATTAATTATTCATTTTAACACAAGTTTATAATACTTATTATTTGGCAGGCACTGTCCTAAGTACTACCATTATTAATTTTATTTTATAGATGAGGATATGAACCAAAGAGAGGCTAAGTAACCTTCCCAGAATTTTACCACTGGTAAGCAGCAGAGCTAGAATTTGCACCTTGGCAGTTAATAATGATGGATAGTAAGAGTGAGTCACATGAAGTATGTTAACCACACCAGAGTAATGAAGACCTTAACAAGATGCCATTTATAAAATTTACTTAAACGGTCTCAGAGACATAAAGTGCCTCACAAAGACTAGTGCATTATGCCCGTCTGGACTATTTGATGTCCTTAAAAACCTGTCCTTATGGATATGTTTCTTCTTATATGTCAAGAAATACGTGTGGCATTTTTTAGAGTGGGAAATGCTAAACCTGTTATATCATATTCTACAACGTAACAGTATCAAGGCAAAGTGTGTATTCCAATAATAATTTTTATATTTAAATTCAACATTGTCATATAGGTGATTATGGTATACATATTTATTACTTAAATATATCTTATTCATAATGTTGGCAGATTTTTTTAAAAGAAAAAGTAGTAAGGATATTTTTGAGAATAGATTTGAAATTATCATTAAAATATTTATTTTCAATATCTTAGACAAATGTGTTTTAGCATCTCCAACATTTTGTGAAATTAAGTTTAGTCATAGATATTTCTCACAATTAAACTTCTTTTCCTGATACATGAATTAACTTTTTCAGAAATTCTAAATACTTGTAACATATTAAAATAAGGAACATCATTTATTATAATTGATAATTTTGTCTTCCGGGCAAGATTAAGTCACAGGGCCATATTTACCCTCCCACATGAGATAACAAAAGAAAAAAAAAATGAACAGTGGTTTTCAAGACACTGAACATCAGGCAAAATACAGATAGTGGTCTCTGAACGAGAAGAGACAAATGAGACTCACCTTCTGATTACCCAGTCGTGGCTGTGAGAGCATTTCCGGTCTGAGGTGCAGGAGTGAGGAGGTCAGGGAAACTGTGCAGACTCCCCAAGTTGTGGAGATGGAGCTGATCCAGGAAGACGAAGGCAGGTAAAGCTCACAGGACAGGGTACCAGACAGGCGCAAACAAACAGAGAAGCCTAGAGATCTGGAGAGGGTCTGCCTAGGGTATTCTCTGGGTGCTGAGCAATCCTGCTCTGAGGAAAGTACACGAAGCTGGGGAAAGAGGGGTGGAGGTAACAGTGCCCGGCACTCTCACGGGAGCAGACTGGAAAACACGAGCATTCACAGGGCACTGAGCAGAATAATCAGAAGGATCTTGCCTCATTCCTTTTGCTCCTTAGACTGATCATTGTTTGGGCAAATAAATCTTAAAGACTGCAAAGATCAAACTGTGCCTAAGTAACCTAACTTAGGTCACAAATAACTCACAAGAATACTTATAGAAACATAAAAATATCCAGCACCCAGCAAAGTAAAATTAACCATATCTGGCATCTAATAAAAATACCAGGAGAGGTCCCAGGTGGCCGCAACTAGGAGAACACTGACCTTACCTCTCCCATGAACAAAATCCTAGATAGACATATGTAGACAATAATTACTCCTACAAGACAACTGAGAGCTGAATCGACAGCGTTTAAACAACCAACAAGAAAAGGAAATCAAATAGAGAAGGCTGGGAAGCCTGGGGAACCTTCCAGTAGCTGCGGGAACTGTCTGTCTAGGGCTGGAGGAGCCAGTGAGCACTCAGTTTACGTTCCCCTCCAGTTCCATGGTTGGGGGGGGGGGGGACAGGCAGGCTGGAGCTCCCTTTGGGGGCTTTGGCTTACCTGCAAGGTCACCAGAGTGCATTCCCAGCTACGTTGCTGGAGCCTGTTGCTTCTGAATAAAGGGAGCAAGCAGGCACAGCTGGGCGCCACACACCCAGGAGGCCTCACTCCCCGGAGCTGCTCCAGCCTGTCAGACTAGTGCCCCAGACGCCTAAGCACCGGCTCTGTTCCCAGCGCCTCCCTAAGCTACCAGGCACATAGAGCCTGCCCACGGGTCGCTTCCACACAAGACTACTTTGGCACAACTGACCTGAAGGAGACTTCATAGAAAAGGCTGGGGAGAGGCGGGAGCTCTCCAAGGACTGGGGAAATTCTCGCAGGGGCCTGTAGGCACCATTCCTCAGGTCCTCTCCATCCCGCACAGGGTCGGTGTGGGCTCTAGCCAACCTGCAAGGTCTCTGCATGTTCCCGGACAGATCGCCTGAGCCCATTTCAGCCCCAAACAAAAGGAGCAAGCAGGAGCCACAGGACATCATTACATTCACCTGGCCTCCCCACCTGATGCCACTCCGCCACACCTGCTTGCTGGAGGGTCAGTGTTGCAGATGCCTTAGGGACCCACTGGGCTGCTGTGAAAATCACCAGGCACACAGTCTACCCAGAGGTCACTTCTACATAAGGCCACTTTTTCAAGCTTTTAGCTAAACTCATACAAAAAAGGAGAGAACCCAAATAAATAAAATCATAAATGAAAGAGAAGTTACAACAGACACCAAAAAAATACAAAGAATCATTAAAAAAATACTACAATTATATGCTACAACAATAATAATATCAATCATGAAAAGGAGGAAGAAAATAACACCCATAAACAGGAAAATAAGCAACTGAAATCAACCCAGACCTGAAACAGATGTTAAAGTTAACAGGCAACAACATTAAAACAGTTTAGTATAACATATGTTCAAAAAGTTAGGTAGAGATATGAAGATATACAAATACCCGAATCAAACTTATAAAGATGAAAGAAAATTATTTTTAACTGAACAGAGCATCAGTAAATAATGGGAAAAATGTAAGTCACCTAATATACATTTAATAGACATTCCTGAAGAAGAGGGAGGGAACTGATTACATCAAGTGTTGGCAGTAATGTGTAGGCACTGGGACTCTCCTACATTGTTGGTTGGTAGGGATTTAAATAATACAATCACTTTGAAAAACAATTTGTAATGTAATAAAAAGTTAAAGAAACAAACCACCTACCATATGACCGAGCCATTTCACTCCTAGGTATTCATTTGAGAGAAATAAAGTATGTATGTTCACACAGAGACTGTATAAGTTTTACTTGTAATAACCCAAAAATGGAAACAATCCAAATTTTCATCAACATATGAAAGAATAAAGAAACCTTTGTATATATGATAATATACAGTATGATATATACTGAGTATGAAATACTACTCTCCCATAAAAAAAGAGTGAAATAGTCCTTCACACTACAACACATGTGAATCTGAAAATAATTACGCTAATAAAAGGAGCTAAATAAAAAAATACCATACGATTCTATTTATATTAAATTCTATAATATGTAAACTAATCTATAGAGACATGACACAGATTAGTGTTTTTATAGGGTCAATGTGGGAGAGGGATTATAAGGAAGCAAGAGGAAACTTTTAGGGGTGATGGATATGTTCATCATTTTGATTATAATGATAGTTTAATGAGTATATACAAGTGTGAAACTTCTCAAGTTTTTTACCTTAAGTTTATATTATATCAAGTATATATTAATAAAGCTGCTTTTAAAACCACATACAAGTAAAAAACGAAAGTTTTACATGAGTAAAGGAGATTTTTTTTATAATATGATTTTATAGCACATGATTGGACCACTTAAATTTTGTTTCACCCTCTACCTCTTCGTCTAATTTTGCACTTGAGTTTTTATTCATATAAAATCAGATTTATTTAGGAAAAATGTTTGACAGAGAACATGATATTTTCCATTACATTGAAAGTAAATTTATAGACACTTTCTCCCTGTTTATTTTTTAAGTAAATAATCAGATGTGTTCGGGAATAACTCATGCTCAATACTTTACATTGAGGTCACAATATGTATTATATCTATGTCAGAATTTATTGGGAAATGAAAAAATAATTTAATAATGCATATTTGAGGAAAAGTCAAAGAAAAATTTAAAAATGGATTTAAGGTATAATTATGAGCTTGCTAAGAAAATTTTGAGGTTTGAATATTCTTTTATGACAAATACTTCTCTATAATTGAACAGTAAAGCAATTTAGAATTTAATGTTATCTTAGGACAGTAGGCCTAGGTAACTGTAAAATCTTAGGTGTGAATTGTCACTAGGGATTTTAATGCTCTTTACCAGAAGGTAATTTGTGGAAAAACCTGTTTCAGAGAATATTGCCAATGTAACAATCAGTGAAAGGTCTATCATGTAAAAAGAGGCTCCTATAAGATTTCCTTCCTCTAGTCTTTCCTTCTTATAGTTCATTTTCATGTTGCTCCCAGAGTTTCTGAGATAAAGATTTGATTATGTCACTCCTCTCTTCCAGAGCCTTCCATAAGTTTGCGGTGTTTGCAAGTTCTTGTTTAGAATATATGGCCATCATAATTTCCCACCGCCGCTAACACTATCTGCTATGCATTCTAAGTTTTAGTTACAAAGAACTTATAAATATTTTTTATTTATAAATACATATATAGTGACATGATTCTCTTTGTATTTTACAAAGATCACTCCTCTGCTGTGTCAGTAATGAATTGGAGAGTAAGAAAGAAGGAAAACTGAAGCATCAATTCTGGTGAGAAATGACAGGGACCCGAGGCAGTGTGGTGCAATCAATGCTCAGGGAACTCTTCGCAATTGCTCCTCCTTGGCTTTTCCACCTAAAGATTTTCTAAACAATGTGCAGGAATCTACAGCCTCAATAATAAGTTTTTCCAATTGCCAGGACAGATTTCTTTTTTTCCCTCCACTAGCTCCCTTCTTACACTGTACATACTTGTGTTGTAGTACCTGTCCCAAATCAGAGTAAATATTTGTTAGTATGCTTTATTTTCCAAGGTGTTCTCAGAAACTGATATAAAGCTACTTATTATGTTGGTCAGGGTCCCTTTAAAGAAAGTATGACACACTAAAAAAATAAATAAATAAATAAATAAATAAATAAATAAATAAATAAATAGAAATAAATAAAGAGAGAGAGAGTTTAACCACAGGGCTCTTAAAAAGTATGAATAGAGTTACATGAAATCAACAAGGGAAAGTGAAGCACCTTCGGCTAGACCACCATACGGAACTGTGAGTCTTCTAAGTCTGATGGGGCAAGAGAAGGGGGCTGTTACCAGAATCTAGTGTGAGTTAGAGCTATAGTGCCTTCTATTAAATGCTTGAGCAGAAGAATTCTGCCACTGACACACTTCTTAGAAGGGAGAACAGAAAAGTAAATGCCCTGACTTTACTCTCCACTGGCCTTCCAAAGGCAAGGGAAACTGATTGATGTAATCCTTAGAGTCTGACTTCAGGGACACATGGCGAGTCAGACAGGTAGAAAGTGGATCTGGAGAGGAAATGCAAAGCCTCCAGCAATTCAACATAAAAACTAAATGAGTGATTGGATTAACAGATGGAAATGTGAAGGAAAATCCATACATGGACAGAGAATAGAGAATTTGGAGTTTTCATGGGCATCTTCTTGTCTGACTCCAACAGGGCCAAGATAGCAGCTAAAGATTAAATTATAAGTCTCTAGAAATTCTATGTTAGTACTTCATGAATTTTTTTCTTAAGACCACCTGCCTCAGAATTGATTAAATTACACATTAAAACACAGATTTCGAGGTACTATGTCAGGCCTACTGAATCAGAATCTCTAGAAATAAAGACCAGAATTTGAGTTATTAATAAATTCCATGAGTGATTCTGTTAAATTTCTTTCTTTCTTTTTTTTTCTTTTTTCTTTTTTTTTTGAGAACCACTGATCTGGAGATTTTTAAAGTTATAAATTTCATAAAATTGTAGGCAATTTTCTCCAATTTATTACTTTACACTGGTTTTAACCTTCATGATAAACTGTACACCTTAGTTAAGGTGTTAGTTTTAATCTGGAGATAATGTGAGACAAGCAAAATACTCATTGCAAAAAAATTGCCAGGCAGTGAGCCCCTTGGGTGTGAACTGTCACTGAAGCAGAAGGAAATCTGCTTCAGAGAGGCATATTTCTTTTCTTCTTCTTTTCCCATGCAGAGTGTATCTCGGGGATGTCTCAACTCCCCCAGCCCTTTGTCACAGACAGGTGGTCCGGAACCAGACTTAGTCATTACTATGCACCCTAATCCCAGAGGTTCCATAGCTCTTAGATAAGCAAAACTAGCTCATTTTCAAGAAACTTAATGGTGATACTTCATCAGGTAGTAGCAAATGGCCCCCCTAACAAACACATCACCAGAAACAATGCTGCCAAAATCAGCGAGTGCCAACTTGAAGATGACAGCCCAGTTTCTAACAGAGCACACCGGGGACTCATTATGAGGTGGTGGGAGACGGTCTGGAAGCACTTCTGCTGGGCCACATGTGTGGGAGCTGAGGCAGCCAGCCTCCCAGCCATGGCTCTGTAGTCGGTGTACTGAAGAAATATCCAGGATGGGAATTGGAGCTGTGCTGCATTGATGTCAGAGTATCAGATCTTTCCTTTTTCTTTTCCCTTCTGCAATCTAGACAAAACAAACAAACAAACAAAAAACCGTGGGGAAGTTTTTTAAATCAGGAAAGTAGAATCTACACTATCAACGAATTCACTTCTTCCAGTAATAATGGAAGCACCATTAAAAATATATTGTATCATCCAGCTGGTGTGGCTCAGTGGTTGAGCATTGACCCATGCACCAAGGGGTCACTGTTTCTATTCCCAGTGACACATGCTCAGGTTCTGGGCCCGATCCCCAGTGGGAGTCATGCAGGAGGCAGCCAATTGATGTTTTCTCTCATTGATGTTTCTCTCTCTCTCTCTCCCTTTCCTGTCCTCTCTTTCTCAAAGGAGATAGCTTAAAAAATATATACTGTATCTTATTAAACATCTTTTGGTCAGGCATGTTCTTATTTTTATCTTAGTGGGGCATTCTGAGAACCTGTGAAATTAGCTAATGCTTAGAAGTATTTTTAAATCCTTTGAAAAAATATTAGTGGGATATAATTATAATAAGGATACTATTATTACCTGGTACATGTTGAGTAATTATTATGGGCCACATGTGCTAAGCACTTTGCATATATTACCTAATTTAATTGTTTTAACAACTTGATGTTATATGTGTGATCTTATTTTTTTTTCTATTTTATAGACAGAGAAACTGAGACTTACCAAAACTTTGGCTTAACTTCCCAAGACTCTATTGCTTGTAAGTGGCATAGTTGGAATTCTAATTGAACAACTATCGACCTTATGTCTACAGTAAAAATAGTTATTCTATACCATTTAATTTATATCAACTTTAAGTTCTCAAAGATCAGTATAATTCTAGAAATATTTACACTGCATTTTAAAAACACTTCCAAAGTAATATGTGGAATGTTACATATTTGAGAACGATGGGGTAAAGTCCTAGGTTTTGGAATCAGAACACTGTACAAATAATAACTGTGGTAATAATTAGCTAGATGACTTTGGTATTTCTGAAATATTACTATGAGGAGTCAATAGAATGTGCATTGAAAAAATATGTTAGTGTGGATATTCATTTAATGGATTATGTAGTCTCCATCCTAAACTCAAGGGGATATTTTAGAAAGTGGACACATTCAGTTACATTAACTAATCAGCAGACTTACATATTGTCCTTTGGAGGAAAGGAATGTATTAGAATTCTGGATGTAGGAGGATCAGTCTTACAGAATAATTATTATTTTTCAGCTTAAAATATATGCCATTTTACCTTCAAATTAAAGTATATTTTTACTCTCTAATTGAGATTGTTAAATCTGATACAGATCAAGATCACGATAGAGAAGCAGCTATGAAAAATGATGATGGCGTGTGAAATGTAGGTGTGTTCGTAGGTTGCTTAGGTGAAATGAGATGAAGTTAAATAGAGCTGAGGAAGTCAAGGGACTTTGAAACAATGATGTTATTAATGTGCATTGTGAAACAATGGGAGGATGATGTCAAGATGTAAGAAGAGAAAGATTATGATCCGTGTATTGAAATCACAGAAGCAGATAAGGGTCATGGAACTTGGTAGGCAAGAACAATAAAGAAAATAGTTTGCTGAGTTTTTGAAGGTAATGAAAATAGTTTGGAAGCCGCAACAGGAAGCAAGAGGTTTGCTAACTCCCTGAACCAAATTAACTCAAAGGCTAGCGTTTCTGCTCTTGAATTCTCAAGTTATACTGGAGAGAGCTCTATAACAGAACAATGGGTTCCATCATAAATGCAGCAGAAACCAGCCACTCCTAACCAATGCTTTAATTTGTCTTTAAATTGACTTCTTTTGCATAAGATTGTTTTGTTCCCTCAAGAACAGAGCCCTACTCATATATTTAATATCTACAAATAATCTCGCTTTCTATTTGAGTAACATCAAGACCAACAGCAATGAACTTCCTCAACATCTCTCCCATTTCTCTCCAAAACTTTCAGCTTCTTCACCCATCTTCTTCTCTCTGCCTCCTATTGCAGATAAAGAATTTTAGGGTTTATTTAACTGTGACCCCATTTCATCCCTTCTCCATCCTCTGAGAGCTTGTCCCAGTAGTCATGTGCCTTTTCTCTCACCTCTCTCTCCTTCTCTTCTTCCCTCCCTCCCTCTCCTAGATCCATTTGCTCAAACTGTAAGACTGTGAACATGACACTGTGCCTGCTTCCATCACACCACTGTCCTGCTGGATGTTCCCTTTTACTGGTATATTCCTCAAAACATCACTCTCAGAACAGGAGCCTCCATTTGCTAACTTTTTCTTTTTCCACTGGCTCCATTGATCAAGTGCATCACTCTCTCAGAGATGTAATAATCTGCCAAATCTAAGATTTTTGTTCCTCCATCCTTATCTTGAACTGTTCTGTAGAATCCTTTTCATCATAGCTCTCCTCCTGTGACTTCGACACTGCTCTCTCACATTGCTCCTTTTAGGAATTCTTTTTAAGACTATTATTTCTCTTTCTCCTCCCTAAACAGAAGTTTTCAGTTTCTGTACCTGTATGTTCTTCCCTGTAAAACCACCTGTATTAAACTGGCTTTAACTATCATTTCTAAACAAATCTATATATTGACCATCACCTACATCACATGCCTTCTCTCACTTCAAAACTTCCTTCTGATCATCTCTACAAAGATGCCCTGCAGGCACTACACGCTAACCCCACACCCTTCTAGGAAAATCCAGTTGCACCACTTGGGCCTTTCTGCTTGCAGTATCACTTTTTTTCCTCACATTCAAATAGATGCTAAATCCTGTGCATTCTGCCACTCCAGTATCTCAGACAATCACTGCTTCTGTTTCTATTGGCACTCTCTTCACTATCTTCGTCTAATAGTAAACAATACTTTTAAAACAATACCTTTAAGAATTGGAGTCTGAATTTAAAATATTAGAACCTAATGAATATAAATTTGGTTAATGAGTCTTGAAAGCTGGGATTTCCTCACTCCAACATCCTCCTTAAAGTCTTTCCCAGTCTCTCACTCTATTCTGCCATAAACAGCAAGCTTCTGGAAATACTGCAAAAGAGAGAACATTCTTGAGATTCCCAGAATCATTTGATTTTATTTTTTTTAATTTTAATAGATATTTTGTTCTTCTTTTTAGTGAGAGAGAGAGGAAGGGAGAGAGAGAGGAAGGGAGAGAGAGAAACTTTAATTTATTGTTCCATTTATTCATGCATTCATTGGTTGATTCCTTTTTTTGTTTGTATTATTTTTTTCTTTATTGATTTTAGAGAGAAAGGAAGGGAAAGGGAGAGAGAGATAGAAACAATGATGAGAGAGAACATCAATTGGCTGCCTCCTGCATGCCCCCACTGGGAATAGGGCCCACAACCTGGGCATATGCCCTTCCCGGGAATCGATCTGGCAATCTCTTGGTTTATGGATTAACACTCAACCACTGAGCCACCCCAGCCAGGCTCATTGGTTGATTCTTCTATGTTCCCTGACCAGCGATTTGAACCTGCAACCTTGATGTACCGGGATGTCACTCTAACCAACTGAGCTCCCCAGCCAGGGCATCACTCTTTGGAAACATTCAGAGGCTCTCTTAGATTTTACATTACCTATTACCCTCTGTTTTCTCAGAATCTCCCAGCTGGGTGCTCGTCCTCTCTAGGCAGTGTCCCTCACTGCTTCTCTCATCTCTCTTTAAAATTCATCCTTTTCTTTTCCCCTATCATGATATTGTGGAAGGAGTTTGAGATTTGTAATCAGAAAAGACTAATATCAAATCATACCTCTGTAAACTACTGACTCTGAAACTTTGGGGAAATATTTTATAATATTTCCAGGTATTTTTAAAATCTGTGAAAAGGGCTGATAATATCTACCTGAGCATGAATGGTGAAGATCAAATGAAATAATCTATGTAAGGCACTTGCCAGACAATGTAAACACTCAAGAAAATTTAGCTTCTAAATTGATATCAATTTGTATTGATATAATACAATATCTGGTACTATTTGGTGGTATTCCTTCAAGAGTAACAATATGGCCTTGCAGACAAACCTGAGTGAAGGTACAATTCTAAGAGACACAGTTGGCATGTAAGAATGTTCTTTCTTCCACCCTTAAAACCATTCCTACTTTACTTTATTCTATATCATTTTTATGAATATGTGGATAAAATTTTTTTATGTTCTAATTTATTTGCTAAAATGCTTCCAAATATCTTTTTTTTTTTCTTTTTTCTAACCAGATGGAATCAGGAGCAGAAGCGACTTTGAAAGAATGAGCATACTAGTGAGGTTGACGGAAAGCTGGGGGCGAGGAGGGGGGGCCGGTTTGGGGTGAGAGGTGACAGTGTTGTTAGACAGATGGCAGGGGATAAACTGAGAAGTACAAAGGATGGGCTGGCAGGCTCAGGTACTCCTTTCTCTTAGCCAAGATTCAGGGAGATTTGGAGGTGTGAAGAGGAGTGAAAACCCAGGTGGACAGTCTTTCTTAACTAATTAATTAGTCTTGCCTGAAAGAAAGAAAGAAAGAAAATCATTTCTGTGTAAAAGAACACTGCAGACCCTACAGTGTTTGCTGGTTCAAAGATTTTGCATTAGGTTTGACCATAACAAACTGCAATGGGCAATTTCTGTGCTACTTTTCATCTCAAAAATTTTTGCTTAGGATGTGAGCATAGGATTAATATTCTAGCAGTTTATTACCATCAATAAAATTCACTTGGGCTAATGTTGACTTTAAGATAGGTTACATTTCTGTAATTCTATCTTTACCACTTAATATTTTTTCTTCCTCAGGGTCATGTTCTAAATGTGACCTAAAATAGCAAAGTCTTTGAAGAGTTTTTAGCATAGTGGTCAGGTTCGTAGGCTATGAAGCCAGATGGCCTAGTTTCTAAAGCTAATTCTACCACTTACCAGCTATATAACCCTGGGTGTTCATCTAACTCCTTTTACCTTCAGTTTTCTTATACGTAAAATGGGAATAATCACGGTAATCTCACATTGCCAATGAGAATATTAAACAAATTATTATATGTAAAGTCCTTAAATCATGCCTCGCAAGTAGTGTTAAGTTAGCTACTAGCCTGGCACCTAGTAAATGTTATATGAGTGTTAGCTATTGCTGCTGCTGGAAGCTGTCAGAGTAAATTCCACATGCTATATAGTTACTTTAAAACAGTACACTGATCTATCATCTTAGGGAAATTTATTCAAGCATGCCAGATAAATGTCTAAATATACTTACTCATCAAACCAAACATGAATTTACCCCATAAGCTGAAGAGAAGCTTAGTGAAAACAACCATTTTGTAATAGAAAATTGTTTACATTTTAGTAACTTAATATAGAGTTAAATAGTTTATAAAAGCATTTGGCAGACACTGAGGTTGATTAAGTTCAGAAATAATATGAGAATGAAATAAAAATATTATTCAATGAATTATCAATTTAGTCAATAAGCAATTAACCTATGCTTGCCCTAATCGGAAGTTCTGAAGAAGACACAAAGAAAAATAAGACCAATTTTCTACATTTTTGGAGTTATAATCCAGTAAATAAAAGTCAGATAACCCAGCTGGTGTGACTCAGTGGATTAAGCATCGTCTCATGCACCAAAGGGTCAATGGTTCAATTTCTGGTCAGGGCAGGTGATCGGGTTGTGGGGTTCCATCCCCAATAGGAGACACGCAGGCAGCAACCAACTGATGTTTTTATCAAGTCAAGTGTGAAAATAGGGAAACATACAGAAGGAAGTGATTTGTACAGGGGGTAGTACTTGACAATGGTTTGGGACTGGCTATTGGAAGGCAAGCATTTATCTTTATCCTTAAATTTAATCTCTGGTGCATAGGAAGAACAGAAACTCATGACATCAATATTCTTTTGTTATTAAACATTTTTTCAGCCCAGCCTGTGAAAAATATAATAATACATAGGCTTGACCCCAAAGCACAAAGAGTTCAAAGTGTTCAAATTTAGTCGGAAAAAAATAATTAGACCAAAGTATATTAATGCATTATATTAATGCAACAATGTAATTAATATTTTGAATGCCTGGGAGAAAAATAGTTCCAAACCTTTACTGCAAACCATAGACAGACCTTCAGGAGAATCATGTGAGAACATTTCTTCTTGACCCTTATGTTGTCCCTGGCATAACGTGATCGGTCACGGCCCCCACACAATGATTAGTGCCATGGAAGGAAGTATACAGGTAGACACTCAGCAAGATAGGCAGATATCTTTCCTGGATGTTGTTCTCACAGTAACAGTCTCTCAACCCTCTTCATACAACCATCAAGATCCTCCCTGGTCATGTTTGAAGTCATAAAGTACAGATAGCTTCTTGGTGTTATTCAACATTATCCAGCCAAAATAAATCAAACTTTTCTTCTTTTTTAAAGAAAAATCTGAAAGAAAATAAGTTCAAAAACTGAAATACAAGTTGGGTAATATTAAAATTGTTTTTAGAATATATAAATACCTTTTAAATGTTTCTTAAACTTCACTAGATGCTAGACACACAAATTAAAGTATTTGGTAGGTGTCATAGTAGAATGTCAAAACAAACTACCAATAGACATAAACACTTTTTAAAAGACTAAGCTTTTTGATCATCATAAGGTTCTCTAACACTGACACTTCCACAGTGAGTGTGGGCTTAAGAAGTTAGGGAGATAAAATCTTGGGGGCTCAATCACAGGAAATTTGAGTAGCGCCTGTGGTAATTGGTTCACTCTGATGTTAGCATTGGCACCATTGCTCCAATTATAGACATAATTAAACAGTCAGTCACCTAGGTTATGAAACCTAGCCAACTAGGAAACATAATGTAAAGATATCATAGTTGTTTTATATCTCTCTGAATATTTAGGTTATTAATGATAATAGGTAATTGCTAATTCTTTAGAATACAAGAAGACTCAGAAGAATGTATTTTCATTATTATTGATATAAGATACATCTGGATATTGTTGTGTATAAGATTAGATAAACCACACGTACATCAATGACAAAGTTTACATATCATTTTTGTTTTTAATACCTCATAGGCACATTCACCCAGCAAATTATAGACCCTTTTCTACATCTTATTGGCAATGTTCATTTTCATTACTTAATTTAGTATAAAAGTCAAAGTTCTTGCCACACTTACTTCACTCCATGTAGCCACACTTGAGTCACCATGGTCTTCTCAAATCTATCCATGGCAGCTGCAGAGAAGAATACCAAAATTTTCATACATAAAATAGTGTAATCTAGTAGAATCCAGACTAAACCCATTTCTAATCACACAGGGATTAGACTGTGTTCACGGAGTTGCAGACAACATAAGCAAGATCACCCACTGGGTTGGAAACCGCAATTCTGATGTAACCATACTATTCTGAATAATCCTAAACATAATGGATTTTAAGACTAATTTTTCTCTGGACCAGGTTGAGGTAACTCTTTCTCTGTTTCTGACAAAGTCCTGTGATTTCCTAACTCCAAATCTATGCATATTTAAGTTTCTCCCCAATCCACTGAAATCCTAGAATAGGAAGGAGGAGTGAAGATGAACAATTTGGTTGGTGACTTTCTACAAGTTCCTTTCAGTAAGCTGCCATTGAACCCTCCTTCATCACCTCTGTTACTGGTAGTTCAGCCCCTGCAGGGTCCCTTCACCCAACTGGTTCAATGAAATGGTAGAGTCACTGATCAGAAGAAACAGGGAAGGTTCTCTTCCTCAGGGTTCCCGTTGGCCCTTTGCACACCATGCAGCCATAGTTGACTCTCGGTTGGGCCCTCTCTCCATCACTGTGCTGCTTTCAGAAATCCTACAGGGGCAGGGTCCGGGTCCTATGGCCCTCAAATTCCAAGCAATAGTAAAACTCTTTGAAAAATTCTTTTGAAGGCAACACTCTGCACTTGATAGGAAGTAAGGGAAAATACCATAATGAGGGGAGGATTGTAGGAGTTAAATGGTCCTTTCCATTTTTTTCCCCTCTTCCGTAACCTACAGATGAGCAACAGGCTAAGGTTCTAGAAATAGCTTCACAGTTTACTTGTGTTACAGAGATAGCACAGAGGCTTGTGTTGGAAACAGTTTGGGTGCAAATCGAATTGCCACTTCTGCTTAAACTCCAAAGTAACAGAAAGGGCAATGTTTAACATTATCTTAGATACCTGTATAGTATTTATGTATATATACATGATATTTCTATACTTCTACATTACATATGAATGTATTCAGAGTGTGGTGTATCTAGGTATCATAACATAGAGATAGATAATTTGAAGAAGGAGAAGGATAGAGAAAAGTTATATAAACCCATATAATATTTAAAGCCTAGGATATGACTTGAGGCAGCATTAAATCTTTAACAGGTGCTAACTTAATTTTAATTTTACATAACTTAATTGTAATATTTTGAAAGTTTATTCCTAGTATCTCTGTCTGTAGCTACAGCTCTCACTTAATTTTAGGGTCTAACTGAACGTGTTGAGATCTCTGTGGATTGTTCCTCTGGGCTCCGTCCTAATGACATGCAAAACTATCTTATAAGGATACTTGCTGAGATGTTGGTTAAAGTTTTGAAACTTGTGAAAAATCTTAAGGCGGTGTCATCTACTAAAATTTTCCTCAAGCTCTGGGTAAATACAGTTCAAAAATCTAATTTTTAAAAATCCATGCATCATGAGAAGTATCTCCATGAAGTTCTAGTGCCTATAAGAAAATATCAGTGCAGGGACATTCCAAAGGTTTGTATCTGACCTTTCTTTGGTTTTAATCACTGAAGTTCTAGACAGCTTAATAAGTTGAAGGTGCTGGGTCACAGTCTAACGTAATAAGGCCTGCTGCAAAGACTGGTCACCTCTGATTGCTCCCATAAGTCTTAGCACATCTGGTATACTGCCTTGGATGAGAAATGTTTTCCATAACTTTCCTCTTGTTCACCACCCTGCATATAAATTGTTTTTATTAACCCGAGAATGATACAACACTGTATATTTGTGTGAGCTTTTGCCATTTTCAGCTTTATCCTACAGAAAGAGAGTTGATTGTTTTCTCCAAAAAGGAATTAAACACTGTTTATCACCAATGTCTTCTTTTCTATTTTTCTACCCTTACTTAATATGGGTCAAACTAACCTTCAGTTTGACATCAGCTTAAAGAACTAAACATTGTAACAAGACTCTTCAAGACAATTTATAATATGCCATAGTTGTGGAAGAAAAGAGCCAGATAAAAACAATAGATCACTTTTGAAGACTTTTCCATAGGACAACATATCCAGATGTAAATATCTAGGAGTATTCAATTGTATATGCAAATATATATATTTGGGTGATTGGCACATTCCTTTATCCAGAATGATAAACAAATTGATAGACAATCTATTCTGTTTTATTTCAGTATATTTTACAAATCTAATGAAAGCCATATTTTTTCTTTCTTTGCTATTTCCCATATGGATACTAGTAGCATAGAAGTTGATCCAGATGGATACAACTACAGTTTTATAGTATGGTGTTACATCTGTATCCTCCACCTTAACCTTAGTCACGAAGAATGCATCTCAGGGCCATTATAGTGAAGTAAAGAAAATTGAGTGTCTTTATAAAGAAAGTGAACCAAAGACAACATGACCATATTTTTATTAAGAAAATTCTGCAGGTGGAAGTAGTTTGTGCTGGAATCCATCTTCTCTCCCTGAAAACCAAAATATTTGCATACTGAAGTCATCTGCCATCCCATCATTGACACTTATCTTCTGAACGAAAACATTGCTTGAATTCTCCTCTGGTTAATCCTGTCTAACCTAAATTCATACACAAACACCAAATTGTTTACATAGTATTACATTAAAAATATAAAAAGGAATAGGAGGTTGCTAGATGGTGTCAGAGGATGGCTAGTCATTCTGTTAGATACAAGGTGAAACCAGTTCTGCTCATAATGAGGTCAGTTCCATAGTAGAGTAGTTAGAATTTCTCCTGTATCACGCTAATGGCAGTTTTGGAAAGAGTAAAAGCAATGTTGTAGTTGCATAATTTTTAATTTGCATATCAAAATGTTAAATAAAACCTAAGATTTTTTCCTATGTCATATTATATGTCACTAATGTAAATCTCTGTACAAAATTCTGGCTTTGCCAGGTCACTTCAACATTAACAATATTAAACTCTCACTCTTGTATAGTCTTTTTCTCTTCAATCACATGCCATAATTCCCTCACATATCCAAAGACTCGGGGGTTTTGTTGTTGCTGTTTATATTTACTACTCAACCACTCTTTCGGGTTTTCCTTTAACTTCATATTATACAACTTATTTGTAAAGGAAACTTCATGTGACTGCAATAAAAAATTCTTAGGTTAACATTTTTAACAGCTTTGTCTACTCCCATGAATCTAGCTACCAGATATATCAACATGCAGATATCACCTGATCTATATGCTGTTCTTCACTTTCTCATACATTCTCTCACTAACATCCTTATCTAGACAATATTAAATTGCAAATTCTTATAGTTCTTCCCTATACACTACAAGATCACTTTCTCCATCACATATTTGTTACCTGATCATTTCCCTATCTAATCACATGCACATCTAATAATTTTATTTCATGTTTTATATAATACTGCCCATACTCTCACACTTTTAAGGATTCCTCCATTAGATATTCACAGAATTCTAGGGCTCTAATTTGCTATCATAATTGTATAACTATCAATCCTGAAGGAGACTCAAAGATGTTCTATACCATCTCTTACATTTGCAGTGAAGGAAAATTCTCTGGATAGCAAAGACAAGATCAAAACACCAATCACTCGATTTCAAGTTCACAGCTCTTACTGCAACAGTTTGCATTGACAACCCAGAAAAACTGCTGTAAATTAGTCCTCTGCAAATCGTCAGTGTTAAAAATGTCAGTACTCTCTACTCTCCTGTATTAGGTTTCTCCAGAGAATCATAATCAATAGGATAAATACAGATATCTGTAAGGGGAGAATTATTATAGAAATTGGCTCATATGATTACAGAAGCTAAGAAGTCCCATGATCTTCTCTCTGCAAGCTGAAGAACCAGGACAGTGAGGAGTAAAATTTATTCTAAGTCACAAGGCCTGGGAACCAGGGGAGCTGATCATGTCATTCCCAGTCTGAAAGGTGTAAGTCACAGAAGCGGAAGGCCTGAGGACCAGGAGACCCAGTATTCAAGCTCAGGAGAAAATGGACAGTCCAGTTCAAGAACAAAGAATTTGCATTTTCGCTACCTTTTTATTCTATTTGATCCCTCAACCACTGGATGATGCAAATCCACATTGGTAAGGGGACCTTTTTTTACCTCTTCTACTGATTAAAATGCTAATCTCTTCCAGAAACAGTCTCACAGAGACACACAGAAATAATGTCGACTGGGTATCCCAAATTGATACATAGAATTAACCATCACAGCTGCGAAGGTCTTCCAGCAGATCCCGAGCCATGTAAATGTGCACTGTGCTTCAAAATTTGTCAGAATTCCCTTGCCTCATCCTTCACTCCACAACTCTCCTGATTTTTTCATGCATACTTACTCATTTCTACTGCATTTCTTGATTCTGCTTTTTTTTTTGCCTAAAAGCCATCCCATAAGCATTCCCTTCCAAACCACAACATCCATTTTTATTTTAACTACCTCCATTTAAAATATTCCTAAAGATTCACTCCCTTTAATTTCTCAGAATAGGTAGCTTTCTCCATCAGTGTTGGTAATATCATACTTCTGATGATAAAACCACATATAGTTTTGATACCTCTTATGAGTCCGTCTCTATGAAAACACTGAAGATATGTATCACCATGCACCAGTTCAAGTACTCCTGGACTCACCTGTCTCTTGTCCCAGTGGGCACTACAGGACTGGCTCTGTATGGGCTCTGACCAACTTCATGCAGGTACACTCTGACAACAGGGCAGAAGAACAAAGTTGAAGGATTGAAGATAAGGAAGTTTTGGGTAGGGATATTGAGATATTGTGATTTATAATAAGAAAATATATTGCTTATATAAAAACCTTTGGAATTTCCTAAGTAAGAAGAGTGAGGTGTTTTTTGTTATATTAAAATGGTGACCTTTGGAAAGCGCCTTAGGATAGGACTGATTGGCAGAGGAACCAATTGTGACTGGAGGGTTGGGATTTTCTGTCCCCACACCCCCCTTACCTCTGGAGAAGTGCTAGAGGTTCAGCTGATGGCCAATGGCCAATGATTTAATTAACCATGCCTCTGTAATGAAGTCTCCATAAACAACAAAAAAGATAATATTCAGACAGCTTTCAGTTTTCAATGTGCCTTAAAAAAATTATTTATCTTTATTGTTAAAAGTATGACAGATGATCCTCTTTTTTTCCCCCATTGACACTCTCCTCCCCACTCCCACCCCACCCTGCCTTTATTGCACTGTTGTCTGTGTCCATTGGTTGTGCAGTTATCATATATGTTCTTTGGCTTCTCTCTTCCTGTCCCTCCAACCCCCTTCCCTCTGAGGTTTGTCAGTCTGTTCCCTACTACCATGTCTCTAGATCTATTTTGTTCATCAGCTTATTTAGTTCATTATATTCCACAAATAAGTGAGATCATGGGATACTTGTCTTTCTCTGACTGGCTTATTTCATTTAGCATAGTCACTCTCCAGGTCCCTTCATGTCTTTCAAGGGGTAAGAGATCCTTCTTTCTTATAGCTGCATAGTATTCCATTAAATCTCAGACATCACACATAGCAGAATTTTCACCGATACAATCTGCCTTTTTAAAAAACATTAAATTTTAAGATAATTAATGAGATTCCTGCATTTAAAGGCAGGTCTATTTCCAGACTTCAAGGTATAAACCTCTTCATTTGTTTGTGTCTTCTGCATACCTCTCTCCATAAAATCAATATTGGAGACCAGATTTTTATTATAAGTTGCCTCACAGAACTTCATAGTTGGAAGACCTTTTAAAGGGGACTTGGTTTAAGCTTCTTAGTTTTCTTATTTTGTAATCTCAAAAATGCACTACATTTTTAATGATAATTATAAAAATAAAGAAAAATAAACATCAAACAAAAGTTTTCATATAAATTGAGATTATATGAAACTGAGTTATAAGCATCTATAATTTAGGTTTTGGAAATCCAGATGTCTTTAGATACCAGACAGGTAAGAAATGTGAGTAAAATAAAATTAATGTACAATGGTAGAGTGTGGTATAGAAATTTCAGTTAACCAAACTGAGTGTCCTTCTTATAAAGATAATCAAATTCTTTTTTTTTTTTTTTTTGAGTTCCATATCTGTTAGCTCATTTGTGGTTTCTGATACATAGAACCAAGTTGGATATAGTTGGTGTTTACCAAAATTAGATGATCATCAAATTCACTGGACAATCTACTAAAACATTGAAATTTTGGGGTTCTACCTTACAGTGCTTGTTTGTACATGATTTGCTCATTTGTTTTGGTTTTATAGTTTGTTCGTCTCTTTGGTCAGAAAAATCACTGACTTAGGTGTATTTAGTTAGCATATTGTTTATCCAATGTTTAATATTTGTCAGGGACTGTTCTAGGTGCTAGGAATATAGTAGTGAATAAGCCTGTTTTCCTGATCTCATAAAGCTTACATTCTAAGTAACATAATAAGAATAGGCATGTATCTACTCTTTTATTTATTTATTTTTTTTAATCCTCACCCGAGGATATTTTTCCATTTTTTGTACAGATAGAGAGGGAGGGAGAGAGAGAGAGGGAGGGAGAGAGAGAAACATCGACGTGAAGGGACACATCGAGTGGCTGCCACCCGCACGACCAACCAGGGCCAGGGACAAACTGCAACCGAGGTACGTGCCCTTAGCGGGAACCGAACCCGGGTCTCTCCGGACCGCAGGCCGACGCTCTAACCGCTGAGCCAAACCGGCCAGGGCGGCATGTATCTACTCTTAATGACAGTCAGATTAAGAAAATTTTATGTAGAATATTAGCCAAGGGTTAATTAAGGTTTAAATTGGCCATTTAAAGAAAAAAATACTGATTCACCTATGAATAAAACAAAATCATAAAATCAAATATCTTCAAAATCTTTTATTACTTCTAATATTTAGAAATAGTAATTCTACTCAATAGCCCATTTATACAAGTCACTTTTATAAATTTAGTTTTATAAAATCATGAGGATAGAATAGCTTCTGTGAGATTTATTCAAGTAATATGAAATTATTAATTGAAGTTTCAATACCATTGAAAACAAAATATAAAAAATTAAAAATATTTAAGAGATAGGATTCACCTATTTTCTTTAACCTATGAATCTGACATAACCTTGACACATGCCTTCCCCTTTCTACAGCATCTGTCAGTGCTGTCTTCTGTTTTGTGACAATTTTTAAGAACTGACCATAGAAGGTAGGCTTATAATCCAGAATACAAAATAAATTATTTAAGCAACTATTTAATGGCCACTTGCCATGACAGAATTTTCCCTAAGAACTTTGCATTTTTTTCTTTTGAGTCACATCAAATAGTTTCTTCCACTTCCACCCACCCTGGTCACATCCACTGGGTGGTCAGCATACTGTCTGCTTAAAAACAGCTGGGGGAGAAAACCACCCCGAATCACATCTATTTTTATATAAAAATTATAAGTCCCAAGAGGCTCTAAGCATTGTAATCCTGACTTGCTGACCTCAGCCAACTGTTGTGGCTGCTCACAAACAAACCCACCAATAAAGATATTAGAAAAACTCTGGAATGTTTTTTTTTTTTTTGGCCAGAATAAACTTAATCTAGTTAAAGAGAAAGAGACTGTCCATTTTATTTTTCAGGGTAATGTCTATTACACTGAAGCCCTAATGAACACTCAGATACACTAAGATTTATTTTTTTTACATTTTTGGCTACACATTAATTTCAAGTGGACTTTCCTTTATCTAAGGTTCTTTGTAGATAAGCAGAGGCACTGTGGACTTATCCTGGTAGTTAAACAAAAATAAAATGTCCTTCCTATTGAAGCGGTTAAAATAAGATTCTTTAGATATCAAAGATGGAACCATGTAGCATTAGCTAAAAATATTCTCTTATTAGAATTAGTTCTTTCTTCTCATCTATTTTTTTTTCAAACATTTTGTCCAATACCTACTATGTGAAAGGCACTAGGTAAGGTGCTTCATTTGTTTCTTTGATGTAAAAAAATAAAATTCTTTGATGATTAATTCTCAGCAATTACATTATTATCACCTTCTTTCAGTAGATTACTGATTTTTTATTTAGGGAAAGAAAACTTGTTGGAAAAATTGAAATGCATAATATGCTTTAAAACAGGGTTACTCTCTAATCACATATGGGAGAAAAAAAGCTCTAGTGTTGCCAGCAAGAGTTAATAACATATTTCACAGGAACAAGTTTGTTTTGGGGTAGCTCAAACATAATAGTTCGTAATGATCTGTCTTTCAAATCTTTCCTGTAAGCTTACATCTGCTAGTTTTGAGATTTAATTGTAGATAGTGCCTACATTGGCAGAAAAAAAAAAGTGTTCTCTTCAAAACACCTCTCATTTTGCATTTAATCAAAGGACTGTCTTCATTTGATCTCAGTTCTACATTGCTATTCACACTTTAACTTAAGGGCAACAGGCTTACGAAGGAGAAGTACTAAGTGTTTGGGGTGGCACTGAGGGGCAAATTTAATTGCAATGTCAAGCATAGTGTTGGACTGGTGTGCTCGTCCTCCTTATTGAATTGTTTGTCAGGGAAATCCAACCCCTGACAAATAGACATGTCTGAGATCACTGTGGCTCAGTCTCTGATGAGGCAGCTGCCTCCATGCTGTGTTTGTTATTCTGGAATATTGTAAATACTAATATTTTATAAGCTGTTGTGCAGTTTAGAAATTAATTTCATAAATATAATTCACTATTTCCCAGTTTTCAAGAACACAGAGCCTGAAAGAATCTGTCTTGATCAGTCTGTAGATTTGGCTCTCAGCTCCATGGAGCTGGGATGGGCAGAGGAGGTTTGGGATGTGCAAAGTCTCAGGTGCTCTGTCTTTCAGAAAGGGAGGGGAAGTTGGAGTTTACATAACTAAATATTACTCTTCTGATTTAAAATAACGGAATAGAGTACCTGTATTTAAAATTGATTTTTTTTAAAGTGTTCTAGCATAAATTAAGAAAACCAGATTGGAAGGATAAGCTAAAAAACAGTGTTGATTGTTAAAAAGGCACCATAATTATTTATTTTCTTTTTTAGCCTAAACAAAGGATATATTGCATACATCAATTGAGGATACTCTCCTGAAATGCTAAACCAATGAAATCTCATCGTTTTTTCAATCCTTGCCTTTCTTTGTTTGGGGGGCTGATCTATGTCTATAGTCTCTTTCTCCCTTATGTGCTTATTTCTATATTCACAGAACCTGCCGCCCCTGCTCTTTCTTCATTCTGTCCTCTCTCCTAATGAACTCAAGTCTTTTTTGGAGGTGGTTACTCTTCTGCCCATAAACTACTTAGCTTTGCTTTGCAAAGAACTACCTTGGTACTTATCAGTCTGCCCATTTCCCACAATGGCAACAAAAAATGAAGATGCCAATTCCCTTTTATATACTGGAGACTGACCTGGTTAATTTTATATGGTAGCTTAGTGGATATGTAGTCAAATGGAATAAAGTCAAATAAAATCTACTTCTTAAATCATGGCAACCAATAAAACATATTAATTAATGCATGGCTAAGACAGACACTATGTAAGAGTAGTAAAGTAAATGAAAATATTTTGCAAATTCTATAGCACTGTACACACATTACTGTGATTGTTTTTCCTTTAAGACACTGCACTGAGAGTGAATTAAATAAGATGCCAATTGCCTATTAAAAACTTAGCTTTAATTAGAGTTGGGAACCCCCCGTCTTTGTATAAAGGGGCAATAATGATGGAAAGACCTGCTACATGTGGGATCTTTCTTTTCTTTATCCTAAGTTGGTGATGCTATTTGGGTAATAACTGATGAAAGGATGAGGGTGCCAACCAATTTGCAGTTAAGTGGCTAATTAAGACCAAAAGCAAAGCTGCCAGGAGGTTGGGTCTCCTAGCTTTAAAGTGACACATAAAAGCAATTAGAATGGGGCTGGCTTTGCTAGGACATATTTAAATTTGGACAAAAGTTTGGGCCAGTTATTATTTTATGTTAATATATTCTTCTCTAAGACAGCATCAGAGAGAAAAGAAAATCATTTAGAACATAAGAAATAAATTAGAATATTACTTAGGTTCTCTGAATTTCAGATGTGAATAAAGAGCAAAACTATAGAATCATTTCTATGTTTGCATTCATAATGGGGCACTATATGTAATTAGATTTCCTAATCTTGGAGGAAAAGAGAATAGGTGCATGAAGCACACTGTTCTCCAAGAGCAGAAAATTTCTTAATTCCTGGGTGTGTTGTCACCTGTCTGTCATATAGCATGCGTGTGACACCTAGCCCAGAATGGCAAGGTTTTCAGAATTGTTATATTTCAACTTGGGACAATCGTTGTTACATTTAAATATAGCTGTTCTAGTAGCGGGTGGGGGGGGGCAGATTTTTTCTGGCTTTAGAAAAAAAAAGGTTTGAAGTTGCTGAGAAACTTAGAGAGAATTAGAGAATGAAAATTATAACACACATTATCCATGTATGAGGGAATGTGGTTAGGGAGAGTAAATGACTTAAAATCATAGCTCTAACGGTATCTTAGGGTTGTAGGGTAGCACAGTCCATTTATATTTTGCTCTTGTGATTTATGATGTCACCATTAAACCCCTTGATGGCATTATATCCTTGTAATTTGCAGTTGCCTAGCATTTTTTCTATATACAACTCAATAACTCATTGTGTAGCTATTTCGCACACACATAAACATACACATTAGTGTGAATATGTGTGTGCTGAATCTGTCGTCAATGGAAACCATGATTTTTGATGTAATAATAAGTCAGGTTAATAAAAGGCAAGAAATCATGGGCTGGGTGTAGTCACTACCTCCCCAGCTTTGTCATGAGGCATCATGAGGAGACATGCACTGTGTATTACTATAAAGAGATTTCACTTAGATGCTGCATAGACTCTTATTAAGAATGAAACAAGCAAAGCTCTTTGTAAGGTCAGCCAAAAGTCATTACTGCAGGAAATATGTGAGATTGCACAGAGATAAAGAAGGAAATATATTCAATTCACCTCAACATTATGGTAATAAGATTAGGAGATAATAGGATTAGGAATATTAAACCTTGAGGGCTAACTTATCCTGCCCCGGGAGATATGCGGTTGGGTCTCCTCACTGTCCAAGGAATCTCTACATCCTTCCAGAGTCTGGTCCTGGCCAGTAATTCTGACACCATAAATCTGGGAAACAGAAAGTTTTGGAACCTTTGCTTTAAGACTATAATTCAACAAGTCATTAGAATTTCTGTGAGGGGGTGAGAGGTGGTGTTTCAACATCTCTTATTCCAGCGTTTAAACCAACTTCTGTAATTATTCTCCAATGGAAACATGAATGCCAGCTACTTTCTGAGGAGTTATTTCTATTTCTATTTGAATATTTTAGCTACAATGCTGGATATGCACTGCTGGATCTCTGAGAATGCTGTTCCCAAGGACTATATTTATAAAATGACCCAAGAGCACATGCTGCCTGGATTAAATTTATCCCAAGATGAGAGGTTTTATCTCTAATCATCTGCTTGCTTACTAATCTGGGCACAGGTTTGATGGTTGAGATGCAGCAGACTGAAGTGACCCAGATCCTAAGGGGCACCCCTTTGTCTTGCCTCTGCCTTCCTGAAACGTGGAAGCAATGACTGTGGCTGTTCTGAATTCATCAGGACTCAGACGAACATCCTCACTGAAAGAGATGGTTCATTGGATGTGAAAAAAAGTGGGGTGCTCTATTAAAGCAGCATAATATAAAAGATTGCAAAAAAGATTTAAGTTCTCAGGAAAGTATTTCTTAAAGATATAGAATAACTTTTTCACAGTGTGTGAAAAAAATTCACACCAAGTATAATTCCGAAGAGTATTTTTTTCTGTGGAATTGTATTCTTGTCTATTCTGTGGCCCATGTCACATTACAATATTATTTTTACTTGAGTCTCACACACTAGACTATGAGCTCCTTGTAAAAGGAAACATTTACTTGCCATTTTTATGTTCCCACCAGAATTCCACACCACTCCAGGCACATTGTAAGCACTCACTAAGTAAGTATACCTTAAGAAAGATTGCTGCTCTGTGTGTCAGACTTTTAATGGTGGGTGATATATCCTTTTTACCAGCATTAACTTCCTTCATGTAGCTGCCTTCCTTTGCCTTTGGGTTTAGTTATAGAAGTCGAAATTGGGATTAGATTCTGTGTCTTGCAGCTCTTCCTTCCATGAAGTGAGGAAATCAGTAAGAAGGATATTCACAACCAGCTCACTATCCCATCCTTTCTCTTCAGAAGCTTCTGATGCCAGCAAAGACATGATAACGAATAAGAAACTCTTAGAAATAGAGTTTTGGAGCAGCCACAGAATCATTTGCCTTTGTACTACACTGTACTATACTATACTATACTATACTAAACTATACTATACTATACTATACTATACTATACTATACTATACTATACTATACTCTCACTCTCACTCTCACTCTCACTCTCACTATAACTATACTATACTAGAGCCTAAGCATCTTTACTGCTGGCTACATTTTCCTCCATGGGTTATTTTCTTTTTTATTAAGTAATACCTTAATGCCCAGGAGTTAAACATTCTGTTGAAAATAGAGTTTATGAACTCAAAGATTCAAAGCCTTATTGTAATGGATATATGAATGAATGTTAAAGAACTACAGGTATAGTTAAATGTCTCTCTCATGATGTATTTAGTTTAGTGATATTTCTAAGGTTATGCATATTTGAGGACAGATGTTGTGTAATAAGAATCTTACTCTGCAGCACTCTCTACCCCATTTTTCTATATGATCTAATACTGTTTTTAGAAGCTATCCAAACTTTTGGCCTCTTCTTATTCTCATTGCAATGCAGAAGTCATTGTGGTAGCTAAAGAAGGAGGGAGAATCAAAGATATGTCAAGTCCTGACTTGTTTTGTTTTCCCCTGCGGCTGATTTAAACAACATCTTTCTAATTTCCAAGCAACATTTTAGAGATGTATGAGAATGTCCACTGAAAAATGAGATGCTTTTAAACATATTTTGTGAATGCATTTAATGCTTCTTCACTAATGAAAAGTATGCATTACAGTATTGTCAAAGGCAGAAAAAAATTATTTTCTTGATTTTTAAATGGATATATGATTCAATTATAAAGCAGTCTTGAGTTTGGTACATAATCAGAAAGAACTTATTTACCAACCATTCCCTTTCTTGATTTTGATAAAAATCACAGACTTTGGTCTTTGAGCCTTTGCTAATTCCAGTTGTCCAATGTCTTATTGGACTTGCTAAAGGTGGGAGCATCTTTTGGGAATGGTATGCTGTTCTTCAATATCATGGTGATGTATTATTTGAAAGCTGACATAGTTTTAGCACTTTAGAATTTGAAAATGAGTTGCCCAAATGCATATATACACACAGCATACAGAAATGTGAGTGTGTGTGTGTCTGTGTGTGTGTGTGTGCACATACATGTGTATATAATCCTAAAATGAAGAGACATCTATTCTGGTAATAGCCATGTACTTGCACCCATATACAGTTTGATTGTACATCAGTTATAATGTGTCTCTTTCTAACAGGAAGGATACCGATTTTGATGAATAGCTAAATGGTAAGATCATTCTTAAAGGTGTGAGTGATTAATAATGGTCATGCATAGATTTTTTTCTAAGAGTGTAAATAAAATATATCATTCCCATGAAGGGCAGGTGTTTGGCAGAATGATTCATAGTGCATTTTAAAGCATAAAAAGTCAAACCCAGGTTCTCTTTTAAGCATGTCAAAAAGGAAGCTGGTTTAGCTATTTGAAATATTCTAATGGATATTGAAATATATGAGTGGACAGATTAAAAATCATATGCCTATGGGATACAGAAGATGGAACGAAGTTTTCTAATTACCACTAATTAAACAAAATAAAAAATGTCTCTTTTGGTAGCTAAACAATAATAGAATAATAGGAAAAGGTGGATAAAGAGATAGAAGTGGCACTTCTGTATATAACACTTGAATCATATACTTCAGTACAGCCAAGATTTACTGTATAACTTTTATATTGAAGGTTTCTAAAAGCTACAGTATTAGCATAAAGTTTGGCTCTATTTTGGTCAGCATTCACACCAAGTACATGGGGCTCTATGAAATTGTTACAATACAATAAAACCAGACTGGGAAAAGTGTTCTTTGAAGACAGAGAATTATTCTAGTGGTTATACCTAAGTACAGTAACCAGCAACCTATATGACTGGTCTTTGTTTAGAGCACATGATCATGATATCTTGACAATGCACCAGAATACTAGCTTCATGATAATACAATACTACATGTCATGCTCTCCTTTGGCCCAGCACTATAGAGACTGTGCATGTCCAGAACGAAAAAGTCTCAAACCTGGGTCAGGTGCAATTCAACTTTTCTTCCACATGTTACAGGTAAATGGAGGTGTGTCAGTTGTGTTTTTCTAGCATCAAGTGAAGATAAAAAAGCAGATGACTGTCATCATAAAGTGTATAAAAAGAAAAGTTGACTGTCAAGGATCAAATGCCTATATCCAATAGAAATAAACACAAGAGTCATCATTTTTACTCTTTTAAGAATAAAAACTTGCAATTCACTGAACTTTTTAAAGACTGTTTTGACCTAATGTCTTATAAAAGATTCCATGATGTTATTTTCCTTATTTGATGCCTCTCCCTGTGAGGACTTAGGGCATATCTCCTGGGCATGATAGAAGGCACAGTGACATTCTTTCTCTGCAGGTGCTATGGCCTTCTCTCTGTGTTCGTTGGCTGCCAATGTTTCCTGCAAGTCAGGGCTAGTATAAACAAGCCAAGCATCTAGCCTATTGATGGATGGAGATATGACAAATTCACTGAAACCATTAGAAGCACTAATTTTGAATGTGAAGGATAAAGCCATAAGAAATACCAAAGGACTGTGTTATAAATGAGATTTCACTATTTCAAGGACTTCTCTGTATTTTTGGAAACTAAACTCCCTTTGAGAAAATCTAAATAATGATGTGCTTTTCTGACTTGAACACAGCAGAGGCTCTCCTCCCCACTCCTCTGATTCTTTCCCTCTCAAAATACACATTTTGAGGATCATTCAGCCTCTAGGCATGGGGGTGCAGATATGTGTGTACATTACAGGCATTGAATTTCTGAATATCTCTATTTTAAAATATTTTTTTCTTTATTGATTTTAGAGAGAGAGGAATGGAGAGGGAGCGAAAGACAGAAGCATTAATGAGAAAGAACTTCGATGTTTCTGTGACCTCTTAGTGCATGGATCAATGCTCAACCCCTGAGCCACACTGGTCAGGCAAATTTCTGAATATCTTAGGCTTCCTGGAGTAGTAGTATTTACAATTAGTTCAGTTCTAGTATATAATACACTTTAGAATTTGGGAACCTTTAGATAAATGCACAACATGTTGCTTATAACACATATTCAGTGTGTCTCCAGAATAAAAAATATATATATATAATTATATATATACATATATATGTATATATACATATATGTGTGTGTATATAGAGAGAGATAGAGAGATAGATAGAGAGATAGATAGATGGATAGATAGTTGATAGATAAGGTAAGCACTCTCGTGAGGCACTATAATGTGTTTTACTTTAAGTTCTAACTCAAAGGTATAATGTCTCAGTGAAAATAAAAATGAAAACATCAAATGACTCAGAGAAATCAGGACTGGGAAGGTAATGGTTAGGAAGGTAGATAATGGTAGATGTATTAAAGGCTATAGTATATCCAAAGTTCCTTTTTATGATATGTCTATTTGGGGATTTTCATAAAGGCACATTTATAGTTTATTCACCCAACTTCAATAAGAACACACTAATCTGAAATACAAACACCATTTTAAAGATAGACACACTTTTGGAAAATTAGAATCCTGAAGGGTTTCTTCCAACCTTCCCTTTACCTCTCCTTTAGAGGACTCTTCAGGGAACAAGTGGATTCCACTAACCATAGAGAGAATGGTGCCTTCTTCCTCTCCCACTAGTTGTTGTCATGGCCAAGTGGCAAAATAAGACACACAGGATAGCCCTGGCCGGTTTGGCTCAGCGGTTAGAGTGTCGGCCTGCGGTACAGAGAGACGGGGGTTCGGTTCCCGCTAAGGGCATGTACCTCGGTTGCAGTTTGTCCCCGGCCCTGGTTGGTCGTGCGGGTGGCAGCCACTCTATGTGTCCCTGCACATCGATGTTTCTCTCTCTCTCTCTCTTCCTCTCTCTCCCTCCCGTTCTATCTGAACAAAAAATGGAAAAATGTCCTCGGGTGAGGATAAAAAAAAAAAAAAAAGACACACAGGATAAGAACAAGAGGACAACTAGATGACATATTTGTTTGCAACATAAGGGAGAATCAATACATTGAAGTGGTTAAGGCACACAGCCATACTCCAATTGGGTATGGACACATTCTCTAAAATCTATCTCTGATTTTATGCCTTCTGAGAGAACACAAAGGTTCTTTTATTTATTTTTTTAATATATATTTTTTTTCCTTATTGATTTTTTAGAGAGAGAAGAAGGGAGAGGGAGAGAAAGATTGAAACATCAATGAGAGAGAACATCAAATGGCCACCTCCTGCATGCCCCCAACTGGGGATTTGGCCCACCACCTGGGCATGTGCCCTGACCAGGAATCGAACTGGCAACCTCTTGGTGCATGGGTTGTTGCTCAACCACTGAGCCACACTGGCCAGGCTCTTTCATTTATTTTTATTTTTATTTTTTTATCTTGCTCTGAACTTTATCACCTCTGTCCTGCCCAACTCCTCAAGTCCTCAAGATCTGAAAGACCCCAGATTTGCTTGGGCAAAAGACTTTCTATGCTGAGGTCCCCAACTATGGAGCCACTAATGTTTTCCAGATTTAGAACATGATTATTATTTTCTTTTCTTTTACTTCCACATTCTTCCTTTATACCGTAGTACCATTTGCAGATTAGCTCTCATTTAAGAGCCAGCTAGTTTTATAACTCAGTGAGTCAATGAGTTGCTCACCAAATGACTAGCAAAGAGATAATCTAGTAGAAAGTAGTACAAGAAATTAGTCTCTTTCCCCTAGAATCTTCCCAGTTCTAGTCATCAGTACAATAAATTGTACAAAAGGGAGAAACTACTCTTTTTCAGAGTTGCAATTAGCATTTCCATTCAGAATGCAGTCATACTTTAATTTTAAGTGCTTGTTTTAAATGCATTTTGTTTGATTCCTTTGAAATATGTACAATCAAACCAAACAGGTGTTTTAGTGAGAAGAGTGTTTACAGAGCAGTTCAGGTGAGGTATTCCCAGATTGACTGGATGCAATTTTAATGGCACAATCATGCTCAGATGTGTGCTAACTTCTACTACATTCCAATGACTTATTTATCAACATCACAGTGTGCAGGAGGATTTTTCCCCCCTCACTTCAATTTTTTTTTTTATTGTGACTAGTTGAAATCACAAGAAGGAGGAAGAGAAGGAGAAGGAAGGAGAAATATTACAGTGAAGAAAAATAGAATCACAGGAATACATTCTAATGATACTAAAACTCTGCTTCAGTTAAATTTTGCCCCTTCTGCTTCCAACTCACAGGTCTCCTTTTGTGTCATCACGCTCCAATACACTTCCAGTAAGTCCACAGAATCTATAAGGTATTAAAATTCCAGAAAAATTATGTTAGAGGCAAAATGTAAATACTACATGTTCAGCATCTGAATGTTACAAAAACATCTCCAAAATGGCCCATATGTTCTTCTAGAAAAACAGCAGTCCTGACAATGAACCATGAAATATTCTGGAGGCAAATGACAGAGTGCCAATGTCTTAAGGGACAGCATTTTCCACTTTAAATAACAGACAAAATAAAGCTTGAAAATGTTCTTGGTGATGTATGATTCAGTAAACCCTTCAAGGTAATGTAAGGAAAACCTTTTCTTCTTAAGACTGATGTTGGAAAGAAATGGACAAAAATTAAGAATTGCCGTGCCAGGCAGCATAAAGAATCAATCGGTGTCTTTATGAAATTCAGGAAATTCAATGAATCTATAGATTATTAGGAACCCAACCACACACACTGAAAGTGATTCTGTGTAAGTACATATTAGATATTAGACATAACACAAAGCTCTTCAGAAAGCCCTGGGCACAAGCATGCATTAAAAGAAACTAAGTTATGTTTAACAGGGAATAAAAACAGCCTATTCTTAAAAACACATCTGCAAATGGGACATTTGGCAAGGGTAAACCAACGCTTAATTGAAATATAAGCAATTTACAGGTAACTATCAAACGTTATTTTTTCATTCCTCATTTGATTTTTGTCATTTCTAGTTCACTTACCCTGTCTCTAAATATGGCAAAATCTCTGTCATAAAATAATTTGGATTTAATTGACATTCCCCAAGGCAAGCAAGCTGGTAGTATAATAATCCTTTTGAGAGCAAACACCCTTTGATGACTACAAAAATCAAGTATGATCAGAGAAATTATTATTTTTTTGGTCATTTTACTAGAATCTATGTGACCTATAACACAAAAATTAAAATAAATAAAATTATTTCTCAAAAATTATAAATGATCATTGGGGAAATTGGTTGCCTAAAATTATTTACATTGTAATAGAAGAAACATTAAACTGAACCATTTATTTTACCCATAGTTTTATTTTAAATCATTTAACTTATCATTAAGACATGAACTGTGTCCAACTAAAATCATCATAAATAATTTATGTTTTCTTCCAAGAAAGAAAAGTAAAAAAAGGAAGTGAAAGAAAATAAGGAAACTTCTTAAAATTTCTCAAACAAATACAAAAATTAATTATCATAAGAAATTAATCATTTTTTGCCCTGGCTGCTTTGGCTCAGTGGTTAGAGTGTCGGCCTGCAGACCAAAGAGTTGTGAATTCGATTTCAGTCAAGGGCATGTACCTTGGTTGCGGTTCAGACCTCAGTTGCAGTTCAGTCCCTGGCCCTGGTCAGGGTCATGCTGGGGGCAACCAATCGATGTGTCTCTCCCTTCCTTCCCCTTCTCACTCTATTTAAAGATAAATGAAAAAATATTCTCAAGTGTGGGTTTTTTTTAAAAAGAAATTAATCATTTTCATCTATCTTTACTTCATTTTTCTATTTTATTTATTTATTTTTCAATTACATTTATGGGGGTGACAATGGTTAACACTATTATACAGGGTGGAGCAAAAGTAGATTTACAGTTGTGAGTATGTGGGTTTATTCTTGTATTTTTATTTATTAATAATTGAATTATTTTCCATATGAAAAACTGTAAACCTACTTTTCCTACCCTGTATAGGTTTAAAGTGTACAGCTCAACTGAATATTTGATTTAATAAATAAAAGTACATTTCAATTATGAAAGTAAAAAAAAATATTTTTTAATTTAATTTAAAAAAGAAATTAAATTTAAAGTTTTACAGTATTCATTCATTGAATGATAAAGCATACAAAAAACATAGTTTCAAATTCATTACATGATAATGTCCTAGATTATGATTTCTCATTGATGTGGGATTCTAATTATGTCTAAATAATTTTTAGAGAAGGCTCTTTTAAAGTATTGAAGAGATGTAAAATTGAAAAATCTGACATTATCAGTAAAATAAAATAATAAAATAATAATTGTGACAACTACAAAAAATTTTTGCTTTATGACAGTGGTGTTTAACATGAGTCCTCCCACACTCATCCAAACCCAGTAGAGAAAGCCACAACCATCAGAACACCAACACCCATAGGGAAAATTTGACAGGCTCCAAAACCCACTGAGACAGCCAAAATGGTGAAACAAAGAAACAAATCTCAAATGAAAGAACAAGAGAACTCTACCAAAGAAGCAATAAATGAAATGCAGTTAAGCATGTTATCAGAGGTAGAGTTCAGAGAGATGATAATGAGGAAGCTCGACAGCATGTGTAGAGCACTCAACAGCATGAGTAAAGATATAGAAAAATTAAAAATCAACCAATTATACATGAAAAACCACCAAGCAGAAATGAAGAATGACATAGCAGAAATTCGAAGGAATAACCAGCAGAGTAGAGGAAGCTGGGGACCGGATTAGTGAATTAGAAGACAGGATGGAAAAAAATCACCCAATCAGAGAACCAAAAAGAAAAAAAACAAGAAAAAATAAAATAAAAACAGGAAGACAGCTTAAGAGAACTGTGGGACAATTGGAAACGTAACAACATTCAAATCATAGGATTTCCAGTAGAAGAAGAAAATGAGCAAGGGTTAGAGAATATATTTGAAGAAATAGTGACAAAAATCTTCCAGAACTTGGTGAAGGTAAAAGGCATACAAGTACAAGAAGCACAGAAAGCCCCAAGTAAGAAGAACCAACACAGGCCCATACTAAGACACATAATAATTAAAATGCCTAAAATTAAAGACAGAGAGAATCCTAAAGGGAGGAAGAGAAAAGCAATCGGTTACCTGCAAAGGTGCTTCCACAAGTCCACCAGCTGATTTCTCAACACAAACACTACAGGCCAAAATGGTATGGCATGAAGTAATCAAGGTAATGAAAAACAAGAATCTGAATCCAAGACTACTCTTTCCAGCAAGGCTATCAATCAAAATAGAAGGTGAAATAAAGAGTTTCTCAGACCAAAAATAAAAGGCTAAGGGAATATATTAGCACCAAACTAGCACTGAAAGAAATGTTAAAAGGACTGCTGTAATTAGTAGAAGAAATAGGGAGAAAAATATAACACAATAAACAAAAATGGCAGTAAATAAGTACATATCAATATAAGTACATATCAATAATAACATTAAATGTTAATGGATTAAATGCTCTAATCAAATGACAGAGAATAGATGATTGGAAACAAAGCATGACTCATACATATGTTTTTTACAAGAGACCCACCTCACAACAAAAAACTCACGTAGGTTGCAAGTAAAGGGATAGAAAAAAATATTCCAAGCAAATGGAAAGAAAAAAATAGCTGGGGTAGCAATGCTCATATCTGATCAATTAGATTTCAAAATGAAAGCCATAACTAGAGACAAAGAAGACCACTACATAATATTGAAAGGATCTATCCAACAGGAAGATATAACCTTTGTGAACATATATGCACCCAATACAGGAGCAATAAAATATATTAAAAATCTTCTGGAGGACTTCAAAAGAGAAATTGACAACAATACAATCATAGCAGGGGACTTCAACATCTCGCTGACATCACTGGATAGATCCTCTAGACAAAAAATTAACAAAGAAACAGAGACTCTAAATGATGCACTAGATCAAATGGATTTAATAAATATTTACAAAGAATTACACTCCTAAACTGCAGAATTCACATTCTTCTCAACAGCACATGGGACATTCTCAAAGATAGACCACATGTTAGAACACAAATAAAATCTCTACAAGTTCAAGAAGATTGAAATCATATCAAGCATCTTCTTAGAGCACAATGGCATGAAACTAGAAATCAATTACAACAAAAACATTGAAACACATGGAGGTTAAATAGCATGTTATTAAACAATAAATGGGTTACCAAGCAGATTAAGGAAGAAATTAAAAACTTCCTGGAAACCCAGTAGAGGAAGCCACAACCATCAGAACACCAACACCCATAGGGAAAATTTGACAGGCTCCAAAACCCAAAATGAAAATGAACACACAACAACACAAAATTTATGGGAAACAGTGAAAGAAGTCCTGAGAGGAAAGTTCATAACACTATAGGCCTACTTCAAGAAAAAAGAACAAATTTCTAATTGACTATCTAACCTCACAACTTGAAAATCCAGAAAGAAAACAAAAAGAAAAACACAGAGAAAATAGAAGGAAAGAAATAGTAAAGATCCGAGCACAGATAAACAACATAGAGACTAAAAAACAATTCAAAAGATCAATGAAACAAAGAGTTGGTTCTTTGAAAAGATAAACAAGATTGATGGACCCTTAGCTAGACTCACCAAGAAACAAAGAGAGAGGGCCCAAATAAACAAAATCAGAAATGAAACAGGAGAAGTAACAACTGACACCACCAAAATACAAAGGATCGTTAACAAATACTACGAACAATTATACGACAACAAATTGGACAATCTAGGTGAAATAGACAAATTTCTAGAAACACACAGTCTCTCAAAACTGAACTGAGAATTGACAGAAAACTTGAACAACACAATAACACATAAGGAAATTGAAGATATAATCAAGAATCACCCCACAGCCCTCGCCAGTTTGGCTCAGTGGTTAGACTGTTGGCCAGCGAACCAGAGAATTCCAGGTTTGGTTCCTGCTAGGGGCACCTATCTCGGTTACAGTTTGTCCCCGACACTGGCTGGGGTCATGTGGATGGTAACCAGTCGATGTGTCTCTCTCACAATGATGTTTCTCTCTCTTCCTCCCTCTCTCCTTCCCTCTATCTGAAGGTAAATGCAAAAATGTCCTTGGGTGGGATGAGGATTAAAAAAAAAAGAATCTCTCCCCAAACAAAAGCATGAGCCTGGACTGCTTCACAGGGGAGTTTTACCAAACATTCAAAGAAGAACTAACACTCATTTTCCTCAAATTATTCCAAAAACTTCAAGAAGGAAGACTTCCAAACTTGTTTTATGAAGCCAGCATAATTCTAATTCCAAAACCAGACAAAGACACTAAAAAAAAAAAAAAAAGGGGGAAAGAAAGAAAACTACAGGCCAATATCCCTGATGACCATAGATGCCAAAATCCTTAACAAAATATTAGCAAATAGGGTCCAGCAATACATTAAAAATATTACTCACCATGGCCAAGTGGGATTCATCCCAGGGAGGCAAGGATGGTACAATATTTGCAAATCAATAAATGTGATACACCACATAAACAAAATGAAAGATAAAAGCTGTGTGATTATATCAATAGATGCTGAAAAAGCATTTGACAAAATCCAGCACCCATTTCTGATAAAAATTCTCAGCAAAGTGGGAATAGAGGGATCATATCTCAACAAAATGAGGGCCACATATAAAAAACCTACAGCCAACATCATACTCAGTGGGCAAAAATTAAAAGTATTTCCCTTAAGAACAGGAACAAGACAGGGATGCCCACTTTTGCCACTCTTATTTAACATAGTACTGGAAGTTTAGCCACAGCAATCAGACATGAAGAAAAAATAAAAGGGATTCAAATAGGAAAAGAGGAAGTGAAATTGTCATTATTTGTAGATGACATGATATTGTACAAAGAAAACCCTGAAGACTTCATAAAAAATCTACTAAATTTAATATACAAATTTGGCAAGGTAGCAGGTTACAAAATTAACATCAATAGATCAATGGCATTCTTATACACCAATAATGAACTCACAGAAAGAGAAACTGAAAAAACAATCCCATTTACCATTGTGGCAAAAAAATTAAGATACCTGGGAGTAAAGTTAACCAAAGACATAAGGGACCTATTTGCAGAAAATTACAGGACATTAAAAAAGAAAAAGAGGAAGATATAAAAAAGTGGAAGTATATATCTTGTTCATGGATTGGAAGAATTGACATCATTAAAATGTTCATACTACCCAAAGCAATCTATAGATTTAATGCAATTGCCATCAAAATACCGACATATTTCACAGAACTGAACAAATACTCCAAAAGTTTATATGGAACCAAAAATGACCCTGAATAGCTACAGCAATCTTGAAAAAGGACAAAGTAGGAAGGATCACAATACCAGATATCAGGTTATACTACAAAACTATTTTAATCAAAACAGACTGGTACTAGCACAAGAACAAGCACATTGATCAATGGAACAGAACAAAGAAGCCAGAAATTGACTCATAACATTATGTTCAATTAATATTTGGCAAAGAGGAAGGAGCAGACAATAAATGGTGTTGAGAAAATTGGACAGCAGCATGCAAAAAAAAATGAAACTAGACCACCAACTTACACCATACACAAGAATAAACTCACAATGGATAAAAGACTTAAGTGTGACTCATGAATCCATAAAAATTCTAGAAAAAAATGTAGGCAACAACATTTCAGACATTACACACAGTGGAATTTTCACTGATGCAATGCCTAAGGCAAGAGAAACAAAGGAAAAAATAATACATGGGATTACATCAAACTAAAAATCTTCAGAGCAATAGAAACAAGTATCAAAATGGAAAGGGAACCCACTGTATGGGAGAGCATAATTGCCAATGATAGGTCAGATAAGGGGTTAATTTCCAAAATATATAGAGTACTCATACAACTCAACAAAGACAAAGAACCCAATTAAAAAATGGGCAGAGGACCTAAATAGCAACCTCTCCTAAAAAGACATTCTAATGGCCAAGAAACATAAAAAAATGTTCAATGTCATTAATCATCAGAGAGATGCAAATTAACATTACTATGAGGTATCATCTCACGCCTACCAGAATAGTGGCCATCAACAAATCATCAAACAATAAGTGCTGACGAGGGTGCAGAGAAAAGGGGTCTCTAGTACACTGTTGGTGGGAATGTAGACTGGTGCAGCCACTATGGAAAACAATATGGTGTTTTTGCAAAAAATTAAAAGTTGAACTGCCATTTGACCCAGTGATCCCACTTCTAGGAATATATCCTAAGAAGCCTGAAACACCAATCAGAAATAATACATGTACCCCTATGTTCAAGCAGCACTACTTACAATTGCTAAGATCTGGAAACAGTCCAAGTGTCCATCAGTAGATGAGTAGACAAAAAAGCTGTGGTACATATACACAATGGAGTACTATGCAGACGTAAGAAAGAAAGATCTCTTATCCTTTGAGATGACATGGAGGGACCTGGAGAGTATTATGCTAAGAGAAATAAGCCAATCAGATAAAGGCAAATACCACATGATCTCACTTATCTGTGGAATATAATGAGCAAAATAGGTTGATGAACAAAATACACCCAGAGACATAGAAAGGAGTATACGATTCAGACTGACAGGCCTTGAGGATGGGGATGGGAGTGGGGGAAATAAGATAAACCAAAGAACATATATACACATATGGGTAACCAATGGACATAGACAACAGTGCTGGCAAGGGGGGAGCGGGAGGAGGGTGTAGAGGGGGAAAGAGGAGAAACACCTGTAACAAAAATAAATTAATAAAGTTGCAACAACAACAAAGAAAGGAATTTCACTTTCTATGGTAGACTGCTACCAGGACAAAATCAACATCTGTACTCCACTAATTTGAACCATTTAAAAAATATGTCTAAATATGTAGCATGGAACATCCAGTGGGTGATCAATGACTATTCTGAATGTCTGTGTTATGACTGCTACCCCAATGTAATGGGAACATGTTTGTGGATTACCCTATATTGGCAACAGCAGTTCCTCACCCAATTACAATTTAATTAGCCAAAGAACACTGGTATAAGAATTCCAGTGATCCAATAACTCCCTTCAAGTTAAAATATCTTTCTAAAATTTTCAAAACCATTATTCCTATTTGTTTCATTACCCAACAGACCCTCCAGATCATTATTTAATAACATTTATCATTAACTGTGCTGCAGATATAGTTTTGGACTTTATACTAGCTCTAAGATATACACTAGACAATCAAAATCATGTAGAGAATTTGCACTATATATATTTTTCTATTTATTTTTTACTCGTAAACTCAGGAAAATTATACAAAATCTGCTATACAAAAAACTGTAAACCTTTGTCTGCCCCTCCCTGTAAAGATCTTGCTATTGCAGTTCTCTAATACCATTTGTTTAGTCTCATCATTACTCATGATGCTGCATCACCCAATGGCTTCATTGTGCTATCAAAGATTATAATTGTGCTTCACTGATGATCACAAAAAATGTGTGTCTTATCCAGTGTCCACAGGAAAGTATGTGAGCATTCCTCTTCTGTCATTTTAATTTTACCATGTGGAATTTTATAGCTTAAACCTAGAATAACAGATCTCCCAAACATGTATGCCCATTAAATCTTTAGCCAAAATCATTGCATTCCTACAATATAACACCTTTCAATGCTGACCACACCTCTGCCTTCCACATACTCCCACCAGTGGGGAGAATATGGGAGGGTCCCCATAAGCTAAGGGAGATGAATGGTTCTATTCACATGAGGAATGTGTCATTCCATTTCCAGCAAGGCTTAAGATGAATCCAGGAGAGTATATCACTGCATCAATCATAGGCAAGACAAAGCTCTGATCAGAAGGCTCATTAGTGTCAAGGACAAAGGTCTGGAAAGCCTTCAGAGGAAATTGGCACAGGCATACCCAGAGATCTGCCTGACATGCAGTAGTGCAAAGCGTGTTGAAGAAGGGTCTGTGGGGGATTACACAAAGTCAAAGGTGTCTATTGCTGCCCCTGCCACCATCTGATGCTGTAGATCAGAAGAAACACATGATCTCAACACAGAGACATGAGAACTGATCCTATGGCCCACATACAACTCAAGCCATGGGTCAGAGGTGAACTGTCAGTAGCCCAGAGCCCCGAACTGATTCTGTGTCCAAAGTGAGTGAGATTCACCCAAACCTCGTCAGCACTGTTCTGTAGTTTGAGTCCATGCAATTCTGTGAAATAAATACTGTGATCTAAACTCAGAGTACTCAGCCTTGGACCTTGTAGATCCGAGCCCCCAGAGAGGATCTTTAAAAATTTGGTGGAAGGCATTCAAAAGCGCAGAGCTTCCTAAGATACAGGCCAGAAGCAAGGGTCTCTTTGCTGGTATTGTGTTTTCCTCATCAAACCCTTTAGATTTAACCTCTGTCTTTGTACAGTAACAACATATCTCCCTTTTCATATTACTAGTAATTATATTTTCAAATATACTGCCAGACATTAGGCTACCCAATAACATTAAAATAGCCTTGCAGGAAAAGATCATGCCTTATATTTCTGCTCTGCTCTGTAAAACCCAGCCCAGAGTTAGTCACGTACAAGTCAACAAACACTTCATGGTTCATAGTAACTATTTACCAAACACATTAACAGGTAAGCTGTAGAACTGCTAAACAGAAGATAAGAATCATTGATACTGTAAAAGTAACTGTTACTGGAAAATAAATTTATAGTAAAAGGAGTCATTCTTCATCATAAAGATTTCAACCTAAAGAAAATAGTGCCATAAACCACATGTGCACACCAAGACACATCATCATCAAAATGCCAAAGGTTAAAGACAAAGAGAGAATCTTAAAAGCAGCAAGAGAAAAGCAGTTCATTAGCTACAAAGGAGCTCCCATAAGACTGTCAGCTGATTTCTCAAAAGAAACTTTGCAGGCCAGAAAGGAGTGGCAAGAGATATTCAAGGTGATGAAAAGCAATGACCTACAACCAAGATTATTCTATCCTGCAAAGCTATCATTTAGAATCGATGGACATATCAAGAGTTTCCCAGACAAGAAAAAGCTAAAGGAATTCATCACCAGCAAACCAGTATTATATGAAATGTTGAAGGGTCTTCTTGAAGGTGAAGAAGAACAAAAATATGAGCAATAAAATGGCAATTAATACATATCTATCAACAATTGAATCCACAAACAAAATGAGCAAGCAGAACAGAAACAGACTCATAGATCCAGAGGACTTTTTGTTGCTTGCCAGATGGGTGGGGGCTGGGAGGATAGGTGAAAAAGAAGGAATTAAGAAGTACAAATTAGTTGTTAGACTGATGAACCTCAAAGGAAAAAGGGGAGGGAGGGTGGGATGAGATAAACCAAAGAACTTCTATGCATATATGCATAACCAATGGACACCGACAACAGTGTGCGGAAGGCAGGAGAAAGCGGGAATGGGGAGGAGGGTGTCAAAGGGGGGAAAAGGGAGAAACATCTGTAATATATTCAACAATAAAGATGAGTTTAAAAAAAAAATAGTGCCATAAACCAATTCTTTGGCTAGAGTGAAAGTGCTGTGTGGGTATTAATTACATTTCCTAAAATTATTCACCAGATCAATCCCTCCATATTGTTTCTCTTTTCTTTCTCTATTTTCTTTATTGAGAGCATGAATACCTTCTTCCTTTTTTTACTTAAACAATTTCAATACTTCACTTTATGTTTAATTTAATAATGACCTTTATGACCAACCCCACCCTACAATGATCTATTATTTAGTATTGAAGTATCACTTTTGATATATGGTCTATACTACATTGATTGTTGTCTATATGTATATGTATGTTATTTAGATTTATATATGCATGTCCCATAGCCACAAGAAAATTGCCCTTTATGCTAATGAGCATATTTCTAATAGAGCTTGAAGCATTTTCCCAGAGTAGGAGCTGAGAAAAGTTTCCTACATTTAAAGTTTGATCTCACCATTCTATACCTTTTTGCCTTTGAAATCACTTGAGAACCTTGATGCTCATTAAATGTAAATAAGATTTAAGTGTGATAGTCATAAATGATTAAGTTATACCATATTTAAATAAATCTGTGGTAACAGATAAAATAGTTTAAGAAATTGTGCTAGAGTGTATTTTTCAGGTGATATGTGTACAGTTCTCAGTTGATATATTTGTTTCCCAATAATTATTTCCCAACAAAACCAAAACTATTGACAATCATCACCACTATTTACCACTACTATTACCAGTACAACTAAACATGCTAGATAATTAAGTCCTTGGGAACTAAAGCCATACATTATTCATATTTCTATCCTTAAGTAAATAGCATGTAGTAGTGCTAAATAAATATTTATTAGGGAGATAAATAAAAATCTACATTGATTTCCCTTCTTAAACTGATCTAGGCATATCTGAGTCAACACATAAAAACTAATTATGGAATTTCCCTTCTTCCACAAACTTTAACAGAAGTTCTGTGGCAATAATAATTACCTTGCCAAAGTTGTGAGCACTACACAGGAAATCTGTTCCCTGGTTACAAGGCTGCACAGATCACTTCGTTCATTCTTCTCAAGGGAAACCAAGCACAAGGACATAGGTGGCTTTTCTTTTCAATCATCACTGTAAGAAAAAGAAAAAAACAGTTGTCATCTTCATTTATGAAAATATTACATTGAACAAAAATATGAACAAATGACATCATTTAGAAAAAAAGATAAATGTGGCACAATGGAAAATGTCTGGGTGAGGAGAAAAAATTTAAAGTGAAGACACAAAATTTATGGTTGTTGATAAAATATTAAGTGAAGACAAAAAGTCCTCAGCATTGATACTAAGTGCTTAGAAATGGCTACAGTACAGAAAATAAGACATTGTCATATGCTTTTTAAACTTTAGGTTATCTTTTAAAATGTGGTCATTATATCTTCAAGTATAAGCTACAGAAACATGTGGAATATAAATTACTAGGGCTTGCCATTATATTCTGATGATACTAAAATAAAGAGTCATTGAAATAAAAAGACAGTTTTAATCTTTATTTCCAGTTCAAAACAATATAATCTTCTATCGCCTTGCCATCAGGTGGATTCTGGAAGATAATTATTTTGCATGTTCATTTCAGGTTCTTGATTCCAACGCAGGAGGTTACTACAGGTTTTAGAGTAGAAGAGAGCCAAGATACATAAACTTTATTGTTATTGTTGCCCATTTGACAAGATAGTATCCCAGATGAGTGGACATTGGCCATTCAGATGGAAAACAAAAGGCTGTTTATCAGCTGGTTAATTGCACTCACATCTGAAATAAGATTCCCAGCAGCGAAGCTCCCTCACACTTCCATTTCTCACAGAAATTATAAACTATCTTCGAACAGAACCATTCCCAGTATTCAAGTGTTTATCATAATAAAGCACATCTGCCACAGATGACTGCTGACCTTTCAACTTTGGTCAGCACTTTGGCAGCTGGCATAGCCATAGGAAAGGGGGATGGATACAAGTTTCCGGGCACTGTCATTTTCCCTTTATTTGAATGATTTAACTCTGAAGTAAGGACATAACTAAGGAAAGCCACAGAACACTGAAAATATTCCTTACACAAAATGAGTCTGGTGAATGCATTTACTCGCCATCAAATTTTTTGGGATTTTTGGAAAGACTGGGTTTTTCCTTGCTGTTAACTCCTTTTGTTATTATTATTATTTTATTTTCAAATTTAGCTGCTGGTAAGGCTTATTCATTGTATAATGTTTTAAAGTGGTTATGAACATTTACTTTAGCCTGTTTAAATTCTTCTTCATAAAGATTCCAACCTAAAGAAAACATTTCCAGGCCCTGGCCAGGTGGCTCAGTTGGTTAAAGCTTCATTCTGATATGCCAAGGTTGTAAGTTCAATCCTTGGACAGGGCACACACAAGAATCAACAAATGAATGAATAAGTGGAACAACAAATCTCTCTCTCTTTCTCTCTCTCTCTCGCTCTCTCTCTCTCTCTTTCTCTCTCTCTCAAATCAATAATAATAATAATAATAAAAGAATATACTTCCATATGCTAATTTTGGGGCAGGAGTGAAACCCAATTACTTAAATTACCTAAGAACCACCAAAGATTCTTACCTTATCCATGAAAAGAAATTTAAACATAGGGTCTCATATTTCCTCTGCGATGTTTTTGGACAAAGCTAGATGATCAGTAAAGGCAAATGTAACCCCCTTCTGCACTAGTGGAGAAGCGTTAACTCTGATAATAAACCACTAGTAGTTGACTAAACACCTTGAACAGATACTGCACTCAAAGCATTGTTATATGCATACTCTATTCATGTGTGGGCTTTTCAGTTTGTGCACAACCACAGTACATGGATCACAGGTCTTATATAGTAGCCTTCTAAATGGGTCTGCATACCTGGTTTTGATTCGTGTGGGTATCAGAATAATGACTACATTTATGGATACATGTAGCCCAGTTATACCATTTCAATAAATATTAATGTCATCTCAAAAATATTAATATGTTTTTCTTTCTATTAGCACATATATGACCATCTACTGTCTGTGCATCCTTTCAAGAGATGAGACTGTATAAGGGCTATTCCCTGTGCTTCAGAAACTAATCATCTACTTTGAGTTTAGTAAATAGATGGCTCTTCAGCATTCATGCTCCTTCCCAGTGATCCCTCAATTTCCGTTTTAGAAATCTCCTTCCTCTTCATGTGTACAAATTCAATACCAGTTCCTGTTCCCTCCCTTCTAGAGAGCTAAAGGGAGTCAAATCATCTCCCCCCCCCCCAGAACACTATTTGAATAGGGGGTTCTATCTATGGCCTAAATCTGTCAGGTGGATCTTCACTTCTAAGACATTAGGAGGGACTGGGATGACTCAAGAACAGCTGTCAGCATTGATGTTCCGATCAGAAAGTCACTGTGGTTCCTACCTTTTAATCTTATCCTTCCTGAAATCTCTTGGATCATGATCTGCAGCCTGGTGTACCTGCTTCCTGGTAACTGTGTGAGCCTCCGCCTCCACCTTGATACTCTTCCACCAAGTTCTCTTTCATTTTTGTTAACCAGAGTTGATGCCTATTGATTATATGAAAGAAGCATTACTGGTATGTAATGAAAGGTTATAATGCAAGATAACATATGTGATATTAGTAATGGAACAAACAAAAACTCCAATGTGTTTAAAATAAGGGGAATTTGTGGTGCCTCGGCTAATCAGTTAAGGATAATAAAAATAGTGACTTTCAGGAAAGGCAGGATTTTAATAAATGTAACAGGATGGGTAGCAACCAATAGGCAGGAAGAAGGGGCAAATGTACCCAGGGGACAATGAATAAATCAACCTAGATGGAGTGGGGATTGCCTCAGAGTGTTCCTCCCACAAACACTGGTTTAGCATCTTCCACTGTTGGGCAATGCTGGCACACCAGATATTAAGGACAGGTACCTGCCACTGGGGAGCACAAGGGCCAGCCATCTCAGGCTGAGAAGGAGACTCTTGGAGTGGGTTAATAAAAGATTTTTGACTACTGCCCCAAAGCTATTCTATGGAGTAAATTTATGATGTTACAGGTAGAAAGAGGAAAATAAATGCTAGATTTAAGTAAGTGCATTTAAAACTGTAATGAGCAGACTTTGGAAACCTTCAAAGGTAGAACTCCATAAAAATTGTGAGAACGTCTAGCTTCAAATGATTCTCACTTTAACACTTAGAGTTAAGTGTAAAAGCATTCATAAAAATATATAACCTACATGTGAAGAAATTTTAATTTTACAGTTGTGGTTGCTTTATATAATTCTCTGACAGATGTTAGCTAGTTTTTTAATCAAATTTTTATCTGTAGGGCACAGGTAAAGCAAAGATGATTTCTGCAGGCCATCGTATTGTGAACACCATTTATATCTTCTTTTTATATCTTGCTATGCTTTAAAACTCTCTTATGTGTAAAGAGTAACTTCCTACTTGATAATCAAACTGAACTTTCCCACTGGAGGCACATGGGTGGCAAACAGCTTCCCTGTTTAACGTAGTCAAGGAGATGCACATGCTTAAGCATTTCATCAATGTGAGGTATAGACTACCCACATAGAGTACCTGTGCCCAATCCCAGCGGTTGCTAATCAAGAATAACGCTCCACTTGACCTTAACTTAGAACAATTGTCAATAGTGATGATTTTTCATGGTTGGAATTAAGCAGTAATAGCCATATGGATATAACCTAATTTATTTAATCAATCTTGTACAGTTCACATTTAGGTTGATTCCATTTTAATTACCTGGATTATCTGATTATTTATTTTGGATAAATTCCAAGCAGTAGAATCATTACTATATATACATTTTCAAGGTTTTTGACTCATAGGGCATTTTTTGTTTTTTTCCTTCAGAAAAATTATACCAATTTATAATGAAACAGCACTGCATAAGTCACCACAATATTGCCTTTTGAATTTAGGTCCTAAAGCCAGGGGGAGGAAGGACATGGGTGGGTCATTCCAATTGCTGCTTGAACGTCTAACCAAAATTCCATTCTCAGTCAGAAAAGTAGTAAAATAAAATTTACATCACCACATTTCAAATCCGCCCTATTTCTCATTATTTGAAGATAAAATTTCTCCAGAAGAGGGGAAGGGGGGTGGGGGGGTGGGAAGAGATAAACCACAGAACTTATATGCATATATGCATGACCAATGGACATGGACAACTAAGCCGGGGACAGGGTGGAGGGGGGGTGGGGTGGGGAGTGCCAATGGGGTAAAAAGGTAAAATATCAGTAACAAAAAAATAAATAAAAATTCATAATAAAAAAAATAATAATAATAATATAGTAATTTCAGAAAAAATAAATAAATAAATTTTAAATAATATAATATAAAGTAAAGCTTTTTCCTAAAATATCATCAAAGAATTTACTTCCCAACATGAAGTTCTCCATTTAGCATCTATCTAGCGAGCTAGCTAATTATCCATCATCTATGCGTGTATGTGTGTATGTGTGTATGTGTGTATGTATGTATGTATGTATGTATGCAAAGGTCAAGGCTTGGACATTTTCCACCTATATTCATCCTCACACCTGTGTCTTTGTTCATTTCATTTCTTTTGCAGCAAGGCTCTTTCTCCTGTTCCAGAGCCATTCTAAACCCTTTCTTCAGTCTAGAGTATATGCCCCACACTACCAGCTGCCTCCCTGGCTACCTGCTCACAGTAATCGTTTGCTCCACTCCTCAGCCCTGACACTGTATCATTATAATCTAGAGGATAAATATTGACTAAAATACTGTATTTTAGCAAGAAAGCATTTATCATCACCTATTATTTAAAAATATCTGCCAGCTTGGAATTTCATCCCTTCTCTTGACCACCTTGCTCTTCGTCCTTAGGGAAAAAATTTTAGAGTATTCATAGAAATAAATAGTTCAGAAAATGATCATCTTATTCATAAAATAGATTAATCTTTCTGTTATTTTATCATGATGATATCAACATAGATTTCTACAGTTTTAAGATCCTGAGCTTTTTCTTGAACTCTTACCAGGAAATGTCAAGATATGATTCACCCATAAGGCATTATTTTTTTAAATAATTCAGATTTCTCAATTGTTTAGTGAATATCTTGTTAAATATAAGTGAAATGAAGAATTTAATGTCTTCATTTTTAAAAAGTTCTCATGTGAAGCAGTTACTACTCAAACAATTATTTCTACTTTCTCACTATCCTTATACACACACACATACACATGCACACATGATCTACAAATAAACTTTTGGTCTAAAATAATAATTATTCTATTAGCACTAAGAAAACATTTTCATGTAACACCTGAGTAGTAATCTTTAATTTGTAGTTATTTGAGCCCTCCTTTCCCCCCAAAATAGAAATTGTTTTCTAAATATGCATACATTTAACTTTGTTCAAAGTTGAAAGTTGGTCTCCTATTTCCTCTAAAGTTAAATCTTTATCCACTATGACTTCTATGTATTTCTAACTGCTAAAACCAATATTAGACTAATCCTAAATATTAAAACAATTTTACCTGTGACTTTCAACTTTAATAGTTATAAACCTGTCAATATCTATTGTGACAAGAAGATTTTTAAACTCATTATTTTTCTTAGGAGTTTTTTCATGTGGACCATCATGAAAAAAAGTAGCAGAAATATAACTACTACAAATTAAGGACTCTATATGAAAACATTCCAAGTACTGAATGCAATCATTTCTGTTTTGGCTTCTGAAATAAATACTCGAATGTTGCAGTTGAAGTTATAGCCACTGTAAGTGAAAAATAAAAACATAATTCATCAATATTGTTCACTTATTTGTGCAAATATATATTTTATATGCATTTGAGGATAATTTTGTATCATCAGCTTGTTAAATATTCTACAAATCAGTTTCTTGAAGACTAGTTGGAGTCTGCATGACTGTTTCCTATCAAGTACTTTCAACTTCCAAGCTTTAAAATAAATGATTATCCATATTTCATAGTGAAATACACAGCATTCTTTCATGTTTATCTTTTTAAATGTTTTTGTTCTTTATAGCAGGCAAAATAAAAGATATAATCAGGAAATTAGCTTCCTCTTGTTTTTCTTGTTTATTTCACTTGTGCTCTCACCCTTCCTTCTTCATTTCTCTCAAAAGATTTAGAACGTGTTGCAGCACCTGCTGGGGTGGTCATAGCAGTTGAGCTTTGCCTTCAAGGTGCCCTGTGAGTGCTTAGGGTGACACGGATTACTGTCTCTACACCCCTTCTGCTGTTCACTGCCTCATTACACCTGGCACGGGAAGGCTGGCCACAATGAACCAACTTAATGCCTACCATGGCAAGACCTAGAAACTTGGGGCTCTGGACAGTTGTGTCCCTTCCCCAGCCCAGCGGAACTGAGAATAGAATCTTTGTCCTTCCACTACAGATGGTCAACAGACTGGAGTGCGCCAGTAATCTGAGAGGAGGCCAGACTAATTTTAATTACAAATTGCTCCGTCACTTCACGTTTGTTATCTCTCTGTACCTGTAGTTCATGCAGCAGACAACTTAATATACATTTATGTAAACAATCATCAAAACCTTTCCTGCTTCAACACTTTGTACCTTTCCCTGGAAAGCCAGCTCATTTGTAGGGATTTACAAGTGCCAGTGTCTGAAGTCAAGTTTCAGTTCTAGCAAATGTGGGGTGGATGCGACTTTAAAACAACCTCATCGGGCACTGGAACAACAAAGACGGAGGATTAAGGCAGTCTGTGAAGATGAAAGTGTAAAGAGATCTTGGGGGGAAATAGCTTGAGAGGAGCCTTTTAAAACTCAAACAGAAAAACTCCCATCAGTTGGCTCTCACTTTAAAAAGAAAAAAATTTAGCAACATGCGCAAGGAGTTCTTTTTATCAAGTCAAATCTTCCATTCTTTAAACACATTATTTTTAAAAGGAAGTGAGAGAAAAGCAGGTCATAACCCTTCAGCAGTTTACCCAGTTATTTAGCATTGTTGTCACTAAAAAAACAAAACAAAAACAAAACACTAAATAATTTGAGAACATTTGCCAGCAAAAATGCATGGAACTGAAAGAAAACCTATGTGCCCATGTGGAAATACTTAGTTGCTTCTCCTAAATTGAACTTGTCTGTGCACTCATAGAGAAATTATGACATATTTCCTTGTTATGTATATATTTTTTTGTTTAACAATGCCAAAACGTGATAACTTGGAGACTGAAAATTATACTGACAGTCACCTGTCATTCATTGTCCTTTATTCTGACAACCTCAGGCATTCAGGCATGGATTTATGGGTTTTCCTCCTTACGCTTTATTTTTAAAGGGGTTGGGGGATGGGGAAAAATATCAGAGGATTCAGTCCTGAATAGACTTTTGTTTTGCTCTTTCTTTTACCTCTTGACTGTGTCAAATGCAGTGCGTCTCTCATGCAGTTTCTCTCTTTAGAAGAGCCTCGGCTGGGCCAGCTAGTTAGTATTCAGAGACAAGGCAAAGAGGATAAAATTCTCTCTGCTTGCTGAGACTGCAAATAAGCAATTAGACTAAAAGCAATGTATTGAAGAAAGAAGGCCATCACAGACATTATTGTTGACTGGAACCTGCCAATGTAACTTTAAAATTGTAAAAACTTCATAGCAGGGAGAAATAGTCACTTAGAGGCATATAAGTTGGTTAAGACACTAAGTCAGTATTCGCTACAGACATTTCTGCTGTGTAATGTACTCTGTGAACTGTAAGATTTTCCATTAATCTTGTTTACTTATTGTAATGAGAAGCAAATGGGTGAAATTAGTAATGGTGATAGAAAATTCAACCTTTTATTGTATTGCATGTTATGAAAACGTTTTCTAGATTGGTATGTTATTCCCATTTTCATTTGAGCTCACTTTAAAGGATTGTAATGGTGGGATGAAGGTTACAAACTGTTTTAGGTTAACCAAGCAATATCATATAGCTCAGCTAAATAGTTATATGAGATGTGTAAACAGTATATACCAGCCATTTCCTGGGTATTAATGATGTTATGTGAGGTAATTCTTAAGACTCTTCTTCCTCCATTTAATATTGAGATTTTTATGCTGGGTTTTAGCAATTGATACATTTCTTGTGCAAATGCTCAAAAGCAGTCACTCTATTAAACTGGTATCACCTAATTCTCTTTTGTGATAGACCAATCTCCAGTGAGCCTTCAAGACTGTCCAATTGATGGGAGGCAGCAGGCAGACCTTCTTGGTTTGAGATATTTAATCCATCCCTTTTCCTCTTTTCACCCCCTTCCTTCCAAACCATGTTTCCTAAAAGTAGAGAAATGCTGGCCTGATGAATTTATTTTTATATATTCTAAGCCAGGAAAAAGAAAGGATTCTGGATTATTGACATTCTTTACCGGAACTACAGTAGACTAGAGTTAGCAGAAAAAACTGCTAATCATCACAGTTTTCGTGTTGGAAGCAATTTGTCTATAATTAGTAAGTTGATAAATACCAACAAAATGGGTGCTAAAATGAACAACTCTTGTGCTGAGAGACATTTGACTCTACATTACACTTTGCATTTTTATATATGCAGCATTACATTTTGTTACAAAGAGCGACGACTTTAATGGCAGCGAAAGCACCCTAATCTGTCTTCTGAAGGAGAGCAGACATACATCTTAATACAACAACTTCTTTTATAAAACAGATCTGTTTTTTTTTCCAAGGAGTAAGCAATGCAAAGATAGGAAAAAAAAATTTGGTCTTTTATTTATTTTATATAAAATGGTAGAAAAAGATGGAAGATTTGTTTTGCTAGGTAATGAAATGCCACAGCATGTAAGATTAAACAATACCATTGACTTAGGGTATAGTCTCCATTGGTAATACCAAATTCACATTTGTTTGTAGATATTTGCTTTCTACATTTCATATGAAGTGCCTATTACACTAAATGTTTCAACTACATACATAATTAAATTTATAATCATTTTTGTTCAGTTCAAACAAGGAAGTTTGTGTGATGTACCAAAATGTTAGACAAATGTTTTGCTTAAATAAACAAGACATAGTATATTGTATCTTTGAAACCAAATAAATTATATGTCTGAAGTGTTTTAATAAAACACTAGTATATGTAAGGGTCTAAATAACAATAGGTGCATTACACAATAAATAAAGGGCTGTGATAGTTTTATAAGTGATATGCTGAAATTCTGCCTCTCATAGTTATAAGAAAACATAAATATCACAACAAGTTTAACCTACATGATCTGATAGAACAAAAAAGATTATCCTAAGAAATTGTGAGGTATAAACAAATTATTTATGTTAATGTGGTTTGGAAAAGACTACAACTTCCTAAATGCTTTTTTAAATGGTAATGTGTTTGTAGACATAATGTAAGAGCATCCTCATCTACGGCCACTTTATAGGTGATTTGATTAGCTATGGTTATCATATGGTTATCACAGATCTCGGAGACAGACATCTTGCACTGTCTTCATACTACAGACCATGTGGTAAATGGACTGATTGTTAATGGTCAAGTATCTTGCAATATAACCTTTAAAATATACTCTTTAAACTGTACACATTTGGTATTCTTAAATACTGAGTGAGATGGTAGAAATGACCATCAACTAAATAAGTGTATGCTTTTTTCCTCTCTTCCAAATGTTCTACAGTAGGTGTTAAAATATTTAAGCCATTGCAAAGTCATGAAAACTATCCTGAATAAGTTAGGGGGAAAAACTAGAGGCTCCAATTCATTATTTTTATGCAATAAACCAACATGAAAGAGAACAGTTTAAAGACCCAAGTAGCTTTGTTATTATTTACAGTTTGTACCAATAATTTCATACCATAAGCATTTTCCTTATTTGATATCTATCTTTGATCAGTAACAGATTAGTGATTGTGAAATAAAAAGGTAAAGATTTTCAGAAATTTATGTTGCCATTATTTGTGAAGCATGTGTTCCATCTGATTTATTATTATTGTTGTTGATATTGTTTTTCTTTATATTTATCCAGGTTGAAACTTGAGCTTCAATTCACTGGGCATATAAGATGGAATAAAAATTCATATTGTATGTGTAAATTTTTTATGGCATATTATTTGATATAAAAAAAGTAAATATTTTCACATTTAAATTTCATTTTATGTCCTGGCTGTTCGGGCTAGTTTGGTTGGAGCATTGTCCCATACACCAAAATGTGGCAAGTTCGATCCCTAGTCAGGGCACATGTGGGAGGCAAGCGATCAATGTCTCTCTCTCTCTGTCTCTCTCTCTCTCTCGTTCACTCTTTATCTCTGTCTCTCTATATCTCTCTTCCTCTCTCTAAAATCATTTTTTTAAAAGAAAAAAGATTAATTATGTAACTCCTTTTGAAAAGCCTTTCTTTTACTCACTTTTCAAAATCAAGAACAATACATTTAAAAAGAGTAGCTAAGCAACTTGGATCTGGTCACATTTGCTGCCATTTTTTTTTTCACCAATATTATTTAGTTTATTGCAGGTCACTTACTTTCAACAAATTACTTCATTTTAGAGGTAGCAATATTTTGACAGCAGAGTATAACCTATCTTCATGGAATATTTATTCCTTTCTAAAACAAAGTTATATACAGTGATCTACAAGAGTCTTTCTTTGTGCTTGGTTTATTCCCAACTTTTTTTTTTTTTTTGCCATTCAAAAACAATGCTGACACATGCATGAAATGACAAACAGCATTAGTGTAATAAAGGAGTTAAACCAAATCCAAAGCACAGTCATATATTAAATTGTTTTTAAAAATACTGACCTAAGCACCTCTATGAGATGTTATTAGTAAGATTTGAAGAAGTGAGATGAGCTCTCCTTTGTAGCCTGTATAATTGCTGATATGCCATCATGTTTGCTTGCAATGCCTTTGTCAGATATTATTTCATATCTCTTTGTCAAAGGAGCGGTTTTGAAGTCTTTTTCTGCATCTGGGTGACTGCTGTCAGGGCTCAGACCAAACCTCACAGGGCTAAAGTAACATGTCCAAATGCTTTTGGTAAAAAACCTTTAGAGCAGCCCCTCATTTCCACTCACCAGGTCAACACATATGTTTTTACATTTCAACATCAGCTTCAAACACCATAACTGTAACTTAATGACAATTTTTCATTAAGACCTAGTGTTGAACTCTTGCCCACTCCCATATAGAATAAAATCTAATGCAACTGTTATGTCATCTTTCCTGGTAAGTGGTGATTTTCTAGAATTTCATGATTTATAAAGCTTTTCTAAAAATAGTTGGCATTTCTAAGTAGTGGCTTCCCGACACTCAGTCTACACAGAGTAAGATGGAGTCAAAAGAAGTTTATTTTTCATTCATGTACTTCTTCCTGAGAAGTTAAGTAAAAAAGTTTTGGTAGAGCTTTTCATATTAGCCACCAAAAAAAGGAAGAGAAATAATTGAAAAATTGACAATAATAGAACTATTTTCTGCAAAGATCCAACTATGAGAACTATTCAATTAGGCCTCATAGTTCCTTTTAATGAGGGTTGTTGTGGAATAAGTGGAAACATCTGTTACCCATGAACCACCACAGTGGCTACACAAGAAAACACAGTTCTCTTTTCCATTGATTGAGACTAGTCTTCACGGAACATTCTTATTAGTATGCTTAGAACAACCATGCAAATCTCTAAGCCAAATTAATTATTCTTTGGCATTCCCCAGGAGATAATCCGACAGTCATTTTTTACCAAAGGCAGGGAGCAGGGAACCCTTTCTCTGTACATATTTTATTATGGTAGGCAATGCCTAATTGTCCTACTGTATGTCACCCTATTTTACCAGCTACAGTCTGAATTCATTCCCATCCTCAACTTAAAAGTTTGAAACCCCCTAGTGACAGGAATATTAATGTGCCAACACTGTCATATCTATTTCAGCTCATACATATGCAATGTCTTTGTTTTCAAAGATTTATGTCAGACTTTGCTGAAGTGAGGTATTCTACCATTTTAGATAATAGCATGCCAAAGTGATGTTATCAGCCACATTCAGCACTCACTCAAGCAAACGGGAGGAGCGTCCTTTCCTTCATGGCTTAAACTCATAGAAACTGTTATTTATCCTTATTTGATGAGAAAATCTTTCAGGGGGGAAATGGTGTATTTTTAGAAGAAGATTATGGCCATCCTGTGGATTATCTTTTAATTAAGAATGGATGATTTGTGCCCACTCTGCTGTAGCAAACGTCTTGCTGCTAATGAAGTTTAAAAAGACTTACTTTATTTAATTACAGCTAATCGCCAGGGTAAAATGTGGAATTTTCTTTGATCCTACATGTATTGTGGTAATCCCTTTGACAGATAGCATCTCCTCAAAATATTTGGAGTTTTTCGGTCAGTCACATCTTGGCAAAAGGTGGAACCACCTTACACTAAAAATTTATTTCATTCCTCTGCAGTTGCCTATCCTGGAATAAAAAGTGCATGAAATCTCCTCAGAAATTTAGATGGTCCTGTAGACAAAAAGTATTGAAGTCTTCAAATATTTGAACTTTTACTTTGTCCAATATTTAGAATAGGATTCTTTGCTCTATTTCAATGATTCAATCCAACCTACCTTATTGGGCATGGCAATGTACCAGGCACTGTGCTGGGCACAAGGAGTAGAAATACAAAGAGAACAACGGCCCCGAACAAACAAACTTTAAAGATGAATGACCTGTGTTCATTTTCTACTACATCCAGTGCCTGTGGACATAAACAGGTAAATGTGCTTTAAACCCAGGGGTGGCTTTTGTCTTCGGTTTAACACCAGGAATTGCTTTGTCCTTTTGGTTTGTTGTAATCATCAGATTAGAATTACTTTGCTTACTCTAGGCTTCTAAGACAAAGTAGGGCTATCCTTTTTGTTTTGCTTCCCTCTTGTCTCTTTGGAATCAAGTGCAATATGTTAAACCCCATTTTTTGGCCTTATTCTTTCCTGAATCTCAAAGAAATTATTTTAAGAATACATACTAAGGCAGTCCTGATTCCAGGTGATATCTGTTCCTTATTTTTCATCTTTATAAATACCAGGTGTAATAATTTCCACTAAAGATAAATCCAGTTCTTTTATATGCTTCTAATATTTACTATTTTGAATGTAAATTACATTTTTCTGAAGTACAAGCCCATCCCAAAATTGGTGTGGTTTATGTTTTTAATTTCAAAGAGGTCATTCTGTTTTTTCAAAAAATTACCTTTTACTCCTTTTTCTGTGAGTTGTTCTGTAATCTTCAGCGCATGTGATTCAACAATGTAGGCTTGCTTGACATAAAGGCTCTGAAGGGCAAAGTCCTGCTGGGTCCCTGGAAAAAAGAAGAAAAACCACAGGTAAAGAGCAGAGGAGGAGGGCAGTAGAGACCTGTGCCGGGCAGAAGAGAACACCAGCCAGCTGACCTACTCCACCCCAGCTGCTGACACCTCTTTAGAGATGAGATCAAAACAGCAACTGAACAGAGTAGGTGGGCTGCTTTTGTTTGGAAAACAAAACTGTTTTGGAAAATTACTACATTTAAACTACTCAAAATGAAAGAAATATAGGTTTATGACAACAATCAACCGGTTTCAATAACATACAAATCAAAACCCAACGGTTCCTGAAAAACAAAATCCTCACCAAAGCAAATAATTCCTTTTGAAAGTATATAACCTATTAAATCATTACTCTATCATTTCTTACTTCAAAAAAGTCATCTGAACAGAACTACTTGCTTCACATCCCCAGAAGTTTTCTCCTTTGTGTAACAAATCTGAGTTTCTTTTAGTTTGCCTGGACTTGAGCAGATTTAAAGATTTATTGTCAAATTAGTGCACGGGTCTTCATTTCACACTTAAGGTTCCATTATCACACAACAACGAGAACTCTCTTTCCACCACCTCACATAAATGTGTAAACACATCCCTCCCTCTTCTCTGACACTGCCCCCCACCCAGGTAGCATGTGATCTGCCACTTTACCCACAACTCCCTGCATCTTAGTAGTACTCATTTAGACACGTACAAAGTGATTAAGGGTGGAGGAAGTTCTTCAAAAGAGCAATTCGTGTCTTCTAAAAAATTAAACATTATAGAGTAAGAGAAGCGAGACAGAATTTGCAGTTAGTTCCTGCAATATATTAAACATCTGCAGTTTTGTCTCTCCATCGGGATGTGGGGTTGTGCTGAAGTCACATCCTGATAACATCTGCACATTACTGATAGCTTTTGCTCTATTCTTTATGGTCTGCTGATGAGAGATTCTTTAACAGCCCTTCAGTCATCAAGACCCCAGTTGAATTTCTTTGCTTGTGACAGACTTAAAGGTAGTCTCATTTACATTTGAGAAAATTTCACAATATAGGAAGATATTTTCAGTTTGATGTTTCATCCCCTCCTTTTTTTATCCAGATGCTACATTTAGCTTTTCAAATGAATGTTGATCTCAAAATAGATTTTTCATGAAATATATTTTGTCTGATTTTGAAACACTATGTCTACAGCAGAGGATTTTTCCCCAAAACATTTTCAACAAGGGGTGGCACCTCTGCTTCTACTTGCACTGCAAGAACAGGTATGATACCTTGTAGGGGACAGGTGGTTTAACATCCAGTAACACAGAAGGTACTCACTATCTCAAAGGGCAAATATTGACAGGATCTGAGCTGCTTCTGCTTTGCTAATGACCCCAATCACATTGCAGCTGAGTCAATCAACAATGGAATTATTTCAAATATCACACGATCTCACTTATAAGTGGAATCTAATGAACATGATAAACTGATGAACAACATAGGCCCAGAAGTAGGGAGGCATGGAACAGACTGACATATCTCGGGGGAGGGGGCAGGGATTAACCAAAAAATGTTTATACATATATGCATAACCAATGGACACAGACAATAGTATAGTGAAGGCCTCAGGTAGGGTAGGGGGATTGGAGGACATCTGTAATATTGCCAATAATAAAATATAATAAAAAATAAATAAGCAATGGCATTAACATATGTAGAATAAGTATTTGTTTTGCATTTCCAAGACTTGGCAAATCCCTCCCCCGTTCCAAGAAGACTTTGAAATCTTAGTTTTTAGAAGATAGAACCATGAAAAGTAATATATAGTATCTATGTAAATAATTTTAGGATATCTGAAAGAATTGATGATATTGCTGAATACAACTTGATTGGTGCAGCCAGCCAGTGTTTACTGGAAAAATATAAGATAACTTTAAAGAGCCTGATTACCCACACAATTCAAGAGGCTTATTTGATTTTAGTATTAATTTTCTTGACCAATTCAGTGGACATTTTTCTTTCCCCACCTGGGATTCATAGAGTTGAATAAGTTGTTGCACTGACATTCTTTTACAAGCTGCAATCAGAAAGCATAACTCTTTTTTCATTTTAAAATATTTGGAGATTTTTTAATATATCACTGATTTCTAATGTAATTATTTTGTGCTTAAAGGATAGTCTATAAGATTTCCTTCTTTTTTTTTTTTTAATTTGTTGAGACGTTTTTGTTTATCCTATTTTCTACCTTGGTAAACTGCCCATATATACTTGAAAAGAATGCATATTCTGCAGTTTTTGGTACAGTGTTCTAAAATGCTATTTAGGCCAAGAGTATTGATAATGCTGGTCAACTTTTCCATATCCTTACTGATATCTGTCTACATTTCTGTCAATTATTAAGCATGGAATATTTTTAAATACTTAATTATTATGAGGATTTGACCATATCTTCTCTGTTTCATAGATTTTGAGACTCTTTTTTAGGTGGATACACATTTAAGATACGTCTTCCTAATGAATTAACCCTTTTATCATTATAAAATGCCCTCTTTATTTCTGGCAATACAGTCTTGAGATCTACTTAGTCTAATATTAATATAACCACATAGCTAGGAAATACAGATTTTATTTTTAAGTGTCTGGCTATTTTTGTGGCCCACGTATTTAGAAAGAGTGCCTAAGCTTACCTGTTACCTTGCATTTCCATAAAGCTCAGCCACAGGGGAGAGCTTATCCTTTCTCATGAGTAAGTCGTAGCCTTCTGAAAAAGGACCAACTATGGACAGAGAAATTAAAGTAAATAAAAAATGAGTGAGGATATGATACAAAATAAATCAGAATAAAATCCTTATTACTTAGAAAACTGATATCTGTAATTTTTATAATTATTTTAACATTTTCTGAAATATGTTTTGAAATCAATTATGAGCTGCTATGAGTTGAATAGTATCTCCCTAAAATTTATGTTCACCCAGAACTTCAGAATAGTATCTCCCTAAAATTTATGTTTACCCAGAACTTCAGAAGGTGACCTTAGTTGGAAATAGAGCATATATATATATATATATATATATATATATATATATAATCAAAAATACAGTAGTATCTGATTTTCTCCCATCCCCTTAGATAACACTCTGTCTGCCTTTGAACTCACATGGAGAAATATGTTTATGGATTTTTTTAAAATTCTATTATGTAGCATTTATGTATTCTTATAGTAATTCCACTTCAAGTTTGATCAAAGAAATATATTAAATACATTACTTTACATATCAAGTAACTTTGATAAATGCAGAGGAGAAATTATAAAACGATATTAGCAAAAGTATTCATAAAATGCAAGTCTATCTAGAGGTCTTCTAAATTCATAGGGGAAAATCTCTTCAGAGTTAATTATCAAGGTGATATCTCCAAACATGTTCCCAAATTGCACCTTGGCCCAGTTTCCCAGTCTCCAGAAAATTCTGGTTATTTGTGTGTAATACAAGGACATAGCAGATTTCCAGATATAACTTTGTCTTGTCATTTCTTAGTTGTATCTCAAGAGAAATCAATCCATTAACATTACTGCAGTAATGATTCTCACTGTTCTCTCTGAATGATGAGAGAGCTGGCAGAGGCTACTGTTCGGTTTCCTTCTTGATGCACTTTTTGTCACAATACTTATCAAATCAAGCTTACACTTTAGTTGCAAGTATTTGTCTGTGTTAGGTATGCAGTCCACATGCCTTTCACCTTGTAAACACTTGGATTAACGTCTGGATTTTGTTATCATGTGTTTCCCTAATTCCAGAAGTTGCCAACTATTATAACCATTCCTGGACTTGATTTTGAGGTATTTGGTATGCAAATTATTTCAAGGATTCTACCATTCTCAGAATATATAGCCTACATTTGTTATTCTTTCAAGACATTCTAAATGTAAACCTCTAAAATTTAATTGGGGATTGATAGTTCTGACCAAAAAATACAAGATATTCTGGAAGATAAACTGAACACCTGATTCTTTTATGAGAACATTTATATCATATGTTCTATCTTTTACTGTGATCTGTGGTGACCTATGCCAATCTAAATATTATTTTCCCCCTCTAATTTGCTGGTTCAAACAAAATACTCAAAGAGTTTGATTCAAATTTTCCACCTCTGTTGGCAAGATCCTATTTGACATTTTCTCTTTACCAGGTTTCTTGGACCCCTATAGTCTCCCAACTCTCTTCCTACTTCTCTGATTCTGTTCCTACATTTTCCTTTTCTCCTTCTCTAAGATTAGGTTTCCTCTCAAAGATCTTTCCAGGATGTTTTCTCTCTTTTATACTTTTTACAATGACTTTGAAAATAGTCCCTTACACACCACAGACATGCAATAAAAATGTACTGAATACAAGGTAGAAGATGTGGGCTGTGGATGGGGAACACAAAATGTGTTAAATGAGAGAGAACAATGGGAAAAATTCTTTTCAGCTAAAGAGAAAGAAAAATTTTCAGACAGAATTTAAATTGTTAATTGATCTTGTGTTATGCATAGACTTTGACAATGCAGGAATGGAGAGAAAGAAACCCCAAACAAAAAATATAGCATAAGAATATAGGAAATATTCTGTACAGTAAGAACTTAAACGTGGGTAGGGTACATTACAATATGAAGTTGAGTGGTGAGAAACATTTGGAAGGTCCGGATCGAGATTCCTTAATGGCAATCAGAGTCAAGTTCAGACTTTATTCTCTTAATAATGGAAAATATTCTGAGTGTTTGAATAGGAATCCTGCATTCACATGTAGTTTGAAACTATGAGATGGCTTCATAGAAGGTAAAAAGGAACAACAGGGATGACTTAAGGAATCATCGTACAGGCTGGGTGAATGATAAGCCATGCTGTCCTGCAGTCAGCCTGTACTGGCTTGTGGGAGCCAGTTGCTAAGCTTTCAGGATTTTTGTAAGCCAGTTTTTACATACAATTAAAAATTAAATTGTGGATGTTTACAATTAAATTACTTATATTAAAACATAAAGGAAATAAATACTCAAAACTACTTATTTCATACTTATTTTAGTATTATCTATGCATTTGAGGTTACATGTATGTGATGTTGCAAATAATATGAAATGATGTACTATTGCACATCTCTTCCCAACTCAGTGTTCAGTGACATTATGATGGTAGCTTGAAATCAGTTGTGATGGGAGTATTTACACTACAGTGATTGACAAATGCTACAATCATGACTTGATTTATTGTTTCGTTGATTGTCTAGATTTAAGAAAATAATAGAGAAATGATAATAATGTAGATTAAATTTAAAAGTGTGCTATGTCTTTAGTTATTTTGTTGTAAATAACACAAAAGTTCATGCACTACACTTCTAATAAAAAGTATTTAGAAGTTGTTCATGTCATTATCAAATAAGTGAAGTTCCAACACACGCCTTTACTCTCTCAGAAGGTTTATATCAGAAATGTATTTGACATCAGTTGCAACCATAGTTGATTGGCTATGGATACAAAAGTTTAGCCAACAACAACAAAAGCATTCTGTGAGAATTTACAATATGGAATTCATGGGATTTATAATAAAGAACATAATTCATTTTACTATAATTTTTAAATTGGTGGTACATACCCTTTATATTGATAAAATGGGTAATAAACATAAGTATATTTTTGCATGCACATATATACATACACATTTTGGGGATGGGAGATGACATATTATACTGGGGGCAATATGACCTTAACAGTAGAAATGGGGAGGAAGGGGTACTTTCAAAAAATATTTGAAGGGAATAGTACAATGAAAACTAATTACATTTAAGGGAATGAGTAGTGATTCAGAGATGTGTGCAGTTCTGAGAGTATCGAACATTGGGGAAATGTGAAGCAGAGGTAGAACAATTTCTGAGGAGTAAGAGTTCAGCTATGATTGTTGTAGAGATTAGGGAGTCAACTGCACTGAGAAGAGTGAAGGAAACTCAGATTCTGTTCTAATGAAACAGTTTAGAGAGGAAGACAGCAAACCCACCATTGTAGTAGAGTATGTAAAATGCTATGGTAAAGGGATGTACCTTCTGCTAAGAAAGTCAAGCAGAGAAAAAGAAAAAGAAAAAAAAACTGCAAGGGGCTGAGGAAATACCATGTTCTGCCTCATGTACTTAAGGAATATAGCATATATAATGCATAGATACAGCCAGAGTGAAGAGTACATGGAGGTAAGAGATGAGGTCTAGAGGCAAGGCAGAGACTCTATGACAAAAAGCTTGAACTTCATTCTGTAGGAAATCGATTAATATCATAGGCTTTTATGCAACTATCACTTTGACAGCCTCTGGAAGATAGATCGAAAAGATAGAAGTTTGGAATAAGACCAGACAAAAGTCTTCCAAAGCAATTTTGGAGAGAAATGCTAAAGCTTTGAACTCAGGTAGTGATAGAGAAGTTAAAATCATAATTACTTTGTGACTGGATGTTTAAGTGAGAAGGGTTAATTGGCCTCTGGGTTTATGTTTTGGTTCAATGGATGGGTAGTGATGCCTTTTAAATAGGTAGCATACCGAAATAAAAAATAAAATAAAATAATAAATAGGTAGCATAACTATATAATTGATTATACAAGGCAGGACAGATTTGAGAGCTAAAGAGAATGCTAAAAATAATGGAAATTACAAAATTTTCAAATTATTTTGCATTGACTAATAAATTGTTTTTATTGTATTGGTAGAACCATATAATAGCTCTATTCAGTAATGAATTTCAAAAATTAAATTATTTCTAAAAACCTACCACTTCTATTTTGATAGCTAATATATATTAGCTTTTTTGGAAATAGCTATGAATTATATGTGTACCATGACCAATTCTACATATATTTCTGCTCCATACATTTTTTAATTTGTTAAGAACAATATTTTTACTATGATGGTGCATTACTCTACAATTTGTTTTCTTATGATCATTGCAAAACAATAATCTAATGTTCAATTTTACCCTTTTAAAAGAATTTGCAATTGAATTTCCAATAATGTCATGCATTTTGTCTATGACAAAAAGTATTACTTGAATTCTGTAATTTGGATTAAAAAAATTGAACCCCTTTTGGAATTAAGTTTCTATTTGAAATGTCTGATAATGTTCACGAAAAACTAACATCATGTTACTGTTTTCTTTTCTATCCAAAAGAAATCTTGGAATCAAAATAAGTAAAATTAATTGAGATGAGCAGTCATCTAATCTAAATAAAAACTCATGCTTGAAAGAATAATAAATAAACACACTGTCTACAAATGCAAATTATAAATAGTTTACTTTGGACCCAGCTTCCAAAAGGTGTTTCTTAACTTTGTAGTATATACATATGTAGTTTGAGCAAATCTGTCATATTCTATTTACATGTAGAGTTATATCCCGTGGTGGTGGTGGATGGTAAATGTCAGAAAATCTTTTATGCAAGTTATATATTCTACACCCAAATATTTTGAAATATAGAAAACCAGTAGTTATTTATTCAATGGACATGTACTTTTGTTTTTTTTATTTTTTATTTTTTTTTGCCTAAGGGTGTATGTTGCAAAATTTAGAAGTATTACCAAAAGTAAAACAATAATTATAAATTTGCACCATATAATAAATACCAAAATCATTCTAGCAAGAGTATTTAAATGACTCTTTATGTCTTCCATGGCAGGGCTGATCAGCCCTTATGGCTTGCCCTGACACCCAACTTATAATTTCCCATGCTTCTTATTGACTCCACTGATTGATGTCTCCATGCATCTCACAGACCACTATATGTACTCTGGCACAACTGATTAGTACACCAAATATCATCAGGGGCATCAGAGTGGAATACTCTTCCCTATGTGGATACCACATGGATTTAGCTGCCCTTAGTTGAAATAGGAGTATAGGCACATTAAATATGGCTAATATTTGTGTCTTCCACATAACAAACCATGGTACCTTAATATATTATCTCTCAGTGATAAAATCAATGTTTGTGCAATTATTAATTAATCGATGAATTAACTACTACCTATTTTCAGTAATCCTATAATATGCTAGTGTTAGCTTCTAGGAACAAAGGATCTTGTGGCAAAAATGTTGCTTCCAACAAACATTCTATCATGAGTATAACCTACTTTAATGAGAGCCTTCTGGCTTGCTTACTTCAAGAAGAACAAAATTCTTTAAGCAGAGAAATTCTGAAAAGCAGATTGACGTCAAACTTATTTGCAGGTTGCAAAATAGGCACTCGAACATGTGTCTCTGCTGGTTTCCTACAAGAAAACCCCTTTGCACTTCTTGATATCTTACTTTATTGCTGGCCATCTTTGAGGATAGTTTTGTACTACTTATTTTTATGCCATTTATTGAACATTTACATTATCTAAAAACATGTCATGCTGGGAATAGTTAAAACAGAGGAATTATATCTATCTGGTCATCCATTTGCTGTTGCAAAGCACTCTCTCCAAACCAAAGTCCTGAGGCAAACAGTGACATGAACATAAAAATATACAAAAGACACTACAAAATGTATCCTTAACACAGGACAACAAAATTTTCCATGAGCATTCATGGGATCAAATTGCCCAGTGTAGAATCCTAGTGCTGTCAGGCTCTGTCTCTGTGACTTTTGGAAGTTAGTCAGCTTTCTACCCCTTGTTCCTCAAACTTGTTTCCTAGGGCTTCTGTGAGGATTAAATAATGTAATCCAAGTAGCTTTGTTAGCACAATACTTTGTTTAAAAAATGTTAGCTATTATTATTTTTACTACTATGAAATTTGTTTGCCCTAAGATTCAGAGTGAAGGTTAAAACATGATAATGTATGAAGGTATCTATTCAATGAGCAGCTGACAAGATCCTCAGCCACAGCAACCACAGGTACCCTCAGACTCCACACAACACAGAACTCTGCTTCACATTTGTGCATTCAGGTTTCAAAATGTAAACTGAAGATGTCTGTTGTCTCTTTTCTACAGAATTTGAGTGTGATATTTTGTTTTTCAAACATAATCACATCTTTGGTCAATTATCTATAGATTATGTCCTTTGAATCCCATATCCTAAGAATAAAATTGAATTGGAACTGAAGTTCACATGTATTCTGGCAATGAGTAGGTGAATGAATCTGTGAAGGTTTTTCATTGTTGACTTCTAGATTCCCAGCCTTCCATTAATGTTCCTCTTTCCTCCTCTCAATGGTAATTCCACCCACATAGGCAGAAGCATTGATTTTCTAAGTTTCTTGCTACTATCTACCCCCAACCCCACCCCCTCACACTCATCAAAAAAAGAAGAGATCTAATATCTGCCATTTATAGATGTTAACTGATGGATTGACTGATGACACTTGAGTGTGAATGAGTTTCTGTAAATGCCTAATCATACTCAGACCGGTGTATTTTGAGCCTTTTTCTCTAATTATGGAATGAAACATTGTATCCCTGTGAAAGCAATTTCAGGCATCTGAGAGAACAAAGGCAAGAATGGTTCTGAAAGTTAAGGCCCACACCAAAGGTAAATCCGCTTGACTACTTTTAGGATACTTGTATATTTGTTTAGAAGGGATGAAAGGCCTCTCCTTGAAATGGCCTCTTAATTACTTAAGGAGAATGGGCTCAGAAGGGGCTGTTACAGACCTGTTCTTCAGTGCTTGGTTGCTACTGTTTCCTGACCTCTGCACTGGCCAGGAGCCATGCCACCCAGGACAAGGGTGTTTGTTGGGACCACTTTTATAGAAGCTTCACTTGATTCCAGATCAGCTCAGACAATGGGGCTGGAAGGCAAGCTCACTAGAGCAGAATAGGTGATAAGATGAAGGAGCTGGTGGCAGACAATGGTGTGAGTTAAGACCAGCAGTCTACTTTTTGATTGTGCTCTAAAGATGCTAAGAGGAGATCCAGTTCTCTGGATTAATAAGATACTCAAAGAGCCTGGACCATCAGCAGAAGGAAGTAAAGACATAATCTTCAAGATAGGGATCTCAGGCAAAGTTGTGGTATTTGAGAAGACCGCAGAATAAAAGTGCTCATTTGGAAACCACGATTAGATGAACCATTGAGATTGTAGTCCCTGGAAACAGCAGCCACCTTGGACTGAGGCAAAAAGGTCCTGTACTCTGTGCTTTAGAGAATTGTTTTGGGGTCCTTCTCCAGCCATGCTACTTCACATGGAACAAGAAGTATTTTGTGCTAAGGAGATATGCCCATTTGGAGCTTGTGCCTATCCTTCTAGCCTCTGCTCAGATGACCCTGAGCCTGCTCCTGGGGCCTGAACAGGACCTTCCTTGTCCATTCTTTCAGTAAGTGACAGCACCACATGTGTGGGCACATTAGTCCTGAGCTGAGGCTATGAGGTGACTGTTGGGGAAAGGCAGACAGAGCTAGAATTTGGACAGGTAGTTCTAATATCTACTCACCTGCACAAAAGACCTCTCAAGGTTCAGAATGAAGCTGCAATTGGGAAGAGAAGAGTGAATGGCCAAAGGGCTCTCATTTGTATTTTTGAGCCTGGTGTTTCATAAACTTCTCTGACCAAAGAAAAAAAACTGACCTCAAAACTTGAGATCTCCTTGAACTTCCAGGTAAGAATTAAGATGTTATAGACACAAGGTTACTGGACTCCAGATACAAAGAATCAATAAATCACATGTTTACTCTTCCTTTCAAACCTGCAGGATCAATCCCTTATTCCTTTTCTAATCATAGCCCTTTCTCAAAAGAATCACCAGAATTTTCAAATGAATAAGGTTTTACTTGTTCAATTAGTACTTAATATTTTTGAAAAACTCCAGTTTGGGGATTGCAAAAGCATATACCCTAGAGCCCAGGAGTAGGAAGAGTCTGTGGCAGCTTCAGGGTACAGGAATCACCCAATGACATTTACATTGAAAAAACAAATTTAAATGAATTGGAAGAATTTGGGCCCACTAGTTTGCCATCTTTAAATAAAACTTCTTTCCCTTCTTGACCTCCTATAATATATACCTGTGATTTTCTTTGGCATTTCTGGAAATGAAGTTTCTGCCAAAAAGGTGTGTTATTAGAACTTATATTTTTATTAATTTGCATAATGTATCATTTGTGTTTGTAGTTTGTTTGCTTTGTTTCTAATTACTAAACACATTAAAAGAAAAAATGTACATGTAATATGAATTATGTTCATAATCCTATCTCTGTCTGAGATACTATGCTATATATGTCCTAGAATGTGTCTGGTTAAAACACACACACATTCTTGCTTTGATATAAATGGTTTTTCCAGCAAGTACATACACATTTTGAAATCACATAAGAGATGTTTAATATATAAGACTGGTCACTTAGCAAGTTGATTCTTAGAGAAAATACGAAGAATACAATTATTAAATAATAAAACCAAATTTAAACCACCAAACAAGAATATATTCCATAAAATTAGTGTTGCCAATTTCGAATTAGTCACTTTAGGAAGACAGACATTTTTTCCACTGTTCAGAATATTTTTGGAAGTCCTCTTTTGGGAATTTGAGTATCTTTGGTACAAATCCTTTGAAATATCCTTAGTGATAGTGAATCTTCATCAATTGAGGTCAGATTTTATTTTTAGAGAAAGCAAAAACCCAATCAAAGCCAAGGCTGCTGAATGAGATAAGTGATCAAGCTGAGTCGTTCCACTTCTGATCAAAATCAAAGCATGCTTACAAACCCTAGAATGGTGTATTTATGTGACTTTATACATTTCTACTTGCATTGAAGACAATTTTAGATAAAAGTTAAAAATATGTTCTGAGCATCATTAGAATATGTGATTAGCTTCCTAAGATAATGATTTTGAAGAAAATCATTAGTATGTATAGCTTTTAATATACTTTTTTAAAAATAGAAAGACAATTTTATTCCCACCAAAATTAATTCTAGGTGAATTAAACATATTTTTTAAGTAAAACCATACAATTTTAGAAGAAATTGCAAGTGATTAGCTGATATCATAACAAAGTAAGAAACTTTAAAGAACATATTGATATAATTGATGGTTAAAAAATAATTTATCAGAGAAAAATGCATTTATAAAATTTAAATAAAACAAATGGAATAAAGAGGTTTAACAAATCCACACATGTTTTTTTAAATTGAAAAAAACTTTAAATTCTTATACTTGGTGAAAGTAAAGAAACATTCTCCTAGGCTATGGAGTATAAATTGTTATAAATTTCCTCTAGGGCAAATCTGTGGTGATATGTAAGAAATGACTGAAAAACATGTTACACTCTTTGACTTAGTAAGTTAATTCATAAGAATACATTTTTTAAAAATTATTACAAATGTGTACAAAGATTTATATTCAAGTAAGTTTTTTTCCTAGTGAAAGAAAATAAAATAATCTGATGTCCAACTATAGAGGATTAAATTAGTAAACTCTTGGTATTTCCATATAATAGAATAATTGATGACAGGAAAAGGTTGATAATATACAGATTTTCAAACAATAACATAACTACAACCATTTTACTTCTTTAGACAGACTAATCTATTTTCAATTCAATCATTTAACAAGCAATAGACCTGTGTGTGTGTGTGTGTGTGTGTGTGTGTGTGTGTGTGTGTGTGTGTGTGTGTTATAAATTTCTGCTTTTGAAACATTCCCTTGCTGGCTGTTATACGCTCTCTTCATTTCCAGATACAGTGCTATTTCTGGTCATGGAAGTTTTCTCACTAGCAATGCCATAGACTTTAACCACCTTAGAATGAGGGCAGGAACTTCTGCTGCTGCCCGCACAGAGCTGTCTTCTTTGGTGGGCACATTGTATTGCTTTACTTTTTTATCCTGAGAAAAGAGGTTTCTACTTTCTGAGACATTGGGAGTAGGTGATTTAAAGCTTGTGATTATCATTTCAAGACTGAGTCTGCTTTTAATGACAATTTAAATGAGAGAGAACAACCCTGCACAATCTACTGATATCTTTTCTATACCAGATGACCACTTAAATCCTATCTCTCTGCAGATCTTGGCACCTTCTCACATGTGTTTTCGTTTAGTTAAAGCTACGAATATGATTTTAATTATTCATTTATTTTAGTGTGTTAAAGCTTGAGCTCCTTCATCATATTTCAGTTTTGTTTAATAGTTTATAGGGGTTAAAATGCCTTCAATGAAATAACCAATCCTAAATTCAGCTACATAGCAGAGGGTATTTTCTCAGTATTTGAAAAGAAAATCCCCAAAAGAGGATGTTTCAGAAATTATTGTAATGTCTCAATTGGAACAAAAGAAATTTTTAAGCTAAAAAGAGGTTGTTCAGAAAAGGATGATACTGAAGTATTGGAGATTTTTTAAAGTTCCATTAAAAATCACATCTTCATAAGATTTTCAAAAATATTGATAAAATAATTTTTATCATCAGGTTTATGTTGTAAATGGAAGAGGAAGTAATATATTCTACATTTGACTTATAATAAAGTTCTAGAAAAATTAAAGAATTTTGAAAATTTTTGTTTATATAGCTTGGCAGGAGTGGCTCAATGATTGAGCATCGGCCCATGCACCAAGAGTTTGCCAATTCAATTCCCCGTCAGGGCACATGCCCAGGTTGCGGGCCTGATCCCTAGTGGGAGGCATGCAGGAGGTGGCCAGTCAATGTTTTCTCTATTCAATGTTTCTATCTCTCTCTCTCCCTTCCTCTCTCTTTAAAATTAATAAAGAAAAAACATTTTTTTTAAATTTTTGTTAATATAAATAATGTCCTAACCTATAGGTATAATACAGTTACATACTTTGGCAAAAGGTAATTTCAGAGGAGCAGTGTAGAACAATGGCTAAAATCATGGACTTCAGAGTCAGTCATAACCCATTTGAGCTGTGATCCAGCCACCCACTGCTTGTGTTATCTTGGGCAAACTGTTCTATTTCCTTCCAGGTACTAAAGGCATAGTAATGCATATCTTGAAAGTTCAATAAGACACATGAAATAATATATAAAGCACTTTGTAGAGTTCTTAGCTCATAATAAGCACTAAATAAGTGGTAGTTGTCATTATTACTACTAATATTAGTAGTTTCAATGCTTACTAAATATCACGTTGTTCTCCTCTGAATTGTCCCCTCACTAGGTTATGTTGCCTCTCCAAAATCCATTTCAATTTTGACATTTTCCTAAGACTTCCTTGACTTTTCTGGTTTGTGTTGCTCTCTAATTGCTTCATGAATGAGTCTTACCCTTTAACCCAAATGAATTGTAAGCTCCTAGAAATCAGGATAATGCCTTCTATTATCTCTGAGTTCCTTAACATTTATTTATTATATCCCAGTTCTTGTTATTTATTTTCTAAAATAAACCACAAGATTTTAAAGCTTACAATAACAATCATCTCATGTGTTATGTCTCATGATTTTTATGGATCAGGAATTTGGACAGGGCTTGGACTGGTGGTTCTTCTATGTTATGGGGTATTAAGAGTCACTTTGTGGTAGATAAACTGGTATGAGAGTTAAAGATGATTTGACTCACATTCTGGGCCTTGGTAGGGCTAGTGGGAAGATCGGGTTTAGCTGGGACTGTGAACAGGGGTGCTAGTGCCTGCATGTGGAATATGCATGCTGTCTCTCCAGCATGGTGGCCTCATGGTCACTGTTAAGCTTCTTATAAGTCAGCCCCAGTCACTAAGCGCATAGTCTTATATGACTAAGAAGTCTTGTCGCATCATCATTATTTGTTGAAGCAGTCACAAGCCCACCCATATTCATGGGGTAGGGGACACAATTCCTTTTGATGGAAGGAATGTAAAAAAATTTGTGTCCATGGTTTAAAATTGCCACAATCTGCTATGACACACAGAGTCCTTTGAGAGTAGAGACAATGTCTTGGTCATATTGATATCACCAACAATGCCTTATAGATGAAGAGATTTTTAAAAATACACTTTTAAAAGAATCATATGTATAAGCTTAAAAACATGATTACAAACTTAGCCTTTGTTCATACTCTCTGTAGTTAAAAAAAATAAAACTAATTATTTAGAAGTTTGTTATACCAGAATCTAGCCTTTCCTGACTTTTGCTACCATGAAACCAGTGATCACATTAAACATTCCCTCATTACTATCTCCTAAGCCTTGTTAGTTTCTGTTTCAATCTCTTTTCTTTAATTTTTACACATACACTTGTGTGATTTAAAGTCAGATGATATGGTTTTTTCTTCCAATAAGTCTTTGTAAGCCACTGCTTTACTTCAGAGCCAATTTTTTTCTTTTAATAATAATAATGTTACAATAGATAATATTTAAGGTCTCATAAGGCTCTAATACTCTGCAACTACGGGTTGGTTCTTCTTACAATAATAATGCCAGAGAGGCAGAGAGACGTGGAGAGGTAGAAGGAATGCTGGTGCTGGGCACAAACGGGACACGGATCTTTGTTCCCAACCTGCCACGTGCTAGTGGTGTAACTTAGGGGATAACAATAATTTCTCTTCTAATAATAAGTTCTTGAGGTTGTGGTAAATCCAATGAGATAATATACACAAAAAATCCTGATGAACTATATAGAGTTGCATATAATGGTTGGGAAACATTTCTCTGTCTTCATAAAAGGGCAGAGTGGAAGGAGAGGTCATATAAGGTTTTAGATAGGATCTGCCCTTATACTGTTCACAAGTTTGGAGCATTTCTGTGAACAAGCATCTAGGCTGGAATATCTCCAATTCCAGAACCTGCAACTAAATATCACCCCCTTTCCTTGGAGGCTGCGTTTCTAATCATTGAAAACATGATAATTTAGCCGCTGAGCCAGTATAGAGAAGTTATTCATTACTGGGTTCAACCCAAGGTCAGAAACATCAAACCCCAACCATTAAGCAAAATGGTGACAGCCATGGTAGCGATGACCCAGAGTGAATATATTGCTCACGGGAAGCAGGGTCAGGAATACAGCAGGCCTAAAAAAGGTTGCCGAGGCAAAGTCAGGAACAACCCGTCTATAGTCCAGAGATGTATGTGAAGGAGCACGTGCCAGATGGAGCCAAAGAGGACAGCAGAGAGGACAGCCACCCACAGACAGGAACTGCAGTGGAAATCCTCACTTTTCGACTGCACTTCCAAGTTCTGTTTCTGTGCCCTATTGCTCCTTCCTCCTTCCAGTCTAGACCTCCTTGCCTTGGCAAATTTGGGGAAGACATGGAAAAAGATATATATTTTGCCTTTCCTACTGAAAAAAAGGCAGTTTGTGTTTGCCTCCCCAACTCAGAGTAGAGACTAGGCTCACCTCTTGAAATCCACCTGCTCAGTCTGCCTCAGCCTCACTACTTCTTTGGGTATATTATACTTTAACCTTCCCAGTAGGAGGATACTGAATCCTGTAGGTTTAAGGACTGTAGAATTTTTTAAAAGTTAGTACCTGCGTTCTTAGCAATTAAAATTGTTTCCTAACTTATTTCTTTAATTTTTCTAGGCTTAGCAAAAAATAGCACTTGTGTCAGGACAACATATAAAATGTGTAGTTCTGTTGTCCAGTGCCTAGGATTATGAATGAAACTGTAATGATTTACTTGTGGAGCTAGAATGTGTGATAATGTATAAAAATATAGAAAGGAGTGGCCGATTTCTTTACTCTATTCTCTATAGAGCTGGCTATAGAAATACCCACCCAGATATGAAAGTCAAGAAAGGGTCATGCTCCCCCTTGCCTTTGTTTAAGACACCTTCATGGAGCCCAGATCTTGGCCTGCCACGGCCTAGGACTCTCACACAGCTTTGGGTGTCTGGGAAATGCCTGATTCATTAAGACCCCTGAACCCTCTCATGTTACACTTCAGAAGTAGTGACCAGCTTACTTAAAACAAAGAAGCTTTGACCTTTCTCCCCTTCTGAAACCAAAAACAGATGAAGTTAAAGTGACTCATTTCCGGCTTTAAATATGCTCTAAGAAAAAATTTTCAAGTAGTTTTGAGCCTCAGGATTTTGTTTTGTTTTGTTTTGTTTTGTTCTTGCTTGTTTTTTGGCCTTATTTTTATTTTGTGTTTTTATATAAATGCCGCATTCCCTTCTTGTCAAGGTCAACATATTTATTACTTATATTCATAATGCAGTTATACTTTTTTTTTATAGCTCTCTCTCTCTCTCCCCTTTCTCTCTCTTTCTCTCTCTCTCTTAATCTGTGTTGTTTATAACCATGACCCTTGATACTCCAAGTCTAAAAACAGCTTGGCTTTCAGCAGCTAAATCTGACAAGGTCAGCATTTTTCTGTTTATTCTGAGAATACTATTTACCCTCTGGGGTTTTTTAAAGCAATTCTGTAAAACATCACTTAGTAAAAGTTTGCAGCATTCATAGAATCTTCCATAAAGTCAGATCACAATAAGTGACAACTTCTTGCTCTGATTTTTTAACTCTGGGACAATCATCACTCCTGAGTTTTGGTGCCTAAGCAGCTGCAGTAACCAAAAGTTTACAATAAAGTTATACATTTAGAATCATCTAAATAATTTTAAAATAATCAATTTCACTTCCATAGAATATCCTGCTAACTTGAATAAAAAACTAATCAAATAAATCTTATGTTTTGCCATTCAGAAAATATTTCCATTAGAAACTGCATAATGCATTATATTATTTATTTTAATTTATAAATGAGGAGAATAAAAGAAAGGCCTTCAGTGATCAAGCCATAGGGAAAAAAATCTACTTTTGACCAGAACGTATGTTGTGAGGCAGTTGGGGATCTAAGTTGTGCTTAAGGGGACAAAAACAGTTTCTGAACTGGGAAAATTGAGAATGTTAGTTGAAAAGAGACTAATGTATTTATTGAAGGTTCAAAGATAATCCAACAGGCCTGGGTACAGTTTCATGTTCACTAGAGACACTGCAAATGCTTCTGCTTCAGCATGAACACATCAGATCCCAACAGCCCTTGGGATCAGGCTGACAGCATAACTTTCTAGCTGTGAAGTTTCAGTACAGAACGTTTCCATGACACAAAAAATTCCCCTCCAATAAGCTTGATGGTGAAGCCAAATCATGGAAGAGCTCATTAAGAAGAATCTTATTCACTGGAATGTGGGAAGAAAACATTTAACTCTAGCAAATGCACTGCTCATTCAGTATGCTCTACATTGATAAATAGATGTCTTTTTGGTGGTGGATGAGGGTTGGAGGGGGGAGAGAGGACACCCATGTCATTGGGACTATTTTGTGGTTTCTTCAAGAAGAGTAGGGATGCTTGAATCTCTGGCTCAGGAAAATCAAGGAGCAGGTGATGCCTGGGAGGATAAACACTGCTAAGTCTGCATTTATTTCTTTAGCTCTAACTGTACATTAATTCAATAAGATGGTCTAATAAAATAATGCATTTTTCAAAATGCTTAGCTGGCATTTTGGGAGGGGTGGACATTTTTATCATTTACCAAGGAATGCATTTTGGAATTGGTGAAGGAAGTAAGCTCTGGCTGTAGGCTGCTCTGGCCTCCAGGGGTCACCCTTCCCTTTAATGACTATACAACAATAGTCTGAGACCCCACCCTGTGGTCTTTTACAATTTCTTGTGCCCTAGTAACTCTGAGAATCCCAGAGATTGCTTTTATGTTCAAGAACGAGTGCCGGTTGTCACTTTCTCCCTCAGACAGCCATCTGTCTCTGTCTGCTGCCACACCCTGCTGCTGGTGACCTCTTGCTGCTGGAATCTGACTCCCCAAAGCCATGTCTGCTCCCCTCTTGCCATTTTGTCCTAAATGTAGACATGGGCTTATCTCATTATTTCCTCCAGCACAGTCAATAACAAGATGAGATAGTTAAGAAAACTTTGCTGAAGGCTTTGGGAAAGCAGAAGGAAAGAAATCACAAGGAGAAACTAGAAAGAAAATATAGGGCAGGACAGGATACTTGGTTTGTCTGCGCTCCCTTATCAAATGTGTACACTTTCATCGACACTCCCTACTAAATGTCTCTTTTACACACACACACACCACCCTTCTTACTTCATGTTCCACTGGCTAGCTTATTTCTCTCTCAGCTGGAATCAAGACCCTCACATTCTCTGTGACTACCACAGAGGGGGAACATTTATTTTCCTAAAAGAAAACCAGATATGAAATGCAAATAATATAACCCTTTATATTATTATATACACCAGGCTCTCTCTCCAGTGCCTCAAACTTTCTCATTTAGAATAAAATATTTGCTTTATATTATTTAACTCAAGATGGGGGAGGGAGTAAGCTGTGTGATTTAAAAGGCAGGATGTTTCTGCATTCTAGTCATTCATTTTTAAACAAATATTACCACCCGGGTACCCTGTTCTACTGGAAAGTTAATGACTAAAATGAAGCACTGGGGATGTTTTGAGATCACATAGAATGAAAAGAAATAAGTGATTGGCAGAGACACAAGTATCAAAGAATAAGGCAAGAACTAGATTGTGAGGGCTGGCAGGTTAATCAGTTCAGACCTGAGACAGTGTAGACTGAGAAACTGAGGGATTAGAAAGATATGGTGACAATACCAGGGAAAAAGCCAAGAGTGGAGGGATTGTGTATAGAAAGGCAGGAGATGGGAGAGAAAACTGCAAAATTGATCTCAAACCAGGATTTTTTATATACTGAACCTCTGCAGTGAAATGATGTCCTTGTTAAAGGCTAGAGATTGATTAGAAAAAATTAGGATGACTAACTCCAGGCTAGCCAGGGGCAAAGACCAGAGACATCAAATACAAATTTCTCTGAGGTCTGACATTGTGCATTCATGTGTCCTGTTACCCCAGGAACTTCATGCAGGCATTTAGGAATTTGGTGTCCCTGCAAACCAGTCCAGTTAAAATATTTGTTCACATTTATTCAAAGCAAGCCCTCATGAGGGAAAGATTAAGAAGGAAAATTCCTGTTGGTGGCAGCTACTACCTCTGACCCAAACTTGAATACTTCATTCAGTAAATCAAAGACATCTATGATATTCTGGTAACCAGCTATTGTTATCTGACCAGATCCTCCCAACTCTAAGTAGTCTTTCAAAGTATTTTTCCCAACAGGGTATATAACAGTCCTTGGAGATTTTGTAACAAATTTAATTCTTCCATACTGTTAATTTCTCAATGATATCCCACTGTCCCCTAGAGACAGGGGCATTGGTATCATCTAGCCGGTCCACCTTTCTACATGACTTTGTCAATCTCGTGTCACTACTACCTGGGGTGACTGGTATCAATGCCATTAAACACCTCTCACTCCTCACTTACCTCCATGATAGAAAACAAACAGTGCATTTCAGAGCACAAGGTTTGTTCTCATGAGGACCCCATGAAAAGCTCTTGAGCTGAAATTAATTAAAGTGGTGGGTCTGGGGCACGAAGAATAGTAGAAATGAAGGTTGAGATAGAGAAGCTGTAGATCCAAAGGGGTCCTGAGTCTCAGTCACTTGGGTGTGATGAGTCAAATGAGGTTTGGGGCCAGCTGTTTTTGCTGCTGTCTTAAGAGAATATTTTAGAAATTTTCCTGAGAAACATCCTACTTTCTAACTCACTTAGGAAATAAAACTTTGGTCATCTCAATCCTGCCATTGCATTAACACATTTTGCATGTAAACTTCTAATTGGTTTCTTTATATTCACTTTTAAAATAAACATATTATTCTGCATTAACATTTTATATAAAATCATGGTCTAGACATGTACATGTAGTGCTAAAATTAAATCATCAATAATCACTATCTAAAATGAATTACATTCCAAAAGCTCTGGCTAATGATTTATCTCTTCTTCATGGAACCGATCTCTATCAGATTGATTTATGTAGCAGCCAATCATGTTTCAGTAAACTGCAGCATGCACATGCATCTTTAAGTGATGATAAGCTGTGACTGTCCATTTGTTTGTACAACAAGAAATAAAAAAGAAATAAATACAAGGAAAAGAAAAGAAGGGGAAAAAAAGTCCCAACCTCTTTCAAATGCTTCACACAATGACCAAATTCTCTAAGAAATAATAATGGTCAATTCTATGTCAAATTTCAGAATAACTGATATAGTATCAAGCATATGCAAAAACACACAAAAATGATGAACATTAAAATGATGACATTTGATACAGAGAATTCTTTGCCTTTGCATGTTTACATTATTTGCTCTGATAGCAAGGTGCCTTTTTGTACATTTACATTATTTGCTTTGATAGTAGATGCTTTTGTTAGTTGTTGAAGTGATTGACAACCTCATGCTGTTCTATTTAATTGCCTTTTCTGCAATGCAAGGTTCTGTGTTTAGAAGACGCTGTTTCATAAATAAATCCAAAGTGTGTGTGTGTGTGTGTGTGTGTGCATGCGCACACGTGTGTGTACTACAGAGGTTTCATTTCTCAAGCCAATTCTATAACTGTTCAGCTACAGCTGTCGCCATATTTATCTGTATTTACATTAGGGTTCATTTTCATCCTTCATGTTTTTTGCCTTTTCTGTGTTTAAGATTAATGGATCTCCTTGCAAGAATGAAAGCCTTTTTATACAGCTCATCATGTTTGACGGAAGAGTAGAGGCATTGGACCTATAAGGTTTTACTAAAACATTCAAACTTTCAGGCCTAAACAATTATTCCCCACAAGACTGTTTCTAAGATTCGGAACCTGTAAGGATTTTACATCTGCCTGAATTTATAGTCTAGTTTTTGCATTTGTTTCCTCAGTTAATAAAGTCCAGGTAGCAATTTTTTTCCAGTTATCAAAATATAATATAGAAATACCATGTCAAAGTGTTTGTCACATGATGATTTATAAAAAAATCTCTTATTGAGAGTTTGGTCAATATTGTTGTGGAAGACAGCATATGTAGCTCGATATTAAAATTTAATATTGAGTGATTTTTTTTAAATTAACCTAAAAATTAAGTTTAAGCAATCTTAAAAGTAAGTTTTTACTATTATGATATATTATTATACTTTTCTTCAGGATATATTTCAAGATGGTTATTAGTCTACTTTTCAAAAATTTACTCCCTCTTGGATATTTTTCATAGGTCTAGATGATTTCTAACACATTTGATAACAAATTCTGAAGGGACTCTACAGGTCAATATACATGATACAAATACTATGGTAACTGTTCCCCAATCCTGTGTTTTGAGCTTAAGTCAAACAAACAGTGATTTTAGAAGCAAAGAGATGCAGAAATAAAGCTCTGCTTTTAACTGGTCTGAGAAATAAAAGTTGAGCCACGTGTGGTTGTTCCTACTGTTAGATGAAGCAGGGTAATATGGAAAAATGCTTAAATTTAAACCCAGACACTACCATTGGGACTTATGTGTGACCCTCTTAAGCATTCTGAGTTGTTTTATCTTCTGTACAATAGAAATACACAATATCTACTTTATTAAAAACAAACAAACAAACAAAAAAACAAAACTGCCAATTCTGAATGACCTGGAAGGGAGAGAGTAAGAATAATAATATGTATCCTTAGTCCTCCTTTCTGAATCTCCCTCTCCTTGGCTATACCCAACCTGAATTCAAAGGGCGGGGACCCCACTGATATAGTTCATAGGGTAAGTCTCTAGAGTGGAAGCAGGATGAAGAAGAGAGTATGAGAGATAAAAGGAAAATATCAATATTTATATGAAAGAAAGATGAGGCCCTAAAATAGACAATCCAGAGTTCATAATATTTTGATAATATAGTCAGAGCAAAACTATGGAGGAGGTAACATATCGATGGAGCTCTAAAGAATGAGAAGGAGCCAACCATAAGAAGAGATAGGCAGAAAGAATAGTATTGGTAATGGCTCTATGGCAGAAAAGAGCTCTTTGTGTTATGAGATTTTAAAGAAAACCCATGTGGCTTCATATATTCAGTTAAGGAATTTAGAACAAATTAATTGTGCAGTAGGTTTTAAACAGGAAAATGACATTTGGAAAGATGTTTCTAGATGTTGTCTGAAAAATGAATTGAACAAGAAAAATGGGGAAAAGATTTAAAAAACAATAAAAACAGAAAAACTAAGCATACAATAGATAAGATGTCACAAGACAAAACCAAATAATTAAGTACTAAATGAGTCATACGGACCACAAAGCTTATAAGTGTTCAGAGAAAGGATACTGCCTTTCAGCTTCAGTTGGTAATGAAGGTTTATGGAAGACAGGATTTAAGCTGGACCTTAAAGGCTAATATAGAATTAGAACAAGTGGAGAGAAAAGGGGTGTCAATTCCAGAATATGAAGAAATGAAGACAGGTAGCCTTTGGGAAGAAATCAAGGGGGCTTTTTTTTTTTTTTTTTGAGAGAAGAGCAAAGGAAGATGGAACTGAATCCTGAAAAGGGAGGATATACATGATTCTGTGCATTAGTGAATTAATTTTCTGCTCTTCCAAGATAGGACTTTACTTCTTAAACAGGTGTTTCGATAAGTTTTGTGAGATTTTCAGGTACTTTGGACACTAAAGAAATACTTTGAGATTTGTCCTCTCAAATAATATCACATAATCAAGCTATCAGCTACTGATACAGTTTATGCAAAGCTGGTCTGACTAATAATTCCCCAAGGCTTGCCAAGTCAATGACATAAGCATTGATTACATTATCTGCTATTTTAGAGTATCCACATCATTTCTTCCTTGGTGCAGAACACTAAAACAAACTATATATTTTTTTTGTTCTCACTGTATTTTATAAATTAAAAATCTGATATAATTGATGATAGAAAATGAGGTTTTTTTTTGTTTTTATTGGCCTACAAAACACTGGGAAAAGTAGAGACAGCATTCATACAAATTTCTAATATAATTTTATTTTTAAAAGAAGACTACAGAAAGTTATTTTGGGGACATTAAATCTTCAACCTCATTCTTGTATTGTGCACATATATTTCATATTGAATTATTTGGTTATTTTTTTCCCTACAAATTGGCATAGAGTTATCAATTGATTGAATTTTTAAATTTCAGAATGCATTCATTTATTTTAATGTAAGGGATGTAATTTTTTCAATATACTTAATTATATAAGTAATTTTTAATCTACTTTATTCAATATATATCAATCAATTATATAAACATTATATATTTATATGAGGAATTAAAGAGGCAAAGCATTTAAAACATTTACTCAAGGTCACATAACAAAGACACAACTAAAATTTGAATGGAGAAATGATTAAGGAAAAGAATTTTCTTACATAGCTTATTTGCAATACTTTGAACCTTCCTCCGAGGGCATTGGAGTCATTAACAAAATTCACAGTAGTCTCCATTCCCCTGTATGGAAAGTGAAAAGTTATACATACGTTAGTATTTCACAATAAGTCTAGTAATGACCCAGTGAAATTCAGGTAGAGATAAGACAAACTAGTAAACTCAACCAAGACTCGTGTTACAAAGTAGCTTCACTTATGGGACCCAAACACTCCTCAGTTTTTAATGTTGTTGTCTCTGTGATTAATTCATGGCTATATCTCTCAATAAATTGTTAAGAAAACAAACAATTGAATATTAGTAATTCAAATACATTCATTTTTGAAATGCTTTTGGCTTTCTTTCTATGCCCATCTGAAACCATACTTTGTTGAAAGCTGTGCTAAAGTCCCACCTACTCTATGTAGACTTGCAGAGTCTAGAGAGCATTGTCTATCTAGCTTTGACTACCACACCCCACTCCTTTGGGCATTACTTTTTTCCAATGAGTGCAGTCTTTGGGGGATAAATCCTGGTGCCTATTTTACCTCTAATAGATAGAAGGAGTTTGGCTCCTTCTGCCAAAACTTTCCTCTTACCACCACATTACAGCTTTATTTAAGTTTGGCCAACTGGATCCTCTTTATTCGAGCTTTGAATCTTGAGCAGAGTAACACAAGAGCAGAATACAAAACAAAGAAAAAGACTAGATAGAGTCGTTTTGAAGGACTACCTCAGAAGCACACATAGGAATTCAATCAATATCTGCTGAATTAATTTTCCTTGAGAAGAGTACATAAGAAAATAATCATGAAGTAAGAAAACTACTCATTGATTATATTTGCCCAATAAGATCTAAAAACCTCAAAATGCAGACTATTTGCTAATCACAACATCTATAAAATGAAGCCTTATTCATGTTGAAATTCTACAATTTTTTTGCTAAACACTAGACTGAAGACTTTTATCTCATTGTTAAAATCCATTAATACAACCAACAGAAGAGAGAGGAATGTGGAATTAATAGTCAAAGAAAAGTGAAGTAATAAAATGGAGTTCGTCATGCCCCATGGCCTTTTCTGCAATATTTTAGTGCATTCCTTTGATAAGCAAATACCAAGATCACATTGCATTCATAAAACACTAGGAGCTTGCACAAATAGGGATTGATTTCATTTTTTATTATTCAAAAATTCTAAATGATTCTCTCAGAGTGCTTGTGAACAGCATAGTTTGTGGTATTTGGAAAGTTCATTGTGTTGTCAATGATTTTCACAAATAAAAGAATACATAAAATGCAGAAAGCAGTGTATAGGGGTATAAATAAACCATAGAAGTAATAACAATACTGCCTACTGGTATAGAACTTTACTGTTTAAAAGCACTTCAATGATTGTGGTTCAAATGATTTATATTATATGAAAGGAATTAGAATGACTATGGAGAATTAAATAAATTGTCTTTAAATACCACTCATACATACATTTAGAGACACAACATTTTCAGAAAAATTACTTTATTCAATATATAGTATACTATATACACTATATATTACAGATTATATGTATTATTTTATATATAGAAAACTTTTTAAATAACTTTAGCATAAGAGTGTATTTCATTTTACCTAGAGTAAGTAAATGTTGGCTTTTTACATACAAAAGATGATAAGAATAATGTTAAAATATTACTTTTCATAGTAATGCTTAAAGCATTTGGCTTTTCTACATAATTCATGTAAATTTTCCCTCTGTTAATACCCATTTGTATAACTATGTATGATGAAACTTAAGAAGTGCCCCATCAGGAGGGGATGAAAGGCTGGCAAAACTTGAAAAATTATAAACTAAACAGAAGTGATGGTTATAGTCCCCTTTCACATAAAAAATCATAAAGTATTTCCTGTTTTGTCCCATTTCTCAGTTGGAAGATACTCTCATAGAGGGAACATGAATAGATTAAAATCTAACTTTTTCTTCTTTAAGAAAACATAAGCATAATCACTTTTGATTTCTTTTAAGTAGTTCAATAAACAATGAGTACTATTTTAAAACTACAGGCATTCCATGGGAATCTCTCTAGAAAGAACTAACTTATATTGGATGTCATTTTATGAATTAAGTTTATGAACAACTATAATCTTTTTGCAATATAGAGTGCAGTAAAAACTAATTCTTACATGTCCCTTTTCATCCAGGGTACACGGGAGACTCAAATTATATCTGTCAAAATAACCTCAGGTGATTTTTTTTTTCTGTGTAAAACAAGGAGATATTAAAATTGCAGGTAGTTGTCAGGAGTTTTCTAAATGTACAAATGGTCTGCTGGAGGCTGAGTACACAGTGGTATCTTAGTTTGTCCTTAACAGGCTTTTAAGACCATCTTCATATAAAGAGGGTTTCTACACCATAGAGGAAAAGTGTGTGCAGATAGGGAGATGACAGAAAACAGGAGGCTACTCAAACCAAGCTCTTGTCTTGAAGAACTGGAGAACTTTTACAGAGATCTTAGAAGGTCCTACTCAGAGATAATGGAATAAAATACTAAGATTATAAGAACATACATTAGATGTTATAAACTTGGGGAGAAGATAATGGGAAATCTTGTACAAACCACAGCCAAAATACAACAACCATTATTTGTAGTTTAACCTTCTTCAACGTAAAATGGGGGTTTTACATCTAATTGTAAAGAAATCTGGGTATATAATCTTTCCAATTTTTAAAAAAAATATGTTCTGACTGATTTTTTAAAGAGAGAGGAAGGGAGAGGGAGAGATAGAAACATCTATGTGAGAGAGAAACGTCGATCGGCTGTCTCCTGCATGCCTCTTACTGGGGATCAAGCACAAAACCCAGGCATGTGCCCTGACAGGGACCTTTCATCCACTGAGCCACACCAGCCAGGCAAATTTTAAAGATATTTTCCTGATTCATAGTTGTTTTACCCCTACATGATTCCTGACCAATATTGTTTTAATCATTTCCCCTTATCTAGTTTCTCAACTATTTCATTTAAGTTTTTGTTTGTTTTTTGTTTAGTTTGAAGGCTCATCCCTATTTTACTTTTTTTCAATTTATTGGACAAACAGTGGTTAATAAGATCATGTAGGTTTCAAGTATACATTTCTATGATCTGTATAATGTATATGTTTGCCCCTCTTTACTCTTTACTATCCACCACCCCCATCCCTCCGGTAATCACCATACTATTGTCTGTGTCTGTAGAGTTTCAGTTTTATATCCCACATATGAGTGAAATCACACGTTTCTTAGCTTTTCTGATTGATTTATTTCACTTAGCATAATATTAAGGTCCATCTATGTTGTCACAAATGTCAGCATTTCATATTTTCTTGTGGTTGAGTAGTATTCCATTGTATATGTTCCATATCTTATTTATCCAATCATCCATCAAAGGACATTTTGGTTGTTTCCATGTCTTGACTACTGTGAATAATGCTGCAATGAACATAGGGGTGCATATTTCTTTGCAAATAAATGTTTTTGAGTTTTTCAATAGATACCCAGAAGAGGGGTTGCTGAGTCATATGGTAATTCTATTCTTAATTTTTTGAGGAGCCTCTACAGTTTTCCATAGTTGCTGTATCCGTTTACATTCCCACTAGCAGTGAGTGAAGGTTCCTTTTTCTCCACAACCTCTCCAACACTTTTTAATTACCTTGTCTTACTGATAATAGCCATTCTAACAGGTGTAGATTGTATCTCATTGTAGTTTTGTTTTGCATTTCCCTAATAGCTAGTGAAGTTGAACATCTTTTCATATATCTATCTGTTGGACATCTGTATGTCTTCCTGGGAGAGGTGTCTGTCAAGGTTCTCTGTCCATTTTTAAATTGGATTGTTTGTTTGTTTGGTGTTGAGTTGTATGAGCTCTTTATATATTTTGGATATTAACCCCTTGTCAGAGCTGTTGTTTGTAAATATCTTCTCCAATTAGATTGGTTGCCTTTCTATTTTGTTGGCAGTTTCTTTTGCTGTGCAGAAGCTTTCAATTAGTTTTAATACCCACGACTCTTTTTTTTCTTTAACACTAATTTGTCAGAAAATAGATATTAAGTTACATAATGATAATACTAAAACAGGCATAAACAGGTTTGGAAAGAAACAGCTTACTCTTATTAAGCATTCAGCTCACTGGCAGGAGAAAACGTGCATAAATGTGATAGAGAATAACCATCCAACACTTGCATTTACCATGCTGTGGGTATCAGTGCATTTTACAGGGTAAATGGAGGGCATCTATCAATCTACAGCACTGGTGAACTGGAGGTAGATTAAATGAATATCCACTGGACTTAAAACCCAAAGCAGCCTGGCTAACATAAGTAGGACAGGTCAAAGGAAAAACTTGAAGTGAATGAAGATCCTGAAAATTTAGCCCTTTTCACAATTGTACATAATTGTACATGTGTGCTAAAGAGATAGCACAGCTCCTTCTAATAAATCATAAGCTGGTATTTGGGCTTAACACACTTACCCAAGCTAAACATATCTTAACAGACAAAACAACTACACCTGTTAGCCATCAAATGACTACATACTTTAACTCCTTTGTTAAACTCAGGTAGAAAAGGAGTTTTAAGAAATCTTATAGATTATCTGAAAAAATACGTAGTGATGATCTGCATAATGAAAGACTACACTTTTCAATAATAATTATTATCTGTTTCTTATTATGGCTAAAACTAGCTTTAATCAATAAGTGGTCATTAAAAATTACCAAATAATATTTTAATTAAAAAATATATATATTACTTCAGCCAATATTACTGGACACTCTGGCTATTAGATTTATTGTGTTTCTGACTCAGATTTAGAGTGGCCCCTAAGTTTGATAAAATGATACTGGAACATCAAGTATTCTTTTAGATGACTGGGCTAAGGGACATAATAAAAACATGGAACTGCCACTTGAAAATTCATCAGGTAACTTTTTATGTCAGTAATCTGTGAATTTCTAAAGTTACATGGTCATCAATGTGTATTGATTAGTCTCTATAAAGAGAAGAATCAATCAGTGATTATGGATTATTTGTGAAGTCTAAACAATGTTGTTCATCATAAATCCAAAGGAGAGATATATAGAGAGAGTCTACCCCATCAAAGGAATAGCAGATATTCAGAATACCAATAGGCAAGTCAGAACTAATGAGATCCCTTTGAAAGGCAAACTGAAACACAGGACACCAAACTCCTAACTCCTAGCAAATGGAATCATCCCAAATTTCTTGATTGAACCAGATCTTCAAAGAATGGAAGTTCCAAGTTACACCCCAGTTTTTGTTCTTGTGTTCATTTACTCAGTAACAACTGTGTGTAACTTCAAATGAAGGAAGGAGTCATCAGAACTGAGTTCCTACTCTACAAGCCAACTGTCATCAAAGCCAAGTCCACTGCAACGAAGGACTGTTGAGCTAAGAATGTGAAGAAGACCAACAGAGACAGATGCTAAAGAAACAGTGGAAAGAGAAGCTAAAGCTGATGATCATAAGTGATGGGGATGCTGTGAGGCACCACCAGAGGCAATGTGGAAAAGCTGTCATTTTTCTGGGTAGCAACAGGAGTACATGCTGGCATGTAGCAATCAGAATGGGGTGGCTCACACTAGAGAAATAATGTCACACTGCCCAAGAGTAAACACACAAGTGGGACTGCTAACAGTAAAAGGATCCCCACCAGCAGCTCCTAGGCTAGGAAAAGGACTTAGTCATTCATACTGTGTCTGTGGAGTTCTCTGCAGGGCTTCATTGATCCTGTGGTCTGCACTCATGCATGTGGCTTGAAATACCTTCAGGTCTGTCATCTGTAAATATAAGCAAAGATTGCTCCCTCTTCCTGTTGTTAAGACAGGCTGCATGGGCTCTGCAGGTAAAAGTTGGAGCAGTAATTTAGCATTGTCTGTTACATATTCCTCTTTACTCCATGAGACATTTCTGGGGCTGAAATGTGAAATCTTCAATTTAGAATGCATTGGGATGAAGATGGGGGTAGTATCTTAATCTGATCAAGTCTCTATACATGTAAAAAATATTTAGTGGATATTTCAAAGATTACATTCATTAATTTCCACCCTAATACATAAGAGGCCTCTCTCTGAATCCCTGTGCTTTGTGGGTACTTCTCTCATAATGCTTGCATTACTCTACTTTGCGATATAGTAATTTGATCATCTACTAATTCATCCATTCAGCAAACATTTTTGAACATCTATTATGTGCTAATCACTGTGCAAGTTATTGTCTTGCTAATGAACAACACAGAAAATGTCACTGCCTTATGGAGTCATAGCTGAAGATCACAATCATTTAAAAAATTAAGCAAATTATTATAAAAATTACGATTTAGCCCTGGCCGGTTTGGCTCAGTGGTTAGAGCGTCCGCCTGCGTTCCCGAGAGACCCGGGTTCGGTTCCCGCTAAGGGCACGTACCTCGGTTGCAGTTTGTCCCCGGCCCTGGTTGGTCGTGCGGGTGGCAGCCACTCGATGTGTCCCTTTCACATCGATGTTTCCCTTTCTCTCTCTCTCTTCCTCTCTCTCCCTCCCACTCTGTCTGTACAAAAAATGGATAAATGTCCTCGGATGAGGATAAAAAAAATAATAAAAAAATAAAAATAAAAATTACGATTTAGGTAAGTCAGATAGGAAGAAAGTCTAGTTGCCTAGATTGTAGTCCTCTTGTCTAGATTGAGTTATTAAGTCTATATGCAGTAGCAAATAATGCCTGGCACAGAGCAGATGCTTAATTAAAACAAAAAAGTTTATTAAATTGAGCTAATGAGTTTAAGAAAATTTTCTTATAAGATGGTAAGAACAATTTGATTTGTGAAAATTTTGAAGTAATATCTTTTTTCTCCTATCATTATATTTGCTTTTCATTCCTTAAATAGTATTTGAATGTTTTCCAAAAAGAATATTTCTAAGAGATACAGACTATTTTTAATGTGCTAGATTTTCAGATATGAGCTATATTTTTAGAAATCTAGGGCAAACCTTTGCTGTAGTTCACTGTAACATTTGACCCTAACTCAGAGGTCCCACTCTTTTTGATATATGGGCTAAAACCCTATCCTGCTTCTCTTATTTAGCTGAGGTACTTATCCAACCTGCATCAGTTATTTAAAACTCTCAAATATACTTTTGAACAGAGTATAGGAGGGCAAAAAGAAAAATAAAGCTACCTGTTGAAAAGTCCTGACATCCATAGATTTTACTGTTCTGAAAGAGTGACCTATGCATATAAGACTCTGTTACTCAGGAAATAGTTGGACTACCAATTATTGTACCAACTATTGAGTATTGTATCCCTATGCCTTCTTGAGGTTTGCCTCTGTTCATTGGTACATCCAGGGATGGTGATGAGTTCCTACTGTCAAAGGGGACCCCAAACTCTGCCCCAGCCCTAAAGACAATATGGGTCTGTCCCTATGTAATAATGATTGAAAATTATTTGGAGTATCACCCACTGGCAAATCTAAAAATATCCATAAACTCAATCCTAGAAATTTGTACAATATTTATTGTAGGTTTTCTTAGTATGGGACACAGGTTTACATATGCATCATTATCTAAAACTTCTCTTCCACTGCCGTGCTTTGTATTTCCTTGTTGCTTACGACCATCAGAAACAGATGATCTCTGGCAAAACTAAGAGTCCAGAAAAGGTGGCAACTGGCTTGTTAATAAACATTTAAATCTGTAAATGCCACCATTTACTTTTCATAAGTGGGTATGAGTCAATACTGAGGTTTACTCTTTTCTGGGATACTAGAAATATGTTGCTCTTAAACCCTCAAGGAGTTTACATTTCGGTAAGAAGAAACAAATATTACTCAAGTCACATTGATGCAAGGCAGAAGATAAATACAAAAGCAAAAGTATAAAGGCATGGTCATGAGGGCACAAAGGATAAAAAGTGGGGAGGGGCAATGTGGAGGCAGAGAGACAAGTCCACGTCAGTGGGCAGTGGTGCCCAGTATCTGACCTCTGTGAAAACAGAATGAAGTGATGAGGGCTAAAAGCACAAAAGAGGCAGAGCAAGAAGATGAAGTGCTCTGAGGAATAGAACTGGGGGCAGCGATGAGACGAGGGCAGTGATGAGATGGAGCCAACGATGGCATGGACTTCAGCAGACACGAAGTTCACCCACTAGATGTATTAACCTTTGTAAACTTGTATCTGCAGGGATTATTTATTTAATTTAGGTTTGGGACATTATTCTTATGAGAATCCAGATGCTTTGGTACATTTTGTCTTCAAAAGTTAACAGAAAAGTCTATCCTTGCCTAGGGTGGCATTTGCTGCTATAAATCATGACATGCTGAGTTTAGTTGCAGCTGTAAACGGAAATATGTCTCCTTTTAACTCCCACTCAGTAGCCTTAGTTCTGCCCTGAGGAACTAGCACAGATTAAGTTGCATCCCTATTCTGTGCGGCAGCCCTTGAACTATCATAATGAGAGGCCCCCTTCCTTCAGGTCCTCAGATCCTCGGCTCCTTGAGCTATCCATATGGACAAGGACTCTGCTTCCTGTGCCATCCCGGTCATCTTCCTCTTCGCATACTCTCACTTGTCACATGTCTCCTAAGGTAGGAAACATGCCCAGGACACAGTCCCCAGGGTACTGGTAAGAGTAGCTAAGAACTGTGGCTTTCTCATCCTACACTGTTTGTGAACACATCCTTGAATTGTTGGCAGTCTATTTTTTAATTTTTTTTTTTCTTTATTGATTTTAGAGAGAAAGGAAGAGAGAGGGAGATGCAGATGAAAACATCGATGAAAGAGCGTTGATTGGTCACTTCCTGCATACCCCCCACTGGGGATTTTGCACACAACCTGGGCATGTGCCTTGACTAGGAATCAAACTGGTGACCTCTTGGTACATGGGTCGATGTTCAACCACTGAGCCACACCAGCCGGGCGAATTGCTGGCAGTCTTTTTAAACAGTCCCTCTTACTCTTGGTGTCTTCTGAGTTTACAGTGTACCCACATTGTAGACAGTTATGACATAGACCTTGTAAATCCATCTGTTCCTGTGCAACTCCTTCTAATTTAACTTCAGAGTCAAACTATATTATTTATTAGAACAGTAGCAAAGATGTCTATCATGTTCCAGGGGAAAAAAGGAGTATTTATTATTGCCACTACAAAAATTGCCAGCATCCACTGAGCTCTCGTATGAGCCAGATAATGGTCATCTTTTTCATGAATTACACCCTTTTAAATATTAAACTATGAATTATATCATAAAAATAATATGAACAAATAACAAGACATCAGATAGTATCAAAGGACATAATATGAAAAGTAAATCTTATCCTTATCTTATCAGATTTTTGTGTTTTATATATCCCACCAATGTTTTCTGTGCATACATATTATGTATCACATTTTTACATAATGTGTATAATACTCTGATCTTAGATATTTTTAATCTAACTAGTTCTTGAAAATCATTTAGTAACATCGCACACAGAGCCATCTGAAGCTTTCTAACAGCTACATGTGTTTTTATTGTGTAACTGTACCACAGTTTGCATCTCCTTTAATGCTAAGGACAATCCCATGTATTGGGTCTTATTATGTTTATTAAACACACATAAAAGTGAAGTTTAAAGAAATCTTTACCTTGCCCATTGCCACATATTTGAACAGTAACTCAGGAAGGGTTCAAGTGCATATCTACCTAACTCCGGTGTTTACCCCTGCAAGCTCTTACTAAGTCCTCTAGAAAAATAATTTTCAGGGTTGGTTTCATAATACTTCACAAAAAGACTTTTTAAGTGCATAGTTAGTTTTCCTTTATATTTTGCAGCTGGTACAATAAGATTTAAATAGTGGCTCTAGTATTTTATTACCAGAATGTTAAAATAGCTCAGATTCCCATGACCTAGTTAGCCTCTGGAGTCCATGGAAATCAACAGTAATTTCCCATATTCTAATTGAAGAATTAAATAATATAGTCCATGTTCATGAGCATTGTTAACTTTTATACAATTTAAATTTTTTGTCATATAGGTGCCTTTTGTTTTATTTATTTTTATCAGAAATTGTTATAGCAATCAGAAATGTCTCAAATCATATATTAGAAATCTATGTTTTTATAAAGTTTTTATATTTTTATTTACTCTATTTTAAAAAGTCATAGTTGATTCTATCTTCTTGTCTCAAATGTCATCATTGTCTATTGAATAAAGCTGATAATTGCATGCAGAAAATATTAAAACATAATTATGATTGTGCTAAAAGAATAAACATGCCAAGTGTCAACAAAATATTGTAACTCTGCTGTGTTTCAAATTGTGTCAAGATAGATTGCTTAAATTTGTTCTTTCCAGTGCCCATTTGGGAAGTAAAACAGATATACCTGTTGTATTAACACATTCACTGTGCATCAAAGCTGCTCATCTTTGCAACAAATAAATTAAGATTTTGGGTCCTCTTACAATTCTCAGTTCAATCTGACTGACTCTGACACCTCTCTAATCAAATATATCCACATGATATTGTAAGCCCCATTATAGTACATTAATAGCTTGTAAAGTGAAATTGATGCAGCATGATGGACTGTATTCCTGAAGCAGTGACAAACATCAATGATAGATGCGCTAATGGATATGTTGAATTGCAATAAATATAAATGCAGAATAGCAATTGCAGAGCATTAAAAATGTCATCTTGTAAGTTTAGGTATTTATGAGGCTGAGCCAGCTGGAAACAAGAGTGGTGCGTTCCTATGAACCACTGCAACTCTGAAGTTCCAAAGAAAGCAGAGGTCCTTTCATCAAATAGGTCAGACCGCCGGCAAATTGTTGTCACAGCTGTGCCATTGTCAATTAGGCCTCCAATGACTCAGCCCTTTGTTTTTTCCTGCTTGCACAACTCACCCCACCTTTTCCCTGGGCTTGGGTGCTTCACTCCTGCAACCTTTCCAACACATTTCCCCTTGGCGACTCGCCTCACATGTTTTGATTCATCTCTCAGGCATTGATCTAAAACTCAGAGAAGTGACATTAGGAAAGCATCTCAGCTACTTCAAAAGACACTGCTATTCCTTCTGGGCTATTTTGGCATGTCAAACCCAATAGGCCAAGCAGAAATGCTCCACACTGCTACACATTTGCCTCTGATGTGTCTAGTGCACCTGCCCAGGCTTCCTGAACCCTAAAGACCTTGTTTAATGTCAGCACAATCTGGCACAACAGCAGGGTCCAGAGTGCAGTGGAGGACAGGAACAACTCACGTGGACTTTTGTCATGCTCAAGCAAGAACAGTAGCATCAGGACCAAATCACAGAGAGTCTGTTGCAGAAAAGGAGTGGACCTAGAAGTATATTCTTCAGGAGCTAGTGGTTAGTTATAGAATTTTCTCAAACATGCTGATGTGTGGGAGATTAAGATTTAGCAACACTGTTTAGTATGGGCTGATCTCAGTCTCAGGTTTGAGAGTGAGGGTGTGACAGTTTCCCAAATATGCTCCTTTCACATCTTGGGCTTTCATCTGCAGCCAATGTTCTCATAAATTGATGTCACGTATTAAAGTAAATTATTCAATACTTTCTGGAATTCAGTTGTTACAATGTGTTCTTAATGCTAATAGAAGACTGTCAAGCTGAAGTTATTTTAGAAAATTACTCAATTTGCCAAAATACAAATAAATATTTGGCCATTATAATTCAGTTGGTAATTCACTTGCTCAGGAAAATAAGTTAGACTGATTGTGCTCATCATCACAAAACCATGATAACTAAACTGTACTAAACTTCAATGACATTCCTCTATCTTTGTTATTCAGTAGGTAAACAACAGAAGAGAAAAGCAAGAGTCATATGCCACACAGCAAATTTAAAAGACAGCATGGCATTTTTAGTCTAAACATGATATTCTTCATTAAAAGCCTAGACATAGCAAATAAAAAGTAGAGGAACCTCATATATATTTCTTGTTGGTTGCTTAATCAATTGTGAAATATGTAGAAACCATGTCAGCCTTAAAATAAAATTTTAATATAATCTAAAACTCATATGAATCATATTTATTTTTTAAAATAGCTAAGATTTTTAAAAATCAAGACCATTTTACACTAAATTAGTAAATAGAAGAAAAATTTAAAAGAAATTTGAGAGTTAAAAAGGGACAACTTTATTGGAAACCTCCCATTATCACTTGTCCTCAAATTTAGTTAGACAACTTTTTATTAAACATCAGTTATAATCCAAGCAACTTTTTAAATGCTGGTGATTAAAATGTTACCCATTGAGTAAATACTTTTTGGATATCTTGTATTGTCAACCAAAGGATATACAAGTATCAAGCAAGATCCTGTACTAATAGGGTCTTATATTATGCAAAGGTAAGGGGAAAGATAGCACATATATTTTTAAAGGTAAACAATAAAATATTAGGTACTGATAAGTATAATGCAATACTAAGTGTTAAAACAGAGTGGTGTCAAGTGAGAAATAAGCTGCCTTTTTTCAGAATGGTCAGAAAAAGCCTCTTTTAAAAGGTTGATTTTTTTATTTTGGGGGGGGCTACATGCCCCTAAGGTCTAGTGGGGAACTGAACCCGGGACTCTCTGGTCCATAGGGCGATGCTCCAACCGCTGAGCCAAACCAGCCTTGGTGAAGAGGTTGATATTTAAGTTTAAAATTCCAAACGCCACCTGAAACACCAATCAGAAGGAATATATGTACCCCTATGTTCATAGCAGCACTATTTACAATTGCTAAGATCTGGAAACAGCCCAAGTGTCCATCAATAGATGAGTGGATAAAAAAGCTGTTACATATACTCAATGGAATACTGTGCAGCTGTAAGAAAGGATGTAAGAAAGATCTCTCATCTTTTGAGATAACATGGAGGGACCTGGAGAGCATTATGCTAAGCGAACTAAGCCCATCAAAAAAATACAAATACCACATGATCTCACTTATTTGTGGAATATAATGAACAAAATAAGCTGAACAAAATAGACCCAGAGACATAGAAAGGAGTATGATTCAGACGGACAAACCTCAGAGAAGGGTGGCAGAGAGGAGGCATGAGATAAACCAAAGAACTTATATGCATGTATGCGTAAACATGGACACAGACAATAATGCTGGGGGGAGGGGTGGGATCGGGAGGAGGGTGTCTGGGGGGGGAACAAAGAAACTTCTGTAACAAAAATAAATTAATAAAATTTGGGGGGAGATTTACAAATGCTGATGAGGCAGTCAAATGAAAATAGAAGAGCACCTTAATTATCAGAATCATTGGTATAAAGGTCTTAAGGCCAAGACAAGTTTGGCAAGTTTAAGGGAAAAGAGGGGGGGAGGGGGTACTTTGACAAAGCTACATGAAGAGAGAAAGAGTGACTGAGATGCAGTAATAGAGATAAGCAGGGGCTAGATTATCTAAAACTTTTAAATTCAGAAAAGAATCTGGATCTGATCATGAAAAGCCACTGGAGGATTTCAGCAAGGTTATGACATAGCCTGAATTATTTTTTTAAAAATCATTCTGGAACAGATTGAAGGGATGTAGAAGGAAAATCATTTAGGACACTACTGCCCCAGACCAGGTGGGTTGAGCCATGGTCCCAGTAGCAGAGATACAGAGAAGTGGGAGGACTCAAGATATTTTTAGAAATGTTTTAAAAGCGGAGTTGCTAGCTCTTGTCCATGAAACTGATGTAGACAGTAAGGAGAAGAAATGAAAAACTATTCTTAGATATGTTTGTTTCTTTGAGCCACTGGGTTGATAGTAATACTATTTTACCTAAATAGGAAAGATTTAAGTAAGAGTAGGTTTGGGGGAAAAGGAAGTGTTCTTATTTGGCCATGTTAAACTTGGGATACTGTGCAGTAAAGGGTTACCTCAAAAACTTGGAGAATTCAAATTCTGCACAACTCTTAGAAAAGACTGGCCCTTGACCAGCTCCTGGGAGATAACCTGCAAACTCTTGGAACATCCTATCTGTTAAGAGTGCCTTTGCATACCTATAGCCTTGGGCAATGCTAGTTTATGCTAACAATGTGATTTATGGTGAACACCTGTTTTTGCTTCTGGTGGCGCTGTGGACTGAGAAGCTAAATTTAGTCACACAGGCACTCCATGTTTATGTGACTAACCTCCAACCAAAGCGCTAGACACCAAGGCTCAAATGAGCTTCCCTGGTTGGCAGTACATCATATATTTTATCACACATTGTTGCTGAGAGAATCGAGTGTTGTCCTTAGAACTCCACTGGCAGAGAACAAATGGAGATTAGTGCCTGATTTCTCCTGGACTTCAGCCTCTGTGCCTTTTTAATTTATGAATTTAATCTGTGTCCTTTCACTGCACTAAGGCGTCACCATGAGTATAAGAGCTTTCTGAGTTCTGACAGTCCTTGTAGCAAATTACTGAAGCTGAGAGTAGTTATGAGAACTCTAACTCTGATGTACATTGACTGGACATCAAAGAGGAGATGTCGTATAGGCTATCTGCTAAGTAAGTTGAAAATTATAGTAGAAATCAAAACTGGCAATAATTATGTGACCCATTAGCACTTGGATGCTAGACTAAAATGTGGGAGTGTCACCTAGGAGTGTCCCCAGGAATATCACCTAGAGAGTGTTGGCACCGGATGGTATTTTTCCATTTATCTTCAGATAGAGTGGGAGGGAGAGAAAAAGAGAGAGAGAAAGAAACATCGATGTAAGAGAGACACATAGATTGGTTGCTTCCTGCACAACCCCAAACAGGGCAGGGGATTGAACTGCAACTGAGGTATGTGCCCTCAAATGGAATTGAATCCATAATTCCTTGGTTCAAGGGCCGATGCTCTAACCACTGAGAAAACCAGTCAGGGCTTTAAAAAAAAAAAGAAGACGAAGAAGACGAAGACGAAGACGAAGAAGAAGAAGAAGCTGAATTGGATTGAGTCCTTGCTTTTAGGAGCTCGCATAAGCCCAAGGGAACACAGATGGAGATGGACACAGAAGCCACTACTAACAAACAGAGAAGAGAAAGCATCAATCACATGCAGCAGAGAATAGCATCCCATTGTACGAGGGTCATTGGCCTAGGACCCTGGAGGATGAGTAGTGTTTTCCTGATCATTTGGAAAGGGGCCCACCTGAAAAGAGGAAAAATTACGCATCACATATTTAGTTTGATGAAACTAATATATTTAGTGATTTAGCATTTGAGAGAGGGACTTAAAATACTCTGATAGGCAGAATAATGGATCCCCAATTGTTCACATCCTAATACCAAGAATCTGTAAATATGGAAACGAAAGTTTGCAGATATGATTAAGAATATGGATCTTGAGATGACAGTATCCTAAATTATACATGTAAACCCAATGTAATTACATGAGTTTTTAAAATTGGAGATCCTTTCCTGGTTGTGATCAGAGAGAGATATAATGATGAAAGCAATGTCAAAGAGACGTTACATTGCTGGCTTTGAACATGGAAGAAGGTATGCGCAAATCAAGTAACACGGGAGACCTCTAAAAGCTGGAGAAAACAAGGAAATGAATTATTTTCCAGAACCTCCAGGAAAGCAGCCTTGATAAACCTTAAACTTAGGCCAATGAGATTCATATCATATTTCTGATCTATAGAACTACATAATAATACATTTGTGTTGTTTTAAATTGCAATAGCAATAGAAAAGCCAATACAAATAAAGAAAAAAAATGATAATATTCAGCTCTTTCTCTTTTGTCTATGCACTTTAAATATTCTTTCTTTTAAAAAAAGTTCTAAGGAAATATATTTTAAATCTCATTTTAGTTGGAATCTTCAAAAATTCAAGAAACTTGACAACATTTACCATTTCATAATCCTTGAATTCTTTTTATAGCATAAGATGCTTACTTTTTAAAAATCAAATATTTTATAAAGATAAATCCTTGTTTTCTGGTGCTTTATTGAACAAAATAAACAATATCCAGAATGTTGCAGCACCAGGAGATCATGCATAAGGGTGATTTTATGCAATTTTCTTCTAATTGCTATCATGTAAATCATAGTCTACTGTAGAAGTGAAGAGGCCAGAGAGAAAAGACTGTAAACCCCTACTCGAAATCAACCAAACCAGCCCGCCTTTCTGTGTTACTCTATGAAAGAATGCGCTTAAACAAAAGTTTTGTCACATCTTTAAATCGTAGGAAACCTAGTCACCTGAGTCATCTCAGTTCTGAAAAACTCATGAGACCTCTGGTAGTCTATTCTGAATAAAAAAGGTGGTAATTGGTGCCATCCAAATACTTACCCAATGTTAGAATTTACCAAATTAGGATTCCCTTTCATGGATCTTAACTGTGAGCTCCACACAAGATGGAAAAAAAAAAAAAAAAGTTCTTGGTTACCCACAATGCTCAGTGCAGTGCTAAATGACGAAAGTCACTATTTCTTAAGTATATTAAACAGAATACTGATATGATGAGAAGTTCCAAACCAAAAAAGTTTCAATAGTCAGATAAATTTATGAAAACTGCATCTTATTACATCCCTCCGAGATTTACAATGCTTTTGAAAGCTCTGTGACAAGATGGCTATGTAACTTTGTTCAATCCAATATTTCCCAAAGTTTTATAATCACTAAATTCTTAGATGGGGTTTGGGGGATATGGTGGGAAGACACTCCATGGAGCTGGTATTCTCACAGAACACAACACATATTCAGAAATGCTTTCTTAAACTGTTTTCACAGAAAAAAAAGTATTTTCAAACAAATGGGTTTTAATGAAGGCATTAAACTTCTTTTTAAAAGAAGATAAAACCAGATATCAACCCTGACCTTGAGTGCCTCATTGATAACCACTTTTTATATAATAGAAAACATAGTTTTGAATGAAAATATTTTCAAACAAATGTTTTCTGAGTCAAGAAAATTTTATTCTAATTATGCTATTTTTCATTAAATAAATTAGTTTATTATTATAAAGAAGACACTGCCATAAATTGTCTCCATAAATTTTGTGTGTGTGTGTGTGTGTGTGTGCACACGCGCATGTGTGCTGTTTTTCCTTCAAGGCTGTCTGTCAATGTCTTAGTCACAGTCTTATACTGTTTCTGCTTTTTCTCTTGACTTGCCTTGGGTCTTGAGCCACTGTGGGAGCTGACTATTCTAAAGGCCAGTTCTCAGCCTTAAGGACACCTAGAAGGATAAACAGCCTTAAGGACATCTAGATAGGTTAACTTGGGAATATGAAAACATGACTCAGAACAGATATGTCAGGATGCTCTGAGCATACTGGCTCTCTAAAGAAGTGGAAATCCTTAACTCTCTCTTTCTCTTGGTCAACTCCCGTACCCTGAGCTAGCTGAGACAGAAAGCAGTCCTCTTTCACCACATACTGGAATACATCGTCAGAATTTTCATCAAGGGCACGATGGGAGATACAGCCCTTATGTTCTTTGAATACAGGACAGTTCTGTTCCTCAAAAAGAATTTGTACCCTGATGAATTCCTTGTTTGAAATTCTGATAAGTAAATCTCTGTTAACTGAGTGATAGTATTGCTGCCTTTTATATATCCCTAGATTTTAATGAAGTCATTAAATTCATTTTTAAAAGAAGATAAAGCCAGATATCAACCCTGACCTTGAGTGCCTCATTGACAACCACTTTTTATAGAATAGAAAACATAATTTTGAATGACAATTTTGGTTAATTTTTCCCTTAAAGAAAGTTAAGCTCTATATAGCTCAGTTCCCTCATGTGTGAAATGAGGGAATTTGTTTAGAGTGCTGAGATCCCTCACATTGCTAACGTTTGTGACTAGTATAATATAAATTGTTATATAAATGTAAACGTCTATTTTTTCATTGTTAGTAATAATAAAGTAATTCACACATGCACCAAAAATTAGGTTATATGTAAATGTGTGTAACTCAGATAATGGGAAGGTGTTTATCTCAGCAATTTTGTAAAAAGGGACAGCAAGAAACTGTCATTTGACCCAGTGATCCCACTTCTAGGAATATACCCTAAGAAGCCTGAAACACCAATAAGAAAGGATATATGTATCCCCATGTTCATAGAAGCACTATTTACAATACCTAAGATCTGGAAACAACCCAAATGTCCATCAGTAGATGAATGGATTAAAAAGCTGTGGTACATATACACAATGGAGTACTATGCAGCTGTAAGAAAGAAAGATCTCTTATCCTTTGAGACAACATGGAGGGACCTGGAAAGTATTATCCTAAGCAAAACAAGCCAAGTAGAGAAAGACAAGTATCATATGATCTCACTTATTTGTGGAATATAATGAACATAACAGTCTGAAGAACAGGGTAGTACCAGAGACGTGGAAGTAGGGTACAGACTGGCAATTCCCAGAAGAGGGGATGGAGGGGAGAGGTAAATCACAGAACTTATATGCATGTACGCATAACCAATGGACATGGACGTCAAAGCTGGGGACAGGGTGGGGAGGGAGGGGAAGGAGGGTGTCAATGGGGGAAAAAGGAGAAACATCTGTAACAAAAACAAATTAATAAAAATAATCAATTAAAAAAAGATAGGCATCATGAAATAGATAAATTAAATTAAAAATTAAAAAGGAAACAAAAACATAAATAGAGATTTAATTATATGCATAAATAAAATTTGTAAAATGACTCAGTTTCCCACTTTATTATTCTCTTAATCTTACTTCTCAACTTCATAAAACAGTTTCAAAATTTGGTGTTTCATTTTATTAAATATTGAGATATTTTCCCCTAGGTATTGTTGACTTGCATTTCAAGGACCTAAACAGAGTTTTGTGTTCCTCTCTTACAGTGTGTAACCTTAGAGGCAGTCTTTTAAAGTGACAGTTTGAGAGGTCCCAGAATTGGACTTAAAGGCTCCTTCCTGTGACTGTCCTGTGAAAACATCTCAGAGAACCGCCATTGTCCAAGGCTAGTCTCTCAGTTATTTTCTGATGTTCATCCATGTTTCTTCCTAAAAATAAAGTAGATTCTGCAATTTCTCCCAGTTGCCTCCACATACCAGGTAGACCAACTCTGTTTAATATATTCAAGTACTCATAACGATTAAGTATCTACTCTATGCCAAGAATTATGCCAGGTCCTGGAACCACAAAGAAGCAATTAGAGAATTCAACATGTATATTCATTTACCCAAGGAATACAATTTGAATTAAAAATATTGGTATATAGTAGATCATAGGTCAATACTGTTGGAAAAAGAACCAAAAAACACAGTCCTTGGCACCTGAATAGATCAAGAATAAAGAATAGAAGAAAGCCCTAGCTGGTTTCGCTCAGTGGTTAGAGCGTCAGCCTGCAGTCCAGAGAGTCCCAGGTTTGGTTCCCGCTAAGGGCATGTACCTCGGTTGCAGTTTGTCCCCTGCCCTGGTTGGTCGTGTGGGTGGCAGCCACTCAATGTGTCCCTTTCTCGTCAATGTTTCTCTCTCTCTCTCTCTCCCCCTCCCACTCTATCTGAACAAAAAATGGAAAAATGTCCTCAGGTGAGGATAAAAAAAAAAAGAATAGAAGGAAAACTAAATACCCGTATTTTAGAAGGTAATATCGTTTTATTCTAACTCACTATTACTCTGGTATAACTCAATGGCATAGTATGAGGTTGTGATATTTCCATTCCAAACCAGCTTGTGCTACAATTATTTTTCATATTAAAGACCAGCAAAAAAAAAAAAAAAAAAATCCCTGGAGATAGCACAGAAGTTTAGTGCTAGAACAAGAACTGTGAATCTAACTAGTGCTGAGTCTTGTTTCATTGCACTGCACTGAGGATACAGAACCACAAAAGCGAGGCCCCAAGCAGGGTCAAGTCCACGTGGCTGGTAAGAGAAAGCAGGGCCGATGAGCTGAAGCATGCCTGTGTGGAGAGGTTTTCTCTCTTCTGCTGCTGTAGTTACAACAAGAGCAGAAACCCCTAAGTGTTACAGCAGCAGGCAGAAAATAATTTAGGGATATAATCTCTTGCTATAATTTGAAAACAGTGTTTTTCAAAGAGCAGATTATTCAAGATTGAAACTTTTAGAAGCAGTCCACTATTGGTGGGAAAGAGAAAGGGATAAGACAGTCTTTTACATTTGCTTATTTAAAATATGCATTTCATTATTTTAATAACATATGATGATAGTGTACTATTATAAATGCATTTAATTTTAGGTGACAGTTTCCAGACCCCCTCATCCAAGCAAGAGCTTCATTATTTCTGGCAAGAATCCCAGAGAGGATCCCCATAACTCAAAAAGTTACATATTACTTTTGTTCTGAATTGACCATTGTAATACTGCCAAAAATACTAGAAATGCACATGCCCCCAATCAATCTTAGCAACAACAATCGTAGCAGGTAAGTATCTAATTTCCAATTTCACATAGACTTAATATTCAGAGATATTCATATAGACTTAGTATTCTAAATATATGGACACATATATTCAGAAATCAGATTTTGACCACAAACAAGATACAGTATTGGTAAATCTTAAGTTGAATGCATCTACTTTTTATTGTGCAGGGCTTCTTTTGTCCTTTTCTGCATATAAAATTAATCTTTACCATATTTTTTAAAGAACCACAAACCATATTGAATAAAAAACCAAAGCAGAGCAAATAATGCTCATTAATTTAAAGAAAATTATAAAATATTGAAGTACTAATAAAACAATGTACTGAAAATATTGAATTATATTAGTAATGTACAAACTTCCTGTTACTATCACTTAACTTCTGTTAGCCTTAAATTCAAATTGGTAAAACAATATTCAAGTTTTGTTTTTCAAATTATTTTGAAGCTAAAGAGAGAACGTATGTGCCATGTAATGAACTGTAAGCTCTTTGAGAGCAGGGACCATGTCCGTTCATCATCTTATGCCTAGCCCAGTACGTCCTCCACCTGAACACTGCTCACTACATATTGGTTACATTAATAAGTGAATGAAAGAATGAATGAAATAATAAAATGACAAGAATTTAAACAATATCTTGCTAATTCAGGCACAACTGTACTTTTCTGGGAAAGAAAGAAAGATTCAAAAGACAGGATTATTAAAATTAATTGTCCACTGTAATTGAATTCATAAGATAACTTGACTTAAATTCACTAGATAATTTCTCTCCAATTATAGACACAATAATCTGATATGGGCACAGGGCCAGCATGAACACTGGATCACTGTGATCACTCAAAATTAGCCCTGTTTGATTTGACATTTTATTCTTTCCCAGTAGATAAGATTATTTCTTACGTCTGTTTAGATATGTCTGCTCATCTCCATTTCTCTAAGTAACCAATGTGTTAAACAAAATGTCTCTATTTTGATCAGGACAAAATAAAGTTGAATTAAACTGTGTTTCATCCTGATTTCTGATTAACAATTTCTTGTCAGTATTACAGGATTTAAAAAAAAATTACTAAATCACATTTATTTTCTTGACTTTATAGAGACAACTTTCTCACTTTAAAAAATCTGAAAACAATGTATAATGTTTATCTTGTAGTACAGATAACGAATCTGTGATATTTTTATTCTGATTTTATAATCAACATTTTGTATGTCTAAAGAAAGAAAAATAAAATCAGTCACAAAGGAAATGGGGAATAAATACTGTTTAAAAACACAAAGTAGTATTATACAGAACCATAGGCAGGAAGAAAACTAAGATCTATTTAAAATTTTTAAATTCAAGTATCATTTCCTGACATAATTCTAGAAACCTCATGAAATATTTGTCCTTATTATAAACCCTTGTAACTTTCATGGTTGTGTGGTTTTTAATTATTTCACAGCATGGCATGAACTTAATTCTCTGGAGGCAAATACTCTTGAGTCCATCTTGATTACTTTTTACCCAGCATTTACTCAGAAGAAATCAGTGAAAATAGCGTATTAGTATAACATTTCATGTAAATAGATGCCTTGGGTATTCTAAAAAAAAACTCCAAATATTCAAGTTTTCAAAAATGAAGACATTCCTACTTTCGCTCAAGTATTTTTGATCACCTTCGGTAATCTAACTCAGAAACTTAAGATTCATTTTTACTACCTTTAACATTTAACATTCAATAAATTATTGCCTTTGAATTGTGAAACATTTTAAGAATGAATGCAACAAAGTTAAACTTACCGTAAGAGAGATTTTTCATAAATTCTTCATATCATGACCTTGGTTCTCTGGTCAAAAGCAATACAGAGACTTCCCTCTCTCCTCTTCCTCTTCTCTGAGACCCAGCGGGTTGATGGTTCCCTCTCTGTCTGTAATGAACACAGCAGAAGACACAGAGTTTGTCCTCACTCCTGATGCCACACACCTTTTCTTGGCACTTCATTTGGTCCCAAGGGAAAATGCCTGCAGAAATTTCCTTCTCCACAATCTCTTAACAGATGGCTCTGCTGGCAAGAGCCTTAACTCTTAGAGATGCTTTGATAGGCTTTTATTCTCCCACTTTGCCTCCTCACAGGTTTTGTTTTTTAACTGCACACTGGTTAATGCCTCATTGTGCTAACTGGCCAGAGCATCATTGCTCCCTAGGAGCACTACCAGCTAATCTGCTTTTCTGTTTTTGATTTCAATGAATTTGCAAAGCTAGTTTCTTTTTGCTATTTTATTATTTTTCTGCTCCTATACCCAGAGGCAGTTGGGAAAAAGGCTCAATTATTTAAAGCACAAACTAAATAAATATTGAACTGCTTAAATACAAATAAAGTAAATTTGTATGGACATTGATAGAGTTGTAAACCAGAAAAAAAAAAAAAAAAAACAGTTTTATTGACATTACATCTGCTCCTCTGGTTAGTGCTTTTGTTACATAGTCTCTCTCTCTCTCTCTCTCTCTCTCTCTCTCTCTCTCTCTCTCCTTCTCTCTCTCTCCCCCCCTTCTTCTTTTGGAGAAATAAAACATATTCTGAAATTATAGACTCAATTGTCATCTAGATAATGTTACTTAAGATAGTACAGCGAATACTCAACTCTTTCAATCTTTACATATGATAAAACAGCAGGATGATTAAAAAAAAAATACTAGTAAACTAATAACTATAGGCCTAGGCAACAATTTTAAACCAAGATTAAAATAAAGTAGGGAGTAATGGGCACCATGGTAAACTGGCACATGCGTGTCTATATATAACAGACAGTGGGTGCTCGTCTCCCGGTGGTCACCTTCTGATGAGAACTCAAACTCTGCATTGTGAGAATTATGTTTTTCAAGGGAATCCCCATTTCTGGATTTTTATGTTAAAAAAAAATATATCTTTTGCTTTTCTTTATAATTCTTTTTTTATTATTGCTTTTAGAGAGAGAGGAAGGGAGAGAGAGAAATATTGATGAGAGAGAACGATTAGCCACCTCCTGCACAACCACCACTAACGATCGAGTCCACAACCTGGGCATATGCCCTGACCAGGAATGGAACCAGCGACCTCTCGGTGTATGGGTCAACGTTCAACTACTGGGCCACTCCAGCTGGGCTCTTTTGCTTTTTAAATGTTAGAGGATACTATGGGAGCTGATCCCAACACCTGTGTCCCAGCCTCAGCCTGCATACTGCCATGTAATGACTTGTGGAATATACAGAAAAAAAACTAATGCCAAGGCGAAAGCACTGCCCTTATAAATTATGAGCACCTTTATTATATGTAAAGATAATAGTGCAGATAAGTTAAGTTAGGTAATTAAAAAAAAAAAAAAAAAAAAAAAAAAAAAGCTTTAACAGACCTTAGAAAGGGCATTAGCCAAAAAAAAAAAAAATAGGTAAATGGTGCATGCAATGAGTAGCTCAAATCTGAATGAGAAGGTCCAAGTTTATTAAAAATAATAATAAAAAGCAATTTCATGAAGGCAGAGTGAGAAATTTTATTTTATTTTACCTGGATTTCTTTCTCTTTACTGAGTACTAACCTATTAATAATTATTGTCTTTTTTTATTATTATTATAATTGTCACCCAAGGACATTTTTCTATTTATCTTCAGATAGAGTGGGAGGGATGAAGAGAGAGGGAGAAACATCAATATGAGAGGGACACATCGACTGGTTGCCTCCCGTACAACCCCAGCCAGGGCCGGGGACAAACTGCAACTGAGGTACATGCCCTTTAGTGAAATCGAACCCAAGAATTATTGGTCCTTGAGCCGATGCTCTAACTGCTGAGCCAAACTGACTGGGGCAATTACTGTCTTTTTAATTACACAATTCATGCTAAATGCAGAAAGAAGAAATTTTTTTTTAATTCTTGTAATTCCATTACTTGCAAATTATTAGTTTATAATCTTCTAGAATGTGTCTATATATATACAAACATATTTATACATTAGTATAATTTTACATACAAGTATTTTACATAATATTCATATATACTTACTATTCTTTATAAAACTCGCACACCAAATATATTATTTGATATATACTACTACTAATATACTAATATATTATTAATTTGTTTTTTTCAGTCAATATTAAATATAGTAGCACTTTTCCTTAATTCAATAAATAAACTTCCATGTGTGATTTTTAAATGGCTATTTTATATCCAATTGTTTGGATATAATTTACGTGGCCAACCTCCTATTACCAGGTAAATTGTTTCAATTTTTTCTTTACAATAAAATATCTATAATTAAGTACTGTTCTTTTATCTTTGTGCACATTCTTATTGTGTCAAAATATATGCATATTTCTCTCCCAAAGGTTGTGACAATTTACAATCTTACAACTGACAGTGATAAGTGAATTCATTTTCCTGTATTCTCAACCAAATTGGGCATAAACTCTCTGTCGTAGGTGAAAAAAAGATAATGTAATACTTAAAACTCAGAAAACAAAACTTATTTTCACATATACCAGCTGAATTACTATTGTGCTTAATGTTTTCCCTCTTGCCTGACTGGCAGAACAGGTTTTTCTGGCACTCCTCAGAGTCAGCAAACTGTAACATGGAGAAATGGAACCATCCAAAGAGATGTCTGTGGCTAAAGGACCTGACATCTCCTGGCAGCAGACACTTGGTGCTACTCAGATGCTTCATGTGCCACCCTGACTGGGTCACAGGGTGCTCAGATATTTGATTAAACAGTATTTCTGGGTGTGTCTGTAAAGGTGTTTCTGGAAGAGACCAGTATTTGAATCACCAGACTGAGTCAAGCAGATTGCCCTCCCAAATGTGGGTGGGCATGTGCCAATTCATTAAGGGCCTGAACACACCAAGAAGGCAGAAAAGAAAGAATGGGTTCATCTGAAAGACTGTGAGTTGGAACATTAGTCTTCTCCCGCTCTGGGCCTGAGACTTACACCATCACTGCTCCAGTGTTCAGTTCTTCAGGCAAGGACTGAAACTATGCCACTGGTTTTCCTGTCTTCAGCTTGCAGATCGCAGATTGTGGGAATTCTCAGCCTCCTTTATCTTATGAGTCAGTTTTTCATAATCAATAAGTCTGTTTCTTTCTCTCTCTCTCTTGATTGACAGAAATAGATAGGTAGATGATAGATGATAGACAGATAGATAGATAGATAGATAGATAGATAGATAGATAGATGATAGATAGATGATAGATAGATAGATAGATAGATAGATAGATAGATAGATAGATAGATAGATAGATAGATGATAGATGATAGATGATGATAGATAGATGATAGATAGATAGATAGATAGATAGATATAGATAGATCCTATATATCTGAAGAATACTATATGATTAAGATGGGAAAGTGGGGAAATTTGCCCGCTGGCAAAAAGTTGGTAAACTTTTTCAATAAACAGACCCTAAAAGTCAATGACTGATTGTAACACATATGTAACTAGTAATAAGTGCAGTTCAGAAGTGCAAATTATTTATATATATATATATATATATATATATATATATATATTCTGGATAAGATATTCTAAATAGAAACATCCTTTTATTGTGTGTGATTTTGGAAAGACCTACTTGGCTCAGTGGTTGTCATATCCTCGGCCCTTTGTGACTATTTTCAAGGGTGAATCGGTCTCTGAGAGAACTAAATCTGCTGTCTATGAGAAGTGAGAAGTGATTCCTCTCAATGGACCCAGAATTACTGAGTGACATTAAACAAGTAACTACCTATAATTCACTTTTCAATCTATAGGATGAGAATGAAAATTGTGGTACTTACCTCATACTTGTTATTGTGAAGATTAAATATAAATTGCTTAGGTGATTGCCTGGTATAGATAAGACCTATATAATCACTATTACTGTTATCCCCACTGTACTTTGTAGTATTCTTCTCTAGTCTCACAAACCAAAGTATATTATAATAACATATCTTTGATATATCCCCTAAAGATGAATTCCTTGGGGTCTAGGTCTGTTTTCCTTCATTTTATATAATAAAAATTAACAACTGCCTAGAAAACATTAGACCCTGAATAAATAGTTCCTTAATGGTAGACAGGTAAGTAGATGGAAGAACACATGAATGTATTTTTGACCAAATCATCAGGTTGAATCTTTCCTATTATAGTTACTTTTTCTAGTTTCTAATTCTAGTTTTAAGTTTCACTCTTTAATTAGTTGTACAATCTGTAACAAACATATACACTCCAGTTAAATTGAAACCCACAAAGTTCATACTTAAAGTCAATGAAAATATGTTGTATCTAACCATAAACAAGGCACTCATTGTCATAGGGCTGTTTCCCTTATTAATGGCATGTTTGTCACAGAGGACTTAGAACATAAAAAATAATACTATAATTAGAATACACAAAATACTGGTCTCCATCTTAAGGGGAATATATTTAGTTTCATTTGTAAGATCACAATTTAGCTTGTCAATAAAAGCATTATCAAAATGTGATCCTTAGGGTCTAGAGCTGCTGTCTGTCAAGCAGGTTATCCGTGGGAAGGCAGAGAACCACAGGGCCTGAACAAGTTAGCTGCTATGCTTCAGAGACCTGTGAAAACGCCAAAGACAGAGAACTCCAGTGTGTGATCCAGGTTAATTGCAGAAGAGTTTTTAAGGTTATGGAGAAATTACTGTTTCTTGTTTCCTCCTTCTAATCATGGTAAAGACTGTTTATTCTACGTAGTAATAGTTCTGACTTACTATATAGGTGTCATGGGTTGAAAAACAGCTCATTTGGCGTGGTCCCCAAAGTGACAAATGTTAACTCAACAATGAACTTTTACATAGTTCGACCCGTTTGCAATTGAAATAAACACTGAAAGTTGTGTCTTCCATTTAAGGCAGGGAGAAGGATTCCGTGTGACTACACCTAACTGCAGGCAGGCCGCAGTAAAATCGGATGCTATTATATAGAGGAAAGGCCATGTATTTTATACAGTCAGTGTTTGCTTTTGTATTCAAATTAAAGGGAAAATATTTTAGTCAGATAATCTTTAAGCAGAGTGTTGAAACCCTGTGGAAAAAAATGTATAAGTAATTATCAGGGGTAGTTTACATGCCCAGTTGGTCATATTGTGTCTTTTCTTACATGTCCTAAAAGATGAATTAATTTTATTAGATGTCAGGAAAAAAAAAAGTTTTTGTGTTGGCATTTAAATAGAATTAGAGAATATTATATCTGAAAAGGAACTTAGAGCTCATCTGAGTCCATTTCTTTCTTTTTACTGACAAGAAGGATAGTGAAGATTAGTTGTTGAGCGATTTTCCCAAAATTGCAGTTAATTACTGGTACAACTAAAACTCAATCTACAATTCATTTCTTTTTGAAACACTAAAAAAACTTCCCTTTCTAGACAAAAGTAAGCTTTGATTTCCAAAAAGTTAAGAACCTCAATTTTAAAAAATCTAAGCTTATTCTGAACACAATTCTCTAGGAACCATCATGGGAAATCGTGTGCCCTTCCGATGCTCTCTGTGGGTAACATTGTATAAACTGGAAAAGGATGACTGCATCTGAACAAAATAAATGAACAGTGAGCACACTCTCACCTAAGACTAACATGTATCCACTTATTAAAGTATTAAAATAATTCCATACTAATTCAAGTTCCCCGTGTGTACACCCTGGTGTTCCCCACCCCCTGCACCCAGCACCCCAGCCTCCCAATATTTCAACAGCTAAGGTGTTAAGTACTAGTATGATGGAAGTCTTCAAGACTCAGCTCTAACGTTGGCTTCCATAGTGAGCATTGGTGCTCATGATTGTTAAATACCTTCATATTATCCCTGGATCTACCTCTTTCATTTCTCTTCTATAAATACCAAGTAGTAGTATTTGCTTCAGGTACTCTGATATATCTCTATTTGTCTAAAGATCAACTAAACTTAATGAATATAATGTAGTCAATGAATAAATAAGAACCAAATGTCTAAATAGATAATGGTTCCATTGAAAAGTCAGCTGAAGTGCTACTCTGAAAAAGTCTAGAATAACCAATGAAAGATCAAAAAAACAACTTTCATTCGGAAATAACACTCAAACCAGATAGTGTAAGGTTTCCACCATCAATCTGGGTACAAGTTTGTGCCCCTAAGTTGTGATATCAATATAAATTGTTCCTGTTTTAATGCAAGAGCTCAGTAGATAACTAAGAATCTTCAAAGGCAGAGCAAGAGTCCAACTCTTGCCTCCAAAGTTGCCCCTTAATCCTGTAAAAATCTGGCCCATCAAATAGATAAAACATTTAGTTTAAAAAGCAGTCAGACTTGTAGTGGAAAGCAGTCAATGAACCCCTTTCCCTTTCCCCTGGGGGAAAAAAAAAGATAACAGTGGAACCAAGTCAGTGGTTAAGATTAGATAGAAAGAGGAAATTACAACTATAACAAAATATTACATAAAAGGCAAACCAGCACAGAACAAATAAAATAATGCATAACAGGAAGGGATCCAAACCAATACAAACAACTGCAAAGGGTCTTATTGGCAGACTTTCAGACACCGAATTTGAGGAGGACAGAAACATTTAATTGTTGAGTAATACTTCTTAAATGATGTTTTACCTCAAGAAAATCACATCAGTGAAGAATGTGAAAATGGTTGGGCAGCTGCGTCCATTCCTTCTAACGAAAGCCCAGCTGCAGAGAGAAGACAAAGAATAATAAATGAGAGGATGAGATCTAGAAAGAAAGAGAGAAATTAAAATAAGACAGTGAAAAATTAAGCTGCAACCAGAAAGATAGGCCAGGAAAAAAAAAAAAAAAGCTTTAAACAAACTGTAATAAATGTAATTTAGAATGTTTCAAAATTCAACTATTGAAAACAAGCCTTTCTGAAACTAATTGGTTAGACTGGCAGATCCCTGATATTCTTGTCTCAGTGGTGGAATGACTGAAAGACAGTACGATGCACTCGCCATGTGGGCCCCATGGTTGCTAAGAGCTTTTTAGAAAGTGGGCATAACTGAGAAAATGGGTAAATAATTGGCTACTTTTCTCTGATATCTGACTGAAACAAAGTACAAAACCTCCACAGTTCTCTGATTTAGCAAAAAGGAAAATGTATGATCTGTATCCTAGCAAAGCATATAAGAAACTTTATATTAAAATTATGAAAGAGGTCCAGGGCTTTGAAAGTTTACAGTAAACAAATGTAGACTGTGAGAGACAATTCAGCTCAGGGGATGGGCTCAGCTGGCAGACGACCTATATTTGAAACCCATTCTGCCACTTCCTTGTTTTATGTCCTTGGTGAAGTTCCTTAACCTCTTTGAACTTTGGGTTACTCATAACTAAAATGAGAATAATCATGGTGCTAACTCACAGGGGTTGTTGTGAAGTTAGATGAGCTAACCTATATAAAACCTTCAGTAGAGTGCTTGCCAAGCAAGTGCTCAGTAAATTCTCTCATTATTCTGTGCATCATGCATGCCCTCTATGGTATATTACAAAAAGGTCTGCATTGGTCTCTTTAATATTTAGTGCTTGTTCTTAATACATATAAGATGTTTAGTAAATAGTCAATTATTATGTAACCTGTATTAGGCACTTTTTCTGGACTCAGTATTGCAATAGAAAATTGAATGGAAAAGATATGGACCCTGCCCAAAAGGTGCTTATTCAGTAAAACAATCTGTGATCAATTCCAGAGAGCACATCTTCGTCTTAAAGTGGGTAGTACAAAGATCGAAGTTCAACAGATTTTAAAATGCAGGGTAAATCAGTGAGAACCAGGGTAGTTGCAGAAGGCTTTGGAGGAAGTAGATGTGTACAGTAAAACCTTGTATAACAGACTAATTCAGGTGAGGAGGTGTCCATTAAAGCAAAAGTCCATTATATAATAAAGTAGGTTTCCTGAATGCATTTGTTAAAAAAAAATTAGTTTACCCATTTTCACTTATGTAGACATGTTTGTGTAATTAAAATTAAGTATGTATGAAAAGTTTTATTTCAGAGAAAAGTTTTCTCTATGTATCACTATAATTTTAAATTTATACTGAATAGGTCTAGTAAATACACATATTCCCCATCACTGCGAGTAAACAATTGCACAGGGCTAGGGCACTGGGGCGTGGCTTAGTGCACAGGGGAACTTAGGCCCCACATGTTAAAACTGCTGCAGAGCCCTGGCCTGTTTGGCTCAGGGTTCATGCGGGAGGTAACAAATCAATGTGTCTCTCTCACATTGATGTTTCTTTCTCTCTCTCTCTCTCCTTCCCTCCCTCTCTCTCTTCCACTCTATCTAAAAAAATCAATGGAAAAATATCCTTGGGTGAGGATTAACAACAACAAATAAAAAAACTGCTGCAGAAAGTCACACCAGACAACAGAACCAATTACTATGGGGATTCAGTGTAATCACATGCTATGTTTACAGAGGCAACTCTTGGACTTAAATATGTAGACTACACTAATAGATATGTGATATTTATTTAGGTTGGTGAAATTACTACAGTGTTTTTTCCAACATATGGCCTATTTGCTAAAATTTGTTAGAAATGACAGTGAATTAATAACAACAAAAAATAATATGATAATTTAATTATGAGCAAATCTTGGTTTAAAGCATTTTAAAATAAACAGGGTGTTAATTTTCACATATGACATATGGACCAGAAATTTTGTCTACTGAATCTGAAGTCCATTAAATCAAGGTCCAAAAAATTGAGGGTTTACTTTATCATCAAGACAGACAGAGAGAAAAGGGTGTGCTTCCTACTAAAAAAAAAATAATGTTAGCAGGATTATGGATGAATATGGAGTATATTTGAGGCTAGCTTGACTAAAGCGAATGTAGCTTTTTGAAAATCAAATGGTAAATGGAATTGTTTTGCAGAGTTAAAGTAGACAGTGGAAGGCTTTAAAAGTCTGGGGAGTTTTTACTTGAAATGTCATAAGATAAGGACTGTGTGTTAACAGTGAAGTGATCAAAATCATGATTCATATAGATTGGCTGTCTTAAGGTATGTGGATTGATCAAAATCAGGAGAGGGTGGTATAAGAAGGTCTGGAGGATACTTCAGTTATGTACTAACTTAGGTTGAAGAAACAGAAATGGAGGTTTTATTGGGAGTGAAATGGCAGTCACTGGATGGTTTTGAGCAAAGAGTGATGTTACTTGATTTATTTTTAATAGGTCTCTCTGCTCAGTTGAGAATACATTGAGTCAAGATGGAGAACGGGTAGACCTGGTAGGACCCTATTTAAATAGTTCCAGAGAAAATGATGGTAGCTTAAATCTCATGTGACTGGAGAAGAGGTCAGAAGAGAACAGGCTTCTTTGGCAGGTGTCTCAGGCAGTCACACAGAACTCCATCCTGGGTTTACTGTTCTGCTATTATAATCCTAAAATTCTTAATAATTTTTATTTGTTTGTAAATCCTCCTCCAAGGATATTTTTTCCATTGATTTTTAGAGAAAGTGGAAGGGTGGGAGGGAGAGAAGGAGAGAGGGGAAGAGAGAGAGAGAAACATCTGTGAGAACGACACACAATTGGTTGCTTCCTGCTCATGCCCAACTGGAGCCCAGGATGAAACCTGCAAACCTGGTTTGTGCCCTTGACCAGGAATCAAACTCACAACCCTTCAGTGCACAAGCCACGCTGAACCACATTGGCTAGGGCAAATTCTTAATAATTTTTAAAATAAATATCTCCACATTTTCATTTTGCACTAGGCCCCACAAAGTATATAAGCAGTCCTGATTGTGAATATAAAAATAACAGAATTAATTGATGTGTTGGAGTTTGGGGTCTCAGAGAAAAAAAAAGTGTCTAAGGTTTTGTGCTTGAATATTTGAAAGAATGAATTTAGTGAAATGGAAAAGACTGTGGAAGGTATAGAATTATGAAGAAAGGATCAGAAGCTAAGTTTTGGATACATAAAGTTTGGGATTCTTATTAAGCATGCAAGTAGAGATGTCTGAAGTTCAAAGCAGTATTTCATAATGGATATATAAGTCTGGAGTGATCAACATTTTGGTGGTATTTAAAGCCATGAACTTGGAAGAGGACATCTGCATAAGTAGTATAAATATAAAAGAGAAGTCTAAGCACAGACACACAGGGCAGTCCAACCTGTAGATGGCAGGTGATGAGGCAGAAAGACATCAGGCTATTCAGAAGAGTGTGTTGTACTAAAAACCAAAGAATGGATCACAAAAATACTGATGATAGTTCAAGTAAATCAAGCATTGGGATTTCAGCACTGAACTTAACAACTTATAGGTCATTAGTGATAAGGGCTGTTTTCATGGAGAGGTGGGGATAAAAGTCTGATTTGATTCGATTCAAGAGAGAAAGAGAGAGCCCTGGCCAGTTTGGCTCAGCGGTTAGAGTGTCCACCTGCGGTCCGGAGAGGCCCGGGATCGGTTCCCGCTAAGGGCATGTACCTCAGTTGCAGTTTGTCCCCGGCCCTGGTTGGTCGTGCGGGTGGCAGCCACTCGATGTGTCCCTTTCACGTCGATGTTTCCCCCTCTCTCTCTTCCTCTCTCTCGCTCCCACTCTGTCTGTACAAAAAATGGAAAAATGTCCTCGGATGAGGATTAAAAAAAAAAAAAGAGAGAGAGAGAGAGAGAAAGAGAGAGCTTAGCAATAACAAGCATACATAACTCTTAGAATAATTTAGCTACAATGAATAGAAAAGAAAGTATCTGGAAAAGAAAGTAGAGGTTGACACCATAGAAAGATGTAGGAAGGCTGAATGATTAATCCAAAATGTGATTTTAGATTAACAGCTTGATTTTAGGTAAACAAAGTTTGAGATTGTGATATGTCAAATGGAAATGTCCAACAGGCATCAGGTAAGATAGAGATAGATAGTCTGAGAAGACAAGATTGAGATGTTTTTTTATAGTTTAGAATTTATTTACCCAGAGGTGCAATTTGGGACTGTAAAAATAAAATAGCTCGTAATGAAAGTGTACAGAGAACAATACAGGATTGACTAAACCAATATTCTGAGTAAAGTAATAAAACAAAATCAAAAGCACTGGCCTACATTCCCATCTTTAACTCCATTCAGGTGTAGCTGCATCTCCATTGGCAAATTAAGGTAATTATCTGAATAATTAAATACTCACACAAAAGCTTTGGTCCAAATTAGCTGGAAATTTTACACAAAAAGAGGCTGTGTTATAAATGAGAAAATCTATTATTAGGTTTTTTTTCTTTGCTCAGTGTACAGACAAGTTACAGGTGATTTACCCTCTTTATTTTATAGTAGGTTATTTAGAAACAAAACAGGCTAGAAAGCACTACCTGCTAGCTGACCCTGAGGACCTCATCTTCCACTTGTATTTTCGTATCCTTAAAGTTGAAATTTTTAGAATAAGATGAAGGTGTAAACAAAACTCCACAATTTGGGCTAATGCATACTATTTGTCCAATTGTATGTAAGTATCAATGAGGGAAATGTAGCCGCAATGATTGCTTTTTACCAAGTACTCAGCAAAATTCTCACAGCTCTGGCCTAATGTGACTTGTAACCTTCAAACAAAATCAAAGGGGCACTAGCTTTCTAAGCAAGAACTTGCCACACACACGTGCACACATGAAAGAAAACACAAGCCAGTCAAACAGTCCTATAAGTGGAATAAAAACATGGTTCTGTTCATAGAGAAAGGAAAGTTGATCAGGTTACTCACTGAAATGGCGTTGGTGGCACACGGCTCACACCTCAGCAGGCACACGGTGCTTACGGCAATGGAATAGTTCAGGTCTGGGCATTGTACACTCAGGTTTTCCCAGAAGTTCCCCCTGACAAAGATTGTTCCTAAGGGTTGTAGTTTGAGAAGCACTATATAGAGATATAAGAAACAATTGAACCCACAAAGGAGCTTTATTTTGACCTTGACAGGGGCACCAAGGGACATTCTATGGAGGAGCATGAATGTTACTCTAGCAACCAAAATAATATTACTTCTTTTTCAGAAAGGTCTCCCCCGACTTTTTGAGGCACTTCAATCAAGATCTCAAGAAAGTGGGCATTTGAAGCCAGCCAGAAGAATACCCTGGGCATATCCCTGCTTGTGTGGACCCCAGAAGTTGGCAATGATGACAGCTTCTCTTCGGTGCCTGAAGACTGACTTGGGAAGTGACTCTTCACCGGAGAAACCAGTGTATCAGTGTTCTTGCAGGCATGCAACAATAGGAATGTCATCAGCTAAGCCTAGATGGTAGCGATCGTTTTTGTTGTTGTTGTTTTGAATATCCAAGATTTCCCAAACCCTTATTTCTGCTCACCTCTCTATCTTGGCCTAAGCATTCACAACATTTGCCTTCAGACTTTCTCAACCAAAGTTCCTCATGAGGCATAAAACTCGGACAATAATTCAAGCTACCAAATTAGCACCTTTCTAGAAGCAAGGACAGATTTACATACTTCTATTTACATAGAAGCAAGCATCATTACATACCATGGATGCTTTAGGGTTTAGTGCTCCTCCTGAAAATAGCTGGTCGGATGGTAACTGGGGTTAGAGGTAGATCCCAGATGTTGGGAGACAAAAGCTCTCTTTCCACTGTGCTGGGCTAAAATGAGGAACCCTAGAACCACTGGTGAGTGTGTTCCTTAGCCTGCATAGGAGAGAATGAGATCACTTTACAAGGCGTGGAGCAGGTCAACGCTAAGTGAGAGCGAGAGAGACCTGGCAAAATCATTGGAGTTTTCGAATCTATGTGAAAGCCACATCCAAATTCACCCACAAGTTAACTCATTATATGAGCCAATGGTTGTAATTTTCCTAAAATTACTTTGAAATGGTTTCTGTTACATATAATTGAAGAGTCCTAAATGATATCATAGGAATGTATAATTATAGTCAATCAACATATAGAAAAATTTAACTTTTAAATATTTAAGGCATCAGGTAAAAACATCGAAGAGGTACCTTTTCCGCTCCTAGCCTAATTTTCTTTTTAAAAATAATAACTATAATATTTTGTGTGTCTACTAAGTGCAGGCACTCTGCTAAGAGTTTTACAATAATTAGCCTGTGGCAATTCTATGAAGTAGGAATAATATCCATCGTAGCAAACTAAGGTTCAGAGATGTTACATAATTTGTATAAAATTAAAATTCTAGCAGATACTAAACAGAAGTGAGATTTGGCTCTAATTTTATCTGAAATCTAAATTACACTATCAGGCCACTAAATTACCTTACCAGGCCAAAATAAATTTATACATCATGGGAACTATTGGCCTTATATCTGCTCAGCAATTTAAAAAAATATGTATGTGGTTTTTTTTTTCTTTATTTAGAGAGAGAGATAGAAACATGGATGTGAGAGAGAAACATCATTTTGACTAAATAAATGCCAAAATCTGAGACTATCATTTTTAGGGTGTCAGACTTATGGGAGGTTTATGGAAGGGCAGAGCTGTAAAAACTTCTAAAGGCATCATTATTTTAGAAGACTCCAGTTAGTGTTAATTTTATTTTTCTTATTTGTAATAAAAGCATTTTTACCTTTTCTCAAAATGTTTCTAAAAATAATCAATAATGACTTATCCTTGTAACATTGGCTCTAAAATTCCGTTGCTACCCACACCAGATAGGGTGCCCCTTAAAGAGCCAAACACATTATAGGGACTCAGTAAATACCTTGTGAATGAACTAATCATTCAATTCAAAAATTATGTTTATTATGAAATTCAGTAAAATATAGAACTAAGACAGCTACAAGAGGTAAAATTAGTGGGACAATTATATTAAGCTCTTTTCTGTGGAAACATTAGCCAATTAAATGCATAATTAGCTGAGGAGGAGAGATTGAAAATAGGATGTATCTCAAATAGCTCTTCTTTTTCAAAATATTTTATTTTGTCTTTAATATTTCATTCATCAGACATTTATTCATCAGAGGATTATATTAGTGTCTTTAAATATTAGAGGAGGTATCACTAATAATTGATGCTGAGAGCACAGGAGTAAACCAGGACATATAGTCACCTTATTCATCGAGCATTTTTTTGGCAGAAACTGAGGTAGGCACTGTGAAAATAATTAAGATGTGAGTCCTTCCAAAAAGAGAGATTCTATTATTATAATAGTCTATATTTTCTTTATTATTAAACTGCTTTAACAAATCATGTACTGCACGTTGTCTATTTAATCAACACATATTTATTATGTAACTGCTCTGTTCCTGTAAGCCTATAAAAACCGGGATATAACAATGATTAAAAAAAGAATACCCCTGTTTGTTATCAGTGTCCCTACATTTTAGGGACACTGATAACAATGGAACAAACAGAAAAATAAGCAAACTCTATAAAGTGATAACTGGTAAAGAAAAAGAAAAAGGCATACAAGAGTATAGCAAATGAATAGTAGGGGAGGGAGGCACAGTTTTAGATATGGTAAGCAAGAAAGAGTTCCTTTAGAAGAGGACTTTTGGTAGGACACCTGAAGAAAGTGAAGATTAAGCCATGAGTGTGCATGAGGGGAAAGGTATTCCCGGCAAAGGGAAGACCAAGTGCAGAAACCCCAGATTCATCTTCTCAGATTCAATTGTCCTAACACCTTGATGATTTTAACTGCCAATATTCTCTGTTTTGGATTTACACAACCAAACTGAAAGCAATATTGTACACTTCTTGGTGTATGTGCACCATGATTTTATAAAGAGAATAGTAACCAAGCAATTGTTTAAAGTTTAGACAAACCAAAGATGTTTTCCGGAGGAACATTTTTTCATTGACATTCTTCTGAATTGTCAATGCAGATTGATTTTTTTTATATTTTTAATTGTACAAACAAAGTCCCTTTTATTGCCTCTACCCACTGTGGACTGCTCCCACAGTTCTTCTTTGGTATGCCACTGTACGCAACCTTTAAACACTTTAAATGTATACAGCTCCAGCTTTACATATTTAATAGACTACTTACGGCATTTCTACTAGGTCCTTTCACATGGACTTCAACTTCTGAAGCTCCAAAGGCAAACTCATTGGACCTCATTTCTTTCCCCTACCAAATCTGACCAAAAACTCCTCTTATTCTGAATCTTTGTGGGAAAACAAGCCTTTTCCTCAGTTTTCTGAACCAGAAATTCAAAAGTCACTCTCAGTCCTCATGTGTGACTAACCTCTACATTTAATCAACCTCTAAATCTACTGATTCCACTTCCCAAAATATTCACATTTACTCTGTCTTTTTACCAGCCATCAGCATCCAACTGAGCTACTCAGTAGGCTCCTGTTCTGGTTTTCCTAAATCCAATTATCCCACCCAACTCCAACCTTGACCTTCAATTTATCTTTCACTCTACTGTTAGGGTGATCTTCCCAGTATGAAAATCTGTCAAATGATTTGTCCAAATGCATCAGTGGCTTCCAAAAACAACAGGCTCTACAACATACTGACAATACCGTGAAAAGGCCCTGCTCAACATCCAAACTAATTTCTAACCACTTCCCCTCATGCTTTAAGTTCCAGCCATGCTAATAAATCCATTTCAAATGATACTCCTGAGAAGCTCTGCCTGCCACTGCTCCCTATGCCAGGGCTTCTCTTCCATTTCTTATCAGGTCTCCGTCCGCTCTCCGGAGGCAGGGAATGTACCTCTTCATCTTGGTTTCCCAGAATCTACCCCAGCACCCAACACACTTACAATATTCTGGGAATAAGATTTTGAAATCATTAAATTAGTGCACTTTCTGCTACAAACACTAAGCTATGATGCTTATTGACCCCAGAAAGAGAGGGTGATTTCAAATAAAGTCATGGAGAGAGAAGACAAAGAAAAAAATTACTTCGGTTCTGGGAGAGAAGAAAGATCATGACATCAGGACTAAAAGCTAGGCTCCCCACTCGGGATCAAACTCAGAGGCTCATAGAAATATCTAGAAATAGTGAGGGGGAGAGTAACTATGATAGAACAAAACGAAAAACTCTGATAGTCTGAAGCAATATCCATCAGTCAGGATAGGGCTTGTTCTCTCTTGGTCTCCATAGGAGTGGGAAGCAGGGCTGAAGAACAGCACTGGTGGAGGGTATGGGCTCAGTACATGATTCTGAAATGGCACATTAAATATTTACATTGAAATATATCATCCTTTCAGAGTGATAGTAAGAGACTAGGATTCCTTTATCAACAGAACTATAGGGAAATGGAGGGGGGACAAACTCAAGGGGAAGGTTTTTTTCCGATAAAAAAAAAAAAAATACATAAAGCATGAGAACATGGAGGTGAAACCAGAAAAATTTTTTCTGATATGTGGGAAATTTTCTAAATGAAAAACTCCAGTCACCATTTTTGGTCATGATAGGTGTTTGCATTCTAGGGTTCCAGCTGACATTCAGACAGGTTTGTGTTGTAATGGCTACCAGATACCCCCTGTAATTATACTTATAATGTATGCATAATATTTATATTTTATATTTATAATTAATAACTTATACTTACACTTATACTTATAATTCATCACTTTCTCACCAAAGTCCCAATATAACTAAAAAGAATGTGGAAACATCATTACATTATATTTTAAAATATTCATGACCTATTTCTGGATCTCCCTATCTTTTTAAAAGATCAGTTGATCTAAACAAATATTTTTACAGCTCACTTGATGAAGGTATATTTGATGCCAGTTTAAAATTAAACCAGAACTTTTGCTCTAAATGTTCCAAAATAATTTCCATGGAATTACAATGTTTTCTGCTAATATAGAAAAGAACTTCCAATGTAATGTTTTCCTGGTTGTTTGAAAATGTATTATCGACTAGAAATAAAAGTTTAATTAAGAAGACTTAGAAAAACATGCAGAAAATATATTTTTTCCCATCTTGACCTAACATTTTATTGAAGATATATTTTTTAATTTAAATGAAAGTAAGATCCAAATAATCTTTTACTTGGATAAAGTAGTCTGAACTCTAATCAAACCTCTTCACCTGTCTGTCTATGCCTAAAAGCTATATTGACATCAGCAGTTTCATGAAAACTTTTGGTACTTCCAAAAACAACAGGTAACTTAGAGATCACTAGAATGTTAATGGCCATTTTCTATAGTTTTACATATTTTTTAAAAAACTGCTGTGCTATCCATAAAGCAAAAACAACAAAGACTGTTTGTAACACTCTGATTTCCAGTGCTCAATCTTTTAAGTATGGCCTGAGGTGAACATTTGCAATGCCATTTAAAATATTTTATTATTTATAGCATTTTCCTCTAAGATATTTGAAAGCATGATAAGAAGCTTTTATGTTAGAGAACATTCAAAGGGCTAAATAGTACTTGAGCTCAGCACAATTTCTGTCCATTTAAAAAACACAATTGTATGTAGCAGGATGAGCTGGTTGTTCCTTATGTTCTCAATCCCACTTCTCAGTAAATCAGTCAGGAGTCCACGTTTAGCCAACAAATATGGTTAATATGGATGTTGGTACAAATATCACTGTTTAGCTTTTTTGAATGGGCTTTACATTTTATTGGTAACAATACCACGTGCTGGTGGTTAGGGGCAGAAATACTGTACCTTCAGATTTGATGCTAACTTGAACCTTTTGATTTGGAAATTTAAATAAATAATAGAAAATAAGACATTAAAATCTTATTTGAATTATTTTATACCTAAAAGTGTTCAACGTTTTTATGTAGTCCATTATGTGTTTACATTATGTACATTTTTATTTTATAATGTTGAGTGATGGAATGAAGTGGTTACACATGGTATTTAGAAAATTATTCCAATAGAGAAGAAAGTTCTCAGTTTAATTCACATATATTATAGTTGTTTAATATTTGCAGTGCTATTTGAAGTAGTTAATATTCTAATATTTCTGAAGGAAAAAAGGGGGGAAATTTAGAGAAGTTAAATGATTTACCCATGGCCACACAAACAGTAGGTGGCAAAGGGAAAATCTGAAGTTGGTTGTGACTAAATCTATAGTTCTTGTTTTTTAACCTTTACACCATGTGCTTCTACATAGAACTGGCTTTTCTACTACACTTTGACCTTTCCTAGCCATTCTTCCCAATTCTATCTTTTCCATTTCATTTTTGGTTTGTCTCTTTGGCTCCTATAAACATAACTTATACCATTTAGAATTAACATGCAAAAGCCAATGTAAATTCTAATTGTGAGAGGCAATCCTTAAAATATACACATCAACGTGCCCTTGACATAAGCAAAAAAAATTTTTTTTTTTTACAATCCACTCTTTGAAAGTTTTTATTGGTGGTAGGAAAATAAAAATTTGGAGCATCAAGAAATACCAATCACACACCATTCATAAAGGGCTTGCTTAATACCTGACACTAAATTTAGCAATTTATATACAGTATCTAATTTAACCATCACCACAACTGATGACATAGAGAGTGTTACAGGTAATTTACTGAGGAGAAACTTGAAGTCTGAAGACTATGCATTTTACACAAGGTCATACAATTTAACAGGTTAAGCAGAAATTTGGACTCTCATTTGACTGATTGCAGAGATTGTGCTACATTAATGATTTGGTTAAGCTATATCTAAGCCACTTGTGTGTGGTCCTCCTTAAAAGAATATTTTGAGTAGAGAAAGAGATTGACAGTTGTTTGCCTCAAGATCACTTTCTCACCACAGGTATAGCAAATCTCTAATCTTTGACAATTTCCTAAAAAGTATCGAAGAGTCATTTTTGAGAGAAGGGGTGAAGGGGAGGGAAGGGAAGGGGAGGAAGGAGGAGTAGGAGGGGAGGGGAGAAAAGATATATGGAGGGAGGGAGGGAAGGAAGAAGGGAGGAAAGAAGGGAGAGAAAGAGAAGGGAAGAAGGAAAGGAGGGAGGGAGGGAGGGAGGGAGGGAGGGAGGGAGGGAGGGAGGGAGGGAGGGAGGGAGGGAAGAGGGAAAGCAAAAGGAAATCTCTTCTTACTGCCTTGGTCAGATTCAAAGTCCTGAGTCAGCAGAGCAGGCAAGTTGTGAAATCAAAACAGAATTTCCCTTTTTACTACAGTGAAAGAAGTTGTCTTACCAAACATTTTCACACTCCTCTTTTTCATTATGTTCCTCAGTTCAGTCACTGCACCAGTGCCTGAAACAGAAGCTGAAGTCAGGGAAATACCAAAGACAAGGGCCACTTTTAAGGGACAAAGAGATTCAAGTGGTAACTCTCCTTCTCTTGCCGAGCCTGGCTGGGCCCCGTGCCAGAAAAGCACTCCTAGCCCTCCTGGACCACACTGAGCTTGAATGAAATGTTGAGATCTTTCACACATCCTGTCATTCTGGATTGAGTTTTCTCCTCTGAGTATGGACGAGCAGGAAAGAATAATAAGTACAGCCAACTGCCCGAAACTTTCTGTCACCTCAGTACATATCTGTTTTTCAGCTGGATGACTTTTATTTTTTCATTTTAATTGTTTTATTTGTATTGTCCCTCTTCTCATGGAAGTTTCTAAATCCTACTTTGGAGAATTTTTTGTGTTCAGAATAATGACAATACCACAGAGATCTCAAACTAAGCCTGAAAGCCTGGATCTAAGACCTTATTGCTGCTTTCCTCCTATGTAATAAGCCTCCTTGCATATCTTGCTGCTATGATAGCAGGACCTGGAGGGCTCCTTACTGAGGAAAAACTAGGAATGGCAGGAAATCAGATAAGAAGAAATCCTTACCAGAACTCTGATTTGATGACTGATCAAATTGAACACACATTATGCAACCAGACAACCTACAGTGGTGAAAAGTGCAGTCGAGAAAGTGAGAGATGGAGAAAACGGGCTCCTGGGCCTGCTTGGACAACTGTGTGATGCTCTCCAGCAGGAAAAAGTAGGTAATCACAACCTCTCACTTTTTATTGAGGGGTATGAAAATAGATTTGATCATGTCTGTGGAGTGCTATGAGGCCTTTGAAATAAAGGCATTCTACAGATATATATTTACATGCATGGTGTGTGTGTGTGTGTGTGAAATTTTTCCTAAGTAATAAGACAAAAGGGAAAATTTCCTACATGTCATGCCAAGTACATTTCATAGTCTCTGTATGTTGTGTGTTCATCTACTGAAACATTTTTACAGAAGTGTTATCTTACAAAAAATGTCTCTTGGCTGTATTTGGGTCTTAAATATCTATGGTACAAAATGGCAGCTTAGTGCTTTTCATTCAGTATCCAGCAGACAAGCAATTCCTAGGACTGAAATATTGATCCAGCTGAACTCACAAGCAGTATGTCCTTATTCTTCTGGTTCAGTAGTCTTGGATGTAGTATACACAATTTGCTGCATTCTTCAGAGTGATTTTCCCTTGGGGTGGGAAAAACACAGTTGGAATGATGCAAAGATATTTCACTGCATTCAACAATAACAAGAACATTTTAAATAAGTTTACTAACACACGCCTACTTGTTTTATGTTTGATGTTGTTTTTGTTTTATTTATTTATTTTTTCAAACAATCTTTTTATTTAAAAATCTACTTCAGAATTCACTTCTGGGTTTTTACCTTTTGTTTTAAAAAGAAGCAAACATTTAAAAGCATCAAATATTACTAGTCTACAATTCATCATCTTGTTGTGAACATTTTTAGCTTGTGGAGGGGGAAATAAACCCATTACATTGATTAGGCACAGTACTATGACTGAGGCCAGAAATCCGAGTACTCAGACAACTGAGGTCTGAACGGAGGGAGGCATACCTCAGCTGTGGGCACTCCAATCTCTACGCCCCCTCTAAAAACTGTTAGTAGGTCTCAAATCAATACATAAGAGATTGTATGTCGTTTAGTTAACAAACAATTCTACCTGCTTTCTAAATTACTTAGCAAAGCTAAGACAGATAAATATAATTGTAGCCTCACTATAATTTGTGGTCTTGATATCCATGTCACAGTGCCATGTTATAGGTGAGACTTTATTTTATGGGTATTTCCACACATAAAAAGGCCAAAACAGTATAACTTTAATCAAAATCCTTTTAAAGCAATTTTAACCTCCTGATCATAAGCTAATCTCTTACTCTTATTATTATTTATTTTGATCACTCAAGTTTTGGGAAAATACTTAATTTTTGAATGAGCTTTTATTAATGTTCATTATCACACTATTATTTGTATCTTGACTTTTTATTTATTTTTTTAAATTTATGACCCATATAATTCTCAAGATATGAAACAATATTTTTCTGTTTCACAAGAAAGATAAGGAAGAAGAAAGGACATAGGGAAAGAGTTAGTGGTCACCATGAAAAGGAACATGTCAGGATCCATATTTATTAGTGTATGCTCTTAAAGACACAGGTTCAAAAAATAAATACAATAAAATAAAGACACATGGTTCAAGCTCAGGAGGATGACCTGGATGGTTAGACCAGTGAGGCCAGTTAGCCTTTGAGTTCAAGTCAGAGTTCAACCAGGATTTGCAGGTTACATGGTCAGGGTTGGTCTCTCTAAGACTCAGTTTCTTATCCTGTAAAATGACTCCACATCTTAAAGTCAGGGTGAGATTTAGGTTAAAAAAGTGTATTGAAGGCATTTAACACAATTCTGGAACATAGTAAGCACTCAAAACTAAGCACTTAATCTTATGAACATTACCATATCACTAGCCGTAATGGTAGAGTCACGTGGACACAAGACTATAGATTAAACTCAAGCAAGTCAAATTTTAAGAATAATGATTTCTGCCTAGCATGTTAGGCACTGTCTTAGACATTGTACTAGGCACCGGGGGTCTCAATTAAGAACAATAAAATATGATGTCTCCCCTAAAGAACCATCTAGTTAAATGATGCATGGGAAATATATTTCATATTAGACAATTAAGTATCAACTGAATAATAAAGACAATCAAATGGGGGGTTAGGAGGAATAGAGTTGATAGAATGGAATAGAAATAACATTCATTATCTGGTAAAAATGCAGAACTAGGATATACATATGTACATAGACATATATTTAAAAAGAAAGAGAGATTTCTTCAATATTTTTATCCATAACTTCTCAACCCATACTTAACATAAATAGTAAACTGGTGAAAACAAAAGCCATTTCACTGTTATCTAAATATTAAGTAAATCTAGGAAATCAATTTCTATTTGATGAGCTGAAAAAAGCCAATCTTAAAAAAAAGTTAGTACAAGCAAGAATGAGAGTAGTCTCAGAAGCCCATGTCAAGTATTACATTTCAGTTTGCTTCTGAGAAATTAATTGGGCCAGCATAGGATAAGAAATCAATAAGAAATGAGGGAAGTGGAGCTCTTTTTAAACAAAAGTAACAATTGGTCTATAATTGTATAATCAATAGCCTCTTTTAGTAGGTGTATGGCCAAGTGCCCGGAGCACTGAACTGAAGATTTTATGTATATGATGAATGAAAAAATCATTGTCCAATAATCATCTTGGTGATCTTATCAAGTAGGCTTTAATGAATTATTAAGATGATACTATTTTTTATTATTATATGTAATTTGGTTGAGTTTTGGGGTACCAAGATAAATTTATACTCAGAATGTTCATACTTATTGCCCAGTTTTCTATTTTACTTTTATTATCTCATATTGATCAGATTTGAAAGTAAAAACTATTTAAAAAGATATATAGAGAGAATTTAATTTACTTTAGATTTATTTATACAATTATTAAGTCAACAAATGTTTTTGGAGCTGAGGACACCACTATGCATATAACACAAAATATAAATAAATCAATGCATATAATAAATTATAAATTACATATTATGTAAGAATTGTTAAGTAATGGAGTTGTTTTAAGAAAAACGAAGCAGAACACTATATGAATAGAGATTCTTTTTAAAGCTCTCTAAGGAGATCAAATTTGAGCAGAGACCAGTGAAATTACAGATGAACCCTGCATGTGAAGTCTAGGGGAAGATGGTGTTAGGAGGAAGGACTAGGTGCAAAGACCCTGATGCTAAAGAAGATTTAGGTTGTTTTAAGAAGAGCAAGAGAGCCAGTATGAGGCACCAAGAGGTCTACTAACTTGCCTAAAATTCCACTCAGTTTTGAAACTGAGAATTTTAATTTTATGACTACACTTAATTAACTTAGTTTTATGTATCCAAAAACTACCACTAACTGTGCTATGTTAGAATGTGGAAGAAAGAAGTTCAGAATTAATTTAAAGCAGTCCCATCATGCTAACCCAAAGAACCTGGCTCTGTTAAAAGCAAAAGCAAACAACAGTCAACAGACATAACGAACTGCATAGATAAACCTGCAATGTCCTAAACTACTTGGGATTATTGAATACAGAACATATATATTCCACAAAAGACTCCAGGGCCAGAATGATTTCCCAGAGAGTTCTTTCAACTTAAAGAAAAAGATAATCCCCATACTAGCTAACTGTTTGAAAACACATTTTTAAATGCTTCTTAATTACAAATCCAATTAAAATACCATACAAAAATTACAATGGTATAACAGGAATATTAAAAAGTTGTTTCAGTTTGTGTAAAAAGTACCTCTTGATAGTTGTAAGTTGGTCAGTGTGCTAAAAATTATTTCACAACTTTATCTTGGTTTAGCTAGATGGTCTGCTATGAAGTTTGAAAATCTAAGAACAAAAATTTTAACAGACATAATAAAGGGCTAATATTCTTAATACACTGAGACCTCTTTCAAACCAATAATCAAAACTCTTTCTTCATGAGAAAGAAAAAAAGTGGGAAAATGATATATGATAAAATCTAAAGAAGCAGAAATATAAATGGTCAATTAGCACAAGAAATACTTAATTTCTTTAGTTAAAATAAGTTAAAAATTAAATCAACCATGAAATCCTATATTAGTTAGCAGGTCAAGAAACAAATAAGAAAAATACAATGGGGGAAAAAAGGAATATCTGCAATACTTTCAACAATTAGAAAAAAGGAAAAAATGTCACTCATCATCATTGCTAGTGAATGATTAATGAAATAGTTATGAACTGGAAGCATGTAAATATTTCCTCAGAGAGTTTCAGATCTCTTGTAAATGTATGACTCTTAGGAAATCAGGGTTCCCTGCATAATAAAGAGAAATGCTCCACCCCCTTATCATTATACAGAGCAAAGTTAATTTATTAGTCTATAGTGGGTAAAAATTTAATTATTATCTGGATTATTTTCCAATATTTTAAGTATCTGCTGCTACTTTTCACAAACTCATTTGAAAAGAGAAATCTAACAGAAATCTCTTTTTCTTTAACTTGCTAACGTAGTGATTTCTCAAAATGAGGCCCAGTGACAACCTGGATCCCATCCGGACTTATTCGAGCCTAGGAATCTGAATTTGTGGCAGATTCCCAGAAGTTACTGAGGCACACAAGTTTGAGACTGACTGACGCAGAGGAAATGATCAGAAAAATGATTCCACACTGGTGCACGCCGGAGTCATAGATGCACCTCAGAAACATACTCCTGCAGGAGTATAAGGCAGCAAGCACATAAATTGAGGCACTGTCACTCACGAAGTCCCTTGGAAAATCAGTCTGGGAGTCCAGAGAACGGCTGCCAAACATGGATCTTAGGGTTGATAGGCAGCTGCCTTTCCCACACAGACCTATGCACTGGGCTGAAGTGGATGCCATAGGGCAACTACAGGGGTAGAACTAGTCACCAGCCACACTTGGTAAGGACAGCAGGAGACCAGCTGCACCTTTCCCCTGTGAGCATTTCAGCTATGGCCACCCCGTAGGTCAGCACACAGACACTGTGGCTTCAACTTTTGCCTTATACTCCTGACATTACAATGGATCCAATTTTCTGAGCCTCTGCTTATTACCATGTCTTCCTGTCATCCTGGGACCATGAACTGCATGTCAATAAAAGATGAGTACGTATTCAAACTCTGCAGTACAGAATAAAGAACGAACTGAGATTTTTCTCTAAAAACCTACACATCAGAATCCTTTTTCTTGCAAACCGAGACAGGTGAATGGAAAATATGATATCTGACATGATGGTGGGCTCCGACGGCAATAAAGTATAACTGAGTATCTGTCAGCCTGCTTGTGGCTTGTTTGTTCACACTTCGGGCCAGTTTCATGAGAGGGAAAAATAGAATTGTATTTTTTCATTTGTAGAGCTATAAAAAGGAAATGACATTTTTATTTGTTATATGAATAGTTTTCCATTGTTTCTAAGTTTCCTTGAAAACAGTTTTTAAAAATATTTCTGAGAACGTTAATAAAATGTAAGTAAAAAATTTGTGCTTTTATCTACATTTTGGTTTTTTGGTGTATTAAAAGGACTTTGCAAAATCATTTCAGTATTTCTGTTAAATCCCAAATGTAAACAAAGAGTAAATACAAATGCCAGGAGTCTGTTAAAATTCGACAAATGTATCCTTACCCACTATGCCTTGCTTGAATTGGGTTCTTTGTGTCCCCATTTCCCCTGGCCTCAGCCAAGTGCGTTTTGTCTCTCAGTAGTGCCCTGAGGATGACGATACAATGGCACGCATTCATTGCCCTGGGTGCAGAACTACGTTCAAGGTCCCATTATTGTTTTCTGGGGAACCACTCCACGAGTGAGTTCTACTTGTCTTAAGGATGGACACTACAGAATTTTGATTCTCTCAGTGGCTAAAAATCCTTTTTATCCAAAAAATGTTTAATGTAAGCATTCTTCTTATTTACGGTATTGAAGTAGTGCATGGACATACAACCTATTTTAAAAAGCACATTAGAAAAAAAAAAAAGGATAATATTATCTTTGCTTCCACCCTCCTCCCTTCCAATATGCTCACAGCTTTAGAGAGTTTGGCTGGTATTTACTTTTAGGATAATTGTTGTGAAGCAAAAATTGAATTCAAAATCTGTACAAAATGATATAGTAATTCCAAATAGCAGTTATATTCATATTCATCACTGATCACCAAATGGGACTGATTATAAATGCACTGGGAGACTATCAGAAAGACACTGTTGATTTAGTTTACATAGATAAACAAGCCATATAAAAAATGAAAGCACAATGCTTACTGAATTGTAAGTGATTAAACATTAATGACTGTAAAGCTTAGTCAAACACTCAAAGTCTTAAAGTCTTCCACAGTACATCATGTTGAGTGTCAATGGATAAAACAGAATGCCAATATTAGTTGGAATGTTCTTGAAGAGAGTTAAGCTTTGTCAATACCTATAAATGTACATGTGTCAATATCTAAAAAAAATCTATCAATCTCTACATACTGTTTGTAGAGGCTGATTAGTCTCATCATACCAAAAATATTCTGGTACTGGTCAGCATTGAAAATAAGCAAATCTGAAAGTAATTTTATATTTACTTATTTGGAGGGGCTTTTTGTGTGTGTACCATGTGTATGGATTTTGGTGTTTGGTATAGTCAAGTATTTATTATCTATTCTAAAATAAGATAGAACAAGAAAGAATAGATCAAATCTCTGTGTTCTTTTTATTTCTTCATAACATTTCTACCAAGTGAATGCTGTAGTGACAGTAAGTTTAAACAAATATCTGTCAAATATGAAATAAATATTAGAAAAGAAGCAAAAAATAATTAGCAGTCTTATATTCTGTTCATATAACCTCAAGGAAGTTGCCAAACTCCATCCTCGGCCACTTTGGACGATCACATTGCAGGGAAAAAAATGTAAGAATTCAGGATGGGTGGCATTGTAATCCCAAATTCTGTTTTGTCCAGTGCCCCACTCCCATCATAGGTGAATTTGTGGCATTACCTGACAAAACAGATTTCCGGTCAGGGCACATGCCCAGGTTGTGGGCCAAGTCCCCAGTGGGGACATGCAGGAGGCAGCTGATTAATGTTCTCTCTCATCAATGTTTTTATCTCTCTCTCCCTCTCCCTTCCTCTCTCCCTAAAATCAATAAAAAAAAAAAATTTTTTTAAAAAGGATCATTTCATTGTATATTAATGTATGAGCAGACCCTTTTACACAAGGACTCAAGGGAGCATTTTTTCACCATTGGGGAAAATCCCTACTAATAGAAGACCAGCAGTCAGAGCATCACCACAATGGCACTGAGGGACAGTTTAGATGTTGCAAAGCATAGTTCGGGTACATTTGGGAATTGAAAATAGGTCAGATATGAGATAATACTCAATAGTAATTTTTAGTTTTGTCAGGTGTGATGATGCTATTTTGGCAATGTAAAAAGATACTTTTGTCTTTTAGAGGGGGATGTTGTATATTGTCTGTGTAACATTTGGTTTTGCCTCTCCCCCACTACCACTCCACGCCATTTCATAGAAGAGTCATCAAATCCTTGCTTTCAATTCCACATCCATGTAACTGTAAATGTATTTTTGTGACTGTTCTTAGATATTTACTTATCCAGGTATCAAGTTCAGCTGATGTAAAGAAAGCACTGCACTTGACATTCAAAGACCTGGGTTTCAATCTTCTCTCTGCTGTTAAAACACATGACTTTATTTTAAAAAGTCACTTAACCTGTTTAAATCATTTATTGTTGCTTTAATCTCTTGTCAATTACCTAGTTATTTGAAGGATCAAATGAAGCAATAAATTAAAAAATTCTAGATGAACCACGCTGCATCCTTCCTTGTGAGATACTGTTGAGAGGCTCCTATAACCTTGAGAATGCTGTAGATAAGAAATGCAAATAAAGAGCAAAGTTTATGGGCAGAGTGCACAAAATACAGTAACTTTAACAATTGACACTGCAATACTTTTGAAGGATAAAGCTCTATTTTTCTGGGAAAATACGTTGAGTGTTCTAGGTTAGAGGGATAGCAGGAAAATGGCCTGGGCGGAAGAGGAAGCTGCTCTGTATAATAGATAAAAAAGAATCTAAAACTCTGGGTGGAGAAAATCCCGAGTAAGGGAAGGAAGAGCAGAGATACAAGGCAAAGTTTAAGATTTAAAAAATAAAATAATGGCATAAGGCCACCTTTCTATAATCCTCAACTTTTCTGCAAAATATTTTCAACTTACCAAAAGTATGTGGATTTTTGTGAAAAGCAATGAAATCACTAAATTTCAGGTCCAGTTTGGCTCAAGGTGAATGATACTACATAGAGATATCAGAAGAGGCAGTTTTTCTTATCTTATGGCAGAGATGATGTGGAAGAAAACTCTTAAAATCTATAAAAGTTGGATTGATTTGACCAATCATAGCGTTTCAAATTTGGGGTTTTTATCAAATTTACTACGGTGGCTGACAAACCAAGAGGCTTCAGCTGACCAAGATGCATGCACAATTAAATATAACACATGGCAAGGATACTATCAGACAAATTATAATATTATATGATGTTAAAAGAGATGAAATCACTTCTGGTTGAAGATACCAGGTTTTCATATAAGAGGAGGATTTGAGCTTTTGAAATTTTGTTTTGAATTATCACAATTTGCTTGTTGTATATTAATGTATGAGTAGAGTTTAAAGAGAATAAAAACATCCCAGAAAAATTATTCCCCTTCAAATAAATTTCCAAATTTCACTGTAGAAACTTAAAATTCACCCAAACTTTCCATTTATTTTATTAAGATCTTCATTTATTCTTTCACTCAGTAAGTCAAAAGAGTTTTATTTTGTTTCTACTGTGTGCCAAATACAGTGCTAGACACTGAGCTCCAAAAATGAGTAAAATACTGTCTTTCCTCTCAGTGAGCTTATGCTTCAGCGAGAGGGTGTGTTGTCTTGCCTTCTAATATATATCAAGCTCATAAACATAACTTCCTAAAAAAGTATTAATGTCTAAAACTGTGTTCTATCTTATGTTAAACGTTTGTGCTAGATAATGAAGGTTTTTATTCAAGTCTATTCTTATCATTACTGATAAATATTTCTTGGGCATTAAAAAAGAATCACCTTTCAAAGATCATTTGAATTTTATACTATATTTTTCCTTCTGTTAGGAAAATATAATTTGAGATGAACCTGAAAAACATCAGAACTTTCATCAAAGTCATTACAAAAAAGACTTAAAAATGAGATTTTTGAGGACATAAAAGTTTATAGAGAGGATGAGTATAATTAGACATTTTTGGTTGCTCTACTTACAGTACACGAATGCAACTATGAACTCAAGAACCTAATCTTCCTTATAATTATATTTCTCAAGTTATATAAGAAAATTGGCATTTCAATTTTTGTAAAGGAATCCTCACCTTTAAGAAATGTAGAGTCTAATTTAATGTTTCTCATTATATTTTGCATTATGGAATGCTGAGACACAGAAAAAATTATGGGTCCTTGTACAGAATAGTGCACATATGGATCTACACACAACGTTGTTTTTATATAGATTAGGGGTTTTCTTTATCTCCTGTTCTGGTTAGGGAAGGACACAATCAAGTTCACAAATAATTACAATAAATGCTATTTCTTGAAAGACCATGATATTTACAGGACTTGATGTAAACTGTGCATATATTATGACCTTGGACTACTTTGTGATCAAATTATACAGATATCATTTGAAAAAAAAATTTTAAAGCTTATCAAGAAGGAAGAAAGATTCTGAGATACTGAAGGGCAAAGCCAGTCTTTTTTATGTTATATCCCTGGAGCCAAAAGCAATTTCTGGCATATATACGTAGGTGAAAATAACCTTTGTTGAAAAAAGCAAAAGTCATGGATAAGCCAACAAAATATTCATTCTTACAGTTCTTTGCCTGATACCAAATGGTTCTTATAATACTTATAAGGTAAAGACTCCCCATTAGATTCACCCCCTTGCATACCCAACTGCCTCTAGCAGTGTCTGAGTAGCCTTTGCATTTCTACTGTGGTTAGGGATCAACCCTGTAGCCATTAGACCATGATCTCTTTTGTTTTAAGACAAAATGTTAGAGCTTAAGTATTGCTGTAAAATGAAATAATACATTTGGCTCTGCATTTAAAATAACAACCTGCCTAAAGGCAAAATTCTCTTCCCCTCATCACACTGTAATTTCTATTTCACAGTCTGCACTTGTTCGGTGAACAGCCCCATCCCCAGACACTGTGAGAAAGAACTGTGAGAAGGTAATCCGTGCAGATGCTGGGAGAGACAGGCAGTGCAGGAACAGGCTGTGTGTGTGGTTTAAAGAAAATTTGGCCCCAAAACACAGTCATTAAATGTACACTGCGGTGATAATGAAGGTAGGAAAGGTTCAATGAATAATGCATTTTGATATTTTAAAGCTAATACTCTCTTTATCCAAATACTTTTAGTTCAAGAAAGTCATTCTTACCATGACTTTCAGACATACTGTTTTGGGTATGTCACAGGGAATCAATATCATTATTAGTCTATAGATTAAAGAAACTATATTTTATTAATATATTTTAAGTAGTTGTTGGAAAAATACCCTGAAGCCTTTGAAATTTTGTGTTATTTAGAATTTAAAAATTTGGTTTTAAAGGTGTGTTAAAGAAAAATGCCAAAAGTACAATACATACACAATTACAACTTGCAGCATTTTACCTTAAAGTTAATTGGAGAAATATGTACATAGTGTCACTCACTTTGCAGCAATGTGGAAAAGCTATGCTTGTGGAAACAAGTCCAGACCCCACTACCACTACAATTCAACTTTCCAATAAAAACGATCATATTCAGTAGGATATATAATGGAAGTTCTTGGGATACTGGGAATAAGTACTAAAAATTAAGTTTGTTAAGTCCACCATTTAGAATAGCCTTATATATTAGTCTTTCATGAATCTTAGCACAATAAATAAGAAAAAAAGAAAAAAAATCCTGAGCTTGAAATAATATCTGTATAACAACATGTCTGAGAATAAGCAGATGTTTTGCTACATTAAACAAGGTCTAAAGAGCTTAGATTAGGAGTTAATAAACTAGAATAAGTGATTGGAATCCAGTCTGAGGCCATTTTTTGTCCTTAAACTAAGGGTGGTTTTAAAATTTAAATGGTTGTAAAACAAAAGAAAAGAGAAATATATGACAGAGACCATATGTAGCTCCCAAAGCCTAAAATATTTATTATCTGCCCATTTACAGAAATAATTTCTCATAAATACTTTCTATTCTAATGTACATATTGTGCAATTTTGGATTCAATTGGAAATACATTATTACACCAAAGACATTTCTCTTTTGCAGCAGTTAATTTGTGTCATTTTAGAACCTCAATAGATGGGAAATTTCCTTAGTAACAATTCATTGTCCAAATTTCTTGTTAATTTAAATCACTCTAACTAGAATTGGTTTCCTTATCAAACATAATGCTTTAGGAATAAAGTTGTCCTATGATAATTTTTAAATTGTGTAAACTTGTTTTACATATTTTGAAAAAAATGTGAATCTGAGATTCACCCTAAAACTGCAGAATGTACATTCTTCTCAAGTGCACATGGGATATTCTCAAAGATAGACCACACGTTAGGACACAAACTAAGTCTCTATAAGTTGAAGAAGATTAAAATCATATAAAATAAATAAATAAATAAAAATAATAATAATAAAAAAAAATAAAATCATATCGAGCATCTTCTCAGATCACAATGGTTTGAAACTAGAAAATAATTACAATAAAAACACACAAAGACATTCAAATACATGGAGACTAAATAGCATGTTATTGAACAATAAATAGTTTACCAAGGAGATCAAGGAAGAAATAAAAAGCTTCCTGGAAATCAATGAAAATGAACACAACACAAATTCTATGGGACGCAGTGAAAGCAGTCCTGAGAGGGAAGTTCATAGCACTACAGTCCTACCTCAAGAAACAGGAAATATTTCTAATGGACCATCTAACGTTACAACTTAAAGAACTAGAAAGTGAGCCAAAGGAATAACCCAGAGCAAGTAGTAGAAAAAAAATAATAAATGTCAGAGCAGAAATAAATGACATAGATACTAAAAAAAAAAAAATTCAAAAGATCCATGAAACCAAAAGCTGGTTCTTTGAAAAAATAAACAATTAAAAGAAAGAAAATGTCATTTTAATAAGTCCATGTCATGCAAGTAAGAAATTCTCCATAATTAAGCCTTTTTTTTTAATTAAGCAGACTACTTGCTATAATTTTAATTTGAGTTGTTCACTCTGATATCTGGGATGCCCTGAGACACAGTAATGACATCTAGATCAAATACCCAGATATTCAGATATTTCTAATTTTTTTAGTAATAAATTACTGCTACTTTACCTAGAGGGAAAAAAAATGTGTTTGTTGGTAGTCTACTTAAAATCTTTGCCAAACTCTATATCAAATAATGTCAAGCCACAAATACTGCCCAAAATCAACTTAAGATCAAGTAAAGATCTGAGTCATAATATGGATTTGAAAGATTGTGGGTGCTTCTAAAGGCTGCAAGATTTTTTTATTGTTTTAAAATAAATGCACATCTTCTGTGGGTAAAACAGCCCAAAGCAGTCTCTTTTAAATCATCTATTCCAAAAGATAAAACATCTCTGAAACAACAAGCCTTTGACATCTGTGACATGGGAGACATGCAGAAGTCATTAAGACTGTCCCGAGGGGGTTCCAACAGTTGCTTCACTTTAGGGTGGGTGTGAGAAGGCTGGAAATTAAATTACTTTAAAATAAAGTTAGAACACTAAGCAATTTCCTGCTTTTGACTCAGTAGGGTTTCCCATGAGAAAAGAAAGTAGGCAAAAAGCTCAGACAGACAGACAAACATATTTACCCCTAGGTGGAAGGTACAAATTAAATTAGCCTGCTACAAAAGGGAGATGTTTTCTCCTTCTGTTCAGATGTCATGGTAGTGAGGAAACATAGTCTGGAGCCAAGAAAAATGGCACAAATGCATTCATCTGAGCTACCATTCATCCTGATCCAAGGTCTAAACAGAACACATAAAAGAACAGCACTGTTGAAGGACTTCCTCTCCCTAGTTACCAAGTTGAAACTAGCAAAGGAACATGGGAGCAGGGGGTGGGGTTCTTTCCAGAATGTTTCAGTGTTGATGGAAGTGTCAGAGGTTGTTATGGAGTTAACGACTGAATCTGAAATCACATCAGTATAATTTGATTTCATATTTCACAGAAAGAGCTGTATTTTATGGTACACAGTATGATGTGTTTAAAGGTACATTGTGAACTTTCTTTCCCTCTGTAGCTGGAAACCAATATAGGCACTTCCAAAGAGTCAAGTATCTATTATAGTGCCTCATTAATATGCATGTTTTTGGCACTCAGTTTGGTTCAGCTGGTATGCTTTCCAGAATCTCATTCTTTATTTATATGAGACTAGGAGGTGTGACCTATGGAGCCAGTTGGCTGTCATGAATTGGAATATTCATTAAGTCTCATGAATTATGCATTAGACTGCTTATAATACTGAGATCCACATTTGATCTAGCCAGAACTCTCAACTGCTTCCCATTCAATGGAATGATCCACATTTTGGTCAAACTATATATGTGTTCTATACACTGCAGGAGTACTTGTGTATTTGCTATCCAGAAATGCAACTCGTGTCTAAGTGGGTTTTGTGTTTTTTTTATGTTTGAAGGGCACAGCAGACATGGCTAGGTTTGAGTAGCATTCTTCTTCTAACCTGATTACTATTTCCATCTATTACTGCCCTTGCCTATAAAAGTCACCAAGGACTGGTGAGCAGCTTGGATTACAAAAGATATGTAGCTATCTCATGGTGATCCACACAAAAAAGCAAAGCCAAATAGAAAGGACAAGGAGAGTGCTTTTCAAAATGTAGCTCTTCTTATCTAAAATAAGGAAATCCTTTCACTGATAATCTTATCATTTTCTTGCTTTTTTTTTTTTTATGGCTAGGTATATCCAGGCCACATACAATGTCATTTGTAGGTTCTGCTGATGGTATAAGATTTTATCAAAATTCAAAAACAATACCTATTAGTTATGTATTGAGTGTTTACATTTTTTAAATGTATGCATCAATATTAAATTAATGCCTTGTTTAAATCCACACCTTTTAAAATTAAAAAAATAAACAGCTGAAAAGATAAACTGATAATGATTAATATAATTTCTCAAACATACAGGATGGGACAAAAGTATGTATATAGCTGTTAGTAGTCCAAACACAGAGTTTATTCTTGTATTATCATTTATTAATTGTTGTTTTATTTTCCATATGAACAACTGTAAACCTACTTTTGCCCCACCCTATATCCTACCAAGCTTTAAGAGCTAAAGCCATTTCACTTCTTGATTCTTAGTACAAGCTACTCTAGTTAAAATTTCCCCCACAAAAATCTATTCTTAGGTAAAACTAAGGTTTTATGTAGCATCAATTTCAAATCTTTGATTATCATCCACTTTAAAAAGTTTCTACTCTTTCTTTTTTAATGTAGACCTGCCTTGGAAGGATCACTTATTGAGGGTAGTAATTACTATCAGTTGAAGTCTAAGACATAATCTGATTTTAGCCCATTCTGTTTGTTATATTCTGGAAGACTAGACTAAAGAATCTATGGCCAGTTCTACAAAGGTCATGGGTGAGTCCTGAGTAAAATAGCATTGTTTACAGATTTTTTAGTGAAGAGATTAGCTGTCATTTATTTTCACATACCTAACTGAGGAGCTTTAGTGGTTCCCAGTAAAAGTGTGTTCTCTTCTCTTTCTCAGCCTGTCACATCCTTGTCAGTTTCAATAAAATTACTTACCTGAATTATGCAAATGAGGTTTTGTTATGTCCAGCTCCCATCATTGTTCATCTCCACTATAGCTGAAAATTCTAGCAGACCCCTTGCTTACACTGTCTGATTCCAGGACTCCTTAGGTCAAGACCTTTCAACCTTAGAGCTTGACTTATGCCACAACCATTTGACAAATCGCCCAGACCTTCACAAAAGCCAGTTGAGCTCCAGAGTGGCTGCTCTCTCTATACACCACTGTTTCTCTGTTTTGACATTTCCTTCTCACTTTTCCTCTCAGTAATTAGACAAAGAGAGAAAAAGACATTTGTGTTTAAAGAATGCTTTCATTTAGGACTGTGATAAATGGCTCTCCTCTCCAAGAAGCTGCAATCCCACTGCAGGACAGAAGGTTCCTTCACAAGGGAGCCTGGACGGTGGAGGCCGCCCACCAAAGCCTTCCCAGACGTCAGCTTTGCCTCTTAAAGCCTGCAGAAATTGTCCACTGATCTCATCAGTATTTTCAGTAAAAAGGGAAAAATGTACCATGAACTCTCCATATTAAAATTATCATGGTTGTAAATATAAGGACACTGAGTTTATAATTTGTGTTTCTAGGAATGTTTGATATTGAAAACAAACTTGGAACAAAAAGGCATTGTGATTTTTTTTAAAAGTCACCTTAGTACCCTTAAAAAGTCTCTGTTCAATGACTAAATTCCAGATTATAATATACCCCTTCTCCAGTGTGTTTCATATATCATCTTGAAAATGAATGAATTAACAGAACTATCAGAGATCTGACATTTTAGTGGTCCATGAGAAATTTGAAATATTCGTGGGAAAGTTTGTGTTCTTTTAAAAATAAAATACAACTTTATCATGTTGCAAATGGGTAAACTGGCATCTAATTTTTAAAAATTTAACACACAGTAATTTATGTCAACCATGTCATAAACCTCTTTCAAAATTGTGAGTTAATGTGTATTATTCCATGGGGAAAGAAAGATTGCGAAACATGCAAAATAATGGAAACTGCATGTGACTCAACAGCTGAGAGTTTGATGAAGAATTAGCGTGTTCCTGTGCTTGCTATGGTTAATCTGTTGCCTTTGTTCATGGTAATGCATTAATCAGAACATCACCACATGACATTCCCAAATGAGGCAAATCACCTCTATGATCTGATATCACACTTGAATTAATAAACCAACACATCCACCTTTAAAGTTTAAGGTATGATGCACAGCTTTATTCACAAATTAAAAGGGAAGAAATGAGAAAATGTGGGATTTTAAAAAATGCTCCTTAGAAATTGGCATATGGCATTGCTCTGATTTATGGAGCACTCCATTTAGACTCGCTTAAGTTAGTCCTGTGATATTATACTTTAAATGTTTACCAAAGAGCAGTATTTTTATTTTGTTTCATTTTTCAGTAATTAATGGATCTTACAAATTAATAGATCTTAACGCTACTAATGGTTTTACAATAACATTTAATAAAAATGAAATGTGTCACATGATTTTTAAAAGCCAGTGTCAATTTGTGTAAACAAACTATTTGTACCCCTTCCTCTTCCTTGTGTTTGGCTGTGGGAGTTACAACAATGTAAGTGAATAAACATGCCAGAGCTTCTATCTCCAAATCAAAACAAAGCCAAAGGAGAATCAGTTTCATTTGGATTTTTATTGAAATCTTTGTTAGGGAACAGGGTCTTTAAATGTTTCCCATGTAAAAGGCACTAGACCAGGCAGCCTGATATGCTTGAAATAATGTACCCTCGGGCCTAAAGGCGGGATGCATTCCGCTTCAGAGATCTTTTCCAGCATGCGGGAATGCATTTAGTAAGAAAAGAAAACCATGGGAACTCATTTGGTAAAGCTTTAACTGATACAGTATATGCTTAGTTTATGGTTTCCATTCAGTCTGTGAATTGAACAGAGCAGAGGTGAACTTGCTGAGACATAATTGAAAATGAATATCAATGAAACCTTACAGAGCCGATGTGTAGAGAAGAGTATAGCTTAATGTGAAAGGGAGTTCATTATGTTGGACAACTATGAAGTAATATTAGATATATAAGTTCTCACTATGGTACAGAAAAAAAAAAAACTAGAACTTTAAGGGTAAATATATGCCTAACTAAAAATGTATGTGTTAGAGTATGATTCTGAAAATTTCTGAGACTTCTCTTTTGACTAGATTTCATGTGATCAGGACACTCAAGTTTTTAAAAAATTGTTCTATATATCTTTAGTGACCTGTTATATGATTCTATTGGAGTTTTGTTTTTTAAAAAAGTCTTTATGTTTAAAGCAAAAATGTCTGCTTTCTCTGATGAATCATACTCATATCATAATCTTCTTTTTTAATTTTAAAGAATGATAATCTGCTTTAATCTTTACTTATTGCTTCAAAAGAGGATTCGGATTATTCAAAAGAGTCACAGTCTAAATTTATTTACTCATTAAAATGCCATTTTGTTAAAGGCAGTGATAATATTGTGTTTTTAAGCATATCAAATACTCAATAAATGTTAAAAGATTATTTTTATTGAGCAACTATTATGTGTTACTTCTGCTCTTAGGAAGCTCATACTCTAAAACTAAAACGAACATGTACAATAACCACAACACAAAGAAGAAAACACAAACACTGTGTGTGTGATGTTACGAGACTTCACAGGAGCTGAGGTTACTTACAGTGAAGGTTATCAGGGTAGCGTATGGGTAGAAAATGTACCTATATTGACTATGAAGAAATGTATTTATTTTATTCTATCCATCAGCCAGATAGCTCTGGTCTGTATTGATTAGCTGCTCTTCTAGAGTTTTAGTTAAATGTTTATGATTCTGAACAACTGCTTGTATAGTGACATGTGTGACAGAGTTTTGCAGAAGTCAGAAATGTCCTTACCTAATTTCAAAAACATTATCCCTTACTAATCAGTCAGAAGTAATTAAAGAAAGTGTTTAATCTGTAGCTATGTTTCCATTCCCTATTTTCTTCTTTTTACTAGGTTTTCCCACCTAGTAATTAGTTGTATAGGAGAACCAAAAAGGAGTTCTTGCTGGAGTTACCATAGCTGAAGATAACACAACCTCTTTATGAAATAAGAGACTGCATTTGATTTTCAAATTTAGCTATAAGAATTTTTTAAAATTTCTGTTCAAGAGTAAAAAATTATATAAATTAATTTATTAAAATAATGGCAGCAACTTCTTTTTATATTATTCTTCTCTTTATAGTAGGCTTTAGTATACTTAATGAAGAAATGCTTATTATACTTTTGAAATATACAGTATATTGAAAAAACATTATTGTTCATCCTTTCTCTCCCCCCTCCCCTCCAAACAGCTTGCTCCTCCTCCTCATAAATTTTTCATTTCAATGCATGGTACTATCATATCCCCCATTATCAAAATCACAGAAGCCATGATCTCCCTTAACACCTAAATCCTCTCACCAACACAACATACATAAGCAAAAAGTGCACCCTAATATCTTACATATTTTTCTCTTATTTTACCCACACCTTTGTCACTGCCTTAATCTAGATCCTCCCACATTCTTAACTCCAAGAATGCCTTAGACCATTAACTTGCCTCTCAGTTTTCTCTCGAATGCTCTTCCCCTCAACAGTCTTCAGTACAAAGTGTAAACCCAGACATGCTGCAAATGCCTTAGCAGGCCCCACTCCTTCACACTTCACACAGGGAGTCACATGCTGCTTCATTAATCATTCATGTTTTCACATGGTGTTCCCATGTCTGGAACACCCCTCATGTTCCTCTTTCCCTCTTCCTCAGTCTCCATTCCACCTATGTAAGCGCTGCTCTTGATTCCATCAACTTCTCCCAGAACCTTTCCCACCTTCTGTACTCTTAGCATCCTGCCCATTTATTTATCCTAGTACTTGTCCTGTATACCATTAAACCTGAAGCTCTTGAAGAGTAGAAAATTTACCCCAGTCTTTTTTTTCAATTGCCTAGATTTATTAAGCTTTTGATTAATATCTATCAAATCAAGAGACTTCCAAAACAGAAGAATTGAACCTTATAGAGAGTCTGATGATTGAATATTCTGTTTTCGGTAAGAGCAAGAAAAAAGGTGAGAAAAATTTCAACAGTAGAACTAATAAAGATGGTATCCACATAGCAAGTATCACTGAGGCTGTGCATTACCTGTAGAAAAAAAATAAAAGTAATAGATATAGACTTTTGGCTTCAACTCTAATGTATAAAGAGTTTAGAAATCATGGTTCCATCCATACTACAAAAAGTTGGTCAATCTGAAGATTAACAACTTTTCTTACACTTTTCAGAGAACTGAGATTGGAAGGCAAACCACTACTCTGAAATATGGAGCACAAGAGGATCCTGAAATGCATCAACCAAGATGTGCTTACATTGAAGAGAATCTGCTGGAGCCATAAAGTGTAGAAACATTTAAAGGTTAAATTTCACAAATTGAATTTGGATTGCATAAGAGAAAGAAACTCCTGGGATGGCCTCATGGGCTTTACTTCCAGAGACCCCACCAGCTTCTCACAGAGAAGATCTATAAAAGACACTCTAATGGTTCTTTGAAGGGGGACAGGAAGAAGAATCATTGTGAAGTAGTCCCAGAGCCTTCTCCACCACAAAGGCCTAGGCTCCAGGGAGAAAGACTTGACCAAAGCCTTATCCCAATTGGGGGCAGCAAGCATTCTACTCCAGTTTTCTATAGCCTCTCTGTTTTCCCTAAGGAAAAGAAAAGAAAAAAAATACACACACACACACACACACACACACACACACACACACGAGTTGGAGTTTCAGGGAAATAGATTAAGAATTCTAAAGTCAGGGAAGACAATAGAAGAGAGGCAGTGGCATTAGAAAACTGGAGAAACACTTTTAAAATATATTTTTATTGATTTTTAGAGAGAGAGGAAGGGAGAAAGAGGGAGAAAGAGAAACATTGATGTGAGAGAGGAACATCGATTTGCTGCCTCCTGCACACTCTCTACTGGGAATCGATCCTGCAACCTGGTCATGTGACCTTGACCGGAAATTCAACCATCAACCCTTTGGTGTACAGAATAACACCCAACCCACTGAGTCACACTGGAGAAACACTTTTGAAGGTCATACACACAAGACATGAGCAACTAAAACAAGGAGACTTAATTGGAAGACAACATAATGTTCCCCTTTCCCTTATTTTGCCACCACACCAAAGGGTTCCAGTACAATAACAGTGGATTACAGCTGAATGAAACACGAACTTCCTCAGTGAAAGACTATTAGAGAAGCCCAAAGTCAAGGAGGAAAAAAACCATAAGGGTTATAGAAGAATTTAAACCCTCTGGTACCTATAACTACAGCACACATTAAACATAGCCAAATTCTTAGACAGATGTTTATAAATGCTCACAAGATAGGCCTACTTATCTCAGTTGCTATTACCCAATGCAACGTCTGGCTTTCAAAAAAATTACAAGGCATGGCAAAAGGCAATGAAAAAAACAAAACAAAACAATTTGAAGACAAGAAGCAATCATCAGAACTAGACTCAGAAATGACACACATGTTGGAATTATCAGATAATTTAAAATAATTATGGCTACTATGTTAAAAGCTTTATTGGGGAAAGTAAAGAGCATTTGAGAAAAGATAGTTTATGTAAGCAGAGATGGAAACTCTAAAAAAAGAATTCAAAAGAAATGTTAGAATCAGAAACATAGTAATAGAAATAAAGCATTCCATCAATGGACTCATTAGTAGACCAGAGGTGCCAAGTAAAGAATCATTGAAATTGAGCATAGGTCAATAGAAACTTCCCAAGTTGAAATGCAAAGAGAAAAATGAATGAAAACAAACAAACAAAACATCCAAGAGTGTGGGACAATTTCAAAAGGTATAAAAAATACCAAAATGGAATATCACTGAAGAAAAAGAAAAAACAAAGCAGGAGAAATATTTAGAGTAAAATTGTCAACATTAATGACAGACCCTAAATCACAGGTTAAAACAAAGCAAAAAATCTAGCTAACATAACATATTCAAATTTCAATAAATGGAACACAAGAAGCCAGAGGAAAAGACACCTTATTTAGAGAGGAATAAAAATAAGAATTATAGTGTATTTCCCACCAGAATTCATGGAAGCAAGATGAGAGTGGAGTGAAATATTTAAAGATCAATGGGATATAATTGAGAGCCCAAAAATAGACCTACACAAATATGGTCAACTGATCTTGGACAAGGGTACAATTCAATGGATAAAAGATACTCTTTTCTTTTATTTTTAAAATATGTTTTTATTGATTTTTTTTTGTTTTTGTTTTTGTTTTTTAGAAAGAGAAGGAGAGGTAGAAACATAGATGTGAGAGAAAAACGTCAATTAGCTGCCTCCTGCACGCCCCCTGCTGGGGATCAAGCCTGCTCCCAGGCATGTGCCCTGATGGTGAATCTAACTGGGACCTCTCAGTCCATGGGATGACACTCAATCCACTGAGCCACACTGGCAGGGAGAAAAGATAATCTTTTCAATAAATGGTGTTAGAACAAGGAGCATCTGTATAAACAACTGAACCTAAAATTCAAGACTGAAAGTTCTGGATAAAGACATGGGATAAAATCTAGGTGACCTTGGATCTAGTGATGAGCTTCTGTGTAGCACCAAAAGCACAATCCAGGAAAAGAAAGATTGATGGACTGTATTTTATTGCCATTGAAAACTGGTCTTTGAAGGATAATATTGGGAATATGAGGGAACAGGCCATATTTTGATGATAAACAAAACACATATATAAAGGGAGGATTATATCAAAATGGAACATTTAGGACTCAACAACAGAAGAAAAATTGAAGAATGGGCAAGAGATAGAAACAGACACCTCACTGAAGAGAACATATAGATGGCAGATAAGGATATAAAAGGATCATGTACATAATTTGTCATTATGAATATTACATCCTGGATGGGTTTCTGGAACAGAATAAAGAATAAAAGGTAGACACTAAGAGAATCTGAATAAAATAGGTACTTTATTTAATAATGTATCAATATTAGGGGGGAAAACTGTCTATACTAGCCTTGCAAGTTTTCTATAAATCTGAAACTATTCTAAAATAAAAATGTGTATAAAAATGGATACATCTCGTTTAAGGTCACACGTGTACGTGGATAAGGGGAATTTCAAAGTCACTTTCAACTTTGTATGTGTCTTATTTTTAAACATAATCATTTTTAACATACACTATCATTCATGATTCAGTTAGCAAATGCTTCAAAGCTTTTCAACAATTCCTAGCATACAGCTTGACCTTTAAGATTTTCATACATTTTGCTATAAGAAAAAAAAGGTTTCCTTGTAATGAGTTTGATCTTCTACTATACCACTTATCACTGGGACTAACAAGGGCTGACAAGAAAGCGTTCTCTGCCCTGACTGCCTCCCAAACCCCACTCTAGTGAGACTCCAAGGTGAAGTGGTACATGCAAGCCCCTCAGTGAGTATGGTTGAGGCAGCCTGGGATAAGACAGCGATTAACCAGTGTCCTGGAACTCTGACTTCCATCCTGTGATTCTGAGACAACAAATGGACAACATTGGCCAGCATGGACAATATTGACTGGGTTTCAGCAAGGGAACTCTAGAAAAAAATGAAGTGGAACCAGACATCACTTAACGTGTCTATTCCTCAGTTTTCTCACTGTTAAATGATAAGACTCGAAACAGTCTCTCACTTCATCTTCTAATGAGAAGAAACCCAAAGGTAAGACCCAAGTAAGTTCTGCTGGCAGGGTCAGTGTAATCCAGGTGCTAAATTACTCCCCTGAGATGCAGGGGCTGAACTACTCCCAGAGTCACAGGCTCCTAGAGTGAAATGTTCTTGGCCATATTCATCCCCTCTGTTCCCCCTCTCAAAGGGGACAAAGAGAGGTCAGAATAGGCCCCTGGAGGGCAAGAGTGGGAAAGAGATGTATGCAGTCTTTCCTTGGCAGACAAATATTCATTTTTATGAGTTGGAAGCCTCCGGCTCCCTCCCTTGAATCAGGCCTGCTGCAGCTCAGGCTGCTGCAGGAAGCGTTTGTCTTCCCTGCACATTATTATTTTATTGTTATTACCCTCATTCCTTCCTAACTGTGAGCCAATGAGCAAAATTATTTTTATTTACTCTGATTTTTTGGATGCTTGAATATATTACTTCAATATAGTTTATAATCCCTATAATAGCACATAATGGTTATACTTTAGACATTTAAAAGCAATTGGGCACATTCAATATGCTCATGACATATAACTTTGTAATGCCCTATCTCTTTCTGTATTAAATGCTTCATGTTAATAAATTCTAGCCTATTTTGTATGTTTCATATTTGAGTATATAAACTCATAAAAATAATAATAACTGGCATGAATTTTTCCCGTAAACTTATAGTGTGGAAATGTAATGGAAAACAGTTGATATCAAAGGGAAAGCTTGATAATTGAGGAAATCAAGTAGAACATAAAGATATCCTAAAATCCAAATTCAATAGGATTCTGACCAAATCTAAACTATAACGTCTTGAAGATGCATTTGAATAAAATTTTTCCTAGTATCAAGAAAGCAATATATTCTACATTATGGCTGAGGGTGGTCTATGCAGAGATGAATCATCCTCTGTCAGACACAGACTCCTGACAAAGAGCATTTTTTTTTTCTTTTTTTTTTGTTAATCCTCACCCAGGGATATTTTTCCACTGATTTTTAGATGGATTGGGAGGGAGGGAGGGAGGGAGGGAGGGAGGGAGGGAGGGAGGGAGGAAGGGAGGGAGAGAGGGAGGAAGAGAGAAACATTGATATGAGGGAGACACACTGATTGGTTGCCTCCTGCACGACCCCAACTAGGAATCAAACCCAAGACCCTTTTGGTCTGTGGACAAATGCTCTAACTGCTGAGCCAAACTGGCCAGAGCAATTTTTATTGTAAACTACTTCTTATAATGTCACACCTCAATATCATCTCTGTTTCTCATAACATCCTTACAAAATTCAGGCTTTGTCTTTTAGAAGCTCTGCCCCCCCCCCACCCCTTTGACAAGTTTGAAGAGAAGGATTATAACAAAGCATGATGGAGCATGATGACATGACTTCATCCTCAGCGGTGACCAAAGACCAGGGCCAAACAGAGCTCACATCCCTGCACGCACTACTGTTGTCTGTTGCAGCTGGTCCTATTTTCCCATCAGACATGTGCAGGGTGATGGAGAGATTTTGTGCTGGTAGCTGGAGAAAGGGGCCAACTATCCTTGGAAGTCATTATGAGTGGGGCAGACTTTTTCTCTTCATTTTTCCAGAAGAAATGCATGTCTCATTGTACACATGCAAGGTAAGTAGAGTGTGAAACTAAAGAAGAAGTCACCAAATAAACCATCCTGTGGGGCTTCAGGAATTTAATAAGCATAATACAGTAGCTTTAGGTTTGATCCCTTGTGTCTGCAGAAGCTAATCCTTTATTTTTGTGTTGAAAGATATTTAACAGCTTTTCTCTCTGGTCTCTCATTATTTATATTCATCCCATAACAACATTCCTTTCTCTAAAGCCAAGCTGACTCATAAGAAAAAACTATTTTTTATCAGAGCCCTCTGTAGGTCGTGGCCAGCTTTGGTCTAATATGGTAACTATAATTCTGGTCCAGAATTTTTTTTCCACTCCTGAGATAACTTTACTGACTTTTTTGTTTTTACTTTCATGTAAGCTGTACAGCATCATATTCAAGGAAAATGCTATTAGATATTATATCAAATACCTCATAAAACAGAGAGTAATGTTCAGTAGGTGTTCAAAACTGGTTATTCTGTTAGATAACAGACATTTAGTTTTTAATTGTTTGATCTGACTTAACCAAACTTTCTTAAACTACTGTAGCTATAATTTTCTTGGATAACATCCAAACCAGAGTCACACCAATACTGAACTTTAATTAAAATTCTCCAGTGCATTATCAAATGATTTCAATGGAATCTTAAAGATTCACTTTACTATTTCTTTTCCTACTGAAAAGGGAGACTTGCTTATGCTGCTACTAGAGTATTTGGGGTCAAAGAATAAAATGTAAGATAAAGAAAACTGATAAAGTCAGAGAATCATTCCTAGATTGCATATTTCTTTCTTTTTTAAAAAACTTTTAACTTGCTGTGGATGGAACAAATCACTTAAGCAAGAAAATCATATTTTACCCTTTGAAATTATCTTGCATAGAAAGATATAATTTGAAACATATCTTTGAGAAAAACTGAAGTGATAGAAATAAAGTACTTTTATAAATTCCTAGAACAAATATTTACTTTTTTGAATAACAGCCATTTTCATTTTAATACAGACAGCAATACTTTCCTAATTAATAAAGTTTGAAAAAGTATACACATATTTTTAAAAATTTAAATCGTAGTTAATATTTTTAAAGTACGTTATAAATACATGTTAATAATTCGCTACAAAGCACAAATGAAGATGTATAAAAACCACTAAAACATGAACAAGCAACAGCAATGAAGGTATATACATGCCTAAAAAGAGAAAATAAGTATAGTAAAGGTTTTCAAAATACGGATCTGAAAACTGAATTAGTTAATACCACAAAATACCACAGTGGAGTAACATCAGACTTAATTAAATATCTAAGTAGAGTCCTAACTCCATCTGGCTCACTGTGATCTGGGCAAGCCCTTGAATTTCTCTAGACATCAGTTCCTTATTCGTGAAGAACTGACAAAATTTCTGTATTCCCATTTGTCCTTCCACATTTTTGGAAATTATTCATTCATTTCCTCTATTGTAGGGTTATCTTTAAATCAGTTGATACTTAACTCTTAGACATCAGACTAGCGGCCCCAGCTGCCTGCAGAGGCTGTCCTTTTTCACTGATCTGTGTTCCTTTACGATTAGCTGCTGTCCAGATCATGTTAATTGTAATGCTTTGAATTACTACCTTAAATATTTAGCGTGTGTTTTGCGAGAGAATTCAAATATTGTTCTGTGAAATCTTCCCATCTCAGTGTTGGGAACCAATTTTTAGAAAGCTTCTGGTGAGCATAACAGCTTACCTACTGGTCATATTTGCAAGCACATGTTTTGCAATCAGATATCTTGATCAAGATTTTAGCTTTTGGAAAGCGATTTACTTAATTTCTCTAAGATTTAGGTTTCATATCTGTAAAATAGAAACCATGAACTCTTAAGATAATTCAAGTAGGTAATGAATCTTAAATAGTACTTAACACATAGTAGTTATTAAATAAAGTTCTACAGCATAATATTGTTAAAGATTATGAATATTAAACTTTATCCTCAGTACCCAATCCAGAGTGGCATTTATTAAGTAGCTTTTAATAACAAACAACTATTAGTTGAATGCATGATTAATGTCAGTTGAATAAATTTTAGTTTACAAAGCTGATAATATTCTACATATATTTAATATAGGGTATCCCAAAAAATGTATACATGCTTTGAATAATTATAAACCAGTGTTTATTAAAATACATTTTATTTTCAAAATGTAATAGAATCTACAGATACCCTACATACATTTTTTGGGACACTCTGTATATAGTACAATAGAATTAGTTGATATTTTTCATTAAATTTGTGAAATTAGTGTAAACCATAGATAGCTATAAATCAGTTTACTCAACTCGCTAAGCTATTCCTGAAAAAAGTTAAACAAAATTATACAATGCAGAAAATATTTCTAATTTCAGTAGTCTACTTACTAGTGTCCTTTACATACAAGCATGTGTTAAGTAGCTAATGTGTACAAAGATCCCAGGATCTAGATTCTTCAAAGGGAGGGTAGAGAGAAACAAAGCTGACATTGTAGGCCATTTCCCTGGCTCAAAGGGGCTCATAGTTCGATGCAAGAGAAAATAATACACCCCTCTCAAAAAAGTGTTTGAGAGCATGAAGCGGGTTGGTTGAAACACGGATTGTCAGTAGACACCTCCAAATGATGAACTGGGTTTCTCAAAAGTGTCCTTTTATTTTTATTTTTTCATGGTTTAAAATGGCTTTTTAAAATTGTTTTTGTAAATGACAGTTAAACACAAAATATTAAAGCAAATAATAAGAAAATACTATTCTTTTAAATTTCTTTTTATTGTTGAAATTATTACAGATGTCCCCGCATTTTTTCCCCTTTGCCCCCCTCCACAAGGCTCCTGCCCCACCCCAGTCCTTCACCTCATATTGTCTGTATTCATGGGTTATGCATATATGCATGTACATTCTTTGATTAATCTCCCCCCCCCCCCCACTTTCCCTCTGAGATTTGTCAGTCTGTTCCATGATTCCATGTCTTTGGATCTATTTCATTTGTCAGTTTATCTTGTTCATTAGATTCCACATGTAAGTGAGATCATGTGATACTTGTCTTTCTCTGACAGGCTTATTTCGCTTAGTTTAATAGTCTGTACGATCTCTTACTCTTTGAGACAACCTGAAAAGTGTCCTTTTAAATACTTTTGCACATTCATGGTTGTTGGTAACATGCACTAACCAGATCTCAAGGCTGAAGAATAGGCTGTTAGGAGGGTCTTTTAAATCCTCTCTTAATACATCTCTAAAGGTCATGGTTCTAAATTCATTTAGGTTTGGAATTAAAGAATATTTGGAGATTCATTCATAATCTTAGTTTGGCTCTATCTTGAATTGAGCCATTTGTGTTATAGTAAAAGAAGCACATTTTAGGTTTAGTATGGGCGAAGTAAATTTTTAAAGTTTAATGTCAAGTTCTATCATTTCTTTGTGTTTATGTCCATATTTGGATGAATTCAGAAATGTAAGAACCCTGGGATTATCTAGGGTTTGCCCTAGATGATGCAGTTTTCTGAGAATGAAGCCACTCTCCTGGACTCTCTTGGGATGTGACTTTGCTGAAGTCTCCAAGAGGAATGTGGTCACTATCAGCATGCCTTTTCTCATGTCAAGAAGTCAAATTAATAAATTTTATTTTGGGAAGTTTCTACAATATTTTAATTTATAAAAATCAGTTTAAATAGCTTTATTCCTTATTTCAAACTTTAGCCCAAAATTTATATAATTTCCAAAAATATTATAATGTAGACTGCTAAATAAAAATAACAAGTAAATATATTTTCTGTACCTCATAGCTGTTCTCCTATGTGTTAAGCGTCCATCTGCTTGCCTTTTGTTTTTGTTTATGTGAAGCTTTACATTTTGCTATCAATATGTTGTGTTGTGTTATGTTAATTTGTAAGCTGAGACATAAAGATAATAAATTATATACATTCACCTATATTTTAATTGACTAGTAAAATATTATTTAAAAATTTAATGAGAATGGGATAAATGTAATGAGACTGCATTAAGACTATTTGCTGAGGACAAACTCCTACGTGAAAAGAATTGGCAATGTCTTAAAGGACAAGTGCGTACAACTTGTGGAATGAGAAGTCCAACTTCCAGAGAAAACTTTCATTCTCTTCTTTATAAAAAAACAAAAAAAAAAAAAGGCCTTCAACCAGTGACCCTCTAAGGATTTCAGCTAGTTTAAGGGTTTCCCGTATGTTCACTTTAATGCAGGCAATGAGAGGAGGGAGCGACCCAAGAAAAGAGCTAGAAATATATCAAGAGTGAAGCTGTATGCATGTGAGTAGACTCACATGTTTCAGTGGTTTATATGAAGTAACTAGTTCTGTATGTAAATGCCATTTACCTCGTACAGTAGTTAACAAACATAGCTTATTGTGGATATACCAGCTGCCACACTCATAGAGACACATCATCATCATCTTTAGTCTCTTCATCATCATAGATTTGTTCTGCAGGCAATGCCAATGTTTTGACTGTAAGAATGGGCCATTTTAAGGCCAGCTTAAAAACAGTTTAACTCCACTGTAGCCAAGGGGTGGCGCTATCAAAATAGTCATCGCTTCAACCAAACAGTGACACCACTTGAATGCACTGGGCAGTGAAACGAGGCAAGGAATCCCTCACCTTTTCTACTGTTCTCCATATTTTGAATGCTAAATATTCTGCATTTATTAAGTAAAAGTAAATTTATGAATTTGTGTCCCCTCTGTTAATAATCATACAGTGAGAGAAACACTTTCTGTGATTCTGACCACTGCACTGCACTGAGATCTTACAACATCAAAGTGTCAGTTTTGTTCTCTCAACCCACTTAAAATCTGATAGATGTCTAATTTTAATTGACCTTAACTATATATGTATATGTGTCTAATGTTTGCAAAATTGGTTCATAAACCATTTTCTGTAGACCCGCTAAGGGATATTGATTCTTGGTTGCCTTAGAACAAACTTGGATTTACAGGAGCACTTAGCACATTACAGTGGACACTTCTCTAAGGGATGGGGGTAGAATCTGCAAGACAGAATAACACTTAGGCTAATATTTACATATACATGCTGGAAGTGTACATATACAAGGTCAAAAACAACCAAAAATCGATGAGTAATCTAAAAGCAATAGCAAGTGAGCCAAAAATTGACTATGATTTTAAAACAGTTTACAACAATCAAACATAAATGTCTAGAAAGGGCTACGCCTCACAATAATCAGCTAATATAATTCTATTCTTGTAACCACTGCTCACAAACAGGCTTGGATATGATTTCTCACCAAGGAAATAAAACACTTGTCTTTGGACTGACTCCCATGTGGCAGAACCCAGGCAAGGCGTTTATTACTATTCTGCAGCTCTTTGAAAAATCAATCCAAAAGAGAAACTCTGTAGAAGACCCATCTCCTTCTTGTTTCTCTGGCATGCTCTACTCTAAAAATGAACTAATGTGAAAAAAGAAAATGAAAGAGGCACACAGAGAAACAAAGACAAATGCTACAGAAAGCAAAACCAGTGCTTTAAAACATCAAATCAGTGTTGCTCTTGTCTTGGAATTCCCCTAGAGTTACTTAGGACAAGAATCTGGTCCACAGAGATCAAAGCCAGGAAGAACAAAGAAAGTCAGAGTGATAAACAGCCTACTAGGAAGAAATCTCAAACAAACACTGACAGTTTGTGGAATGGCTGGGATAAAAATCAGCTGTTCAAACTAATCTCTCATTTCTTCCATCAAAGTGAAGACGAAGCTTTCTGTGTCCCTGATGAGAGCTGGGCACCCTCGGCCTGAGTACTTTGTTAAAGTGGAAGAACTATAATTTTTTAGCTCATTTATACTTACAGTCAAATAAGGTCTTCCTTGCTTCCCTCCCAAGGAATTGTTTTCAAAGGAGAAGCCATGTCTATTGTCTCTGTAGACACCCGGAAACTATGAATGAACTAGAGTTTCTGAATACAGTAGTCCCCCCCTTATCTGCAGTCAATTATAGTCCAAAAAAATTAAACAGAAAATTCCAGAGATAAACAATTCATAAGTTTTAAATTCCACACAGTACTGAGCAGCAGGATGAAACTTCACGCTGTCCTGTTCCTGGGAGGTGAATCATCCTTTGTCCAGTATATGGAGGCTGTACGTTCTGCTGCCTGTTAGTCACCTCATCGCCACCTTGGTTATCAGATCACTTTTGAGTCATCACAGTGCTTGTGTTCAAGTATCCCTTATTTTACTTAATAATGGCCCCAAAGCACAAGATTAGTGATGCTGACAATGTGAACATGTCAAAGTGAAAATGAAAAGTTCTCCACTTAGTAAGGAAAGAAAAAAATAATTTGCTGAGGTTGGTAAGATCTATGATAAGAACAGATCTTCTATCCATGATGTTGCCTACTTTGTAAATTAAACTTCATCATAGGTATGTGTGTATGTATAGGAAAAACCAGTAGATCTAGGGTTCAGTATTTTTTGTGGTTTCAGGTATCCCTGGAAAATCTTGGAACATACCCCGCTCAGGAATAATGTGGGAACTCCTGGAGTATCAACCCCACTAATGGCTCCATGATCCCAAAGCCTTTCTGTAGTATGCAGAACTGGTCAGGCATAATATTAATAAAAAAAATCTCCTTGATTTGTCCCATTTCCTAATTATCTGGACAAAGATAAAATATAACTTAGAAAATATTTTAAATATACTTACATTTCTATGTGGAAATAAAATGCCTTTGTTTTTTTTTTTTGTGTGTGTGTGTGTGTGTTTTTTATCCTCACCATGGATATGTTTATTTGTTTATTGATTTCAGAGAGAGAGAAAGAGAAGAGGGGGAGAGAGAGAAACATTAATTGGTTGCCTTCTGTACACATCTGGACCCACAACCTAGGTAGGTGCCCTGGCCGGGAATTGAACTAGCAACCTTTTGGTGTATGGAACAAGGCTCCAACCAACCAACCACCTGGTCAGGGCAAATGTTTTTGTTTTTAATAACTGAACCAATCTCCTTAAAACATCTTCATCCTTTTGGGTAATGGAGAGTGGGTTAGAAGTGACCATAATTTAGTCTAATTGGTTAACCTTAGCCCAACTTAATAACTAAAACAATATTGATAAGTAACTTGATAATGTGTTTCTGATTAGATCTCTCAAGAAAATGTTCAATCTTGTAAAGTTCTACTCCCTGCCCCTTTTCCTCTGAGAAGACATTGTGGTGTACAGGGCATGTAGCTTTGTGTTGGATAAGAAACAAAAAGGGCTTTTCAATGCGCATGGTTCCTTCAGGGTCCTTGCAAGTCTCTGGCTACCATGTGGCTGCACTATCTGCTCCCTGGACTGGCAACACTGGAGAAGTTATTTTAGCATCCAGCTCTCTCACTGTTTTGTACTGGCACTGCGGTTCTAGAATTCTCCATACCAGGTGACACCGGCCATATCAGCAGCTTTCCCCCTCATCAGGACAAGTAGGGGTCCCTACCTGCTCTGTATAGACCGTGGGGAGGGAACAATACTGTCAAGTTAATAAAGCATGCCCTTTCTTTTCTCCTTGGTGCCATATTGGAAGTGGCCTGGTTGGAGGCTTCTCCTGAAAGGGGTCAGCAGTCCTGTAAGAGCACACCACTAGTATGCCAGTAAAAGTACCTCACTAGTTCCTGGGTCCTAAGAAGCTACTCCCAAAGAAGCTCCTTTCTTCCTTGGGACCCAACGATGATTGAAGTAGTACTGACAGTCTCAGAGAGAAGGGGGATAGGACAGAAAGAGATTAAACAAAGAACTTATATGCTTATATGCATAACCCATGGACACAAACAGTGCGGTGAAGGCCTTGTGGGGGCGGGGCTGGGTGGAAAGGGTCAATAAGGGAGAAAAAGGGGGGACATCTGTAATACTTTCAACAATAAAAATAAACTTTAAAAAATCTTTAAATGGATAAATGTTACAATGTAATGAAAACATAATAATAATAAAAGAACAAGAAGCCTGATTTATCAATGGTTTTTGTATGTTTGTTTTCCCTCTGTGTGTCTCTACTTTCTCTTGCCCATAAGCCCTGGATAGCATAAGGGCAGATTTCAGTTCTGTCATGTATTCTTTTTACTAAAAGGTTGTCAACCTGATGGTAGAGTTCTAGCCAGAAAGAATCTCGCTTCTATACTATAGAAAATACTTTATGATCTGGATTCTGAGGGCTTGATTTGATTTACTAAAGAAATTTTTAAAATTATATCTCTACTCCAAAGAATGATCTTCTTGATATGTTCTCAACTGAAAATATAAGTGGACAATAAATTCTGAATGAAGATCTTATTCTAGGGATTATGTACTATTCCCCTGCAGCACAGAAACTCAAAGCATCATTGGGTGGGAAGTCTCAGAGAAAATAGAGTGATATAATTCAGCAATACATCTGAAAGCATGTTTTAAAATATTATCCACATTATACATTGGACTAAGAATTTTAGATACATGAAAGTGTACAAGTTTTGATACCATGTATTTATCTTCTTCACCATATCTTCCAGGTTGAAGAAAATAATGACATTCTTGATAACTCAGACTCTTGATCCATCATCTTACAAAATGGAAAGTCAGTATCTCGGAAGTCTTTTAAGAAGTGGAGCTGTATCTCCCAGAAATGGGAGTGGGAGAGACCAATCTATACTCAGGAAACAATTAGACTGCCCAAAAGAATAAAGCATGGCTATTTTCACTGTCTTTTTTTAATTGAATTTATTGGGGGGCCATTGGTTAATAATACTATATAGCTTTCAGGTATATAAATCTATAGTACATCATGTATATTCTATTGTATGTTCACCACCCTAAATCAAGTCTCCTTCCATCGTCATTTATCTCCGCTTTACCCTATTCTACCTCCCCAGATCCTCTTACCCTCTGGTAATCACCATACTATTGTCTGTGCCTGAGTTTTTTTGTTTTATTTTTGCTTAATCCCTTCACCTTTTTTACCACCACCACCCCGAACTCCTCCCCTCTGATAACTGTTGGTCTGTTTTTGAATCTATGACTCTGTTTCTATTTTATTGTGGTAGCTTATTTTGTTCATTAGATTCTACATGTAAGTGAAATCATATGGTACTTCTCTTTCTCTAACTGGCTTATTTTGTTTAGCACAATAGTTCCAGGTCCATCCATGCTGTTGCAAAAGGTAAGATTTCCTCCTTTTTTACAGCCAAGTAGTATTCTACTGTGTCAGTGCACCACAGCTTTTGAATTCGCTCATCTGCTGATTGGCACTTGGGCTGCTTCCAAATCTTGGTTATTGTAAATGACGCTGCAGTGAATTTAGGGGTGCATTTATTCTTTCAAAGTAGTGTTTTGGGTTTCTTCTGATATATTCCCAGTAGTGTAATCACAGGATCATAAGGCAGTTCCATTTTTAATTTTTTGAGGTAACTCAATTCTGCTTTCCACAGTGGCTGCACCAATCTGCAGAAGGGTTTCTTTTTCTTGACATCCTCTCCAACATTTATTGTTTGTTGACTTATGGATGATAGCCATTTTGATAGGTATGAGGTGATATCTCCTTTTGCTTTTAATTTGAGTTTTTCTAATGTTTAGTGAGCATCTTTTCATATATCTATTTACCATCTGGAGGTCTTCCTCAGATAAATGTCTATGCAGGTCCTTTGCCCATTTTTTAATTGGATATTTTTGGTGTTAAATTTTATAAGTTCTTCATAAATGTTGGATATTAATCCCTTATCAGATGCATAATTGGTGAATATGTTCTCCCATTCAATGGGTAGTCTTTTCATTTTGTTGATGGTTTTCTTTGTTGAGAAAAAACTTTTTGGTTTGCTGTAGTTCCATTTGTTTATTTTTTCTTTTGTTTCCCTGCCTGAGAAGATATATCAGAAAACGTATTGCTATGAGATTGGTTTCTTTTCACTACCCTATTGTTTCAAATGCCCAACAAGTCAAGAAGGTAAAATATGCAGTTGAATAGTTGCAGGTAGGAAGACAGAATTACAGAAGATGTTCAGGGCTATGGATACAAAGCTTGGCCAGGGTAGAGCAGAGAAAGTCCTTCCTGTGGTGTTGCTAAAGCCTCTATTCCAGTGAAGTGTAGCCACCTGCTTCCTGAGGAAATTGATTCACAAAAATTTGAAGTTGCACAGATTTATTATCTCTGCATGGGAATCGTGGTATAGATGCCAAAAAAATGTCCTAGCCTCATGGGCATTCAGAATATCTCATAAAGATTTCTTGTGGCCCTGGCTGGTTTTCTCAGTGGTTAGAGCATCAGCCTGTGGACCAGAGAGGCCCAGGTTTGGTTCCTGCCAAGGGCACGTACCTCTATTGCAGTTTGATCCCGGCCCCGGTTGGGGTAGTGTGGGTGGCAACCACTTGATGTGAGATGTTTCTCTCTCTCTCTCCTCCCTTTCTCCTTCCTGTTCTATCTCAAGATAAATGCAAAACTGTCCTCAGGTGAGAATTAAAAAAAAAAAAAAAAGATCTGTTGAGTTTCTGAGAGGAGAAAGCCCAGTTGCTTTTTATTCATTTCTTTAGAATGTTGTGTTTTTTTGGCATTTAATACAAATTATGTGATTGGATTTTCACTCCTCTAAAACAAATCAGGACACTATATTTGTGGTCATAAGTTATTTCATTTTTTCTAAGTAGGCTCTCAGTCTAATCTGCCTCCCGAAGATTGGCTGAATATGGCTACCTATTATTCCTCAGTGGGCCTGGGGGACACACGTGTTGGCTGCATGCTCACAGGAAATAGGAAAGTGATGAAATAGAGGAAATGTTTGCCTAGATGGAGAGAATTGAACTGCTGTATACCTTCAAAATTAAAGGCAAGAAAAGTCTAATTATCCTCCTCTTGTCCCTATTAATTGTAAGAATAAGCATCCTCCTTTGACAGTTATGACCATGGTCATTCATAAAGTAGAGCTTCATGAGCAAACCTTTCTGAAGCATCTAGGAACAGGCCAATATTTACTATTAAAACTATTTCAAGGAAACCTAGATTCCCCTCCCTTCCTCAAACTGAAAATGATAATATTTTGTGTATACTTAAATCAACCAAGTATCAATGTCCTTAGAAAAAAAGAATATAATCTTAAACAACTGAGTAATTTTGCTAAGAGCAAATAATTACTGTCAATAATAATTATTTTAAAATATGTTCACTATTTCATGCATTTAAAATACCTACTAAATAACTACTAGGCCTCAGATAGTTTTCTAGGTTCAGGGGATACAACAATTAAGAAAACATAAAACTCTGCAACCTCTTAACATTGATGGTGTTTTCCCAACCTATGATTGCTGCTAGAAAGCTTAGATAAATATGCCTACCCTGTTCAATCAACTGTACAACAGCCTGTAGCCATACATTTTGTTTACCAATCTCACTTGTGGCTCCCTCTAAGTTTCCTTCTTTTATTTTCTTTTTTGTTACATTTGGATTACATATTTTCAATTTTTTTTGTTATTCATAAACCACTGAAAATCCTCTTTTGGAAAAAAAATGAGAAAAAGTCAATCAAATTTCAAGTTCTCTTGATTTAAGGTTATTGTTTCTGAGCTTCAAATCAATGGCTTGTATATCCTTTGATGCTCCATAAGCATCTCAAGTTATAAACACAGAGTCAACCATATTTTTTCCAAAATTCTATTCATCCATGTCTTATATCCCCTGGAATGTTAGAGCTATCACCTTCTTCACCCTGCCGGTGTGGCTCAGTGAATTAGCATCATCCCATGGACTGAGAGGTCCTGGTTCGATTCCCGTTCAGGGCATAGGGCACAGTGCACATGCCCGGGTTTCAGGCTAGATCTCCAAGTAGGGGGCGTGTAGAAGGTAGCTGATTGATGGTTATCTCTCTCTAAAAAAAAGAAAAATCAATAAAAACATAAAAAAAAAGGCTATCACCTTCTACCAAATTAACCAATACAGAAAACTGCATGTCTTCTTCCAATCCTTCCCTTCCATTGTCCAACCTATACTATCAATCATACACTCTAAACTTCCTATAAATACATTCCTTTTTTTAAAGTATGTTTTTATTTATTTTATTTAGAGAGAGAGGAAGGGAGAGATAAAAACAAAGACGTGAGAGAGAAACATCAATTGCATGCCTCCTACACGCCCCCCACCAAGAATTAAGCTCACAACCTGGCATGTGCCCTGACCAGAATCCAACCTGGGACCTCTCAGCCTATGGGATGATGCTCAGTCCACTGGGCCACACTGGTTGGGCTAAATATATTCCTTTTTAATGAATTGTCACTAGTACTGTCTTTGAAGACTCTCAGTCCTAGTTACATAGATTCCTGCATTATGCTGCTCACTTCCCTTCATTCTTTAAAAAAATAAATCTTTTATATATACATATATATATACACACATATATATGTATATATACAAATTGTATCATACCATTTCACTGCTCAGTATTTCGTTGAACACAGCCTTTCTGTCCCTTCACCATTGGGCCTTTTCTCTCCACTGAAGTGTATGTGTTCATATTTTGAACTTGATGCATTACTTTCAGACATAAACCTAAATAACATGTTTTCTACCTTTATTATCAACATTTTAATTAAAAATGTGGTTATAAGTTTATTAGAAAAATAAAGATTCAGAAAAAAAGATGATAATAAAGTATTATTTTAACTTATCAATACATGAGTTTTGGTACCTTCCTTTAAAAAAAATGATTCTAGCTAAATTAGATCAAGTTCCACTAGTGATAGTCAAGTTTAATATGTCACATTTAAACCAGTTCTTACTTATATGTCAAAGCTAAAAATAGATTTTTAAAAATCAATGTTAGGAGGAAAAATGATAAAAATTAAGATAACAGAAGAGTAGATGTGTAAGATTATGTCAGAAGGCCACGAAGAAGACAGTTTAGGATGGAAAGAAACAGACATTATCTTCACTCTTTTATGTTTTTCTTTTATACATTAACCATAGTTTTCTCTCCTCAAAACTGTTTAGCTGAATAAACTTGGCATGCACTTAATTTTGCATGTCATCCTACAGAGTTCATACATTTAAAGTTTATTATAAAATTATTACTTGATGTAATTTTCACACTGTGTTTTAGTTAATATAAGCCATATTTGAGAATAGTATCCAAAACCTATTCCTAACAGTTCTAGAGCATAATTTTTTGTGAACTTTTTATTTATTTATTTATTTATTTATTTATTTATTTATTTATTTTATTTTATTTTAAGATAGAGTGGGAGGGAAGAGAGGGAGAAAGAGAGAGAGAGAAACATCTATGTGAGAGGGACACATCGAGTGGTGCCACCCACATGACCCCAACTGGGGCCAGGGACAAACTGCAAATGAGGTATGTGCCCTTAGCAGGAACCAAACCCAGGACTCCCTGGTTGTTGGGCCAATGCTCTAACTGCTGAGCCAAACCAGCAAGGGCATGAACTTTTTATTTTTAAATTGAAATATTTTATTTGTCATCAGATACTTGTTGGGTTGTCATTTTTATTTAAGTGACAGTTTTACTAAGTTGAATAATATCCCCCCAAAATTTGTATCTACCTAAAAACTCAGAATGTAACCTTATTTGGAAACAGGGTGTTTGCAGATGTAATTAGTTAAGATGAGGTCACACTAGATTGAGTTGGATCCTAAATCCAATGACCAGTGTCCTTATAAAGAGAGAATTTTTGGACAAACACACACACACACACACACACACACACAAGTGGTGCCATGTGACAACCGAGACAGAGATTGTAGTGATGCTTCCATAAACCAAGGACTGCTAGGGACTGTCTTCTGCCACTATACCCCAGGAGAGAGGCATGGAACAGACTCTCCGAGAGGCTTCAGAGGGAGCACAGTCCTGTAGATTGTTTGATTTCAGACTTCTATCCTCCAAAACTATGAGAGGATAATTTTCTAGGAAACTGATACAACAACAAAAATTATTTTTTACAGTACATTACTCTGAGATTGAGTTGCAGAAGAGGTTATAAATTTGGTTGCAAAAATAAGACAATCACATTTTCAAAAGAGGGTTATTTAGAGGTATGGTTTTCTGTAGAGGTGGACCATCAGCTCCCTCAAATTTATTCTTTTCATTGCCCTAAATCTGAAAAAAATCAGAAGATGGTTTATAATACCTATGTAATTGAAACAGGACAACTGGATAGAGTAACTCAATTCAAGGATATCAGATTCCTTTACCTCTATCCAATTCCCACCCCTACCCTCAAGAAAATAGGTAAAGCTCATAAGGGTCATAAACCAGATGGGACTCAATTTCAGGTCTGAGCCACCATTAATATCACCAAAGGCTCTTTACCAGTCTCTGTAAAAGTGAACTAAACGTCACTCAAGTGAACTTACCTTGGAAATATTTCAAAATAAATAGCTTAAAGTTGACTAATTTTTCAAAGGAAGAAGGGACCTTGGAAAACATCTGCTTTATTCCTCTCATTTTAAAGACAAGAAAACTAGGATCAAAAGAGCTCAAATAGCTTTTCTTGGTAATACAGATAATTAGTGATAGAACATAGCTTGAACCCAGATCTTCATACTTTTCAAACTGTATTGTCTTTCCTCTGTAGCTACCATCTGGAGTGTCTGGCATTGATCTAACAAACTCTCGCTCACCATATCTCATGTTTTAAGAAGTAGTAAATGTGGCTTTTTTGGTTATGTTTTTAGTGAAATCTCCTTTTTAGGAGACTTCAAATAATAGTTTTAATTATTATTTTTTGTTTACCTTATAAAATGAAGTTCTTTTAAATTAATTTATTTATTTTTGTTACAGATGTTTCCTCTTTTCCCCCTCCCTCCCCACCCTGTCTCCAGCTTTGTTGTCCATGTCCATTGTTCATGCATACATGCATATAAGTTCTGTAGTTTCTCTCTCCCCCCATCCCCTCTTCTGGGGATTGTCATTCTGTACCCCACTTCCACGTCTCTGGGACTACCCCATTCCTCAGATTGTTATGTTCATTATATTCCACAAATAAGTGAGATCATATGATACTTGTCTTTCTCTATTTGGCTTGTTTCGCTTAGGATAATACTTTCCAGGTCCCTCCATGTTGTCTCAAAGGATAAGAGATCGTTCTTTCTTACGGCTGCATAGTACTCCATTGTGTATATGTACCACAGCTTTTTTACCTATTTGTCAGCTCTTCAAACAGGACATACAAATGGCCAAGAGACATATAAAGAAATGCTCAACGTCACTAATCATCAAAGAGATGCAAATTAAAACAACAATGAGGTATCACCTCATACCTGTCAGAATGGCCACCATCAACAAATCACCAAACAACAAGTGTTGGTGAGGGTGTGGAGCAAAGGGGACTCTATTACACTGCTGGTGGGAATGCAGACTGGTGTAGCCACTATGGAAAACTCTATGATGTTTCCTCAAAAAATTAAAAATTGAACTGCCATTTGACCCAGTGATCCAACTTCTAGGAATATACCCTAAGAAGTCTGAAACACCAATCAGAAAGAATATATGTACCCCCATGTTCATAGCAGCACTATTTACAATAGATAAGATCTGGAAACAGCCCAAATGTCCATCAGTAGATGAGTGGATAAAAACTCTGTAGTACAAATACTAGTTTTAATATGGTAAAATGTACTTATAGACAAATAATACAATCAACATACCTCTTCTTTTTTTTAAGAGAATTGTAGTGTTGGTGGCAGATGCTCAATTTACAGACTTGAACACTTGTTTACAAATTATTATTAGCAGAATATTTAGATCACAAAAAGTATATGAAATAATTTTATGTATGCTTACCAGCCTAGATCATTTTTTAAATGTCAATGGATTCAGAGTAGCTTCTACAACAGAAATTGAAGTTACAAATTATGTCAATATCCAAGAAAGATGTTATAGTAAAACACACTTACATAGAAATGTGATAAAGCACACACATACACACCACACACACACACACACACACACACACGTACAGAAATGACAAAAGCAAAACTAGCTTGAGAAACAGAAATGTTCACTTAGAAATCTACCATAAATTTGAAGTTGTAATCAGTGGCTAAATTCTAGTAGTGCTTGATGCCAGGAGGAAAAATAATGGCTAAGAGAATGCAATTAATCACTGTATTTACATAACTATCATTTTCCTATGTAAAGAGCTACCCTGGTGAGCGTTATAACACTTGTCAATTAGTTCTAATTAGTGTTTCTGCCTCTAAATGCTTGACTCCGCTTTCACTTACAACTGTTTGCGTATCTTAACAACTACTGTACTAGATATGCTGGCATGAGGCCTGCTATGATTTTAGCTTAACTATCCAGCCTCAACAACACCCCCAGCTCAGATAAGCAGTACTATACTGTCTTCTTTGTAGGTATGGCAATTTCTTAGACTTGATATGGGCATTTTTGAATGACCCAATTTTTGGCTGCCCACATGAATACAAATTAAACTTCTTCCTCAGATAACCCACAGAAACAACTAAAACTTCATTGCAATAATTTTGCAACAACCCAGCCTTTGACTTAGCCATCCCTTAGGAGATATATAAACAACTCTGAGAGCAGAGATTTAAGAGATAACTAAATGGAAAGATATATGTCAGCAAGTGAGCTGAATGCATTGTGGAATGAACTTTCTCCTTCATAAGTATATTTGCAGTGATTGGTGAATATCCATATATGTGAATACTGTATTTTATATGCTTCTCTGTATTTTCCTTACCAACAGAATTCTGATTTTCTTGAAGATGACAGCAGGTACACATCTTTAAAAATGGTTTTGAAAGGAGATTGGTTTCACATGTAAGAAAATATTCCTGAATCTAGTTGTTATATGTTCTCACTGCTTTTTTAAAAATCCAAGAAATTTCCATTAATATTTTTAATTTTCAAAATGTAATTTATCTGTTGAATAATATTTATTATTATTATCCAGAAGTCAAAAAATTTTTTGGTAAAGTGCAATTTTTATTTCTTTATATAACCCAGAAATCAACATTTATTTGAGAAAACAATAGGTAGAATTAAACAATTATGGGGCTATGCAGAAGGTGTTTCTGTTCTGTTTTTTTAGACTTTAAACAAACATAAATATTCCTTTTATTTGCACAGAAGACACATGGTCACATATGATAAGTTTGAGATAATGGCTTTGTTTATTTTTTATAAAGAATTATACCAAATTATGTTTTAGGTTATAAATTACTGTAATAAAATTGTTAAATTGGTTTTGTAAATTGATTTGCCCTTTTTGGAAGAAAATTTACAATTTCTATTAAATATTTTTAATAACTCTCATTTATCACATGCTCATCATATACTAGGCACTGCTCTAAGCACTTATAGCCATTCTTATAACAACCTTATTATGTAGGTACTAATATATTTCAATGAACCTAAAAAGGCATTCATTGTAAGAGGCACATTTATATTATATATATCCAAGAGAAAAAGAAAACCACTATGAATTATACTATGTGCAACATTTTCATGTTCTTCACAATTTTTTTAGGTACTCAAAGAGCTTTTATATTTACACCTTAACTTTATCATATATTACTCCTATGTTTACATAACATTAATTATATAAATTAAATAAATGGGTTGGGATCTTTGCATTTGAGGTCCAATTCATCTCACATATTTTTTGACTCAGAGTTAACAATGTCTGTTTTTTCTGACAAATATCATCCACTATTCCACCAAGATTGTGATATAATTTTTCTTTACAGAATTCTCTACTATTATCTCTACAGTTTTTTCCCAGGCTTTTGAAGTCCATTTGTCAAGATTTGATTCTGGTACATTTTTATTTAATGAAGGTGTCACAACATTTCCAGACAATTACCAGGACTCGTGGTCCTACCTTCAAGGTCCTTACATGGCTTGTGGAGGGTTATAGGTGTCCAGTGATTGAATGAGTAAATAACAATCTAAGTGCACATATATCAACAATGACATCTATGCCACGCTTCTAGAGGGCTGACAATGATTGTTTAAATGGCATCAATGGGAGATGGATTCCAACCTCAGAAGTATTAAATTATAAAAATAATTGACATACTAAGAAGCCAAAATAATGAGAGACAGCTGTGTATAGTGTTCTGTAGTCAGACTGTGTGAGTACTGTGCTCATGGAAGAGGTAGGCATGCAACCTAGCTCTTACCCGCCACGTACTTTGGATAGGCTAAACTTTTTACTCTTTAGTTTACTTATCAATAAAATGAATATAATAATGATAATAACCTTACCTTGCAAGTTTATTTTGAGAATTTAAAGTAGCAATAATAAATTATTATTTTTGGTGTCAGGTGAGTACTAGACTTAGAGGGTGATAACTTCATAAGTTATATAAATGTCTAATCACCATGCTGTACACCTGAGACTAATATTATATTGTAGGTCAACTGTAATTAAAAATTTTTAAATTTTAAGAAAATAGGAAGTAATAAGGAATCCACTTATGGGCACTCATTCTATAGACATACTCATAAACATACAAATATATATATATATATATATATATATATATATATACACACACACACACACACACACACACACACAAATGAAAGGCCATTGTTTTTAATATTGAAAAATTTCTAACTCCTACATTTCTACCAATATATTAGTTACATAAATTAAAGCATATACAATCAGCAGAATATTATATAGCTATTAAAAATAATTAAACAGCCCTGGCCGGTTTGGCTCAGCGGTTGGAGCACCCGCCTGCGGTCTGGAGAGACCCGGGTTCGGTTCCCGCTAAGGGCACGTACCTCGGTTGCAGTTTGTCCCCGGCCCTGGTTGGTCGTGCGGGTGGCAGCCACTCGATGTGTCCCTTTCACATCGATGTTTCCCTCTCTCTCTCTTTCTCTCTCTCCCTCCCATTCTATCTGCACAAAAAATGGAAAAATGTCCTCCGGTGAAGAAAAAAAAAATTTTTTTTTTAAATAAAAATATTTAAATAGCCCTGGCTGGTTTTGTTCAGTGGTTAGAGCCTCAACCCACAGACCAAAGAGTAATGGGTTCAATTCTGGTCAAGGGCATGTACTTCTGTTGCAATTTGGTCCCTGGTCCTGATTGGGGTCATGCAGGAGACAACCAATCGATGTCTCTCTCACATTGATGTCTCTCTCTCTCTCTCTCTCTCTCTCTCTCTCCCCCTCCACCCCTCCCTCCCTCCCTCCCTCTTTTCCATCCTATCTGAAGATTAATGGATAAATATCCTCGGGTGAACATTAAAAAAAACAATGAAATAAGTCTTTAGGTACTAACATAGAACAATAAATTGTATTAAATGAAAAAGCAAGTTTTAGAACAGGATGTCCCCGTGCTTAAAATAACAATCATAGATATGCATGCATATGTTCATAAGTGTATATGTGTTTAAATATTGTTTTCAAAAAGTCTAAAAACATTTATAAAACAAAAACTACTGACACTATACATTATATATGTATTTAATATAGGCATTAAGTATATAAGATAAAACTATATACCAATAAGAGTTTAGGGAAATAAACATAACAATCTGAACAATAACTTCCCTGAACATTTTATCAAAAATTAAATTGCCTTGGTCAAATGTTTTTCTATCAGTCAATAGTCACTATAAATGTGTCAGTTTATTTCTTCAACATCCTTTGACATTCCTTATTTATTCTTTATATCCTTTCCCATATATTTTATATTTAAACAGGGAGTTTTCTATCCCCAACATCTGCTATCTAGCTGTAGCAGATGTCCCCACCCCTCATAGTAGAAGCAGTACTACTAAAAAATGTGGCCCATTTCTGAGCTCATCCTCTGAAATGTGAATTCAAACAGCCGCCTCTAATCACTTACACAAGGGAGGTTCGGGAAACCTACCCCCCTCTGCCTGGAATCCTGCTTTTCCTGTGTCCAGATCAAGTAGAAGACAGAGCCATAAAGGTATTTGATATATGGGTTCTCTCTTCAGAGCCAAGCCACAGACCTTATCATTAAAAACACATTTTGGATTTGTATGTGTTTTTCAAACACTTCACTTCCAGGTAAGCAAAATTTATTGTATAGAAGAATCAAAAGTAATAGAAGCAAACAGATGAACAAACAGAAAGATGAGGTGACATGTTATGCTTAGAAAATATTTATTTCTGAATGGTACCTCAGAGTAATTCATGAACTACTTTGCGTACTGCCACTGATGAGAAGGAAGAAAACAAGAACCTTACAATGACCTGCAATCACCAGCATTTCTGCATCTCCATTTCATTAAGGCATCTTGGCTGTCAACTAAGGATGAGTTTTCTCTCAGGAAGCTCTGCATATTCATCTTTAATTGATTATTTTGTGCAGTCTCTTAACACAAACATCTTGACATCTTTATTGTCAGCATAAAGGTACAAATGGGTACAAGCCTTTGGAAAGGTAACTTAGAAAAATATCCCTATGCAGATTCCTGAATAAACATTATAATCATACTCTGAAAAACTAAAAATATGAAATCTTAATGTGGGATTAGAACTTTGCTAACTGGTTTACAAGAATTATCCAGTGATGCTCCGTAAACCCACTCTCCAGGAAGGAACAGGAAAGATCTAATTTACAGCAATTGCCAATTTCTATGGTGGAAATACTCCCCTCATGGCTGATTTTAAACTACCAAAATTTTCATATTCACCCTTCAAAATTCCTGAATAATTTACAATAAGCCAGCTCCAGCACTTGATCACACTCTATCCTTAGAACAACTTTATAATATAAATTGTTACACACTTTTATAGATGTTTAGACTGACATAAAAATTAGTAAAATAATTTTCCCAAATTTGCACTGTCAGTTGGAGACCAGAGGTTGTCTCTTAGCTCTATGCTTTTGCATATATATAATTCTAATCTGTTTAACAGAAAAATGCAAATTAGCAACAAAAGAATAAACTAAATCAGAAAGAAAACTCCAAGTCAAACTTTCCTCTGGTGTGCTATTTGCCTAGAAAAATCTGCCACGGTAATGGATTCCAATAGGGTGTATAACCTAGCAGTTAGGAAAACAATACTCACGGCTGAAAACTGAAGTGGCAAAGCTTTAGTATATACTTGACATCTCTCTTTTTTAAAGATTTTTTTAAAAAACTGTTTAGTAGCTACAAAGTAAGGGTCAATTAAGTGTCTAAAGTTGCTGGGTCCATAACATGGTGATATTTGGGTGGAAAAATTGAATAACTTCTTCTATAATTATTATTAATAGTTTAATAACAAGTATCATACCTCAATTATAAATATTTCTGTAAAAGTGTAAAAAGAATAACTCTCACAGAAGATTTAGCAAAATAGGCCAGAGAAAAGAAAATTTAGAAAGAATTGCATGGATGACTTTTTCATATTAATTACAAACATTATCCTTTCAAGGAAGTCATGGAAATGAAGCTATTTCAGAAGAGAGCTAATGTAGTAGAAAGAAAAAATACTGAGCATGCAAATTACTTGGCACTGAAACCTGAGTGTGAATCACAGTATTTCTACCTATAATCTGTATATCCATAAATAAGTTGCTTAGTATTTTTTCTGAATAAAAAAAGAAAAGAATTCCTGACCAAATTCAAGTGATATGATAATAATAGCTAATTTTTTTTTTATCAATTTGAATGTGATAAGTGATTCACATGCACTGTTTCATATAATCCTCTTAACTCCATGAGGGAGTTTCTAACTCATTTTATTGATGAGAAGCTGCTCTGCTTTGAGCACAGCTATTAACTGGGAGAAGAACTCAGAGCGAGGGCTTCTCACCTCCAAATCTTATTCATCACTCCACATTTTGTACACATATAATGAACCCTTCTAAAACTATGTGGTGATGTCATTTCCTGCAAAAAGTTGCGGTATCTTGAGATCTGGAACTGTGTCATGTTTTGCTCTGTATCCCCAAGTATAGTAACACACTAGATGTGTGAATGAATACAGAAATGAATGAGTGTGTTATTGATAATAGCTGAACATAATCAATACTGTATTGAGATTACTGCCATAAACCCAGACTCTAACTATGTGTTTTGTTAAATATTTTGAGAAAACCTTGTAAATTCCAAAGAAATAAGTTTGGGTAGTAATTGGTTAGGTAGTTAATAACATTTACCATCCAAATATAAATCTGCTAGCATGTTTGTAAGGGATTTATTAGAAACTATTTTTCTGCTGAGTTGTCATTGAAAGATTTTTGCTTTGAATACTTTAGAGAACACTTATTTACCATGTCTTTCATTTCTAAATTTTGAAATTTAGCCTTATTTCTACCTGTGACTTCCTGTTTCTAGATATTGACCTTGAAAAGGACTCACAGTGGGGCATTTGAGGGAAAGAAGATACTAGTGAGTACAAGTCTCCAAATTGACTTTAAAGGTCAAATCTAGCACACCTTGACGGAAGTTTGCTTAGCTTCACTTTGTTTCATTTCATTAACTATTTATAGAGTTGGGATTTATACCAACATTGCTAGGATGATCTCTGTTTAGCAGTTAATATTTCTATTCTGTTACATTCCACATATATGAAACCTTATCCTCCAAATTACAAGGGAGATGAGTACAATTTATTATCTTATAAAAAGAAAAACAGCCAACAAACAACACAAGTCTTACTATAATGGATTAGAATGGCATACTACTTTTTTATAGGACAAGATACATAATTTCCCTCATTATGAATTATCCTAAACTTTAAAAAATATACAGTAGATAACTTTAATATACATTGCTGCTAAACGTTCAGACGTTTAAGTGTTTTTGCTTTTTATTTTTTCTCTATGCTACTCTTCAATATATAATATGGTATTGACAAAGAAGACAGAGAGGGTGATGGAGGGAGAAGGGAGAATATGTGTTTCGTTTTGTCCACCCCTAAGCATTAATATAGTTTTTTTAGCCTTAATATGAGCACTGTCACACATAGAACTACCCATTAGGACAAACAGAGTCTTTTGAAGAGAGATTTGGAAGATTTTTAAAAAATTGATTTTGGAACTTTCTTCTGAGAGAGCCACACACACCAGGAAAACACAGCTAGAGGGAGGGTTCTAATCTGAGAGATTCCAAATTGGTGGCAGAGTGAATGGAAGCTACACAGATCATCTCCCAGGACTGAACTGGGATTACAACTGAAATAAAGACAAATAGTCAGGAAAAAGCATCAGAAAAGCAGCTTTCGAGGACCATATAACCAGTGACACTGAATTGATCCTGTATGGTGGCCATCTTACTCCTTCCCAGGGCTCTAGGGAGAGGCAGCGACCCCTCCCTCGGAAATTCAACCCCACCCAGGTGAATCAAAGAAATGCAAATTGAGGCACATTAACAACCAACAACTGCCCCACCCTCAGGAATTCCTCTTACTTTGAACACCCCAGGAACTTTTTTATTCAACTGAGAACCCAAGGCTCTTCAAGAAACCAAAACAGCCTCCAGACAAAAAGCTAGAGGATAACTGAACCATTCCTGGGCTTGCAAATATACCCAGGAAAGTAAGACTTGACAGTGGTGTTTAACATGGGTCCTCCCATGCTCATCCAAAGCCACTAGAGGGAGCCACAAACAGCAGAACACCAACACCCACAGGGAAAATTTGACAGGCTCCAAAACCCACTAAGATAGCCAAAATGATGAAACAAAGAAACAAATTCCAAATGAAAGAACAAGAGACCTCCTCTGAAGAAGAAATAAATAAAATGCAGTTAAGCAAGTTATCAGAAGTAGAATTCAGAGCCATAATCTTGAAGAACCTCAACAGCATGAGTAGGATATCAATGCCATGAGTAAAGATATAGTAGCATTGAAAACCAACAAGTGGAAATGAAGAATGACACAGCAGAAATAAAGAACACATTGGAAGGACTAAACAGCAGCATAAAGGAAGCTAAGAACCAGATGAGTGAATTAGAAGACAGGGTAGAAAAACATCAACCAATCAGAAAACCAAAAGGAGGAAAAACAATTAAAAAAAAAAGAGAGAAAGACAGCATAAGAAAACTGTGGGACAACTGGAAACATAATAACATTCGCATCATAGGAGTCCCTGAAGAAGAAAAGGAGCAAGGGTTAGAGAATGTATTTGAAGAAATGCTGACAGAAAACTTCCCTAATTTGGTGAAGAAAGAAGGCATTCAAGTTCAAGAAGCACAGAGAGCACCAAGTAAGAAGAACCCAAACAGGCCCACACCAAGACACATAGTAATTAAAATGCCAAAAATTAAAGACAAAGAGAGAATCCTAAAGGCAGCAAGAGATAAGCAACAGGTTACCTAAGAAGGAACCGCTATAAGGCTCTCAGCTGACTTCTCAACAGAAACACTACAGGTCAGAAGGGAATGGCATGAAATAATCAAGGTCATGAAAAACAAGGATCTGAACCCAAGACTACTGTACACAGCAAAGCTATCATTCAAAATAGAAGGTCAAATAAAGAGCTCCCCCCCCCAAAAAAAAGGCTAAGGAATTACATTAGCACCAAACCAGCACTGTAAGAAATGTCAAAAGGACTGCTGTAAATAGTAGAAGAAATAGGAAGGAAACTATAACCACACTAATAAAAATGGCAATAAATAAGTATATCTCAATTATCATCTTAAACGTAAATGGATTGAATGCTCCAATAAAAAGACACAGAGTGGCTGATTGGATATAAAAGAATGACTCATATATATGTGGTTTACAAGAGACCTACCTCACAACAAAAGACAAACATAGATTGAAAGTGAAGGAATAAAAAAAATCTTCCAAGCAAACAGAAAAAAATAATAATAAAAGCTGGGGTAGCAATACTCATATCTGATAAAATAGATTTCAAAATGAAGACCATAACTAGAGATAAAGAAGGCCACTACATAATATTGAAAGGGTCTATCCAACAGGAAGATATAACCTTGGTAACCATTTATGCACCCAATATAGGAGCACCAAAATATATTAAAATCTTCTAGAGGACTTCAAAGGGTAAATTGACAGCAATACAATCATAGCAGGGGACTTCAACACCCCGTTGACACCACTGGATAAATCCTCTAGACAAAAAATCAGCAAGGAAATAGAGATTCTAAATGAAGCACTAGACCAAATGGATTTAATAGATAACTAAGAGAATTACACCCCAAAACTACAGAATTCACATTCTTCTCAAGTGCACATGGGACATTCTCAAAGATAGACCACATGATAGGACACAAACTAAATCTCTACAAGTTCAAGAAGATTAAAATCATATAAAGCATCTTCTCAGATCACAATGGCATGAAACTAGAAATCAATTGCAACAAGAACATGCAAAGACATTTGAACACATGGGGGCTAAATAGCATGTTGTTGAACAATGAATGGGCTACCGAGGAGATGAAGGAAGAAATTAAAAACTTCCTGGAAACCAATGAAAATGAACACTCAACAACACAAAATCTATGGGATTCAGAGAAGGAGTTGTAAGAGGGAAATTCATAGTACTACAGGCCAACCTCAAGGAACAAGAAAAATTTCTAATAGACTATCTAACCTCACAACTTAAAGAACTAGAGAGTAAACAAAAAGAAAACCCCAGAGCAAGTAGAAGAAAGAAAATAGTAAAGATCAGAGCAGAAATAAATGACATAGAAACCAAAAAAAAAACAAATCAAAGGATCAATAAAACAAAGAGCTGGTTCTTTGAAAAGATGAACCAGATCGATGGACCCTTAGCTAGACTCACCAAGAAACAAAAAGAGAGAACCCAAATACACAAAATCAGAAATAAAAGAGAAGTAACAACTGACATCACAGAAATACAAAGGATCATTAACAAATACTATGAATGATTATATGGCAACAAATTTGACAATCTAAGTAAAATGGACAAATTTCTAGAAAGACATAGCTGCCCAAAACGTGATCAGAAAGAGATAGAAAACTTGAACGACCAATAACAACTAAGAAAATTGGGGATGTACTCAAGACTCTCCCAGCAAACCAAAGCCCAGGCCTGGACAGCTTCACAGGGTAGTTTTACTGAACATTCAAAGAAGAACTAATATCCATGCTCCGGAAACTATTTAAAAGAATTCAAGAAGAAGGAAGATTTCCAAACTCGTTTTATTAGGCCAGCATAATTTTAATTCCAAAACCAGAAAAAGACACTACAAAGAAAGAAAACTACAGGCCAATATCCCTGATGACCATAGTTGCCAAACTCCTGAACAAAATACTAGCAAATCTGATCCAGGAATACACCAAAAAAATTATTCACCATGACCAAGTGGGATTCATCCCAGGGATGCAAGGCTGGTACAATATTTGCAAATCAGTAAATGTGATGTGCCACATAAACAAAATGAAAGATAAAAACCACATGATCATATCAATAGACACTGAAAAAGCATTCAACAAAATTCAGCACCTATTTCTGATAAAAACACTCAGCACTGTGGGAATAGAGGGATCATATCTCAATATAATAAAGGCCATATATGAAAGATCTATAGCCAACATCATACTCAGTTGGCATAAACTAAAAACATTTCCATTAAAAACAGAAATAGAACATGGATGCCCACTTTTGCCACTCTCATTTAACATAGTACTGAAAGTCAGAGCCACAGCAATCAGAGATAAAGGAAAAATGAAAAGGATCCAAATTGAAAACAAGGAAGTGAAACTGTCATTATTTACAGATGACATGATATTATACATAGAAAACCCTAAAGACTCCATCAAAAATCTTCTAGACTTAATAAATGAATTTGGCAAAGTAGCAGGAGACAAAATTAATGTCAAGAAATCGACGACATTCTTATACACCAATGATGAAGTCACAGAAAGATAAACTAAAATAAAAAAATCCCATTTACCATCGCAGCAAAAAAATTAAGATACTTAGGAATAAACTTAACCAAAGAAGTAAAGGACCTATTTGCAGAAAACTACAAGATATTGAAAAATGAAATAGAGGAAGATATAAAAAGTAGAAGCCCATTCCTTGTTTATGGATTGGAAGAATTAACATCATTAAAATATCCATATTACCCAAAGCAATTTATAGATTCAATGTTATCCCCATCAAAATACCAATGACATATTTCACAAAACTAGAACAAATACTTCAAAAGTTCATATGGAACCAAAAAAGACCCCAAATAGCCACAGCAATCTTGAAAAAGAAGGACAAGGTAGGTGGCATTACAATACCGGATATCAGATTATACTACAAAGCTACTGTAATCAAAAGAGCCTGGTACTGGCACAAGAACAGGCAGATAGACCAGTGGAACAGAACAGAGAACCCAGAAATGGACCCAAGACATTAGGCTCAATTAATATTTGACAAAGGAGGCAAGAGCATACAATGGAGTAAAGACAGCCTCTTTAATAAATGACGTTGGGAAAATTGGATAGCTACATGCAAAAAAATGAAACTAGACCACCAACTTACACCATACACAAGAATAAACTCAAAATGGATAAAAGACTTAAATGTGACCCGTGAATCCATAAAAATCCTAGAAGAAAATGTGGTCAACAAAATTTCAGACATCATCTGCAGCAAAATTTTTACGGATACATCACCTAAGGCAATAGAAACAAAGGAAAAAATAAACCCATGGGACTACATCAACTAAAAAGCTTCTGCACAGCAAAAGAAACAACCATCAAAATTGAAAGGGAACCCACTATATGGGAGAGCATAATTGCCAATGATACATCAGATAAGGGGTTAATTTCCAAAGTATATAGAGTACTCATCAACAAAAGGAAGAAAAAGAACCCAATTGAAAATGAGCAGAGGAGTTAAATAGACACCTCTCCAAACAGGACATACAAATGGTCAAGAGACATATGAAAAAATACTCAACATCACTAATCATCAGAGAGATGCAAATTAAAACAACAAAGAGGTATCACCTCACACCTGTCAGAATGGCCGCCATCAACAAATCATCAAACAAGTGTTGGCGAGGGTGTGGAGAAAAGGGGACTCTAGTACCCTGCTGGTGGGAATGCAGACTGGTGCAACCACTATGGAAAACAATATGGTGTTACCTCAAAAATTTAAAACTTGAATTGCCACTTGACCTAGTGATTCCACTTCTAGAAATATACCCTAAGAAACCTGAAACACCAATCAGAAAGAATATATGTACCCCCATGTTCATAGCAGCACTATTTACAATAGCTGAGATCTGGAAAGAGCCCAAGTGCCCATCAGTAGATGAATGGCTAAAAACGTTGTGATACATATACACAATGGAGTACTATGCAGCTGTAAGAAAGATCTCTTTTCTTTTGAGACGACATGGAAGGACCAGCATAGTATTATTCTAAACAAAACAAGCCAAGCAGAGAAAGACAAATATCACATGATCACACTTATTTGTGGAATATAATGAACATAACAGTCTGAGGAACAGGGTAATCCCAGAGATGTGGAAGTGGGGTACAGACTGCAACCTTCAGAAGAGGGTTTTGGTGGGGGAGGGAAGAGATAAACCACAAAACTTATATGAATATACGCATAACCAATGGACATGGACAACAAAGCTGGGAATAGGGTGGAGGTGATGGGGAGGAGGGTGTCAATGGGGAAAAAAAGAGAAACATCTGTAACAAACAAAAATTAATTAAGTAAATAAATAAATAAATATAAACATACAAAATAAATAAAATAAAAATAAAATGCCCACACAAATGAAAAAAAAATTTTTTTTCTTCAAGAACTCGCAAGTATAGTTTACTCACTAGGTCGGGGTAGGTGGTATGTTAGGATAATCCATAGAGATTTCTGTATTTTGTAAAACCAGAAACACATAAACCCCCACCCCTTCTTCAACATTTAATCCAGCGAGTATGTTCATCAGCTACATTAACAAAATAAGTTCACAGTTTCTCAAACTTCTTATAGATGGATTTTATAGATGGACTGTGAATGAAAGATCTGTGCTACATCTTTCTTGGTGAAGAAGATCATGAGCACACTCATTATAAAATTCATGGTTGGCACACCTAGAATACTGGCCTTGAGTGAACAGATGATGAGATTTTATTAGAGTCCTTTATATTCATAATCTGGGTACTCCCAGACAAAGAATTTTATGTTTAGCCAGTTTCAACCCAAGAATAACATAATTAGAGTTCTATATTATTTTTTGTAACCCCAGGTTAAGAAATCTGAACTCTGATTTTTCTTAGGACTCACTCCTCAAAGATTTGAAACAGTTTAGAAAATACCAAGATTGGAGGCTGAATGGGAGGAAAGGGGGAGAGAGTAATTGCAGCCAAAGTGATATCTTTGTGTAGTCATTTGATTCTTCAGCACAGTAAATAAAAAGAGTATAATGAAGAACAATTGGGGTATTTTACCAACCCCTTAAAGCTTAAGCTAGTAGGAGAAACTACTCTGGAAGAAATTCAAAGGAAGCAAAGACTGCAATGATGTTTCAGACCTTCTTTCTCTGCCAGTTAAAATGACCATCCTGCAGGCCAGGCTTATTGGGGACTCCGGACAAGAGAGGGTCGCTGGATATGGATATGGCCAACACCCCTGGCACTGGAGCAGTAATCTGATGAGAGAACTGCAAAAGAATGATTCCCATTTTAGCAGCTTTGTAAAGGACCATAAAATATTGTTGTAAGAAAAACATCCTGGCTGGCTGGCTGACTCCTTTCCAGACTTTTCTTGTAAGATACTCGTCACCAGACTAGAAAGGATATAAAACTGTGAAACAAGCTTATCAGAGTGAACCAAGAAGTGACCCAGCAAAGGATTCAGCAGAACAGAATGGTAGAAATCAGTACTATCAGGAAGGAGACAGTAGACTCCATTTGGACATCTCAGATTAGAACTGTGATATTAATGGGACCACAAAAAGCAACAAACAGTACATCAGACTTTTGTACAAGGGAGCAATGGTGCATGAATGACAGGGGTTTGCTTGCTCTAATCAATCTGCATCTATGCATCAAGAAACATTTATTGTGTGCCTTGTATGTGTTGCACTGAGGGGAAACACATTTCAAATTTCTATGTTCAAGAAAAGCAACTAGTTACAGTGTACTCTACAAAATAGTATAGTGAGTAGATAAACAAGAATAAAGCTAATGACCTTTTAAAGTAGGGAAACAATCATTCACATCAATAAGCTTCAGAGAAAGACTCATGAATGAAGTAGAATTTCAGCTGGTCTTGATAAATGAACAGATACAATGAATGGTAAAATTCATTTAGTATAGTCCAGGTGTGGTAATGGCATTCAGCAAACTGGAAAAGTAGAAACACATAAAGCATATTTACATGTGTGTATGAGGATGATGAGGATATATACTGATATAGACATATGCACATATTCTGAGATTCATCTATCAATCTATCTACCATCTATCTATATACTATCTATCTATATCTATCTATCTATCTATCTATCTATCTATCTATCTATCTATCTATCTATCTACCTACCTACCTATCTATCTATCGATCTATCTATGACTTCCTACTTCTGTCCCAATTCTATTTCCCTTTTCTTGGCTGAAGCACCACTTACTAGTTTTGTGACCTTGGGTAAGTTACTTACCCTTTCCTAGTCTCAGTTCTCTTAATTGCAACATGAAAATAATAATTACCCCTACTTCACTGAGTTGTTGTACAAATTAAAATAAATATTAACAGGATTGAAACAGAGTTTGGACCATCTTAAGCACTCAAAACATGTTTGCTGACATAATTATTTATATTATCATCTCTTCAGGCCCTATAACCATCATTGTTTTATGATCCTTTCATCAGATTTTGAGCTCCATGAGGACAGAAATTGTGTCTTATTCATTTTTACTCTCAACATGTAGCACATTCCCAGGTATATAGTTAGTGCTCATGATTGTCTCTTCAATGTTGGACAGGTTTCTAACTCTGTACACCTATGTCCACATTTATGCATCATGGAGTTCCCAACTCCACATGCTTCCTCCTTGGCCTTTCCCTTCCTGGACTGCTCTGTGTTCCCCTTCCTTTCCTGAGGCTGTAGACATTGCTTCTCTATTGTTGTCCTCAGTCTAACGGTCATCATGACCACACTGTTAGTTTCACCCATGGAATTTCAGAGCAAGTAGAAACAGCAACCTGTCATTAGTAACCCATGATTCTGTCTCTGACCTCTTAATTCCATATAACAAGTTAGGCCTGCTCAAATGCGAACCCTAAAAAATAATCTGAAAAGAGTACCTCGTTAACTTGCCTTATAAGTTCTACTCCCCATAACTTATATTTCACATTAAAGCAATTTGTTGACTCTAGGAGATGAAGTACCATTATGCCAGCTTACATCCTGGAAAAGATCTATTAGCATCCACACACTCTGGATGGCTTAGGCTAAGTTAAAAGATTACTTTTTTTTCTCTAGCTATTTAGATTACCAAAAAAGATAGCCATATAACATTACTTTGCCTTTTCTGACTTTATAAAGTTGCCTGCTTGTTACCTTTTTTTATCTGAAGCCTGTAGGCAGATTCTAATTTGGCCCTGCAAAAAAATCTGTTTGGCCCTGGGCTGAGGGAAGATGTTAATTTTCATGACTGTTTTAGAACACATCAAAATTCAGTATGCATTTTATTTTTTCGGGATTTCAAAGCAATATGCTTAAACCATGCAATTTAGAACTAGAACATATACAGCATTTAAAAATATTCAGGTTTTACCAAGCATCCATCCGGTCTATTATTGCAATAAGTAGGATACAAAGATATCTTTATCTGGTTGTGAATGAAACTACCTATTTGGAAAGAAGTTCAAAGTAAAATTTTATCTCTTTTATTTCTACAGAGGTTTTCTAGCTTTGACAGAAGAATTTTGGTGTAGTTGAAAAGAGAGGATTTATAAAATTGAATATGTATTAAGCATTTCTCAAAAACATAATTTTAAAAGAAAATGGTCTATAGTCCTTAATATTTGTCTTTAATATATCTTAAGTAACACTCTTAGCTTAGTCAATAGATGTAACAAAAATGAATGAGAATGTGACTCATTTTAGCATGAAGCTCTGTTGAGATGGACAAACTGAACATTTCCACAGCTTAATCCACAACACAGGTGGGGCAAAAGTAGGTTTGCAGTTGTGAGTACACAAAACACAGAGTCTATTCTTGCATTATCATTGATTAATTATTGTACTATTTTTCCATACCAACAACTCTAAACCTACTTTTTTCTCAACCCTGTATTTATGCTCTCTTAAGTCAAGCAACAGTGATTCCTTCCTGAGAACAGTAGGTAAGAACTTTTTTAAATGGCCTAAAAGACATGAATTTGTAATTATCCACCTGTATGCCAGAATGTACATGTAATTGGTCTAAGTGAATTTGTTCCTTTTGGGTTTGTGTTGTTCTGTCCTGCGAGAGAATGCAGGAAGTTGGAGGCTGATTGGAAGTGTAATTACACATGTTAAATTGTTGTCAGTTGAACCAAATTAATGTTATTGAAAGGCATTCAGTTACTTTCTGCCCTCCCACCCAAAGTCTCCATATTTCCAGTATAAGAATGAGATTAAGAATGAAATATTGAAGAGTCTTGTACTCATGTAAAGACTTCAGAAAGTTCAGTTTAAAAATTAAAAAGCAGGAGAGAAATGTACAATTGTAACTTCTTTGCCACTAGGTGAGACCTTGCTGCCCGCTTCAGCCTCATCCACTTTAATGTTGCTCCTCAAATGAAGCAACAACTTTCAGATTTTCAGAGGCAACTAGATTAATATCACGCATTTTCTGCACAAAACTCAGCCATTGCTAAAATATTGCTACTTTCTGGAAATAGATGTTCTATGAACACAAAAGTTAACATAATTGAGGGTTAACTCTTAATGGCACTGTGTGCCATTCTTCTGCTAAGAACCTTACATATATCATCTCATTTAATCTCACAATGACCCATAACATAAGAACCACTGAAACCTCCATTTTAAGAAGAAGGAAGTTGAGGCTCAGAGAGGTAAGTAGTCCAACAAATCGCAGGTAGAAACAAGCAAAGTGGAGCTCTGAACACATGCAGAGCAACTCCAGGGCCCTCACCGAATGACCATGCTATTTTGCCTTGCCGTCATTTTGATGATAGTATAAAAATTGGAAAAAAATCTTAACTTTTTGAAACAACAAAACCAATTTTAATGAAGTAGAATTTGTAGAGATAGGTAAATGGGTGCAAACTCAAAGCAAAGGATGGGGAGGAGCCTTAGCAATAGCCAGCACATGGAGCGTACCTGACAGTCAGCCAAAATGAGGCACATCCAAACAGTGTCAGCCAAAGAAACATATTAGAACAGCAAAAATCAAATGATACCATAAACCTGTGAACCCTACAAAATGCAGCAGCAAGAAGATGTACCTAACATACTACCAAAAGACATAAGATAGCACCACATAAGAAAGCACAGAGCCCAGCTGGTGTGGCTCACTGGTCGAGCATCAACCCATGCACCAAGAGGTCACTGCTTCGATTCCTAGTCAGGGCACATGCCCAGCAGGTGGGGCAAATCCCCAGTAGGGGGCATGCAGGAGGCAGTCAATTGATGTTCTCTCATTGATGTTTCTCTCTCTCTCTCTCTCTCTCTCTCTCTCTCTCATTCTCCCTTGCTCTCTCTAAAATCAGTAAAGAAAAAAATTAAAATTAAAAAAAAAAAAGGAAGTCACATGGGGACATATGCATGAGGGTCTACCAGTGGGTGCAGGGGGTCAAACATCAAGGTATCCACTGGACCAGCATTGATCCTCATTATTCAAAACCTTTTGACCCTTTCTTTGGAACGACTTTCCAAGTTCATGGTGAAAAGTCATCATTATTTGAGAGTGGGTTTACACACTACCAGGTAAATGTAAGTACTTTACCAGGTAGATTTTTTAAAATTATTTGTTTGATTTCTTAAAATGAAATTGAATTTAGTGTTCACATTTGTATTAGTTTTCTAAGGCTCCCATAACAAAATACCATAAACTGGGTGGCTTACACAACAGAAATGCATCTTCCACAGTTCTGGAGGCTAGAAGTCTGAGATCAAGGTGTCAGTGAGGTTGATTTCTTCTGAGGCCCCTTTCCTTGGCTTACAGAAGTCAGCCTTCTCACTGTGTCTTCACATGACCTTGGCTCTGGGAGTTTTGTCCTAAGCGTCCTTTCATATAAGGATATGTGCTGTCTCTTCTGTTTTGTCCTAAGCTTCTTTTCATATAAGGATACCAGTCAGACCTGGTGTCCCCCATAACTACCTCCTTTTAAATTAAATTACCTCTTTGAAGACTCTGTCTCTAATTACCATCACATTCTGGGATACTGGGAGTTAGAGCTCCAATGTCTGAATTTTGAGAAGACTCAATTCAACCCATAACAATAGGGTTTACTAAATTATGAGATGTGTTCTGATTTATTTTGGGGTTGGCTCAATGTCTCCAGCAAGTCCGTAGTGACACGCAGGCTTAGAATATTTAAAATAAATAAGTAAATAAATAGATAAATAGAATGTAAACATAAAAGAAATAATATTGAAAGTCATTTTAATTAAATAAATAATCCCTCAGTATTGTTGCCTCATTCTGGATACTATTGCTTTGCTATGTTTTATTTAAAAGACAGGCTCATTGAATAGATTCTTGAAATACCCCAAATTCTTTTTATATGTAATTTTTAAAAAGTAATTGCTGCCATTGGAAATCTATGGTGTTCTTGGCACTGTGGACAGAGCTTTTAAACACATTTCACTTATTGTCACAACAGCTCTATGAGGTAGAGATTGTTGTCCCTGTCTTACTAATGAAAAACCCAAGGGTTAAGAATTTTAAATACTCTGCTCAAAATCACATGCTGGTAAGTGATAGAGGCTAGATCCTAACATGAGTCTGCTTGTCATGAAGGCCCATGTTTTTACCAATAATCTAAACTAGCCCCTGAGGTCTCAGCCTAATCACTCAAAGCTAGAAACGCTCAATTCTGTCAGATGAGATATTTCTCTAACTGAGTAAGACTATCAAGGGTAAGAATCATGTTGCAAATATAAATTCTACTTATACTTATTGATGAGCTAGGATGTATTAAGTACTGTGCTAAGAACTGAGTTTAGGATAATGAATAGGACATAATCCTTCAAGAAACTCACAATCTGGTGAGAAAAACAGACATTTACACATGGAACTGCAGTAGAATAGTGTAATTCCTAGAGACTTTTATTCAGTGAGCATGTTGCCTAAGGCACTATTTATTAAAAGAATAAAAGCCTTCTAGAATATCAGATACACTAAATACTACAGTAATTTTTAGAATAACACATGTGAATACCATTTTAAAATAAAAAAATAAAGACAAGTGGCAAGAAATCCTGTTTGCACGTTCTTAAGGCACAGTTCTATTGCATTCTATTTCAGTAAATTACAACAAAGCTCAGGTGAACTGTGTCATTTAACTTTTACTATAACATTTTTACAAACCAGTTTCTGATCAATGATGCCTTGGCTATGGAACTGAGTACACGGTAATACTTATCCTTGTATAGTTTGAAATCCAGCCCTCTATTTACCAAGCATAAAGGCAAATGCCAGTTAAACTACTCTTAGTTCCATCTTTCTGATGTTCAAGTGCGGGAACAATTATCTCCATCAATATTTAATGGCCTAATCCTAAGCAGAAAGTGCCACAGTGTAGGCAATAGTCCTGTTAACATGCGGTTAATTTTCAAACATAGAGGCAGAAATGGACTATACAGTTACTGAAAATGCACAGCAGTACATTTCCCTAAGGTAAAATTCTCTCCGCATTCTCCAGTCTACCTTCATTGATAATAAGGGAATTAGAAACATTTCGGAGTTGTGTTCAGTGGGTTAAGCTTGTTCACTCTTTAAAATTCATGGAAAGAATAAAGCGTTCCATTTCCCAGTTGTTTGAAAATCAGGGTTTTGCATCTCCCCAGTTCAAGGCACATATCTTATAACCCCACCTACATGCAATTTTATTTTGTTTGCTTTGGTCTTTTTCTGATTTAATGCTTTAAGTAGCCATTATTATATAACAAGAGTCATTGCCTAGGTTACTTGAAATCTAGACCATTGTTGGACTTCAGTTAGAAATCTTTCTATAAAACTTGAACTATGAATGCCAACAAAAGTCACAGAAATGTTAATGCAAATCATTTATACAACTACACCATGAATACAGAGAACTTCAATAGTCAAAATAATTTTATTAGGAAGATCACAATTTTGACTGTTTACAATCAGTTCTCTTTTTTTCCCAATTCTTTTAAGAAGATTGAAGGCTGGGGTGGAGGGATGTAGGAGGAAATCTTCCATTAAAACCTTCTTTGGGAGGGAACTTAGAAGAAATGTGAACAGGGAAATCATGTAAAGATTTGAAGACAAGAGTAACAATAGAAGAAACAAAAGATCTTTCTTCATATGTTTGTTAAGAAACTAAATATATTCCTGGCATTTGTACTTGAGAATGAAGTTTGTTATTATCTGCCTTATGACTTCAAGTTTCACCTTAAAAATTATCTAACCTCCTGTAAGTCTGATACAGTTGATTTTTTTTTCTTTATTGATTTTAGAGAGAAAGGAAGAGAGAAGGAGAGAAATAGAAACATCGATGAGAGAGAACATTGATTGGCCACCTCCTGCATGTCCCGCACTGGGGATTGGGCCCACAATGTGGGCATGTGCCCTGATCAGGAATTGAACCTGTGACCTCTTAGTGCATGGGTCAATGCTCAATCAGTGAACCACACTGGCTGGGCTACAATTGATTTTTAAACCAACTTAATTATAATTTTCTACCGAACAGAAAATGTCTTCAAATTTTCCTCTTGAAGGTGATGTATTACTTAAAATGCTTTCAGGACACTTCTATTATTTTTCTTCCATTTTTATACTTCATGAGTATCCAGATTTTCAAGTGCTAAATAAATATCAAACAGCTTGTCAATATTAAAGAATAAAGCTCAAACACAGTTCTCCCAAGAATAAAGGTAGTAAATATCAAATTCTTCAGAGTTGTCCAACTAAAGTAAAAGCAAGAAAGTTTGATCAATTTGGTAATCTGGCTGACTTGGGTGAACATGGTAATAGATACTCACTTTTTATAGATTTGAGGAGAAAGGACTTCATGTTTTTATGCAATTCTCTAGTTCTTGCAAAGAGGAGTGCAGAATGTCCTTATAAGAATATTTCTTGTTCCTTTGCCAAATACAGTCCTTAAGTACTATGTTTATATAGTGATCTGCCATGTTTATGTAGCAGAACTCAAGGGCAGAAGTCTCTCATCTGTCAGAAGCATGGTCATGTCCATAAGCTTATCCATTATATAAATTATTTGGAATAGATTAGAATCTTTCTCCATGAATGTACATCAACTTAAAAGCAGGGCCGGGCCTAATGTGAAATGGAGGCGTGGATGACTGTCTTGAAAGCCCTGCCCCTTCCTGTCGCCCTCCATCAGGAATCTAGTGACTGTTGATTGCCTGGTATCTTTCACTCCACATCTCACCTAGACAATGTTTCTGTTCAAAACCTTCCCTTCATTCATTCAGCAAATATTTAGTGAACACCTACCACGTGTTGTCAGGCAGTATTCCAGGTATGTATTTGGGTTATATCAATGAACCAAACAGAGATTCCTGGCCCCGGGAAGCTTACATTCCAAGAAGGAAAATAGAAAAGAAATAATGTCATAAGTGAGTGAATTTTATAGGCTATTAGCAGACAATATGGCTATGGAGAAAAGAAAAGTAAAGCATGGTAAAGAGGATGAGGATGGTAGGGGTGGGAGGTGTAGGGCAAGGACTGTATTTCCGAATCGAGAGGCCAAGATAAGCCACACTAGAAGGTGGCTTCTGAATAAAGGAGTCAGCTGTGTGGACGTCTGGAGAGCTCCAAGGAGGGAAAGGCACTGCCCACAGGGCGTAAGGTCAGGGCATGTGGAATGTGTTTGAGGAACTACTCAGAGGCCACTGTGACTAAAATGGAGTGGACAGGAGCAGGATAGGAAAAGAGGTGAGGAAAAAAAACAGGCTGAGGGAGGAGTGGGAATCCTGGGAAACTTTGGCTTTTAATCTGTCTTAAATCTCAATTCACAAATGTCCATGCTTTTTTAAGGCTTAGAGCTGATGAGATTGATGATATATTTATTTATTTTTCATTCATCTAATCCTTTATTCACTATTCACTCAACAAACACTATTTATAGAGGTCACAGTGCTACTAAGCATGATAGGTCTAACTTACATGATAGGAAGAATATAACAGTGAGCAAAAGGAGAGATAATCCCTGTCCTCAGAGGGTTTAAGATCTAATGTGATAGTCACAGACGTGCATCGAAGCCAGGGAAGCACAGGCGCATTGTGCTGTGGGAGTCTGGCATAAGGGAATGTGACGTAGTCAGGAAGGTCAGGGATCACTGGGTTGAGAAGGCAGTAATGAAGTGGCAAATGCAAGATAAACAGGCAGAAACTAGGCAGTCTAGAAGTGCTTAGGGGTACAGCACGCGGCAGGCACAAGGGTGACTGCAGGAGACTGAAAGAAGGTGAAGTGGTTGGAGCCCAGGGAGCTGGAGGAGCATATAGGGGATGAGTCTGGAGAGGTGGGTAGGAAGGCGGGGTTGAATGTACCAAGGCTCAACAACCATAATAAACAGTTTGTCTTTATCCTAAGCACAATGAAAAGCCAGTAAAAGATAATAAGTAAGGTAGTGATCTGATCACATTTAAATTTTAAAGATCATTAATCCATATTTAATATGATTAATGAGTTTAAGTAATTCCTCTGCATCATCTGTATTTTAAGGGAGCTTTATAGAAGTAATCCGGAACCCAAGCAGGAATTATAAATATTGTAACAAGCTGATGAGAAAAAAATAGGTTGCATAGGGAAATTATTGAGCAGCCCATGAATTAAGTCAAGGAATAAAGTCAAATTCTATGTATTAAGTCTGTAAAATATGGCTTTCATTCAACTATTAAGATGTCAGTGAAGAACAAAATATTGGTTTAGTGTGAATACTAAATGCTTTTCATTTTTGATAAGCATTTTGAGACCTAACAATGTTAAATGACTTTCCCAAGGTCACAGAAATTTCATAACAGTTAATCCAGCATAAGTTGCTTTAAAAAAAAAGTAAAATGCTTTCCATAGTGTGTGCATCAATCTGCATTTCTTTTTCTCTACATCCTCACCAACATTTGTTGTTTATTGATTTATTGATGATAGCCATTCTGACAGGTATGAAGTGATATCTCTTTGTGGTTTTAATTTGCATTTCTCTGATGATTAGTGACCTTGAGCAATTTTTAATATGCCTATTGGTCATCTGTATGTCCTCTTTGAGAAGTTATCTATTCAGGTCCTTTGCCCATTTTTTAATTGGATACTTTATCTTCCTCTTATTGAGTTGTATAAATTCTTTATATATTTTAGAGATTAACCCTTTATCAGATGTATCATTGGTGAATATGTTCTCCCATACGGTGGGTTCCCTTTTCATTTTGTTGGTTACCTTTGCTGTGCGCACTTTTTAGTTTGATGTAGTCCCATTTGTTTATTTCTTCTTTTGCTTCCCTTGCCCAAGAAGATATAGCAGCAAAAATATTGCTACGAGAAATGTCTGAGATTTACTACCTATGTTTTCTTCTAGTATTTTTATGGTTTCAAGTCTAACATTTAAGTCTTTAATCCATTTTGAGTTTATTCTCATCTATGGTGTAAGAAGGTGGTCTAAGTTTTATTTTTTGCACATATCTGTCCAATTTTGTCAAGACCATTTATGAGTAGACGATCTTTACAATCAATAAATCAACAAACAAGAAGTGTTGGTGAGGGTGTGGAGAAAAGGGAACCTTAGTACACTGCTGGTGGGAATGCAGATTGGTGCAGCCACTATGGAAAACACTATGGAGTTTCCTCAAAAAATTAAAAATAGAATTGCCTTTTGACCCAGCAATTCCACTTCTGGGACTATATCCCAAGAATCCCAAAACACCAATAAGAAAGAAAATATGCACCCCTCTTTTCTTAGCAGCACTATTTACAATAGCCAAGATCTGCCCAACTGCCCATCAGTAGATGAGTAAATAAAAAAGGTGTGGCACATTTACATAATGGAACACTATGTGGCTGTAAAAAAGAAGGGACTCTTACCCTTTGTGACAGCATGAATAGACCTGGAGATCATTATGCTAAGCAAAATAGGCCAGTCAGAGAAAAACAAATACCGTATGATCTCACTAACATGTGGAATTTAATAAACAAAATAGACTGATGAACAAAATAGAACCAGAGACAAGGATACATGCAATAAACTGACAAATATCAGAGGGGAAGAGGTGGGGGTACTGAATAAAGGAAAGTGAAGAAATGAGCTAAAGAATATATATGCAGTTTGGCTCAGCGGTTGAGCGTTGGCCTGTGGACCAGAAAGTCCCGGGTTCAGTTCCCACTAGGGGCACTTACCACCAAAAAAAAAAAAAAAAAAGAATATATATGCATAGCCCATGGACACAGACAATAGTGTGGTGAAGGCCAAGCAGTAGGAGTGGGGGCTGTGTGAAAGTGGGCAAAGGGGTGGGGGTAGTGGGGAACATCTTCAACAATGTCAACAATCTTTTTTTTTTTAATTTAAGTTCTATTCTCCAAAAATTTAGTGTAGTGAGAGTAATTGACAAGTGGGTAAAAAGGTTAAAAACACTTTTCACAGCTTCTCTTTACAGCTGGATCCAGGATGCTGTGGAGGAAGACAAATATCACAGCTAATTCTGCCATAGAAGAAGGAAGCCTCAAAGAAATGATGTAAGTGGCCAGCTCTGATGAACTTTGGAAAGTTTACTAATCAGACAGAGGTGTAGGGGTATTTCAGGCAAACAAAACTGCACATATAAACTTCAACAGAGTGTGGACAGCTACCATGGGGTGGGTATAGGGGAGTAAAGCATGATGAAACTATAAAAGTAATGAGGACACAGGTCATAGAAGAAATTTTATGCCATTCTAAGGATTTGGGATTTTCTCCTTACAGTGATAAGGAAACAGAGAAGGCTTATAAACAGATGCAAAATGTAAGCTAAGATAAAGGGAAACTGATAAGATTTGCCTCTGTTACAATTTATAAATGTCATTGTATTGCTAGCTTAGTTATTATATGCTTTACATATTTCTGGGAATATATTTATTAAGTTTGATAACTATATTGGCATTCATTCTGAACTGTCATTGTCCTGAAATATTAAGACAATCATCACTTTATTTATACTGATTCACACTACATCACATAAAATATTATCTATACAAATAAGCTGATATTTGACCTCAAGGCTACATTATTTCTTAAGAGTATCAAATGGTACTCACCTAATATGAAAGATGTAAGAGTTCTAGTCCCTTTGAGAAAAGAATTTGCTGACCATAAAAGTAGATGTCAATAAATAAATATCATGGTGTGCCTGTTTGGGGCATGTTGGCAACCAGTGCACAGGTTTAAAAGAGGGTGGGGGTGCCATGATTAGCAATAGTAAACCTTAAACCAAACAGCATTGAGTAGATAGACCTCCTAACTCATTACAATCAGAATAATCTATGAGTCAAAAAACTGTTGTCTAGAAAAGAGTTGACAGAGTTAGAGAGAGCTCATTTCTGAGGAATAAGGATCCTCAAATAATTCAAGTGCAGTAGGTAAAATAGCAGTGATATACACTAAAACATTCCTGGAACAGCAAGTTAAATATTTTAAGATTTTTATAATGAAAGAATATTTATTGGCTATTTCTTGAACACATAATACTCATAGATTTTTCAGTTATTTCAAGTATTGTCCTATTTGGTTCTCAAATATGTCTGTGTGTGGTGTGCATGTATGTATTAGAGTCTTGCTATTGTACTATAATAATATATCCCTTCTGATTTTCTCATTATCTCTTTGATAATTCCAAGACATTAGGTAGGGCCTATGTAATTTTCTTCAACTTATTTTTAGTTTAAAGCAAAACAGCTTTTACCAAGGTGAGTAAATACTGAATTTCCCCACATTTGACAACAAATATGTACATGTTTATGCTTTTCAATGACGTTCAAGACTCAGTTAATGTCAAACATTAACCAGAGAACTTTTCTCTTCTGTCAGTGTAACCAAAACATAAGAGAAAGCACTTAATATTAGATTTATTTTTTTGTATTTTTCCAGGATTAAATTTGAAAATTCAGCTTTTTTGAAGTAAAGTGAATGAATAATTTTAAAATTTAAGTTGTATTGAACATTGTTAGTTTAAAACATTATGCTTTTATTTAAAACTTATGACATTAAAATGCAACTGAAAATTAGTACTTTATAGCTATACCCACATAGTATGATTACTGGGAGATGGTAAAGATGCCACAAAATAAATTTTATATCTTATGCTTAAATTCCCATGCCTAACCCTTCCACCCTTATACTGCACTGCTTTATGCTTATAATCATTAAAAATAGTCTTTAGAAACCAATACTATTTGAGAGGTAAACACACACACACACACACACACACACACGGTTCTTTGAAGAATATGTTAAAATCTAGCTCTGGATTGAGTAAAACAAAACAAAAAATCCATAGATTACATGGAGTTGACACACCTCAAATTAATTTTTCTTAACATTGGGTTTTGTGGTTGTTTTTTAAATATATTTTTCTAGATAGGCTGCCTCCTTCCTACACACCCCACACTGGGGATCAAGCCCACAACCTGGGCATGTGCCTTGACCAGGAATCAAACCAGTGACCTCTTTGTGCATGGGATGATGCTCAACCAACTGAACCACACTAGCCAGGACTACTTAGCTGTGTTTTGATATCATGATATCTTTCTTTTTTTTTCTTTTTTTTAATCCTCACCAGAGGACTTTTTTGCATTTATCTTCAGAGAAAGCAGGAAAGAGAAAGGGAGGAAGAGAGAGAGAAAAACATGGACGTGAGAGAGACACATTGACTGGTTGCCACCCACAGGACCCCAACCGGGGCCGGGGACAAACTGCAACCAAGGTACATGCCCTTAGTGGGAACCGAACCTGGGACTCTCCGGTCCGCGGGCCGATGCTCTAACTGCAGAGCCAAACTGGCCAGGGCTCATGATATCTTTCTATTTTGAGGGAACCAAAATGAAACATTTCACTGTAACTCATCATTGTTCATATAGGAACTTATCCTGTGATTAAAACATTGTCCCCTTTTTGAAGGCATGCCTAATATAAATAGAAATTGAACTTTTTCAAAGTTCCCAGTGCTTTTTTTCTCCATTATATATGTTGTAAATTGTGTAATTAATTAATTTTCTTTTTCCCATCAGAAAAGCTGGATCATATTTAAAACCTAAATACTTTAGTCTTTTTATGATTATTTGTTATACAATTCTATATGTACTTTAACACAAGTATAGATTTGTATGATCATCATCACAATTAAAATACAAAACAGTTCTATCTTCCCCAAAATAATTACACCCTTCCTTTACCTTGTTATTGGCAACCTCTGCTGTTTTTCATCACTGCATTTGTCTTTTCTAGGATGTCATATAAATGGACTCAAATAGTATATAACCTTTGAGACTGGCTTCTTTCACCCAGCATAATGTCATTTGTGAAAGTCATCTGAGTTATTGTATGTGTGAGTAGTGTGCTTCTTTTTATTGCTCAGTAGTATTCCATGGTATGGGTGCACCACCATTTGTTTGTACACTCACCCACTGGGAGGCTTTGGGTTGTTTTCAGTTTGGGACAGTAAAATACAAAACTGCTATCAACATTCATCTGCAAGCATTTGTGTCAATAGGAAGTTTAATTTTTATACATTAACATCAGGAGTGATGTTGCTGATTCAGATGATAGGTATATAATTTACTTCATAAGAAACTGCCAAACTTTTCCAGAGTAGAGATTCCATTTTGCATTCCTCCCAGCACCGTGTGAGAATTCCATTTGCTCCACAGTCTCGCTAGCATTGGTATCGGATTTTTATTTAAGCCATTCTCGCAGATATGTGATATTATCTCACTGAGGTCTTCATCTGAATTTACGTAGAGGCTAAAATATTGTACATATTTTCATGGACACATATTCTTTGATTATTTTAACTGTATTTTATGTATTTTCCTTCTTTTTGTGACCTCTTTTAAATTTGTGATATTATGCTGCTTTTTCTCTGTTATTGAGAGAACTTAAAACATTTCTGGAATAAGTGTAAATATAAATGGGTATAAATGTATAAATTAAATTCAGTACAAAATAAAGTGATAAAAACTCCGACTTCTACTTTTGATTTAGTCTTTTTCCTGGATGTGTTTTCTGGTCTATGAAAGATATAAAGCATTGTATTTTTCTTTTCCTATTTCTAATGATAGTTTCTAAGCTCTGGAATATAATCTAGAAAAGGAAGACCAGTAAATCGCTGAAAGGAGACTAATACTTTTGACAAAGAACCCCATAGAATTGTTCTTTTGAAATGGTATTAGACGTTCTCTGTGTCAGTTTGGCTCTGCCAATTGTATTCTGCAATTCCTGTTCTCTGCCAGCTCTGGAGAGAGTTAGAGCCAAATAACTGCATTTTTTTATCCAGTTGTCACCAAAAAGTTTGACAAAAGTCCCTCAAGCATTAGAACCATAAAAAACATTTACAGTGGGATCATAAAAAGCTAGTTTAACTGAATTAGTTCTGCATTAAAACCATGGTTTAGACCAGGCTCATTAAAAACACAAATCTTGTTTCAAAGCTGGGATTACTTCAAATGAAGTGATTCGTGCTCTGGATAGCTTCCATAAAAGTTTTGGTAAAATACGATAGTTTCAATGTACTTTTCAGTTGAAATTATGCATGTAAAATACATGACTAAAAGCAAAACTCAAAGAAAACTAGATTACATAAATAAAAATGCTCTGTCATCTTTCTATTAAGAAGTTAGGGCAAATGCTCTGCCAGTCCATAATGGGCGATCTTGTACTTAGTGCACTTTGAATGAAATGCTTGACTGCTAAGTCTATGAATCTAAGCTTCTAAAATCAAGAGGATTTAGTAAAAGCTTTGGAAGAGTCTCTGTGTATTTTTTTTAAAGCTTCTCCAAGGGATTAGGACTATCTAGTCCCAGAGGAGTGAGTGACTTCCTGACACTGTTGGTGTTCCTCTCTCTAATTTGGTTAAATAATGTTTACCATGAGGCCAGTTTGTGGTTTAGCAGAATTTCAAAAGCAAGAAGAAAACCTTATATCTCCTTTACTTGTCTGCCGAGGCCTGGATTTCTTTAGGAGAGAAGGAAGGGAGTTAGGGACAATGAAAGGAAAGCAAAGAAATGAAGGAGGGAGGGAGGGAAGAAGGGAGGGAGGGAGGGAAAGAGAGAAGGAAAGGAAAGAAAGAAAAAGAAAGAAAGAGGAAGGAAGGAAGGAAGGAAGGAAGGAAGGAAGGAAGGAAGGAAGGAAGGAAGGAAGGAAGGAAGGAAAGAAGGAAGGAAGGAAGGAAGGAAGGAGAAAGAAAGAATGAAAGAAAGAAAGAAAGAAAGAAAAAGAAAGAAAGAAAGAAAGAAAGAAAGAAAGAAAGAAAGAAAGAAAGAAAGAAAGAAAGGAGAGAGAGAGAGAAAGAAAGAGAGAGAAAGAAAGAGGGGGGAAGGACAAATGGAGAGAGAAAGAAAGAAAAAAGGAAGGAAGGAAAGAAAGAGGGAGGGAAGGAGGGAGGGAGGAAAGGAAGGAACAGAGGAAGAGAGGAAGGGAGGAGAAAGAGGTTTCTGGAACACTATAGAAATTCAATAAATATTCGTGGAGTGAATGAATGAATGAATGAATGCAAATTGCTTAAAAGAAGGTATTTCAGTGTGAATAGATTTAATCAATGTATAAATAATGAATGCTACATTATTTTTTGCTAGAGAAGGTGTGAATGGTGGCAGATACAGCAGTATATGGGGAAAAGACTGCTCCTAAATGTCAGGCAAGGGTAACTGGAAAAGGACATTAAAGATGCATGTAGTTTGCATGGTTTTGCCTAGAGCTGGCCCAGTTTCATTTCATCTATACATCAATTAATTGTTTGATGTGGTATAGCACCTTCATAAGCCTTAGTTTCCTCAGATGTTCAATGAAGATAATAGTGTTACCTATTTAATAGTGTGGTTATGAGGATTAAGAGTTAATATATGTAAAAACACTTAATACAGTAAGCATAGTGAAGCCTTAATGTGTTAGCTCTTCTTGTTCGGGAAAACTAAATGGCGAAAGGTATTAACCTATTGTCCAGGTGGCATAAAGAAAGAGTGAGGTTATCTTCTTTGTGATTATGGACCCTCCGTATGTTAAACTGAATATATGAATAGAACTATTTCCATTGTAATTAGTTAATTGGTTTTCCAGGAAAATTAGCCTCCTATCAGTTTAAGCACATTTTTCTTTTTAGTTAAAGGCTTCCTGAGATAAGTTAAATATAAGGTAGAGATGAAAAATACACAAGGGGTAAAATTATTCTTAAGGTCGCAAGAGCGGCCATCCTCACAGCCCTTGTTTGTGCCTGGGCAGCTGTTGACCAAAGTCAACTGCCAAGCAGAAGAGTAAGCAACTCGCTCTGTCTCAAATCTGGAACACAATTGCCAATCATTTATTGCCAGCAGACTAAGGCAACCATTCTCTCTCAACAAAGTTATATTGATTACACTCTGGAAAAAAATGTGCATGTTGTTTGAGTTGTAATTTGGCCATAAAACATTAAAAGTTAATGTTCTTAAGATAATAAAATGTATTGGTGATGATAAGAAAAGAAGATCATATTGTTATATTTTAATTTTAACCCAAAGAGAGAAAACCCCAGCAGAGTTGGCAGGAAAAGCAATTGGAAAGAATTCAGCTCTTCCAAATATTTGTCAATATAAAAATAGTTTTGAGCACACGTGATGAGGAAATCCTACAGACTGAGTTGGCGTGAATTAAAGAACACACACAAAAAATTGAGGCGGTTTAGTCCATGCAGAATGGGAAGGATTGAACTGCCCTAAGAGGGCTGTACTACAAAGTACACTAAATTCCTAATTTACTACTTGCTAACAAATTTTCAATATAATCTGTTTATTTTTTAACAAGGTCATCCATGAATCAATCAACAATTAATACCAAGGGCAAAAGAAAAATTACCCATTGACTGCTTGCTGCAAAGGCTTTCAAAAATACCAATTGATCACTAGTGATCATTGGTACAGCGAACTTCCATTCCTTTAGGGATTTGCTTAACCACAGACTTTCTCTGGAACCAATTTCATAATGCAGCATCCCTTTGGGTCTTCAGTAACCTCATTAATGGCTGCCCTGTGCTCCCTGTCTACTTTTAATTTCTTCTAGTAATAGAAATACTTCATAATGGAAGATTTAATTAACCGAGTTTCCAAAAAGCTATTTCCAGTGAACTGGGAACATTAGCTTTAATTTTTATTGTTCGAGAATGAAGATACCTTTTTTACAACAGATTAAATGCAGCAGGAAAACAACATTTTAACCACACTAACGTGTGGGAACCCACTGGCAAAAGTCAATTGTGCTGCTGAGAAGACAAAGGCTATGGACAGTCTGATCTGAGGGGAGAAGCCCTGCTTGAAGCTGCTTTTCCTTTCCTTAACTTGTGTGATTCTTGACAGGGCTCATTCATGTCTATCAGAACTCTACTCTGGGTGAGGATTGGCTTTCTGTCGGGAGCAAAGCATTATAATAACTGTGCAAGGCGGAGGGTGTTTTCCTTGCCTCTGTCCCCACAAATATATAAGAAGTCTTTTCCAGGCCCGTTAGAGATGTGTCTTTTACAGCTAGGTCCTGTTTTCAAGAAATGCATCATCGGGCTGTGTTAAAGAGAACAAAATTTCAGCATGACCCTGTAAAACAGAGATATCTAAAGGTCAATCAGCTCGATATTTGTGCAAATTTTTCCACAGCATTTATTAATGTATGACCTTTGAGCTTGGCCTGACATAAGCTATCATACTCATAATTTCATTTATTTACCTGACAAAGTGATAGAGTGCACAGTGAGTATCCCTCACATACACACATATTTGGGGCAAGCATGCCCCTTGTTTAAACTGTGTCTTTAAAACCTTTGTGGAAATCAGCTGCTGAATATTATTACACGCTAGCCATTTTTCAAAATGAGTGTCTTTCACAGCTTTACCTTTTTCTCTCATTTACCAAATGAAATTAGACCACATTACAGACTGATACTTTGTGAATTGTATTTATTAGGTAGAGCTGATTTGAGCTATAGAAATGTACGCACCCAGAAGCGCTAAATGCCCTGTGAACAGGCAGAACGGTGGCTTAAAGGTTTATAGCACCCAGTAGCTTTTCATCTGTGAAAGACCTGGGTTCATGCTTTGCTTTCAGCCTCAGTAAAACTGACATTCATGGCTATGTCATGGCTTATATCACAAAAACCAAGTTGTTGGTTTGCTTCAACAGTGGAAGCCGAACAAAGAATGTAGCCACATACTGCATGCAAAGTTCTGTAGAAGTGGAAGTCACGAGTCTTGATCTGCCTCTGACTCCACGGTGCACAGGCTAGGAACAGCAACCTGTGTGTATGAGTTCTAAAACTCACTCTTCTATAAAAACGGAACGCTTTTCATCCATATTATCCAAAGAGGACTTGATACAGTTCACAAGAACCAAGCTACAGAGACAAACACAAACCCCAAAATCTTTTATTTGGAACGGTTTAGATATCGTAGCTTTCATTGTGTTTTGACCTCTGAAGCCACTGATTTAAGAGTTAACTTTTGTAGGAGTTTACTGCTCCCCCAAATAATTCATTACCGATGGTCATTCTTTCTGCCTTCGCAATTAATCAGGTTTGAAAGTGCTTCATTTGGTGCATTTGCATTGTTTAAATAAATCTGGAAACACTAACCCTGTCACGTTCAGGGGTCGAGTGTGGGAATGAATCTGTAGACACAGAGGGTAAAATACTTCAAGGCGTATCCCCAAGAGATTTCCAGCTGGACAATCAGAATTTATTTTCCAAGAGGAGGGTATCCTCGTGCAAGTGAGCCCCGTGGTGTGTTTTAAGGTCTCCTTAACCTGTCTCGGCAAATCGTATAAATCATGGCAATAAAGTCTTCCTATTCAGCATGTTAGGGATAGGGAAAGCTGACCAGCTTTTGACCTCTTGTTTGGGGCCCCAACTGACCCTAACTTAGAAGTTCAGGCGGTCAATTGCAGGTCACTGAGGGCAGTCTCAGAGTCTTTTTAATTCCACTTGGGCTGCAAGGTTAAATTTATGCAGCACAGGTATTTTCCTAGATTTTCAGGATGTGCTGCTTATGAAATCCACACCAGGATGACCAAAGGAGGAAAGGAAAGAAAGAAGAAGAAAAAAAAAAAAAAAAGAGGAGAGAAAGAAAAAACAAACTTTAAGTCGGTGTCCTCCTACCTAGCCCCACTTTAGTATACACCAAGTCGGTCGTTTATCAGTATAATGGATCTACAGACAACCTTAAACAATTGTCAAACATTCTTTTAAAAGCCATTAGTTTTTCAACTAATATATATCTGTTTTGTGCATTTGTTGAACCCTTCACTTGTCACTGAGAACGGCCTGTTAAACTAAGCAGAGCCTGATCAGTTTTCAGTGAGCGCTGAGCCTCAGGGTTCACCTGGGTCAGCCACAAGATTTATGAGGCCCAGTGCCAGTATCTGATTGGGACTGTTAGTGCTAAAGAAAGCTGACACTTCCTCCCTTTCCCTCCTCCTCCAGCTCAGCGCACAAAGTCCAGTGACTTAACTTGTACATTCCCACTGGCTGCCTAAGAGGCAGCAAAATTGATGACCTGTACAGACACCAAAGTGGACATCAATAAAAAAAGATGGATGTGGACGAGTGGAGTGACATGCCTCATTGCTGAGGGGACTGGGGAGGGGAGAGAAAAGGTTAAAAAAACACTGGAAAGTTATTTATATAAGCTTCAAGGACAAGGATTTTGTCACTACTTGCCTAAGAATTTGCTCTTAAAATAATTCTTTCCTCTGGCTTCTATCCTTCTCCAGCTGGCAAAAAAAAAAAAAAAAAAAAACGAAGTCTGGGACCTCAGTAATTACTAGGTATTTTTATTAGTTGGCTTATGTTCAGAATTTGTAGTAATCTTTTTGGTCACAAAAGAATGATATCATAATATGGACTGAAAACTGTTGAGACATATGCAAGAAACATGGAAGGTGCATGATCGATTAAGCATTACCATTGTGCTTCTTAATACATGAGGAGAGTAATAAGCTGGGAAGATTGCATTTTCTATAAACTGGTGGATATACATGCTCTAAATAACATGCTCATTTTGAAACATCTCCCAAGAAACTGCCCTGAAATACTAGGAATTATGCTCTTGAAGTTGGAATCCATGGTTTACAAATGGGAAATGAATAAAAGTAACTGATTTAGACAGTATACTGGGTGTGTTTATATTCTGAAGTGCTCATGAGAAAAATTATTTGGTGGCTTAGCTAACACTCCAAATTAGACCCAGGAAAAAACAAATAAAATGAATAAAAGAATTATTAGCATTTCTCTTTCATTCTTGATGTGTTTATTTGCCCTGTGAGATACTTTCTGCATGCTTATGTATTAGGTAAATGAGATCTAATCTAAATGTGATCAGTGAGGTTGGGAATGATTATGTGCTCGGCCCTATCACAAGAAATGGCAGGCTCCCTAGATCACAATGTTTACAAGGGACCACTCCACACAAACTCTGCCTTGATTTGGCTGTTTTCTTTAGTAAACACAATTTGTTTGTTTGCTATCCATAGCAGGAAAAAAAATTGCAAAATGTATGGATTTTACTTTTAATAATTTTAGGTGTTCCTGTAATAATTGTTTATATTATGTTAAGATAAACCATGCTTAGGTTCAAAATCAAGACAGAAACAAGTAATGCTGTCCCAGTGCCCCTTTTGTGTACAGAAACTGAACTGGACATCTTTAGGAGCCGGAGTTTGAATTTCTTAAGATAGGCCAGTTTCACAGCACACAGTCTAATGTCTCTCCCTCGTCCTGGCTTGTAGCAGTAGTAGGTTTTGCACAAATATCGCAACACAGCTGTTGGAAAGTAGAGAGAGGAGGCCTTATCTCCGATGATTCTGTTTACTAGCTCAGGACAGCCATCTTCTCCAGAAGCAAAAACCCTAAGTGAAATTCACACTGGAACATGAAGGTTTACTGTTAAGGACAGAGTAGTATCAGCCAAGTTTGGTTCATCAATTATCACTTGTGTTTTAAAGCAGCATGTCAAGTGTGACATCCCAAAATGACACTGCCAAGAGGCTTAGTGTCATCTGTTTTGAGAGAGAACTTGAGGTCCTAGGGAGTTCTGATTCTTGAAGAGCTAACTCTGGATCCCTTATCTGCTTGGACACATCTGGGCTTCTCTTCCTATTAAACTAACAATATGGATTTCCTATCAGCATTAGGCAGTACTATGTGAAATTGTTTTCAAGATGCTCAGGATTGGAATCTAGTCAGACACATATCTTTTCTGGGACATCTTGACTGAAAAAGTCCTACAGAGACATCACTCAGATATATCGAGTAACATAGCAAGAATTCTGAAAGTCTTAATTCAGAGTGTAAGTATGTAAGAAGATTCTCAGACCACTGGGGCTAAAATGACTGGGTCCTGCTACCCAGATGAACCTACAAGGTTGTGGTATTAAGCTCTGGTTCAAACTAATGTTGAATTGTTCTAGGGGCTGACCTTGGTCTTTTCTGGACTAGAAGTGGATGTAAAGGGAAAGTACCTTGTCTAGCCTCGTGGGATTCTGGGAATTGACATTACAGGTTTTCTCTAGTTTGAGGCAAATAATTTGTTTTGTCTCACTTGATCTAGAAGAATTATTTTAAACAAGTCTCCTTGGTGTCTTTTTATGCAATATAAAACTTTCCAGAAATTTGAAATCATATTGTAATTCTTTGTTAATCCTCACCTGAGGATATTTCTTCCGTTGGTTTTTAGAGAAAATAGAAGGGAAGGGGGGTGGGAAGAAAGAGAGAGAGAGAGAGAAATATCAATGTGAGAGAGACACATTGATCGGTTGCCTAGTGCACAGGGCCCAACCCGGCATGTATCCCAAACCCGCAACCCAGGCATGTATCCTTGACTTGGAATTGAACCCACAATTCTTTGGTACTTGGAGCCCATGCTATTACTACTGATCCAAATCAGCCAGGGCTCATATTGTTATTCTTAAAAATCATGCATTTTAGCCCTGGACAGGTGGCTCAGATGGTTGGAGCGTAATCTTGAATACCAAAAGGTTTCAGGTGTTATTCCTGGTCAGGGCACATACCTAGATTGTGGTTTCTATCTCCAGGTTGGGGTCCATATGGGAGGCAACTGATTGATGTTTCTGTCTCCCTCCACCCCCAAAATAAATAAATACATAAATAAATCAATAAAACATATTCTCCAGTGGGGATTTTTTTTAAATCATGCATTTTACCAAAGAACAAATGTACCTGGGATATATAACAAAGAGGTTAAAAACAATTTAACAGCTAACACCAAAAGTATGCCGGCTTTCTGATTATTTTCACTAGTAGTTCTCTCTCCATGAAAAAGAGAATCATAGTAAAATAAATCAAATCACTACCACTTTGCTGATATTTTATTTCTCAGTTTAAAATATCAAACTTTATAACAATTGTTCATTGAACCTAAAAAAAAAAAAGTACTAAGAATTAAATTAGAGAACCAACCAATGCTGATAGTTTAGTGGAATCACAACCAAGTGAATTCTTTTCAATTCATTAGTTAGTGTAGATGTCTCAACTGAAAGATAGAGTTGTAAAGTTAATATCTCAACCTAAATCTCTATTTTATATGTAAGTATAGAGCCACATACTTATATTTTCCTTTCTGAAGATGGATCATAAAATGACCAACTACCAGTGCCAACACAATATGGTAGTCTTCCCATAAGCAAAGCGTTCCAGGCAGTTTAATGATTTAGTATGTATACCGCACCACCTAGAAGGTCTCTCAGAATTAAAATAGCAAAAAATCCAGTGTCAAGCTGTTTTATTCAGAAAATACAGTTTTGTCAGTCTTTCACCATTGACAAATACTAAAGCATTTTCAGAATGGAGCCCCAGAAAATGCTTTTGAAGGTTTCTATGTTTTAAATACTATTTGTTTACTTCCTACCAGGCAACTTTATACTAAGTATCTGCTCATTTTCTAGTGAGTAGGCATTCCTGGCACATAAGAACAATTCACAGGGACCTCAACAGCAACAAACCACTTAGTGTGCTCCCACGGAAAGATAGTCTTTTGCCACAATGACCAACAACTTTATTTCAAAACATGCCTCAATAAGACTTTACTTTGGAAAGTCCTTCTTGAGCTATCTGAACTCCACCAAGTGAAATATTTATTTGGCAAAATTACTATTTTATAAGGAAAACATTTTTCAAAGTAGATGCAGTTGAAGATAGCCTGTGTACTTTTAAAATAGAGTTACTTTAAAAGATAAACTACTATTGCTTATTAGTATTATCATTATTATTTGTAGTACTTTTGTAGGACAGAAAGGAAAAGGAGAAGGAGGGGGTGATAGAGGAAGAGAGAAAGGTATCTCATTTTTGCCCAGAATTATCAAAGGCTTTCATCAATAGTTTCATTGAAATGAGTATCTTACCTCCTCCTGGGACTGACTCTTTAACTAGTTCACGGAAATTATCTTTTAATAATTTTGGACAAATAGTACAAGGAAAGTTGAAAAGATGGCAGTTATGTAGTTAATATAATTAAATGGCTGCTGAATTGATTCACTAAAGAGACGCATCATTACTAGAACAGCAGAGCACCCCACTCTATTCACATAATCCATACAACCATCTTCGTAATCCACGTGGACCATCCCACGTTAATTTCAGGCACTCATAATCATTAAGATTATAATCATAATCATCTGGTGGTTACAACAGACTTCTTTGCCAGGCTGGGATCCAATTTGTGTTTTTCCCCCGGATACAGCCAATATTCAAAAGCACGGAAATTTCTCTTTTTTAAACAAAAATATTTTCAACCACTTGTTCTATTCTTCTGTGATAAAACAAAACAAAACAATTCTATATTGTAAACTGTGGGTAATACTTTGCATTGTCTATTCCCAGAATAACTTTTAAATTGTGTTGTGGCTCCCGATTGTGCTGATACTCTTTTGACTAACAAAACTTGCATCTCAAAACTTATACCTCAAGTAAGTCTGCACATTATCTGAGAAAAGGACATGCAGTAAAAAACACAGTTTCTAAAATACAAGGGAAAAAGCAAAGCCTGCAGTGGAAATTGGAGAATGGGATTTTGCCCCCTATTCCAGAGGGTTGCTTCTGTCCCCAAGATTTCTCTCATTGCCATGAATTGCTTTTTCTATTAAGATCTTCTGGGGAAATAAAAACAAAGGGTGGGGCAGAACTTGCTGGAGATGACAGATGGCTCTTCAATGAGTTACAAAAGAAAACTGGCTCCCAACTTTTACCTTATGGAACACAGAGGGGAAATGCTAAGCAATGCTTTAGATTGTATCTAACATGCCCATTTTGCCTATTTGTGGAAATATTATCATTTCACTGTTATGATGATGGACATATTTCTAAGGATCATGTCCACTAACCTTGTAAAGATTAGGTAAATGCAAAGCCAAGTTGTTTTTTGTCTTAGTTATTATTAAGAATAAATGTCCTTAAAGTGAAGACTCTGATCAGTAAAAGGGGAAATTCACAAGTAAATGGACTAGCTGTAGTGTATAAGGTAATCTTCTTCAGCCAAAGGGATCGTCCACTAACAATAAAGAACCTATGTTTGCTACCCTATGGCAGATATTCTATGAAATAGTTCTTATGAAAATTAAACAAAGCATATTTACCTAAAGTTACAGGTAAAAAGAAAAAACAAAAAGCACCTGCTAATATACTGTCACTTCCTCTACTGGTAACATTACTTGATTTATTTATTTATTTATTTATTTATTTATTTATTTATTTATTTATTGATGATGATATATATTCATTGCAAAAAAAAAAAAAAATCACTAGAAAGCCCCCAAAAATTCTGGTGAACATTTTTTCAGGGACAAATATATATGCACCTACCTATACACACCTACGCACACACACACCCATAAAATAAATAATCCTTTAATAAACACAATTATATTATTCTACAAGCTATTTTTAAACTCAATAGTATGTCAAGGACATAGTTCCATGCTAATAAGTATAGATCTATAGCATCATTTTAAATAACTACATAGTAGTCCATTTGTTAATTTACTTCATCATCTCCCCAATGATAAAATTGTCAGTTGTTTCAAGTTACCCTTTGGCTTACACTTTTGGGTACCACCTTTTAGTGTATATTCCTAGAAGAAGAAAAATTAATGCATTTTAAACATTTTGGTACATATTACCAAGCTTTCCTGCACAAAGTTAAAATCTATGTACATTTGCTCCAATTGACATGTTCAGTTCCCTCACACCTTAAAACAACCAGGTTGTTTCCTCTTTACCACTCAGGTAAAGATGATAGTTTGTTACTGTTTTCCATGTCTTTGATACTAGAGAGACATTTCCATTTCTTCTTCTGTGAGCTCTAACATTTTTTTTATTCTATGAAGAAACTATTTTATTTTTTAATTTTTTATTTTTTTATTGTTGAAAGTATGTTATATGTCCTAATATTTTGATGTTCATTAATTCCTAACTTACTAGCAAATGTCTTTCTCTTTTTTAATATCAGAGCTTTTAACCCTTCATAGGTCACATGCATTATTATTTTTTACAGCTTGTCATTTATCTTTTCAAATTGTTAATAATGAGTTTTGGTCATTAGATGTTTTTTAATTTTATGCAGTCAGATTTTTTTTATGGTTTTCAGTCCACATGACATACTACAAAAGTATTCACGTATGCATTCTTCTGAAATTGTGCAGTTTTCGATTTCACATTAGAGCCCATGTGCTTTTAATGGACTGCTTCTATGGGAAGCTTCACTGCCATTAAAATCACATACCTTATAAATATTTAACCAATTTTTAAAATACATGGCACTATTCTAATATTACACAAGATTTTTAATTTTTGATATCCTATTTTTAATTATCGTTACCCTACTTATTTTAAACAGATTGTTTACTTAAAATGTTATTTTATGCCTTCAAAAACTCATTTATATTCTGCTTTTCTTTTTATGGCCCATGGATTTAGTTTTTACTGTTTTTAATTTTAGGTCCTTGAAAACATTATACAGTTCAAATAGCAAGGGGGCCAAATTTTGCTTAAGGAAAGAAAGAACCTCAGACTCTACTTCTTCATATGCTATTACATATAATATTATCCCTTCAAATAATCCAAAAAGTAAAGTGTTTTCTTTGATATTTGTATTCTTACTGTGCTTAATATTGAATTTAAGATCTTGCAATCTTAAAACAATTTAAAATGTAAAAGTATTATCTTCTATTTAGGCTTCACAGAAAAAATCATATGATCATGGAATCCCTCAATATCAAACATTTCAAGAAGCTTCTAGATCATGTTTTTAGTTATAAGAACTAAACAGCCCCAATTATATTTTCTTATCCTATTGAACTTCTAAACTTTTTACGTCGCTGGAAAAGCTTAGTGTTATATTTTAAGTTAATCTAACTCTGTGTAGTCTGTTTTGTCCAAGACAAAGACCAGGAGACTCTCTTTTCCTGTGTCTTTAAACCAGTACATAACTTCTGTTTAAGGGCCTAGTGACAACTGTAATGGATAATTTACAACCTACAGGGCTTCTGGATTAAATAACAGAGGTTCTGTAAACCAACAGGCTTCAGACTTCGGTGAAAGCACCAGTAATTTGTTTATTGCCTTTTCTCAGTTCCTCAATTACAATTGATCTCTGCTAAACAGTTTAGTGTTGCTAATTGTTTGGAAAGGGAGAAAATAACTTAATCTTTATAGGCATCTTCTAGTCTAGTATTTGTCCTTATAATTCAGTGCCATAATCTCACTTTAGCACAGATAAATGGAATCCATATATCTAACCATAACAAGTACTTTCAAAATTAATTTATAAACAACTAAAGTTGAAGGAGCTGTGTTTGGAACAGAAGAAATGGTGACTGATTGTATCTGATATTGAGCCAATGACAGACAAACAAGAGCACTTGATTAGAGCTCTTGTCCTGCCAGATTACTATTTGAATTCTACTGATAGGAGTTTAATCAGGACTTAATCTTCTTATCATGTCTAAGGTGTTGACCAACTTTAAGTACTTAACATAATACAGAACCCCCCACAGGCATCTCCACTTCAAAGCCTGAAGTGTAATGGTTAGGGGTTAGGTGTCTTCTAATCTTATTTTTCCCCCATTAATAGTGTTGAAAAGAAATACTTGTCACCATCAACTAAGCATGCTCTAATTTAGTCTGTTTCACTTCTAAATTGTTTGTTTTAGAAAAATTTGGCTTATTTATACTAAACCTTCATTTTCTTGCCCCACCATGTTAGAAATTGAAAATATACTAACTATACATATATATGTGTATTTGTAAGGCATGTCCTAAATTACAATTTAACTTTTGAATTGTTTGTTTTAGAAAGGTTTGACTTAATTTTTCTAAACCTCTATTTTCTTGACCCAACATTTTAAAAATTAAATATACACACATACATATATGTGTGTTTGTGCAATAGTACTTTAAATTCTAGCTTCTTGATTTAATACAGGATGTTACTTGAATGTCCAACTGGACAAGTAATACATTAAAACACAAAGTAAAATCATCCTCAAATTTCTTAAACATTATACACAACAGGTGAAGTTCAATGACAACTTTTGTATATCACTCCCTGACTTAGTGAGCATTCTACTTTTCCACATTAAAGTTCTTTCTTTAATCATTACAGCACCTAATGAGAAAAAGCAGCTATGTTTACTGTTCATTTGCTTTAAGTTGAAATCACATATTTTGCTATAAGGTATCCTCTTGAGAACTAGCTACTCATTTTTTGTGTGTGTTTGTTTTAGTTTTTTTTGCCAAAATGTAAATATTTATCAGGTAAATCGTTTTCATTTTTCCTCAACCAATGGAAATTACTTTTTAAAAATGAAGTAAAATTAATGAAATTGATACCCAAAATAATTAAAACTATATAAACTAGATATTAAGTATCTAGAAATGAGAATTTTTACAGTTGGTGTTTAATATGCTCTTATTAATATTTTAATTACTTCAAGTATTCAAGTCCACTTCACTGTATGGCAGCACATAGCCAAAATAAAGCATAATACCTTTATTTTATCTAATATACTTCAACTGGAAGATACTAATCTCAGAGACAACAGATATTTTACTATTTGGATAGATCAGTAAACTCGATTGTTCAAATTAATCCTTCAAGAAAGAGGTTGTTTAGAACCAAATGGAAAACTTTCCTCAATTACTTTATTATTCCTTTAATTATTTTATCATTTATATTTTACTCAACTCAAAATACTATACTTGGGAAGCTTTATCTTTATGTTGTCTTCCCTGAAATACATTTACTCATCCCTAGCTTTAAATACAACCATAAGGCTAACTCAAATGTTAAATATCCTGCCATTCATGTTGCAACTATGTGTGATTGACTTTCGAAAGACATTCCCATTTGAAATAGAGGCTTGAGCCTAACTACATACTTAAACGATAAAGGAGGCAAAGCACTTTAAATATTCCTTCAATTTGCATAGAAAAAATGTTCACCAATTTTATTTGTTTTAATTTCTGCAAATACCTATAAACATTACCTTTTAGTATTTCATTTAACTAAGAAAGTGATCTGTGATAAATGCTTCTGTACTATCACATACATAAAATTGGAAGAGATCAATTAAATAGATTGTAAATGAAACTAACCCTTTTGAAAAGATATGTATTAAAGATATTTTATGTCTATTTTAATAATGTATTTATTTATTATTTATTTATTTATTTATTTTTGTATGTTATACAAATATATAACACAAAACTTTGATTTCTGTAAATAATGTTCCAATCTTGGAGTTGCTGATAGATAGGATTCATTAAATTTAAGCTTGGAAAGATCAAGCATCTCAAAACTGGGTAACACTGAGCTAAATAACTATGTTGGCTAAGTAGCACTGAGGCATAAACAGAAAAAAAATAAAATAAAAGTCTATTATTTCTTGACTATGAATGTTTTTTAAAGTAACTCAGATGCTTCCATTTTATTTGAATATTGCTTTTTGTTTCCTCTATTTCCTCTGTGCTTAAAAACCACAACTTCAGTCAATCAGTAAACAGGATCATTACTTCTAAGTGTTTCAGATTCTAAATCAAGGGTTTCATTTAATTTTCCTAGCAGAATAATGCATACAGATGAGGATGTCAAATAGCAAATAACCTGTATTAGAATAGCGTTTACAGTACTTATGGTAAGTAATCAACATTATTGACTTAGCTCAGGAATTTAAAATGCTGAAAAACACTAACAGAATAAATTGATTGGAAGAACAGAGAAGTCCATCACTATGTTAAAGATTTGAAATAAAAGTGAAACACATTATATGATTTTGTGTTTTAAAAGTACACGTGCATATATAGATATGCACACAAATGGATAATGTGGGCATTATTGATTTAAATTCTCTATTGGGATTAAAGGGAGAATGCCTAGTTTCATTTCAATGGTAATGTTCATATTCATTATCAATATGATAAAATACAAATTGGTGGCTCTGTAATATAGATTTAATGCCCCTGTTGAACTTTTATCCATTAGTAGCTAATGGCTATTCCTGTGTACCTTCTATGACTCCAAATGCTCATTTCATCTTCTTTTCTGTGATCATCATGCTTATACAGGAAGTGGTTTTGCAAAAAAATGAAAATATCCTACTTTATTTTAAAAGTGATAGAACTTGCATCTGCAAACATTTCTTTAATCTATGCCTTCCATGATGTATCAGCATTCTCAAAAAGAATCTTGTTCTGAGTGTACAAAATAGAAGTGAAATATCTCATAACTTGAAATAGTTAGTAAGAAAAAAGCTTGTAGAAATTATTAAAGTAAAACATATATACATAAACTTTTATTAAAAATATTTTTATCATGATAAAGAAATCTATTCATTGAATTGCTTTTCTCTAGTAACAGTTTATTTTTAGGATGGTTTTCAACTACTAAGTTGGATTTATTTTAAAGAAAGAAGAGTAAAAATACTCTTACTATTTTAATTAAGCCCATTGTAATAATTCCTAGGGAGAAAACAATTAAACATTGAATAAGAAACAATAAAAAATCAAGTTCATTTCCTCTTTGTACTTGAGTTCTCTTAGTCATCTCTTTTTCTCAAAATAAAGGCTTTAAGTTTTATAGATTTTTTCAGTGAATAGCATAGTTTTAAATGAGGTTATAATACTAATGTTTAATATTACTGCACATCTACTGTATATCAGACACTCTTATAAGTACTTAATGTACTTGCATAATTTTCCCAAACTTATAATATAAAGAAATAACCCAATTACAAGATGGACACAGAATCTGGATGTTTTTTCAAGGATATACAAATGGCCAAAAAGCTTAAGATTATTAGCAATCAGGAAAATTCAAATTACATGTGAGATTGGACTTCACACCCTATAATGGCTGTAATGAAAATTTCAGGTAATGGCAAGTGTTGGTAAGGATGTGGAAAAACTGAAACACTTACACTGCTGGTAGGATAGTAAAATGGTATGGCTCCATTGGAAACAATTAGGCATTTTCTTAACAGATTAAACATAGAGTTATCCTATGATTCAGCAATTTTATTTCTAGGTATATACCCAAGAGAAATAAGAACACATGTTTACACAAAACTTATACAGGTGTTCGTAAATAGCCAAAGAGTGGAAACAACCCAAATGTCTATCCAGTGATGATGGATAAATAAAATACAGTACATCCACAAAATACAATATTATTTGACAACAAAAAGGAATGAACTTCTAGTACATGCTACAGCACTGATGAACCTTGTAAATATTATGCTAAGTGAAGGAAGTTAGACACAAAAGATGATACATTGCATGATTTTATTTATATAAAATTTCCATAACAAGCAAATCTATTAAAACAGGAGAGTAGTGGTTGCCAAAAATTGACGAGCTTGGGGGAATAGACAATGACCACTAATTGGTATGGATTTCTTTCTAAAGTGATTAAAACATTCTCAAATTTGTGTTGGTAATAGTTAGACAACTCTGTGAAGAAATTTAAAAACCATTGACTTGAACACTTTAAATGGGCAAATTGTATAGTATGTGACTTATATCTCATTAAAGCTGTAAGAGAGATATTTATTTTTTAAAGACACAGAGGTTAAACAACTTGTGTAAAGTGACAGAGAGGAGTAATCCTGACTGAACCTATGGAATCTGGCTCCAGAAATACACCCACTAATCTTATTGGCTCTATTGATGGCAGTTTCGCTCTTCAGTGGGATGGCTAATTTCACCAAATCAAATATTTTGTTTTAAAATCTACTCCCCAACCTCGCTCCAAATGAAAGTTTTCTGAGTAAACACAGAGGAGCAGTTCTTCTAAAATAAAAGATATGATGTATGGTGAATAACAATGTTGACTAAGTCATTATAAGGTATTACTATAGTAAATGCTCAATGTTTGTATTCTTAATAAATCAGGACAACCTGCAAAAAATGAAGCATATTTAATTGCTAACAACATCAAATTCCCTCTAGATACTTAAGAATTTCCATTTTTATAACCTTAACCAAAAAGAGTTTCCGTTTCTTCTTTCTTTCTTTTTTTTTAAATTTCACAGCTACCATCCAGAGCCTGTCCCCTGGGGCTCTGACAATTCCTGACCTGTCATCAGGCTGCAGACCCTTCTGCTTTCAGAGCTGATCACAGCCATTTGTATCATTTTTTCTCTTTTAGGAATGCAGTTTTTTACTTAATTTGCATTGATAAGATTTTTATATTTATTAACTATGATTAAAAAATGTTTGTTTGAGAAAAAACAATTAATGCCTTGAACAGATAAGATATGTGGGCTTTAGTATCCTTTATATTTTCAAGAGACTTTTAAACTTTTAGAAGAAAATATTAATGTTATAAATTGATTATTTTGAAAGTGAAGTGACTTTCATACCCATAGAATCTCTACCGCACCCTTGTAAGTACAAAGTGATCATCTAACCCTCCTAGTTCATATATTTATAAGAAAAAGTAAATGCCTGGTTTGCCTATTTGATCTTCCTTCACTTTATCCCTAGGAGCATTAGATTTCCATTTGTTTCTCTTGGGGTTGAAAAGTTAAATTCTTCCGCTGCAGGATAGACCGGGGATACGCTCCACGAAGCAGCAACTGAGAGCCTACTCCTTGTCGCATGTTACTGCTGCTGCATATGCTCAGAAGAGCTGTGCCCTGGGTGTCTCGCATTGTGGTTATAGCTGTTTATTTGGGATCATTACCCCAGCAGCTAGAGGATCTCTGTCTGCAGGGTTACCCAATAGAGTCAGTAAGACCAAGAAGGATTTTTGTGCTCCTTTATAAAAGCAAATGTAGAGAAAAAGAAAAGAGGTATGAAGTAGATTTTTCTCCTTCAGGAATTTTTAATATTATTTTATTGAAATTGAAAAGTGCAAAATGTGAAATGCATCGAAGTGTCATCATTTGACTCTAAATATCAGTATGCATTTGAAATGCATTTTATCAATAGAACAGGTTCACAATCCTTTATCCACAATTCTAAAACCCAAACAGATCTAAAAACCAAATATTTTATAACGTGATTCCAAAATTCATTTGGTGGCAAAAACTGACTCAAATTACATGAGATTATTTATCCACTTTAAGGGAATGCTCAAATACATTATTTCAGAAATATTTATAAGTTTGTTTTCCGTATGTTGCCCCTGTCCCCACTGGCAATGCATATAATACATGGTATATGCACTTTCTAAATGCTAAAAATTCTAAATTATGAGAGCACATCTGGCTCCAAAACTTTCATATAGAGGATTATGGATTGATAATTATATAGCTTAATGCTAGTGCTAACTAGGAGCTATGCCTAATGTGTGTGTATAATATATGTACACACACTCATGAATACACAGAACTGAAATAAGTCAAGAATGAGAAGAAAAATTAAGCTTATGTTGCCCTTGCCTATTTGGCTTGGCGATTAGAGAGTCAGCCTGTGGACCAAAGGGTCTTGGTTCCATTCCCAATCAAAGACACATACATATCTCCCAGGTTTGATCCCCAACCCCAGGGGTCATGTGGGAGGGAGGCACCAATCTGTCTCTCTCACATTGATGTTTTTCTCTCTCTCACTCTCTCCCTTCCACTCTATCTAAAAATCAATGAAAAAATATTCTCAAATGAGGATTGACAATAACAACAAAAAGAATATGTTGAACTTTAAATTATATTTGTCATTGTATTGTGTAGAAGAAAATTGCAAACATAATAAATGAACAAAAACAGTGTATTGACTAAAAATATTTAGGTACAGCTGTAAAAGGGATCCAGGCAGTTATAAAAGCGATACAATTACAGAGCATTTAGAGACATGGGAATTGCTTACAGTACATTATTAATGAAAAGGCAGGTTAGCAACAGTTTGAATAAAAATGCAATTTTTATAAAACTACATATACACAGATACGGAAATTACTGTGAGCAAATATACCAATAGACTAATGATTATTTCTGGATGATGGTTTTTCAATGGTTTCTATTATCTACTCTTTGGTTTTTCTTTTGTGTCTTTTTTTTTTTTTTTTTACCATAAAGTTTTATTGCTCCTGTATTTTCTTAAGCATTTCTTTGTTTGTTAAGAAAGAATAAGGGGTCTGGCTAGTGTGGCTCAGTGGCTGAGTGTTGACCCACGCACCAAGAGGTCGCCGGTTCGATTCACAGTGGGCCAAATCCCTAGTTGGGGGGCATGCAGGAGGTAGCCAATCAATGTTCTCTCTCCTCCATGTTTCTGTCTCTCTATCCCTCTCCCTTCCTCTCTCTAAAATCAATAAAGAAAAAAAAAAAGAAAGAAAGAAAGACTAAGGGTACATGAAAGAAAAAAATCGGACACACACTTGAAGGGAAAACAGATAAACTGAGCCTCAAATGATCGCTTGCCCTTCCCTGGCCGTGTATATGAGGAGCTGGTGGACTGTCTGTTTGCTCTGGTGGGTAACAGTTCATCTCATGAAAAGAGAATTACACAGAAAAACACAGAGAAACTAACATTTATGGGCTGTGCTTCGTATATAAAGATGATGTTATTGACTCCCTGACACTAAGGAAACTTTAGTATTTCTTCACGGCTGCAATTACCCAATTTGGGAAATGAACCAGACACCATAGCTTCATCTAGCTGATAGCTATAGACATAAAGTGCTGTGGCTGCCATTTTTTTTCAGCTTCTATTGCATCAACAAAGCAATAATGTACAATCCTAAACTCCCACTGTCTTTAAATTGTATATGTTTTTTAAATAAACAGTATTTTAAATTTAAGAATGTAAATATTACTCTCACTCAGCACTCTGTGACATCATCTTGGTTGTTATACTATAATATTTTAATAAGCATTTAAAATACCATTTGATTGAAGTGCTGCAAAAGGGAAAATTTTCCTCTAAATATTGATCTAAACTGCCCATATCAATCTCCAGGTCTCCAGAACACAGAACTCCATATACAGTATAATCCCTTCTGGATTGGGGGCTAATAAGCAAGGTTATAAAGTATTTTGTTAATATATCAGCAAAGATACATTAAATCTCTTTAGTATACATAATCTCTCCTTTATTTTTAAGTCCAAAGCACAGGTCTTGCCCTGTCCTTGGAGAACTTATATTCTGCTTGGGAAAAACAAATATTCATATATGGAGAGTAAAATCATAATACAAAAATTCAAAACAATGTAAGTCAAGAGAGGTCTTGTTATAATGTGTCAGCGAGATAACCAGAGACGAACAGCCAAATTGTAAAGGAGTGCTTTATTCTCGCTGCGGGGGGCATAGTCTCCCCTCAGATCAGCAGCCATGATTCTTCTTGCTCCTCAGATTTTAAAGACAGAAGCCCATCCTCTTTTTGCCCTACCCCTCAGAGGATTGGAACAATAGTGGGTGTGACAGCGATTACAGAAGTCAAAATAGCATCATTCACCTGGCTCATGAGTACCTGCAAATGCCTACAATTACCAGTACTCGGAAACTGCAAATGCCTCCCAACACGTGAGGCAACTATAATCTTAGGCAAAATTCCTTTACTTCTTGGGGTAATTAACCTATTATTGGAAAAATATTGAGGACTGTCCGTTGATGATAAAAATGGAGTTGTTTAGTCGCCTTAGTCAACAGGCCTACATAAGAATGGAATCTAGTCGCCTTCGCCTCGGGGCCCAGGTCAGTCTCAAGGCTGCACATGAATGAATGCAAATATGTGCAAACACTTCTAAATCAAAGCACTGTTGATTCCTGGGGTTTGGAGATGCTTAATGCCAGAGCATGAAGGAGGCAGGGCTTCAAACATGCCTTAAAGAAATGGCAGGATATGAGCAGAGAGGATAATGCACACTGTAGGTAAGGAGAAGAGTTGGATCAAGATTCAGAGGAGTTGGGGAAAAGGACAGGAAGAGATAAACCAAAGAACTTGTATGCATATATGCATAACCAATAGACACAGACACTAGGGCAGTGAAGGGGGGGTAGGGAGGAATAGGGAGAAAGGGGTTAATAGGGGAAAAAAAGGGACGACATCTGTAATACTTTCAACAATAAAAAAAAAAAAAAAAAGATGAAGAATAAGGATACTATCTATAATAGCTAAGATTCCCTGGGGGTTTACTATGTGGCTTGTATTGTTATCTCATGTAATCTCACAAACTTTCTATGTGATTAGTACTACTATGAGCTCATTCATGACCACCCTACCTAAAATGACCTTCCCACCACTTCCATACCCTGTCTCTCATTATTAGCTTGATTCATTTTCTTCATGCACTTTCATTATTGAAACATATCTCATTTATTAACTCATTTACTCCTTTAATGCAAGCTCCAGGAAGGCTGGGACTTATTCAAGCACCGTATCCCTAGTTGCTGAAATCATTCTTGGTCTAGCTTCATTCGCAGAAGTACTTCTGAATGGGATCATCTCCTTTTCCACATGAGGACACTAATGAACTGAGAGGTTGGATAACTAGCCCAACGCTACACAGTGGGGTTTGAGTTCAGGGCTTTCTTTATTCCAGAACTATATGTTACATTGTCTCTCACTGAACCATTAGAAAACAAGTAGGTCCCTTTCAGAGAACAAACAAATTCTCTTAGATTTCATGTTTTAATTGTTTATTGTTCATTGCATCCTAAAAGTAGGAAATACAATTACAATGAAAGGTGTCAGACTATAAAGGCATTGATTTTGAGGTTAACATTTCTGAATTTTATTATTATACATTATAGAATGCAAACAGATTTGGGGATAATTAATGCATCTGTCATGTCGTATAGGTGGAGATGAGGGAAACTAAGCTTAAAACCAGAACTCTATGAGATTGCTGAGGACAGTCGTGAGTATATGCAAGTCTAGACTAGGTTTTAGCAGTGTGTAGGGCAGAGAGAAAGAACAAGAGGAATCACAATGAAATGTTTATTTTCGTTATGCAAGTTTGTGCCTGAAGTCTTCCCATCTACTTCTCTATGGAAGTCTTAGCTTTCAGGACTGGTATAAATCTAGACTCTTCTGGGATTCCTTCTTATGGAAGGAATTCCTCCAGTACTTCTGGGCCCAAAGGCTTTGAAACACTTTGTCCAAGTGCTCCTTGGGAGCAGAGAGATCTTAATTCATTTCACCTTCAGCATCTACCACAGTATTGAGTACTTATGACACTGACATTGATTGCATGGGCAAAGCAGATACCCCAAGATTCTCAGGTCTGGGTGTTGGAGAAAGGTGGCTATTCTTATAGAAACAGGTACTCCTGAACTGGGCTAGAACGATAGCTTAGGAGTTAGTGATACATATATAGATGCCTAGAAGAGGAGCCATGGAGAATGACATCTGCAGTTTTAGACACTATTAGCTGAAGTGATAGCCAGGGAGCCAAGTTGAAATGTTCCACTAAAAGCAAGAAGTAGCATACTGAAGTTCTGAAGGCCAAGACTGAAGATGTGGGAATTAAATATTATTCACATAGAGATGAAAGTTGAAGATCTAAGTGTAGATGTAACCTTTAAATTCACAGCAGCTGTAACAACAAGAGACCAAAGAGCTAAGAGCTAAATCTCGGCATAAGCCCACAGGGAGGAAGCAAAGGGAGACAGAGCTATCCTGTGGAGAACCACAGGCAGAATAACAAAACATAACCTCCTTGTCTATTTTTATGCAGATTTATTTTACAAAGCTTCTCTTTGCAAGTAATGTGTGTACTTCTTTTTACATTCAAAATTCAGCTTTTCTGAAGATAAATATTGATAGACATCAAGTTTCTCTTGCCTGTCCTGTCAGGTTGTTATCAAACTGTGAGTGTATTGGCATACAAGTATGTGTTGGTGATGATTAAGATATAATTTAAAGATTTTCGTCTGATCAGATATTATATATTCACAAAAGTTTGCATAGAATACACTAATTACAAGGCAACTGTGCAAAATTCAATGATTTCTCTTGATTATCATAACCATACAAATTGCATTTAAAAATTATTCTAACAGATATTCAGTATCAACAGATTATAATTCACCAGCAAGGTATTAAATAGGTATTAAAACTATTTCTAAACTATCATGTGGGATTATGTATGAAGCATTTCACATGATAGCAAGGTAAGTATCATAAAATATTAATTAAGTACTAACGTAGTCATTAATACTCTTTAACAAAAGGCAATTTCACAGCCTCATTTACCAACTAGTCTATTCCAAGTCTACTTTATAATTATGCATTTTATTCATCTCTGTAAATTCTACGAGGTGCTTTTTGGCAATGTCTTCCTATAGATGCCCTGGATGTTGTTAAATTGAATTAACAGCTTTCTAAGTAATATATATTATATGTATATATTTAACTGTAGGTGATTTGACTTGTATTGTGGCAATCACTTTGAAACACCCTATTACAGGTTTAGAATTTATTTTATTGCAACTAATTTTTAACCTCAATATTTTTTGCAACATTTCTTTATGATGTTCATTTTATAAATAGAAGGACATAGAGAACTGGGGGGGGCTGTGGTCAGCCCTAGCTCTTTGCACATTGTTTTGGCCCGAGGCACACCTGAGGACGGAATCACTGCAAGTGGATTAGAACCCAGATAAATAACCATAAAAGTCTTGCAACAACATCTCCTCTTTAAAAATATACATTTCCAACTCTTTTCAGTGCGGATGGAGTTTCAGAGTAAACAACTTCATTAGGCATATGAAAGCACATTTTAGAGAAAGTACATTTGGCTGAAAATTATATGCATCTTTCTGCATCAGCTTCTTTTGAATTTAAGGACAATCTTTCAATTAACTGAGCCTGCTGCTACATACTAAAATGTAGTTTGAGTTAACAGCAGTCTGATTGGACATTCAGAATTACAGCTCCTGGAAGTTCTTAAAAGGTCACCAACTCTTTCTCCCTGCACTTAAGCAATTAAAATTGCACTTAAATATGAAACAAAAGGACAGAAAGGAAAAAGCAGATTTACTGAAGACAAACAATAGGACAAGCACTGTTGGTACCAAGATGAAAGGCAAGGCCCCCATCTCAATGCGTTCACAGACTAATTTGTTTTATGGGCATATAAACAAATAATTGAAATAAAGCATGAACAGTTTTCGCACATACCTAGCACATAAGTGCTCAGTAAATAGTAGTACTTATTTAGCTCCTAATAAAGTGCTCACCAAGTGCAAGAAGTCATCAAACTAATGTACACAGTCCACAGAAAACGGGCTTATATTTTAGTCTGCAGAATCTCAAAACAAAGTGGCATCATTCATTTATTCATTCACACATTCATTCCTGAAAGGCATTAATTGCAATGTAGTGACTAAGCATACAGGTGCAGGCTGTTGCAATTGTTCGGCTTCCATTCTAAGTTCTAACACCTAACTAGCTGTCTCCTCATTAGTAAAACAGGGAGGTAGGTACTTCACAAGAGAGTTTTGAGAGCTGATAAATTGGTACATATAAAAGTGCCTGACAAAAAGTGCTTAAAAAATCCAGAGGTTATTATTTTCATCACATATGTATCCACTATTTACAGGCATAGTACTAGATGTTCTTGGGAACAGGAATATTACACCAATTGCCACAACCACACCTGCAGTGTTCTCCCTTTGCTCTCTGCACCAGTCACACAGCATTCTTTGGTGTCCTTGACCTTGTCACTGTTTGCTCCTCCAGACCATAACCTTTGCTCATTGCTTTTGCCTGGAACACTCTTCTTTCTTTTTCTATTCAGTTCTTATTAATTCCTTATATTCAAGTCAATTATCCCTTTCTTGAGAAGCTTTATCTGATTGTTTAGTTTAAACCTTGTTTCTTTGCTACCTACTGCCATAAAGCTGAGTTCCTTCACTGCCTTTATGTCAGTTTACAACTGTTCTGTGATACTTTGATCAATGCTAGTCTTTGCTACAAGAGCATAAGCTTGATGAGGCCAGGCATCTTATCTATTTTTCTCAAAATTGTATCCCAGCTACTTGTGCAGTGCACAGTGAAGTACATAGTAATCCTTTCATAAGTAGTTATTGAAATAATCAATGAATGTACTCACCATATTCTGATTTTAACAATATAAAATATCCTACTTTAAATCTCCTATAATGAAGACCAAGTCAGGTTAGTGAAGCAGAGAAAACAGCCACATGACCCTACAGAATGTGTTTTGGTTGATCCAGTCTCTTGTTCTCTAGCCCAAGGCCATAAATATGATGTCTCATTCAGGCCTTTGACCATGTGTCCTGAGCTGACAACTAGTGGATTCCACATTATTAGCAAACCATAGTATAGAGGTCTCCAAGGAGAAACCTCTTACACTCTAGTGATTTTTGCATTGGCTATTATATTTGTTAGAATAAGCCCTCAGCCTTAAAACATATTTCTTAATTCATAAAATTATTTTAAATTGTAAAATCATACATGTATTTAGTAAAACAAAAATTTTAATTACTACAGAATTGCATATAATGAAAGGTAAAATATTCCATTCCAAACTATCTCCAGTTACATGACCAGAAGCAACTTCTTTCAATGATTTCTATTTTTACTTTTCTTTACAGTGATTAGTACCATACTTATAAACAAAATATTTATAACTTTATGTCTTTATCACTTTTAGAAGTTCTTGCATACCTGAAACTAACATAATATTGCATGTCAACTATACCTCAGTAAAAAAAAAGATTTTTTAAAAATGGAAAAATTAAATGTTTATATTTTTAAATAAAGGAATTAGCCTTGGTTGGTTTGGCTCCACAGTTAGAGCGTTGTTCCCATGAACTGAAGAGCCAAGGGTTCAATTCCAGGTCAAGGGCATGTACCTGGGTTGCAGTTTCTATCCTCAGCACCAGTTGGAGTCATGGCAGAGGCAGGCAACCAATCCATTTGTCTCTCTCACACTAATGTTTCTCTCTCTCTCTCCCCTTCCCTCTTTTCCACTCTCTCTAAAAATCAATAGAAAAATATCCTCAGGTGAGGATTAACAAAATGATAATAATAAAATAAAATAAATGAATTATTATTATTATTATTATTTTTATTTTTTTTTTTATCCTCACCTGAGGACATTTTTCCATTTTTTGTTCAGGTAGAGTGGGAGGGAGAGAGAGGAACAGAGAGAGAGAGGGAAACATCGATGTGAAAGGAACACATCGAGTGGCTGCCACCCGCACAACCGACCAGGGCCGGGGACAAACTGCAACCGAGGTATGTGCCCTTAGCGGGAACCGAACCCGGGTCTCTCTGTACCGCAGGCCGACGCTCTAACCACTGAGCCAAACCGGCCAGGGCAAATGAATTATTTTATACAAACACACACACATGCTGTCTGTAGATTCTATTACATTTTGAAAATGAAGCGTATTTTAATAAACACTGGCTTTATAATTATTCCACGTGTATGTATATTTTGGGGGGACAGCCTATATATTTAAAAATCTAACTTTCTAATATGAAAAATAAATCAATTATACTATCTCTCATCCCTTTTCTCTAATTTTTGTTTTTGTTGGTCATAGTATATAATTTTAATTTTTCTAATAACTATTTTCTGTCATGAAATAGTAACTTCAAGCCTCTACTTAGTCATTTTGAATCATTGCTAGATAATGTCTATTTACTATGCACTATATGAGATAAGGAAAGTAACACACCCACACTTCCATCTCCGCTATTTTCTACTTTATTCTATTGGCAAAACAATTATTCACATTGTCAAGGTCTATATTTACATTCTATCCTATATTTATTTTTGCTTTCTAAATTTTGCCTATAGATAGATTCAAAATTTGAAAATAATATATAGCCTTATTATTACATCATTACATTACATTATTATAATCATTATTAGTACATAGATCATTTTTACTATGAAATTCATAAAGTAATTAGAGGTTTTCCAGATTTTTATAAGATACTAGCTGCCACCTAAATTTGAATTATTCAAAATCTGCCAAAATACATCTAGAGAAAAGATTTATTTTAAGTGTCTTGAATAAAGTACTCTCAATATACTTTGTGGGATATATTCTAAGAATAGACAAGAAGAGCAAAACAATCTTAAACCTCACTCATTAGTTTTATTTTTAGCAGTAATAATAATTATGTTATTTGTGGAGGGGTTACCAGGACTGCAGTGCTTAATAAGATGTGTTCAGTGAGTCTCAAATTTTAAATTTGGTATTTCATGGCACATATATAAGGGACATTACAAAACAATGGGGGTGGGGAGGGCTTAGGACTGGTGGTGGTATTAACCAAATCCTTAGCATAAGAAGGGAAAAGAAAAATCTAGTACCCTTTCTTTTTTAACTTTAGTCATAAAGGTAATAATTGTATATAATATTAAAAGCTTAAATCAACAAATATTCAAATTTGAGAAGTTTTGAGAAGCTTAAAATTTAACTCAGCCCATTAATTTGTTTATGCTATATACTAATGAAATTGGGGTAGTATAAAGAATGTATTGCAAATATGTGTTCTGAAGGACACGCCATGATGTCATTTCCTGGCTACATGAAAGTAGTCTGACTCAGAATTACATCCTTTACATTCCTAAATAAGATGAACAACAAAAATTAAGCAAGTTCTCCATATATATTTGGATCAGACATCCAGAAAAACAATCTAAACCTTTGGGTTTCTAGAGCATCAGCTTTCTATTTTGGAGACCATATATATCACACAAGGCAGGTGGAGGAAGTGATTATTTGGAATGATAGACCCTGGATGATAAAATAAGAGTGATGAAATATTTTCCAAAAAGAGAATGAAAGATTGTTATTTTAAAATTTTAATTCTATATATTGAAGATGGGGGAAACAAGATTTAACTACTGTTAATTTTATTTAGTTTTATTTTATTTTACTTTATTTATTTTGGGAAAATTGACCACAACTGGGAATGAGCCAACACATTACAATGTAAGTGTGGAAAGATGAATGCAGTCATGGACTTAAGAGAAAAGCTGGCCAGAACAAGAGAAGCATCAACTCCCTTACTCTATACATTGCAGACCAAATCTAGATACTATTTATTCTAGGCATGCCATTTTAAAAAAGAATGTTGATAAAGTATAAATGATCCACATTCTTACCTCATAGTCTCTTGAGCTTTTCATCTTCAAGGACTTGCCCTCCAACTTCCCTGTTAGCCTCCCACTCCCATGGATGATGGGAGGTCGAGTACATTGTTGATCTATGTTGATTGTCTTGTCCTAAACTCTGGTTGCACATCAGTATCACACGGGAGGCAGTAAAATCTATTCCTGCTTGAAACTCACTCTAGAAAAATTGAAATAGGATTGGGGTGAAGGGTAGGAGGAGGTCTGGGCAATTTTAAAACGCTCCACAGATGTTTCCAATGTGCAGTGAGAGCTGAGAATCCCTGTCTTGAACAGCTGTTATGGGCATTGTGGCCAGGGGTTAAAATTCCCTGACGGTGCTGATGAGATGTAAAAGAGGTATGCTTTCCGAGTTCATGCATTTTCAAATTCCGATTTATTAAAACAAAGTGGGAAAATATACCAAGCTTTTAGGCATTATACTCTGGGTACTTTCCCAAAACATTAACTTATGCCCCAAGAATTTATAAACATCATTTATCAGACAGGGAAAAAAAATACTTGGGTAATATTTTGATAGAAGCTTTCAAATTCAGTATTGTAATCAATGACATTATTTTTATAGGTCAGATACTAAAAGTGTTTGGTGATTTACATAAAAACATTTCACAATAAGAAAATGACCTAGTGAAACACTGTTGTGTTTTTGTATTTTTGTTTTTTAAGAAAGCTGTTTTAGCATGATAGTTTTTAATTACAAACATACACTACGGGGTTGAATGTCTTAGAGGAATGAGAGAGGAAGTTAGTCTCACATGCACTGGCTGATAGAAGATGACAGAAAGGATGTAATTAAATGTAAAATAAATATATACTTTGTTTTCTTAAGAATGAAGCAAGTGTTAAAAACTGTGGTAAATCCTTTAATCTGTTGCTATGCCAACAGAAAAATTTTAAATGGATTCAAGAAATGGGACAATTTTCAGGAATATAAGCACAACCTATTTCAAATAAGTAAAATTGTATTCATATTATCCCCCTCAAGGGGATAGAGTCTTGAGGGAATTAGTGCAGAATTAATGGATCAGTTTTTTTCCCTCTAACCACATCAGGCATGAGGCACAGAATCTCAGGCTATATTTCTCTAAGATCTAGATCTGAATTTAGGTTAAACTTTTTGAGGACTGTGGGCAGCACTGTTCCTCGGCGTGTAGGTAGCAGGACAGCATGTCTCTACCATTTTAAGACTGATTAACACATACAAGAAACCAAAGTCAATAAATCTTGACCTGTATTTCTCAATATAATACCAAGATGATATAGTTTTCAAATAAAAAACATCTTAATAAAATACATCTCATATGCAAATTACCAGGATTCTTTCTGAATCAGACAAGGACAGGCATTATTTTTCCAAAGGAGAAACAAAGATTAAAATGAAGGATGACCTAAAATCTATAAATAATAGAGAATTAAAATTATAAATTCCTTCAAATTCTGTTTATATGAGACAGGATTTTAACAATTGGATACTCAGTGCAATGATCAACTTCTCCACAGCTTTCTTACAAACAAATACAGGCATTTCTTTTTTTGAGAGAAATTGTTTTTATTATAAAAATACATTTAGGAAAACACTTTAGTACATCCAGAGGGTCTTTCCTTAAGTGTGGAGCAAGTCAAAAATAGATTGCCTCAGCAAAATAAAGATGAAATTTTAGTTCAACTGCCTTTCCTGAAGGTATTTCTATAAAGAAAGAACTAGATAATTCACAGTAATTAAAAAATGTTTTCAATTAAATGCTTGTCTGTGTGGGTGAGTCTGTCTTATTGCCTATGAGAGAAAAACTCCTACTTCAGCTTCTTTTCAAATGTTTATTTTTAAATTATTTAATTATCAAATGGAGCAACTGTGAACTATGATTTTTTATATTGTGATTATTTTTTTGTTCTGGAGCTGAGAAAACATCTGAAAGTGAGTAGCATGAGGAGAGAGGTGGCGTTCCTTTTTTTCCACATGGTTTCTATCATCTAGCCTTAGCTCTCGCTTTATTTTTTTAACAGGTGGAGCTGAGCAGATCCGCAAATACACTGTTTGAGCTCATCTTTAAATCCTGGGCATATTCACACAGAGAGAAGGATTACCCGTTGGCTATTGGATATTGCCTGGGTTCACTTTATCTTTGTTTTCTGAATGGTGAGCCACCACGATTACTTACATTAATATCACATAATAAACGACAGCTTTATCATTACACTGGTGCCCTTCAGCAGTCAGCTAGCATGAGTGTGCATTTATCTAAGAATGTAAGCTCCACTTACACCTATTTCTATATTTAGTGTAAATTATTTTTTGGAATATCTAGATACCACAGGTACAGTTGTAGCTTATGTTAGCTACCAAAAAAAAAAAAAAAAAGGAAGAGATTTGGTGAACATACATGATCATTATATTTTTAAATATGGCTGGTTGTCCTGTCCTATGTCACAAACTATGTCTGTCCCCCAGCCCCTTCCCCAAGAACAACAGCTTTTTGAGGAAAAAAATCTAATCAGTATGGTTGAATACTTATAGGAAAATTTGATCTATACTATTAGAATTCAAACTTTTTTTAAATTCCTCACCAGCGCTTATTTTTCCATTGAGTTTTAGATAGAGTGGGAAGGAAGAAAGGAGAGGGATAGAGAGAGAAAGAAATACATCGATGTGAGAGACACACATGGTTTGCTTTCCTCCCACACAGAATTGCCAGGGATTGAACCTGTAACCTAGGTACATGCCCTTAACCAGGAATCAAACCCAAGGCTCTTCGAGCCACAGGCCAATGCTCTAACCACTGAGCTAAACCGGCTGGGGCTAGGCATTCAAATTTTGTAACTACAGAGTATTCTTTTTTTTTTAGAGCAGAGCCCAAGATATAAAAAGATACACAAACTATAATAACCTTCACTGTTGGCTCTCCTGGCCCAGTAGGTACTTCCAAACTATCTACTAAGGATAGTTTGAAAACCACTAGCCTTAATTTTCATTGTATTCTTTCATCATATTTTTTTCTTAGTTTTCCCTTTCAATATGGAGTATTATACATTTTAATCTGTAAAGATTTGGAAATATCTCCACCATCTCAGTTATGCTATTTCTGCATCTTCTATCTCATGTTTTATTCAAACTGCCTTTGCCTCTGTTTCCTGTTCTGTAAATGGGGAGTATAGTAGTACTTAACTTTTAACTTTTGCATACTGTAAGTATAATATACAATTAATATTATTTAATATTGCATAAGCATATTTATATAATATCTAGTTGTATTATATAAGAAAACTATATTTTTATTTATATGCACAAGTGGTTGGGACAATCAGCAGTAAATAAACATTTGACAAATAGAAAAATAAAAGCTTAAGTGGAGTTGGAACAACTTATCAGTGTGGAAGCAACACGTTTTGTACAAAAGGCCAAAATACAATTTTCAGTTTGGTTTCTAATTTTATGTTTTAGGCTACTCTACATTTGTTGATTTGCAAGATTGAGTTACACCAAAGTTGAGTGGAAGTATTCAGAAAATGCCTGGTCGCAAAGCTTTTATTTTCCATAAATGGACATTTCCAAAAGTCCAGAGGCTCAGCTACACATGGGAAGATCTTCGGGTTCTTTCCCTCAATATTGCTCCCAGTCAATCTCATCTGCCGCTCGTCAGACACACTACACTGTAGCTCGTTCTCATCAGTTTGGTCTGTCAGAACCCTGAGGAGCTTAACGTCATTTCCAAACCTGGTGATTTCATTGTTTACTCTGCTTTGAGAACATTTATAACATGTTAAATATGGCAGCAGCCCTGGGCCTTCAGAGACACCTCTGTTTCTACTTTTCTCTCCTACATTTTGTTTACTTTATATCCTTTAATGGGAACTGGGACCCTGATTGGTTTTACTCTTGGATGATTCCAAGGATCTTTTTCTTGGGAACGAGTAGAAAGAAAGAAAATAATTTGTGTCAAAAATTTCTTAGTGGCTTCAATATCTAGATAAATATGAAAGGAAAGAAAATCAAATGCATGAAAAGAGAAAGTCCAAGACCAGAAGAAAGGCAAGTGCCTTGCTGCTGGAGATGTCAGATTGTCCTTTCTTTCTGTAGCTTTGTCATAGTTGGCTTTATTTTCTGTTTCTAGGGTTATCTTAAGGGTTTCTAGTATCCTCTGTATGATTTTGAATAAACTTAACTGCTGCTCAGGTATCTCTCATTTAATGACAAAAGCAGTTCAGACCACAAAACTGTAATCTGGAGGAATTTATGAATGAAACCAAAGTTCTGTGTGAGAACACACAATGAACTGTTAGAATTTGGAGGGATCTCATGCAAAAATTACATTCCAGAAAATTTTATAACAGGACCGTTTATTTAATATCCTGGGTATTTCAATAGAAACTCTTCCTACTCTTTCTAGTCATACAAAGGGTGATAATAAAATCAACAAAATTTTCAAAGCAATAAACCCTTTTACTTTAGTGAGTGTGTGTGTGTGTGTGTGTGTGTTTAAACTATTTTTAAAAACACTGTTGGGGGGGAAAAAAGCCTTACTCTATAGAAGACATTCATGATTGAATCATCAAAATGAAAATTGATAGAAGATATTTCTAAAACTGAATTCTACTTAAGAGGAAGCTCAAGTAAGTCCTGCAAAAGTGTTTTCTTACTATATTCTGTCTGAATTCATTGTATGGAAATGTTAGAATTTTAGCTAATGATCTGAAGTACAACATTTAATTATGATTCAACAAATATTTATTAAGCACCAACTATATGAAAGTCACTGTGCTGTTGCACTAAACTTGTTGAGAGTGCAATATTGTACAAATTATTCTAGATAGCATTCCCTCAAAGAACATAGAGACTAGTTAAGAAAAGATTACATTTCCAAAAATAGCTACTGTAATACTAATATCTAGTGCTTACTAAGTAAGGGCTATGCACTAAGTGTTTTACCTGCATTAATGCATTTAATCTTCACCATAAACTTTAAGTTTACATATGTGGAAACTAGGCACAAAGAGGTTAAGTGACTTGTTGGAAAACCACAAAGCTATTACATGATCTAGCCAATACTGAACCCAAGCAGTCTAGACCCAAACCCACACTCTGAACCTCTGATCCTCTGTTCTGTCAAACAAAATTGCATGCTGTATCAAATAAAAGTTAAAGAGTGCAATGAGAATTAAGAAAGAGAACCGATAATCAAGGGCCCACAGTGAAAGCATTTCTCACCTGGATTGAATGAGTTCCTGTAACAGGAATTTGCATGAGGCACACATAACTTAACTCTTCCTTATAGTTCTTGGGTCGAGGTATTTTATTTTCATCACCCCAGTCACTGTGATAATAATATCCTATATGCCTTAGTCCACTCAGGCTGCAATAACAAAATGTCAAAGGCTTGAGTGGCTTATAAACAACAAAAATGTATTTCTCCCAGTTCTGGAGGCTGAAAGGTCTAAGGTCACAATACCAGTGTGGTTGGGCGAGGCACCTCTTACAAGCTGGAGACTTCTTCTTATGTCCTCACATGGCTAGCTCTCTGGGACCTCTTACACAAGGCACTGCTTTCATTCATAAGAGCTCTGCTTTCATGACCCAATTGCCCCCTTAAACATCACTTTGGGGATTGGCTAAACCATATGCATTTTTAAGGGGACACAAACATTCAGACCATGCACTGTTTTTACATGGTAGCTATTTTCATTTACGGTGCATAGGAATTATTAATTCCATTTTACCAGTGAGGAGAGGGAGGCTCAAATGGTTTAGTACTTTTCCAAAGTTCCACAATAACTAAGTTGCAGAGAAGAGTCTGAAAGATGAATACGGAGTTAGACATTTAAATAGAAGTATTTTAATAAGTAAAAATATGGTGGAATTTTAGGCAAAAGTTGAATAAAGCACAAAGATTCAAGAGCAGATAGGGTAAAAAATGTGTAGGAGGAAGTTGTGGGTAGGCTTGTTTGACTGGGAGATAGGATTCGTCTAAGAGATAAGATGTTGGCTTTGGTAGAGAAAATATCCAACAAGCAATGAGAAGTATGAGAATGTGACTCTGGGGAGTTGTTGGTGCTGGCAATAAAAGGCTGGAAGTCATCTTATGCAAGTGATAACTGAAGCTCTGGGAAAATGCAAAATTACTAAGGGAGGTAAAGTAGAGCTTGGGTTACAGAGGCCAAGGGACATGCCGACACGCAGGATAGGAGAAAGAGGAGAAAACCATGACTAAAATAGGAAATAGTCACAGGACAAGAAATACAGGATAAGATAGCTATGTCCAAAAAAAGCAAAAGATGATTTCAAGGGCTGGGTGGGCAAAAGGTCAAATGCTATATGTTTTAACATACAAAAAAGAAAAGAAGCGTCACGAGCTTTTAAACAAATATGTGCAAACATACAAAAAAAATGTCTAACCACATTTCTTCTTTAAATGTCATTTATTTAGTCATACCACCTACCCTAGAAAACAGCTTTTTTCTAGGGTAGGTGGTTTGGCTCAGCAGTTGGAGCTTTGGCCTGCGGACCGGAGGGTCCCAGTTTGGTTCCCGCTAAGGTCACATACCTTGGTTGCAGTTTGTCCCCGGTCTCTGTTGGGGTTGTGCAGGTGGCAACCACTCGGTGTGTCTCTCTCGCATCAATGTTTCTCTCTCTCTCTCTTTCCCCCTCTCTTTCTCCTGCTCTGTCTGAAGACAAATGCAAAAATGTCCTCAGGTGAGAATTTAAAAAAATGTTTTTAAAAGTATACAAATTTGAGGTTTTTCCTTGTAAGGGAAAAAATTAAAACATACTTGTAGTCACCCCAAAATATTAAAATTTTATAGGAATACTATGCATGGTGATGCTTTATTTTCTCTAATCTACATCTGGTAATTTAAAGAGAACACCAGTATTTTCTTTGAAATACAATATAACGTTTTATAATAGTTGTATGACTATGTGTAGTTCTGGTGCACACACAGATACATGCATAGAATCAAGTCCCACATTCAGGTGCTTTTTCTCAAGTATCTCAGGTAAGAGACTTTCAGCCCACACCTCTCAAACTATCTTTTCAACAAAATGAGTACTTTACTCCCACCCCCAAAAACTTGTCTTCTAGAGTTTCTGATTTTTTTCCAACTCACACATGCTCACACATTCTATTATCCTAACAACTCACCAAATCCTTAGCAATGTTAACATGCACACTATATCCCAGATATTAAATCTACACTTACCAAGTTTAATAGAATGAAGGCAGAACTGAAGTACTGACTGCACATCATTTTAAAAATAAAGATCTTCCTCTGTCCTCTATGCAACCTAAAATATTTTCTCAAAAAGAGACCTCCTTTTTCTCTTTTCTACTTAACTATCCTCTCCCTCCATTCTCCTGTCTCTGTTTTTCTGCCTTTGTTATTCTGTGAAAAATTGAATGTATATATCACATTGATATTTCTCCCTAATGATAGCAACATTTATTCCTGGAGGGTTTCTTTGCTAACCTGTTTCACCTGTGGCAGTTTTAGGTAAATCTCAGATCGGAATTTCTATACCTATCTAAATGGATCCTTTCTCATCTTGCCCTAGGCCTCTGAGGTATGGAATCCGTGGGGTGTCCTGATGCTATTCAATGATAAGGCAGGAGCAGAGATTAGATGTGTTCTGAACTGTATTCATGTTCTCTTTTTGGTTGCCTAGGAGAAGGGAGCAATCTTTAGAAAAATATTTCGGAAAATCTTTTCTGAGTTGATATGTAGTGCATTTCTCCTTTTTATCCAAGGTGACAGTGTGTGTGAGATGTAAAGATGAGTTTGCTCAGGCAATTACCCCTTGTTGATAGCAGATTATTTCCTCTGGCAAACTCGAAAATAACTTGTTGGTGTATAAGTTACTGCTGTTCTGGGATGTAGTAATTTACTCTCCTGCCTTTTTTATGAGCACATTTATTTTAATCAGTAGAGTTCAGAATAGCTCTTTTTCATCTAGCTCCATCTTTTTTGGAGTTATGCACCTTCTAACATATAACGAAGGAAGGTCCTTTTGCACACACAGGAGAAAAGAGGCATGATATATTACTGAAAAAAATGGTCTTTGAACAAGAAATCACATCCCATGATCTTTGTTTTCATGTTAAAAACACAACATTTATTCTCTACAGCCCTGGCCAAATTATTTTTCTTATGAAAACAATGTCTCACCTCGCAGAGCAACTCAACATTATCTTTCATTCTGGGGACTGATAACATAGAATAGTTTTACACACGCAGGATGAAGGAGAACGTGAAAGAATTCAGGTTGGCAAAACCAATACAACTTTTAAGAAATATTGCAGGTTATATACATTACTGAATGCTTGTAGGATAAAAGCAAGCTGGAGAGTTTTATGCCCTTCACCATTTTGCAGATGAAAAATGAAAGAGTCAAGAAAAGAAAAAGATAACTTTTCCATGGCAACTGGGAAATTTAATGGGGATCAAACAAATATTTTAACTAAGATCCCTGGCCTCTCCTGTTATAAAGTTTCTGCTAAGGGGAACCCTTAGCCGTCTCCTCACAGAGCTCTCCCTAATTCTACTAGAGGTATACAGAAAGCAAAATTCCTTTTTTAACATTATCACTGACTGTCTAAGTCTAGAAATCCACATGCTTTACTTATGATGAAAATTCAGTATAAAATAAAAAATAGATTATTCCAGTTATTCCACTTCTGGGTGGGTACGTACATGAAAAATACCAAAAACCACTAAGTCAAAAAGATATATGCACCCCTATGTTCTTTGCAGCATATTTACATTAGCCAAGCTATGGAAACAATCTATGTGTCCATTAATGGATGAATGGATAAAGAAAATGTAGAGTGTGTGTGTATGTATGTGTGTGTGTGTGTGTGTATTCCATTATATATATATTATATATTATACATTATATATAATTTAATAACTCAGTTATTAAAAAGAATGAAATCCTGCAATTTGTGACAACATAGATAAATCTTGGGGATATAAAACTAAGTAAAATAAGTCAGAAAGAAAAAGACAAATGCTATATGATTTCACTTATATATGGAACCTAAAACAAAAACAAATGCATAGATACAGAGAACAGAAAGGAAAGGTATAGGGGGCGATGGAAGGGGTGAATGGGGTCAATCATATGGCAATGGACAGTAACTGGACTCTTGGGGGTGATCACTTTGTAGCATTATCCAGAGGTCAAATTACAGCATTGTACACCTGAAACTTATATAATTTTTTTTAAAAAGGTGGATCATTTCATTGTCTCTGGCACGTAGCAACAACGGCAATGTTAGTGACTGGACCACTCCACTGAGGTCTTCCCTGGGGAAGTCAAAGTTTGCCTGATTGAGCACAGACACCAAAAGCTGAGAGCTGTGCATTCTTGACAGCATCTGCTGCTGATTATTCGTGTTCTTGTTTCTTTATTCTCCCAGTCATAAAACACTAAGCAATAATTCTCCTCTCATCTTTAGGATTATTAAGAGGACAAAGAAAAACTAAAGATGTAGAAGCATTTGGCTTTCTTGAAAATAAGAGGAAAGTAATTTGAAAGTATTACTTCCTTGTGCTTTTTCTATAGAAAGTTTGCATTTTGGCGACAGCAGAATATCACAAATAATCTTGTTGAGAAAGAAAATTAGGAAAGAGGAAAAAAAAATCAAGAATTGCAAGATTATTTTACAAATGGTTATGTGAGCCTTTTGTAGAAAATATATCTGGGCAAGGGCATAGTATATATGAAATCACCCATGCAAATTTATAAGGCCAATTCGATATATTCGTGACTACATTTTTCACCTAGAACTCACATGCATCTATGTGTTAAATATGTTCATAATTAAACAGTACAGCAGCAAAGGTTTTTACATTTTTGTGGTTGAATAAGTAGAAATTCTCTTATCTGTCTAGCAGTAAATTTGCTTCCTCTGTCTTAGGTGACAGCAAGAAAACAGTCCAAATCTATGCTGAAGCAGGAATCCAAGGCAGTGTTTTAAAACATATTTTAAAAGTAGTGAGTTTGCAAATCTATTCTTCTTAATAAACTGTTGTAAAATCTGGAATTATATACTAAACAAATGCTTTGTTTTATTTAATATAAACCCTGTATGAAGAGAATGTAGAGAATAATAATTATATATGTTACGCATATTGTATTGATATATATCAACTATGTTTGTGATTAGTTATTGTTCAGATAGATAACTTGTTCAAAAAACTAATATTCAGTATTACACAATTTGAAATATACAGTTTTGTTTGTCTAATTCTGATGAGTATAAACAATTTAAATTTTAATGTTATAAATATTACTTCTATTACTTGACTGATATTTAAAAGTAATGAAATTAGTAAGAATTATTTTATTTTAATGATGTAATTGTCAAGCAATTTGCAAATAAGAAGTACCATAAAAGATTCAAATAAGAGTAGCTAAATTATTTAATGTGAAATTATGAAAAATTAAAATATCTGAGAGTTTATCATGATTCCATGATCAAATGAAGTTGAGAGAAGCAAAAAAGAATAACTAAAAGAAAAACAGAACTACCTGAGAGAGATTCCAGGAAAAAAAAAATGAAATAGATAAAATAACATAAAAAGCCACAAAGATTGGTAATTTTATCATGGAGAGCATTATCATCTCACTGATTAAAAATTATAATCAGAAGAACACTAAATCACAACTCAAAACTAGTCTCTTTTCTTCCATTCTGGAATCTACTCTCATACCACTAACCTGAGCAGTTCTGCCAACAGGAGAGCTGGTTTCTCAAGTGACTCAATTTAATAATGTTAATACCAACTCAACTATAGAGAATATAACAATCATCAATAAGATTTAAATATTGGTCTGATGGAGGAAGCAAACCACCATTTTAATTGAGCCACCATCTTAGAAATGACTTGACCCCTTAGGCCTCCTGCTTCTGTAAGTTGCTTACTGCTTTCTCCCAAAGAATGCCCCACCCAGCCTCTCTAAAGCTAGGCACGCCCGCTCGGGGCCCAGAACTGGGAGACTGCCTCCTCTGGGTCCACATGCATAAATACAGGAACCTCTTTGCTTCCTCCGGTGTTCTGAGTCTTTTCCGTAACAGGTCCCTAATAAATTATGCAGTTTGTCAGACAACTTTCTTAAATTTAAGTATATCGACATACTTAAGAAAGATATTTATCTATCAGAATTAAAATTATATAAACCGAAAAGATGCTTATATATTATCAACACAATTTATAATACTTAATCCTGGCTTCATAGGAGTAACACATTTAATTACCATGAGCTACATTATTATCTGTTGAAAAGGCAAGTGAGTTTGGGGTGTGGGGGGATCAAATAACTAATATAGCATACATCATGCATCAAAGATAACGTTTAGTAGCAGCAGTTAGGGGCTTGGAATTACTATATGGTACATGTGGGTTTGGTGGGTTGTTAGGTGTTATTATGTAAGTAAAGGCTTACTAGGAGGATGAATGTTTAGGCTTGAATTAAAGCAACTACAAATTCGAGAACATCAGTACGTTCGAGCCAGGAATGTTCTCACAAAGAGAATGCAAGCAACAGAGCTGCAACGAGGGGTGATGAGGAACCAGCCTCTGCTATTCATGTTTTCTCTTCCTTCCTGTTGTTTTTGACTGATGGTTATGGGAAGGAATAGAATCGCTTCAGGAAAAACTCTATCTACTAGAGAAAAAAATACTCCATCTACTTGGTGATGAAAAATAATTTTGAAGCCCAGTAGCTTGGGTTAGAATTGTTGAACCACCTCTTACCAGCTTGTGACCTGGGGCAATTTGTGGAATATTTTAACCTTAGCTATCCCTTCTGGGGGGGGGGGAGAGAGCGAGAGAGAGAGAGAGAGAGGTAAAGAAGGAGGAGATGAAGGATGAAGAAAATAATTTCCAGTCTATAAAAATGAATAATAGCGTCATTTGAAAATTAAATGAATTATTACATATATATGACACGTATAACCCTTAGAATAATGCAGTACATGTTGGCTAACATCCCAAAGGCAAACAATAAAGCAGGAAAAGCAGTGGTAGCAACAATGATCTACTTTCACAGACGATGTGTTTGGTTGGGGGAGGCTATCTTTGAAGGAGGCAGCATAATATAGTGGAGTGTCAGAAAAATCTCAAGTTTTCCTTGTTGTGGTCGTTACCTTGCTGTAAGTCACTTAGTATCTGTATACCTCACTGTTCTTATCTAGAAAGGAATTTCCGTTTGATGATTTCTAGGCTCTCTGCCAGCCACTGCATGGTTTCTGCTCATGAAGATGGGTCTTTTGTTTTTGTTTTTGTTTCTACCTCTCAAAGAATTCACACAAGCAACCAGAAGCATGTGGAGGGTGGAATATTGCAATGAAATAGAACTAGGTTCTCAAATGGACTGTCATTTAGTTCCTACACTCTCAGAACATTCTGCATGCATGTGTTCTTATGCATCTGTACCAACAAATTATATGTGCTAAAGACTGGTGCACCTTACCTTGGTGCTGTGATAGAATAAATTCCCACCACATAGTGAATTTTTAAATTGAGACATTTATTCTATTTCATTATAATGTGTAAATTGTTACTTTATACTCGAGTGCCCAGAGGTAAATTGAAGATGTGTATACAAAGTGGAACTATTCCTCTAATAAAATCACTGACATGTTAAGAGGGTTCCCATTTAGTTATTTATGCTGTTTTCTTTCATTTTTAAAGATGACACTATCCTTTATTACACATTCTGAATGTGTGTGTTATACTTGTACAACATATTTTCTTTCCATGACCCATTAAAGTAGCATAATGCTTTCTATATTCATGCATCTCTTAGCACATAACCTATAGTTTTAAATATTTTTGCATTCTTTCTCAGAGGAAAAAAATGAGTTTTGTAGTGAAGAAAAAAACTTGGCCAATTATGTCATTTTTATCTCAGTTTTAACTTAGCATTCTCTTGGGCTTAGTAGTAACAAATGATAAAATGACAAATAAATTCTGACATTCCCTGAAGAATCTACATTCTTGGCCATCGAGTCTTCCTTTTACCAGCTTCTTAAGAAATGTTTTATAAAAAAAGAAAACCTCAAACATGACTGCCAATCTAACCCATTCCATTATGTGTGCATACCGCTGAAGCGCACTTGGAATCTAGAAGTACAAAGTGCCACAATCCGTCTCCTTGTGACTCATGGCACCAGATGACAAGCAAGCCTCTGTCCTCCAATAGCACCAGAAACTGGAGGATCCGTGTGGGTGTTCATGGCATGAATAGACCAAGTGGGAGGCAGGAGTCCAAGGCTCAGGCTTCCGGCACGTACCACCATGCTGACAGATGGCATAATCTTGGCCAGAGTCCAAGGACCTTGGTCACCTAGTGAACTTTCCCTGACTCGGTGCTATGTCGATATCCCAGACATCCAGGGACACAGGCCTCACTCATGAATCATTCTGCTAGAAGCTGCCTCTGTACATGTTTTCTGAATGAATGTTTGTAAAGGTATTTTCCTCAACCAAGAAGACCATTTAGCACTTTGTCGCACAATTACTGTGCGTTGTATCAACACAGAAAGTGTGCTTTACAATTTAGTTCTAATGAATTTTTTGACCCATAAATCAATAAACCTGCTACAGATTGAATAATAATATTTGCTTCCTGAAAGCATGCATGATATCAACAAGGTCGAATTTATTGTCATTTTTAATACGAAAAAAACCTGTACTCAAGGGGCATTTAACATATTTTGACAAGGTGACCCACAATTATCCATTAACATTGTATTTGTCTAAGCCCTACTGCATTGATATGCAGGAACCATGTAATAGTTCACTGATATCCCACTTGGGGTGGAGAATAAGGCAAGAGGGACCTTTTCAAGGTCTTTCACAGCCAGAATGCATCTTGCTATTGCTGTATTGATTAAACATTTGGATAGTTAATCAACACAGCTTAGCCCTTTTAACCTGCTATATGCAGTATACAAAAGAAGAAAAAAGAAATGCCTGGAAGAGAAATCATGAAGATCTATTTTTCTTATTTTCAAATGTAACAGAGAAAGTATACCTTTCCAGACAATAAGATTGTAGAAAAATATTATAGTGTACAATGTGGTCTTGAATTAAGACATCTGGACTTCTCTGACTGTTTTACTTGACTTCATTTTTTACCATTTTAAGTGAGTTAAAATCTCACATTCTTCACATCAAGTTGTATTCTTTACAATCATCTAAGTTTAGTCCATGCTTGATTTCCTCTTCTGATAGAATATTCCTAAAATTCAAAACAGACCTAATTGGAGTTCCCCATTTGGGACTCACTGGTTCATTCCTACCCCTAGGTTTACCTTTCTTATCACATGTATACTATTCGGATATCCTCTTCTCTTATCCATGCATCTTTCTCACCATCTCAATGGCTTGTTTCCTCTACTGGGTAATCAAGGTATCCATCAGCATTTCTATGTATAAAATCCTCAGTTTGGCTTCCCTGGATTTCCTTTCTTTTCTCTTTATTTCCTTGGCTAATTATTTTTACAACTGAACAATTATAATTCTCCTGTAGGAGATCACCAATCCCTGCCATTCTCCCCTTTAGCTTTTTACCAACTGGTAAGGAACAAGGTTATACACCACTTACCTCACATTCTGCCAAGTGGATCTGCATTTTATCTCAACGATACCCACAACTCAACATACATAATAATTCATGTACAATCATGGTTAGTTACACTAATTTATTCACCTGTTTACTTTAATGAACAGTTTCTAATACTTCACTTAAGATGGTTGTTTCCAAAAGTGTTTGATCATAAGAATCAATCATAATATCTAAGAATAGGATCTAGGAATGTGTAGGTTAACAGGCACCTTGCAAGATTCTGGGACTCAAGAAAGTTGAGGACCTGCTGATTTAAACCAGTCTTCATCCATTTGTGTGATAAGGCCATAATACTCCAGCTGATGTTTTAGACCACTTCCTTATACCTCACACAAGAATAAACTCAAAATGGATTACAGACTTAAAAGTAAGACTCAAAACCATAAAAAATCCTAGAAGAAAACATAGGCAGTAAAATCTCAGACATTTCTTGTAGCAGTATTTTTTCTGATATATCTCCTTGGGCAAGGGGGAAAAAAATAAACAAACAAATGGTACTACATCAAACTAAAAAGTTTTGTACAGCAAAGGAAACCATCAACAAAATGAAAAGACAGCCCACTGAATGGGAGAACATATTTGTCAATGATACATCTGATAAGGGGTTAATACCCCAAATTTAAAAACAACTCAACAACAAAAAAGAACAAACAATCCAATTTAAAAAATGGGCAAAGGACCTGAATAGACACTTCTCCAAAGAGGACATACAGATGGCCAAAACACATATGAAAAGATGCTCAACATTAATAATCAACAAAAAAGAATTGTTGGCGAGGATGGAGAGAGGAAACCCTTATGCATTGTTGGTGGGAATGCAGATTAGTGCAGCCACTATGGAAAACAGTGTGGATTTCAAAAAATTAAAAATGGAACTGCCTTATAACCCAGCAATTCCACTTCTGGGAATATATCAAAAGAAATATGAAATACTGATGAGAAAGAATATATGCACCCCTATATTTACTGCAGTGCTATTAGCCCAATAGATGAGTAGATAAAAAAGATGTGATACATTTACAGAATGGAAAACTACTCGGTGGTAATAAAGAAGAAAATCTTATCTTTTGCAACAGCATGGATGGACCTAGTGGGTATTATGTTAAGTGAAATAAGCCAGTCAGAGAAAGACAAATAATCATATGATCCCAGTTATATATGGCAACTAAAGAACAAAACAAACAAACAAAATAGAAACAGACTCATAGATACAGAGAATAGATGGATAGCTGTTGGGGGTGGGTAGGATGGTTGTGGGTCTGGGTGAAATTGATGAAGAGATTAAGGGGGGGGCGGGGAAACCTCACATCAGTATGGTGATTACCAGAGGGAAAAAAAGGGTGGGACAGATAAAAGAGGGTAAATGGGGGATAAATGGTAACAAAGAGAGATTGACTTTAGATAGTGAACAAACAATACAATACACAGGTGAGGAACTATAGAATTGTACACTTGAAACCTATATAAATTTATTTACCAATGTAACCTCAATAAGTTCAATTAGAAAATTAAAAAATAATTTATTAAAATTGCATTTGCAGAAAGATTTTTATCAAATTAAATATAGCTATTGAGCACCTTCTATGTATGATATGTACATATATAATCTCATTCACATTGCTGCTTAATTCATTCCCATTTTTGATTTTCTAAGGTCGAGATATAAATGAACATGTATGTACAATTACACTGTATAACTTCTAATGTCTATTTTGAGAGAAGATTTTCTCTCTCTTTCTGGTTTTGATCAAGCAAATTGCCATGTTGTGACTCGCCATAGGGAAAGGGTCAGGCATCAAGAAGAAGAGGATAGTTCTTTGTCAACAAGCACTAAGAAATTAAGACACTCAGTTTGGCAGCCTGCAAAGACTTGAATGCCACCAACACTCATATGAGCTTGGAAGCAGATCCTTCACCAAGCAAATCTCAGATGACATCACAGCCCCACCAAAACTTTGATTGCAGCTTTGGAGACCTAAGCACAGAACTCAACTAAACTGCGCCCAGACTCCTAACTCAGAAAAACTCTTAATTGCAAAGTGTATAGTGTTCTATTATACAGAAATAGCAGACAAGTAATACAGAGCACTTTAACTTGATTGCCATTGCTACTTTTGACTCCCATGCTCTTTGAAGTTTGGGGATTCCGATTTAATTTCATGACTATTGAGTGCTACCACTCCAATTTGCCATCCTCTGTTCATTATACCACATTTCAAAGTGTATCATTTAAAGTAGGTATTTTAACTACATATGCAATAAAAAACAGCATCCATATGTATTTCTTGCCTGCACTTACTCCAGAAGAAACAACCTCATCATTCATAAGCTGGAACAGCACAAATGAGTTTGTTTTCAGAGGTTTGAGTTAAACAAAATAAAGTAGACTCTCTGTTGACCAAATCAATGAAAATAGGTTATTTTTTTTATACACAAAAATGACTTTGCAGATCTAGATGATTGGGCTTTGTTACTTTTTACAATGTTTTCTGTATAATTCTTCCAAGTTCATCAGAAGCCTCTGGGTCATAAACCCATTGATGCCAATGGGTGTGCCTTTGTAAAAGTGATGCCTACAGATGAACCTTGAGAAAGTAACCCAGGCATAAAGCAAAAACTATTGATACAAACAGGAAAAAAGATTGTCATCATCAGTGCAGTATATTAATCAGCTTCATCCAAGGAAGGGTGTGCAAGTAGTGGAAAAGATAACATATAATGCATGCACACAGAAAAATTACCATCACGATAGATGGGTTCCTCAGTTTGCTAAAAATAGAGATCCCATTGTGTGGTAATTATATCCCTAAAGGTTTAGAATAAGATGAGAATCTTTCTCAAAAATAGGTCAGTATTAACTGGAAAATATGATTCGAGTCTTAAAAAAAAAGACTAGAAAATTAGTGGTAGCCATTAATTTCTTGTTATTTATGAAAGCACTTTGGGAACAGGGCCCGTTGAGTCTTATTTCCTTTTTATGGAAACAGACACCATTATTCAATTTTGTCCCATCTTTTTATTAATAGGTGTAAAACACCCCAAGGGAGTTCCAAAGCTGTGCAGAAACCAGGAGCAATAGAATAATTTTACACCTACATGCTCTCAGACAGCCTAGGAGTTCTTCGGACCACAGGGAGACCAAACCAAGACTGTTAGGCTGGTTCTGCCTTCTGAAGGGACAACATGGCAGTATTACTTGAGCAGTGGCCTCTGAGCACAAGAATTTACCACAGCATCACACATGTTTCCTCTTAGAGTATTCTTATTTTATATTAAAAATGTCTGCTATAAGTCCCTTCAAGATGTACATTTCTGTAAGAAGATAATAACATCCCAGACTGAACTTCTTAAAAATAATTGCTTAGACAATCTTCTAGGTTGAAAGTGTGAGTCAGCAGAAGATAGTAGCTAACTTGACAAAGAAAAAGAAAAACTAAACCATAGAAAAAGGGGAAAAGACACAGAAATTATGGAGAAAATTAGAAAGGAAGTTAACTTGCCTTTACTCTGGACTAGCTAAAGAGATAACAAAAGATGTTACTCCTATTTAACCTTTAGACTCTTTGCTGAAGTCAAACTTTTGAAGAAACTGGATTTTTTTTGAAGGGTTGGTCACAGATGAAAACTCTAATGATGATTGATGTTAAAGTCTATTACAGTCATGATACATTCCAATGAATGACTAATATCTGTGAGTAAAAACTCATATAGAATATAAAGATTAAAATAGAATAATTCCCATTTAGCTATATTACTAGTTTAGAAGTCTTGGATCCCAGATTTTGTGCCAAGTACACTGGCTGACCTTATCTACTGCAAAATGAACCCTCCCTGATGATGAATTGGGGCAAGATAAGCAGGCAGCGAACAATCTAGAATGTTGATCATAAGGAGATAATTTTACTGAATTACCAAAGCTCACTCCAGAAGATAAGAAGCTGAACCTCTGTCTGAAGAAGTTAGTAGTATTTGAAATTTTAAGGCTATCAGTCAACCTCCACCCTTTGAAGTAAGAAGAGTAAAAATAAATAAGCAAATAGATGACAGTAGCATGGAAAGAGAAAAGAGATTGAAAAAGGATGAGAGAGCTCTGTCCGGGTTGGTTGGAGCATCATCCCAACACCAAAATGTTGTGTGTCCAATCCCAGTCGGGGCACATACCTGGGTTACGGGTTTGATCCTTGGTTGGGGCATGTACAGGAGGCAACCAGTCAATGTTTCTCTCTCACATCGATATTTTTTTCTCTCCCTTCCCCTCCCTAAAAAAATCAATAAAACATATCCTCAAAAAGAAGAAAAAAAAGGATGAGACAGAAAAATGGAAATAATTCAGAAGAAATCAAAATTTTAAGGTACTATTAAGTGTCGATTTTTTTAGATAGTGGTTATGTAGATGGCATTGAATGAAGCATTGTTGACAGTATCAAAGAAGTATTAGCTGACTTGACATCTGAACCAAAGAAGCTGCAATTTTACTGGTGTGATATGAGACAGTTAGTAATTTTGCTGTTAAAATATATTAATGGAACCGCAGTTATGCCACATGGCACAACCAGGAAGGAACAAGCCTTGATAAGATGCCATTCTGTAATGGATGTTTTATCCTGGCCTGCAGTTCCAGACTCTAGAATTTTGACCTAAGTTATCATTTGAGTCCACTAGATCCATAATAACAAAATGTGAAAGGCTATTTATCTTGGGATTTGATTTTTAAATAATTGAACAAATACATTGGTTAAGGATGATCAATAAAATAATGAAGAAATAAACACTTTGTACTTTGCTAAAGGGTTTACTTAAGCATAGCTATGTATGTGAGAAAACCATCAATAACATAGATTATTTTGGTATTAATTAAGAAAATAAACCTTGGCATGTATAATTTAGGGATTCATCTGCATAATGGTTTTGCCCAATGACTTTTCTCTTTTCATAATCAGTCCTATTCCATTTTGCTCACTGACAGTTTTAAATAAGCCCACACAGGTTGACTGAGTGGTTCTACATCCCACGTGTTCCATGCTGTCTTGTGTTGGAATGTTACTACTCTCTGGTCTCCCTCTCCAGGGACAAGCCAAGATAGGGAGCAGAGGCAAATGCCAATGTTTCAAGGGCTCAGTAAGATGAGAGGAAATTTCTCAGGTGGACATCAGGAAAAGTAAACGCTACTGTTTTATCTAGCTGAAAGTAGGGCAGCAAGCATGGACACAAATCTAAGGTGTCTGGGGTCCAGAGGAAGATCACCTAGAGGCATAAAACGAGGACAGGAGTATTGTAAGAAGTACAGAAATGTTGCCACCAAATGCTTTGCTATCACTGGCCCCTGGCCACATGGTATGAAACATGGTATAGCTCAGTGATTCATAACAATGGTGATGCATTAAACCACCTGAGAACTTTAAAATCGCCAATCCCAGGCACCATCCAAGACCTCTTATGTCAGACTCTCTGGGGTTTGAGTCACAGGCAAGCAGTATTTTTTAAAATAACTGATGTGATTACAGTGTGTAGCCAATGCTATAAATGTGTACATAGGCAGATTATTTTCTTTTATTGGAAATTAAAAATCAATGAGAAAATCTCAAGTCTTTCTGCCATTGTTTTAAATTGACACTTTAAACAGCCATCAACATCTGGGGTTTTATGACTCTTCTACTGCTCTTAATCTGTTACTTGAAACTTGAAAATGTTTATTGCCTCCAGGGCACACTCTTTAATGCTTGTTGCCTGTTATCTAGGCATAGGTTCTCACTCTTTCTTTCTTTACACTTGTTTTGAAGCATCAGAAAGAATAATACACGCAAACCAGTATTTTAGTAAAAAGACAATATCTATATGGAATTTTAGTCCCCCAAAACATATCAGAATAATCTTCTATTATAGCCCCTATGTCACTTTCAGCATTGACCAATCAAACACCCTCCCTGACAGCAGGCAGCCAGTATTAGATTGTTGAATCCTTTGAACAACTATAGGTGGCTATTTAATATCAAAGTCACATGTAAACAAGTGGACTATAGGCATAAACTATATGCATAATTTTGAATGAAACAACACTGGAAGGGTGATCAGGAAAAGAGCAATTGGAAAGGGAGAATCATAAATTATACTTAAAGTAAACAGCAAATCTAGTTTATTTGACAGAGCAAGAACAAGTTATTGGCAATGAACTATAAACAGGCCACCCTTTGGTCTCAATTCTTCATGCTCAGAAACCATAAGGTATACCCCTTTTCTCTTATAGCTCTTTAGTTCTTGCCTTTATTGAACAATCTCCAATCTGTTTATATTGTTCTTAAATTAAATCATAAAACCTCAAAAATACTTCATAATCTTATGTATTATGTCATTTACATACTCCAGCAGAATTTTTGCTTACCAGGTTAGTTGTTTTTAGTGTATTTCATATTTTTTCTACCCATGTCCCTCTTTCTCTCATTTTGCCAATCACTCAAACTTCATTTGTGAGGCTACTCAACGGATATAAACCTGATCATTAATGACTCCTCTCCTGAAATGACTTTTCAAGGTCATCTTGAATTATAAATAGATCTTCCAAGGTTCATGTTACCTCTCCCAACTTAGAGTTTTCCACGAAATTTTATGAGCGTGTTCCATATTTTATCATCCAAGTCACTGATAAAATGTTAAATATTACCACCCTAGATAGACCCTGCAGAACATCATTTGATGTGTCCTTTTAGTTTGCCTCTGAAACATTAATAACTTCTCATTGAATGTGATCCTTGAACCAGTCTGTACCCAACTAAGAGCCAGAGCTGTATTTCCCTAGATTGATAGTGCTACTTTAAATCTATATGCTACAACCCTGAGGAAGGAATTTTGTACTCCTCTATTCTCTCTCACAGAGATATAAAAAGATTTTTTAATTTTAGCAGCTTAAAATTGACCGGTCAACATATGCCAAACAATAACCCTGGGTAATTTAGCACTGTTCATAAATGTGGTATTTTCAGAAAGCCATAAAAAAGAACTCCCCATTAATAACTCTGACTATAAAGGTTCGTCATGGGCTACTATTCTCACCTCTTTGAACTTAATGACAACTCAAGTCAATGCCTTCCTTTTTTCCTTTCTTGCAGCTGCTATTGGGTTGGAAAAGACTGTTGTTGGAAAAGACTGTTGTCCAGGCTCCAAGAAGTCCAGACAAGGTCTCCAGAGACTCTATTTTTCCTCCAGATCCTTTCACTGACATTAATGATGAAGCAGCTTTGTCTGTGTCTCTGCCTCGGTTAGCAATGCCTTAGTGACAGGGCAGCTCCAGATGCATTAGATCAGCAGCTGATGCCATCATGCGAACGTCTAACACTTACTTTAGGTAGGTGACACTTCTTAATATTCAATCCTGTCTTCACAATGTCGACTTGTCCCACCACACACGGTGTTCTTTTAATCATTATTATTGGATGGTTAATATTTTTGCTTGTGATTTCTCTAAAAGACATATTTTAAACATAATTATTTATAACCTTTAATGCCAGGAGGGCAGTATAGCATGCCTGGAAGAATATGCATCACAGAGTTATTGTTTAGAAATGGTAATTAATTTTACAGTCAACTGTAGTGTGACACGTCTCTGACTAGACGTCCATTGTGGCTTTCTGCCAGTCCTTTGTAAGAATATTAATTGACGTCCAGCACTAAGCAGCCTCTTTGCTGTGTTTTTGAATGAAACAACATGCTTCGAATGAAATACCTTTTAAACTCGTTTGTTAAATATCAGGTTTTATATCTTGATGTCACCAAAATACAGTTGGTTTATATCTTTATTTTACCTCTTTTTCCCCAGCTTTACTGAGGTATGATTGACAAATAAAAATTGTATATATTTAAGGTAAACAATGTGGTGTTTTGTTACTTTTCCTCCTTTTCTGTTTCCCTTTTGTTCCCTCTTACATTTTTGACTCTTTAAACCCTCCTATTATTTGCCTTCCCTTAACTTTAACGCACTGCTTTTCTTCCAACTTCTTATGATATGTGGTCGTGGGAAACCTTCTGCAACAAATACTGTGTGTCTCCCATATTCCTGAAAACTTACTCCTAGGTTCTTACTCTTTCTCTTTCCAAGGTTTCCCAAGTAACAATACTCAACAATTTTATTAATATCCTGGATGATGTGCTCATTAACATGCCCAAGATGCCAGATTAGTTTGAATGGCCAGCATTAAAAAAAATGATTAAAATTCAAAATGACCTTGACAGATTGGAGAATTGGGCCCATAAACAGGATTTAGTTTCATGGGAGAAAATACATGATCATTTGGGCTGAGGGGAAAAGAACACTGCACAGATGAAGGAAAGCAAGCATGGTTAGCTAAAATGGGTGTAGAGTGGGGAGGAAGGGGGCCAGCTTTTATGTAACAGCCAATTGCCAAGACAATAAATTAGTTATAAAGAACCCAAGATACCAGAATGTAGAAATTAGAACATCACATGGCCACGTGAAAAAAATCTCTAGTTTATTAGATTTCTGTTAGCTTTGTTTTTTTCTCAAATATGTAATCCTCAGAAATCTATAGCTATTATGATAAGATGGCTGGGGAAAAGTGAGACAAAGAAAAGAATGTTTTAAAATGAAAACTCATAGGTGCAGGTCTGGATTCTCTCCACAGTCACACAAAAATCAGCCGATGAAGTTCATCATATATTCCTTCCCTGTTTCAAAGCAAGCCCGGCAGTCCTCTTAATCTACATGGTTTGGAGAGAATTTTTATAAATTAAATTATTATTATATAATTTGAATGCATTATTTACATAATAAATATAATTTTAGATCTGGCCGTGTGTACCTTTCTTTTTCTTTTCTTTTCTTTTCTTTTCTTTTCTTTTCTTTTCTTTTCTTTATACAGCAGTGGAAGTCTTGCTTCATTTAAAATCTTGCAGGAAATCTCTATTCAAAAAGAGGGAAAAGGGGAAAAACTGATCCACACTGAGGCCAGGAATAAAGATGGGCTTCCTGAACGTCAGAACCGGTGCCACCAACATTTTTTCAGCCCAAGCCTGTGGTCCACCAGTTCAGGGCTCTTTCCACTGAACGATACTGCCTGCTGAAGAAACAGGTCTTATTTTGAGGCATTTTTGCTTATCACAGATTTGTTTTAGTCCCCTTTTTTATGCAATCTTTTAAATTTCTTTTCTCATGTTTTTTTTCACTTATTTCCCCCAAAGCCAATTGTTATCTAACAGACACATATGTGTTCCTGTTTATGAATATTCTACAGTCAGAGAGAAAATATGAGGAAATAAGGGGAAAAGGGACTACAACCCTCAAACCTTCACATTGCAAATGTTGGGTATATGCTCTGTGTTTTGGGGGCGAAAACCACATAGGGAAGCCTCAGCTGGAATGCAGAATCTGGTCCATTACCATAGGATTTCATACCACCTGTTTCGCCCCCCCATTTTCAGTCTGTACAAAATTCGGATGTTTGGTGTCACAGAGGATCACCTGGAGAAAATCAGTGGGGCACCAGTATAACTCTGTGATGATATTACAGTAAGCAAGAAGCTTAAAATCAAATTCATTACCAGGGAATTGAATCCAGGGAACATGACTTCATTAAAAAGTATGACTTTATAAATAACTACACATAAACAGACTGGTTTGCCTTAAAGGCTAATATATTTCAAAATTATTATCTACTTAAAATATTTACCTAAAAGAATTCACAATTAGTTTTCAATATTTAAACAGTACATTAGAAACAGAATGTTTATAAATATCAGAAATAAAAGCCACTTCATTACAGTATGAACATATGCGAGCACACCACATCCTGGCTTTTGAATTTAATACTGATATGGTTTACTATATCTGTTTCTTTTTTCTTTTTTCTTAACTGACATAAAGGTTTAGATAATAGCTAATATAAATTTATGAAATGTCAAATTTAGAAGACAGTGTTTAAACATTTGTCTTTTGGAGAGTATCGTTACATTTAACTTTTATTAACTCAGAAAAATCAAAGAGAAATATGGTGATGCTAGTGAACCTTAGAAAATCTTTTATTTTATCACTCTTAATGCATGTTTAATATTTAACATTCATCTTATTACAGACAGGAATTGTGAAATGCTTGTGCTGCCTCTAAACAGTTTTAAAGTTCAATGCACAGTCACAATTCAGAGGGGAGATTTCACACATTGATGGAAAATAAGCCATTTTTGCAGTAAAGTTGCAAAGTGTGAAAGAATTCTTGTTTTATCTGCCTTACTTATCATGTTTATGAGTTATTTTGCCTGGAAGTAAATTGACAAGTTGTCAATGAACAATAGACAGTGCCCCAGCTAGGCTTTTCACAGGTTCAGATGCCTTTGGGCAAAAGGGCTAAATCTGTAGTTGCAATCTAGCATATGGAGCACTGAAAAAAGTGGCAACAGGGTGAGAGACATTCCCTGTGAAATGCATGCGGTCGCTGCTCTCTAACCAATCTGCTTGGACCACTGTACATTATGAATTCATGTCCCATCGCCTTGCTGCCTGGGAATAGGATTGCTTACCTCCATGTAACAACTCATTTCTGTTCTATCCCCAGTGCATTTTGGTCCATTTTGTCACCTTGAACCATTTTATTCCTCGAGACAATTATTATTAAATATTCATCTTTAATAATAAAAAGCCACTTCCTCATTTTAGGTGACTCTCTGTTGGAAATTTCCCACACAATCTCATAGGAAAGAAAACAGTCTCGGAGTCCCTTTTCTCTGTGGTTAAGGATTGACCTTAGCGTCCATCTCTGGCCAACACATATTAGAATTACCTTGTATAACATTTCATGCCTTTTTCTCCCATCTCAATTTTTCCAGAAAGCTATTTTGAGCCTATTTCATAATAACTCATACAGCTGAATAAATTACTGGAGAGCTAAGTGGTTTTTCAATAGATGGCACTCTTTGTTCTGAATCAGCCTGAATATTCTTTGAAGCGTCTACCGTCCAAGTGTACCACTCTGTAGGATATATTTAGGGATATAATTTGAAGTAAAAGCTAAGGCTGAGGTTTCTACCCCATAGAAACCAGGGTGACCACAAAAGACGCAGCCTCATAAGAGTGTTTTAGAAAAATAGCTGTTTAGAATATAAGGACAGCCAGGTCCAGCACCACTGGGGATGGATGGAGTCATAGAGTCAAAAGTTTGAATGTAGAAATTGGAATAGAGAAAGTGATGTCAAAAAGAAGCAGTGTGGTAGATGATTGAGAATTCATTATATAATTTAAAGGTGATCACTACTAACCACTAGGGGCCACCAGCTCATGATGTATGGGGGGAGCAGGCTGAAGGCCAAAGACAAAGAGGGAATATATTTCTACTCTCCAGTGACCTCCAGCTTACCAACGCGCGCCCGTCCCCCTTCCCCCACCACACACACTTCTCTGCCCTATCTCCACGTTCATCGACAGTTTGGACACCTGGTTTGAAATTCTTTCCTGATTCCAACCATCATCTCGAATCACTTCCACACCAAGTAGATAATCCCTTCATTACTTGTAACCCTTCTCCTGTGAGATCTTCTACTGCAAGGTCCATCTCCATTACCCTTCAATAGCTCATTGTCTTGGTTACATCCTGGACCTTGTTACCACTTCTAATGAGATCTACTATAATGTACCTTTCCTGATATTGTATTAAAATCCACTCTTCAGCCCTGGCTGGTTTGGCTCAGTGGTTAGAGTGTTGGCCTGCGGTCCCGAGAGACCCAGGTTCGGTTCCCACTAAGGGCATGTACCTCGGTTGCAGTTTGGCCCTGGCCCTGGCTGGGTCGTGTGGGTGGCAGCCACTTGATTGTCTCTTTCATGTCGATGTTTCTCTCTCTCTCTCCCTTCCACTCTATCTGAACAACAAAATGGAAAAATGTCCTCAGGTGAGGATAATAAATAAATAAATAAATAAATAAATAAATAAATAAATAAATAAAATAAAATCCACTCTTCGAATTCAGTAAGTTCTCCAACACTTAAGTCCTGCCTATGTTTGTGCCCAACTCCACCTACCTTCCTTACTGTTCACAATTTTAATGAAAACATTACCCAAACTCCCGATGCTGTTGCTCTCTACATGTATAGTAGAAAAGAACACCTTCCTGGAATCGGAGACATGGGCTCAAACACTGGCTTTGGCCACTTTGGAAAAAGCTGCTGTGCCTTGTTTTGTTTACCTATAGATTGCACCCAACATCTAACAAATACTCTATTTATTAAGAAATACTATCTCCAGAGATGGCTGATTTAATGAGATAACACAGTTAAGTCCTCTTCCTCCCCTTCACTTTCCCTTACTCTTAGGCTATATCCATCCTACAAACCCCTAATCAGGGATTAACATTTATATCCATTTTCATCTGCTCCTGCTACCAGGCTGCTGAAGGCACCTGGGAAAAATCTCATGACTAAGTTATTCACCTTATAAATTTAGAAACTTCTAATTCTTCAACACTACCCATAATGATTGAAATTTTACTTGACTCCCTTTCTTAGTCCTCACACCTGCCGATCCAATTTCTTCCCATTCTCTGCAAGCCTCCTCCTGCCAACTCTCTCTAAGAAGAGGAGTATGTCTCTTCTTTCCAGCACACATAGAGTCCATTGAGCACCAAGTATCTCCATGTCTGCCCCTTCCCCTCTCGATATGTATCTGTCATTATCTACCTTTCCTGTTCTACCTTTTTTGAAAGTGGTACCCAATTCCTTTCAAAGACTAACTCCTCCACCTATGTCCTTCATGCCTTTCTCTATCTATACAGAGTTGCCATGCAGAACTCATAAATATTTTAAGATGCCCTTACTGCTGTATGGGACCAATTTTAATAACAAAATAGGAAGAAAAAAAAAATACAACCTTACCTATCCCCCTCTATAACTTAAATTTTTCTCAGCATTTGCTTTCAACATTTGCCCTTTGCCAGGTTTTGCAACAGCTTATAGAAACAAAGTGATTTACATTTTATTTTTTCCCCTTATCTTGCTTTTGGAGGTTGCTAACAAATGGGAAAATGGCCAGGAAGGAGGAAGATACCAACCAAGGGAGAAAAGAGTCTGTCAAGGAAAAGCTAGAAGATGAAAGATGTAAGCCAGATAAAACAAAGTTGAATGTTGATCTGTGTAAAAACAGATACACTCTAGGATGGTTTCAAAATTAATTAAGACGGACAACAAATAGGATTATAAAAGTATGCTCCTAATTGTTTAAATTCTATTTCCCCATTAAAGTAGGGTTTCCAAGGAGGATAGATTACCAAACTACTACAAAGCTTATTTATTCTTTACATCTAAAACATAAAAATGAGAACCATAACTTTACCTCAGCCCTGAAAAGAGGCATTCCAAATTACACCGGAGGCCCCAGAAACCCACATGAAGAAAGTAGTTCCTTTTGGGATGTTTTCTGGGTTCCCCTAAACAAAAGTAACTTTCCAGCAGTGTCAATGGGGGAAAGGTGATTGGCCAGGTGTCTATGGTTTTATCTACAGTATATTGGTATACTTACTTTTACGTTTGTCTTATCGTGTGTTTCTTTTCTCCCTTTGTCCAAATATTCCATTCCTGTTTTATTTGCCTTTGTTTTTCTTTTCCACCTCCTCTTTCCTTCTTATTTTAACCCCATTTTCCTGTTTGCCTCCACTGACTCCAAGAAGGAGGGAGTTAAGTGGGATCATATGACTGACTCTCTAATTTTACCAATGAAGAAATTGAGACTCAGAAGGTTAAGTGACTTGCCCAACATCTCATAGAAGTTGGAAGCAGAACCCCAAGGTTAAATTTAAAGTCTCTTGAATAACCCTGGATTCTTTCCATCACACCCTTAATCTCTGCCAAACTGGCTTTCAGACATTTGGGACATAATGAAAATAAAAACAGTAAAGGGTTACAATAGTGGCAGGACATGTGTCTCAGACATGTTTGGGGAGTGCAGTGAGTTCCTAATTTTCCCAGGCTTCCCTGTCATGAAAAGATGCCTAAATGTAGCCAAGCACCTTTGCTATGCTCCTGCTTGCCTACAACTGCCTCTAGCAGCAGCTCCACCCCACCCCTCACTGCTGCACACATGCACATATATACCCTTCTCAACACCATATCAAATCCCAGAAATTGCCCTGCACCCCTCGCTCCCCTGCTCTTCCTATTCTCCATAGCACTTATCACCTTGCAATATACCATATAAATTATGTAATTTTTATGGGGATTGTTCTATTGTTCACTGTCTGCCTCTCTTTGAGGCTACATAAGCCCCATGATGGCAGAGATCTTGTTCCCTTCTATTTATCGGAATAGTCTAAGCACTTAGAACGGTGCCTGCTGCTTTGTAGGTACTCAATATTTGTTAAATGAATATGTTGAATGAATGAGCCAGAATGACTGGCACACGTAACACTTCTTTTTCATGTTCCTAGAGACCTAATCATAACCAAAACAAATTTATTGTGCAAAATAATTAAGTTGTCTAATTTGTCTGCTCTGCTTCTGGTGTGCATGTGTGTGTGTGTGTGTGTGTGTGTGTGTGGCTGTGAGAGAGAGAGAGAGAGAGAGAGAGAGAGGTGTTCAGGAGATGGAAAGAGACAGCTGAAGAGAGATGTTAATAAAGCATTTATATTAAAAACAGGGCAATTAACAAATTATACACTTTTAAAATTTAAATCATGAAAGAGGAGTTTTTAGGTGCAACAATTTTTAGCCCTTCCTGTTGGGACTTCTGGTACCAATTTATTAAATCTCTCTCTTCAGAAACAATGAAGATCTCACAGTTAGAAATAAAAAGATTATATTTGTTTTATTTTAATTGCTGGTAAAAATATGTTGGAAAACATGGTCTGGAACTAAGTATAATTGGGCTTCCTCCTTGTAAGACCCTATGTCAAAATTTCCCATGTAGTCAGTCACAGGAAGAACAGCCGCACAACTGTTGACCTCCGTTTGTGGAGTGGGTTCTCTCTACTGGACTCTCCGGAGCAGGAGCAAAGAAGCTGTATCTCTGACGGGAAGGAGAGCTGAAAGGAAAACAACAGCCAGAAACGTACTGGCTCAGTGATCTCTTCTCCCAACTCCGTGAGAGAGGGTGACTGCAAGCTTTTCTCCAAGTACTTCCAAGAGGGCAAAAGTTCCTATTTAATGAACCATAAATTCCTGAAGTTTCCTATAACATTTCACCAGGTCAAAACTTTTTTTAAAAAAAGAAGAAGATTCTACAAACATAAGGTGCCAAGATTATTTCTGCAGTTGACCCCAGGACGTGTCTATCCTGACTTCTTGATCCCCCCTCCTCAAAGGAGGAAACTGGAGCCTGAAAGCATCTCTTGACAGACACTGAAACAACCACTCTGGCCCACTCAGTCACCCACACACCTGGAGAAAGTATAGATAACAACACTCCCTTCCATAAATCACAGAAAATAAATAAAGTTAAAATGCAATCATGACATTATATCTAAGAGAAAAACAAATATCACAAGTAATAGGTGCAGAATTATAAATGGTAAAGCAAAGCTAAGAGATGAAAATAGACATCTCTTTAAGAAATTGTATACAATCATCAAGATTCCCTTTTTTGTTCGAGAACAGCTCTTCAAAAATCAGTGAAATTTCTTGACCACAGCATCTCTGTCACTTGTATGAGATTATGAGAAAACATGTGGTGTGTTGGAGTCCGAGAACTCTGACAACTGCAGTGCTCCTTGAAGTCTTTTGACTATCAGTCCCAGGACCCATGTTGTCCGTCTTGATTCATGGTTCCAATTTGTGGATAACATTATTCTTTAGCAGGACACCACAATGAAACTATTATTCTTTAGAATTCTGGGGATCAAGACAGATCCAATATCACAGGGTGAAATGTTAGTGGTTTAAACAAAAATGATGACATATTCATTTCAAAAAAAAAGCCAACTACTATTTAATGTTCTAAAATATGCATTTATGCAGAAGCGGTAGGCTGAATAATGGCCCTCCAAAGATGTCTATGTCTTAATCCCTGGAACCTGTAAATATGTCACCTTACATAGTGAAGGGAACTTTACAGATAGGATTAAATTTAGTATCTTACATGGTAAGAGTACTCTGGATTATTTGGGTGGGCTCAGTTTAATCACAAGGGTTCCTATGAGAGGAAGATAAGGAGGTCAGAAAGAGAAGATGTAACTATGAAATCAGAAGTTGGGGTGATGCTGCCATGAGCCAACAAATGCCAGCAGCCTTGTAAACTAAGAGAGGCAAAGAATAAATTCTCTCCTGGAGGCTTAAGAAGGAAACAGCTTTGCCAATACCTTGATTTTTGTTGTTGTTTTCTTTCATCTTCATTTTTTTTTTTTTTTTTTACTGTAGAGAGAGGGAGAGAGGAAGAGAAAGAAAGAGAAACATCAATTTGTTCCACTTATTTATGCATTCATTGGTTTGTTCTTTATGCCCTGACCAGGGATCGAACCTGCAACCTTGGCATCATATTAAAACAACACTAACCAACTGAGCTATTTGGCCAGGGCCAAATTTGTGTTGTTTTAAGCAAGTTACTTTATAGTGCTCTGTTATACCAGCAATAGTAAATGCATGCAATAGAAAAGGAAAATGTAATAGGAAGTTTGTTCCAGGAAGAAATTAATGATCTCAGGAAAGAATATCTTTTTTTTATTTAATTTTTGTTAATCCTTACCCAAGGATATTTTTCCACTGATTTTTTTTAGATAGAGTGGAAGAGAGAGAGGGTGAGAGAGAGTGAGTGAGAAACATCCAATTGGTTGCCTCCCAGAGGTCCCCGACCAGGACCAGAGATCGAACCCTTGACCCTTCCATTCCCAGGCCTACACTTTAACTGCTGAGCCAAACCAGCCAGGGCAGGAAAGGACTTATTTTGGGTAAGAAGAAACCTGATATGAATGCAGCAGTTACAAGAAGGCCTCACATTCTTGATTTGTGTTTTCTATAACAATCTGGATTCTCGACAGAAGAAATGCACAAATAAAGCTATGTCTGGAATTTCCTAGCCTTAACTCACCAATTAAAACACAGGCATACCCGAGTGTCTCCAACCCTTTCCAGCAATTCATTTTTTAAAAGAAAACCCTCTGAAAAGTCCACTGTAAAGCTTGCATCAATCATTAGTAAGGTCTACATTTAGAGATTCATATCTGATCCTAATTTAAAGACACCTTGTTTGATTAGATACCAAGTGTATATGTTTTTGGGTGTGTTTTTCCCTAGAAGAGAGACATATATGAATAATCCTGAATTACATTAAAGTAATGGGCATAAATTGTTTTCTGTGTTATTCAACTGAGTTACTCTAACCATAAGAATACTCTGTTCTACTGTGTGAATGAAATTCTTTGCACATAAGGAGAGGTATAGGCCTTGCTAACTTGAAGAATGAAGACAACAGCTATTGCAAATCTCATTTTAAGAAAACCATTTTGATTTACTCAACCATTATGGTTTTATTACAGTTAAAATTGGTTGCAATTTTGCATACATGAACAAGTATTGCTAATATTGCAGTGTTTTGGACTATGAGGTTGGGCATGACCATTATGTAAATAATTAAGAATGTCTCATACCACAGTGACTCAACTTCTTTTTATGGTGGTCTTTTCTATGGTGGATATGTATGTGTGCTTCAATAGTCATAGATATTACTATAGTCCTCTTTCTTTCAAGACTAAACAGGGATTAAAACAATTGAACTTACTTGACTTTTCTGTAATATGCTTTGCTGTCCCTTTTTACAAGAGTTCCTTATCTTTGTGTCTATATTATTAAGAGCAGCTCTTCTAATTTCTGTTACATGTACTATTCCATCGTACTATCTACAGCTTTTGTTGGGCCTACAATAAATTTCTAATTGGGTTCAGTTAAGAGGTCCTAGAACTTCATCATGAGCTCCAAATAATGGACAATTCTACAAATCATCTAAGAAATTCCTAGCAGGAATAAGAAAGACCAGGTAGCAAATGTGTGCACATCTGACACATGTACATATCTGAACAGTGAATATAATCATGTAATAATATTTTTTAATTTTTTTTCTTTATTGATTTTAGAGAGAGAGGAAGGGAGAGGGAGAGAGAGATAGAAACATTGATGAGAGAGAACATTGATTGGTTGCCTCCGTTATGCCCCCCACTGGGGATCACAACCTGGGCATATGTCCTGACCGGGAATTGAACTGGCGACCTCTTGGTGCATAGGTTGACACTCAACCACTGAGCCATGCTGGCCTGACTAATTGTGTAATAATTTTATCCCATTTTTTGGTTCAAGTTAAGACAAAACATTGAGAGCCATTAGCAAGCTTTGTGTTTGAACTCTACAGATGGTCAGGAGCTCAGCGGGGTGTTTAAGAGATTTCAAAGAAAACTAGTTATATACATATCAGAAAGCATGTGGATTGGAATCAATCTTCTCAGTCATGTATCAATTCAGTGAATTTATTACTAATGTATGTTTTAATCACTTATTCTTGTTTTAAATGGGATTTGTTTTTTATTATTAGAAGATATGGGTAAGAGCAAAACAGTCGAAAAACAAACATGAATCCAACATTTACCTACTATATAAACTTAATTATGGGTTGAGAAGGGCTTTGGCATGTAGGAATTAAAAATATTCTGTGGGATCAAATAGATTTTGGGTTTAATTATGGCTTACCAGATTAGTAAGTGTATTATTATGTGACTCTAGGAAAGTTACTTACATCTTTTTCTCACCTGTAAAATGGAGATAAAATATATAATTTATAGAATTATAGGGTCACATACACTTAAATTAATACATGTAGAGTTAGCATTGTACCTTCCATATAGAGAGCACTCAAAATCAAAATTATTACAATTTGCAATGCTATTAATAATAACATTTAAAAATATTACTACGTCTACTTGATTGGCTTTTCACCAAATTAAAAATTTTATTTTTGTCACATAATGAGGTCTAGAGATAGGAGGATCAGGGTCAATGCAGTAGCTGCAACACTGTCAATGTCCTAGGTTTCTATCTTTCTCCTCAGTTACACCTAAAATATGACTTGTCCTCATAATTGCAAGATGGCTCAAGCTTCCTCCCTGCTCCCTCTTCCAATATCATACCAATATTTCAGTCTAGAAAAATAAAAAGGCCCATAACAGTTTAATCCACCTCTCTTTTTAAGAGTTTAATAACATGCCCTGGCCAGTTTTGCTCAGTGGTTAGAGCATTAGCCCACAGACCAATGAGTCTCGGGTTCGATTCTGGTCAAGGGCATGTACTTCAGTTGCAGTTCATCCCCGGCCCTGGTCGGGCTGTGCGAGAGGCAACCAGTCGATGTGTCCCTCTCATGTTAATGTTTCTTTCTCTCTCCGTCTCTTTTCTTCTCTCTCCCTCCCTCTCACTCTATCTGAAGATAAATGGAAGAATATCATCGAGTGAGGATTAAAAAATAAATAAATACATACATAAATAAATAAATAGACTTTAAAAACAAGCTCCATCCAATGACTTTTGCTTACATTTTATTGGCCAGAACTATGTCACATGGCCAGTTTCTGCTTCAAAGAAGGCTGGGAAAATGTTAAAGAACAACCCTGGCCAGTGTGGGTCAGTGGTTAGAGCTTTGGTCCATGCACCGAAGGGTCTCTGGTTTGATTCCCAGTCAAGGACACATACCTGGGTTGCAGGTTCCATCCCCAGATCTAGTTGGGTCATGCGGGAGCCAACCAATCAATATGTCGTTCACATCAATGTTTCTTTCTCCCTCTCTCTGTCCCCCTTCCTCCCTCCCTTTCACTCTCTCTAAAAATAAATGGAAAAAATATCCTCAGGTAAGGATTAACAACAAAAATATTTAAAGAACATTTTAACTGAGCATATTACTACCACTACCAAAATCAGGATTCTGTTAGTAAAAAGGGGGACCTAAATGAATACTTGATAGGCAATGAATAATCACTACTGTGTTATTTTGATGACTTCATGTCATAAAACCAGAGGAATCCAGATATAACAAAAGTAACACAGAACCAAAGACCCCTCAGGTAGTTGACACTCTTTTCTTCGACTTTTCTTCAACCACAGACAGATCATTTTTCATATTTTTATGGTTTCCTTGCTCATTGTTCCACCTCTTCTAAGGTACCTTTCCAAACTAGTGGCCCCTTAATACTGAACAGTAAGGTTCAGTCATGGCTCTTTTCATATTCTGAAGAATTTTTGTTATCTAATATCTCACTTTGTGGACTCTGGGTTCATATTTGTTGCTCTTTGTAAAATATCCCCATTCAAATGCCCTTAATGAAATGTGTCTAAATCAGTTTTTATTATTTTCTTTTTTTCTACCAAACTGTCATTACCAGCTCCCCCATTAAAACATATAGCCTGTTTTTTTCTTAAATTGTGTAGTCTTTCTAACTGTGGTTTTTGTTTGTTTGGGTTTTTTAATCTTTTACATTTAGCTTCCCACCAAGTCGATTACGCAATCTCATTCTGGACCCTCTTCTTTTCCCTCTCCTCTTCCCCACTATCAAATCAGTTGCCACGATAACCAATTACTTTTAGCTTATATAGCAATGACTTTCCCCACAGCCAGCAGTCAACACTAGGCCACCATTATATTTTGTCAAGCATAGTACACCGCCACCTCTTTAGCTTCCTTCTTTCAATCTTGCTCACCTCCAACATATTCCCCACACTCAGAACAATTTTCCTAAAGTGAAAGCTTGATCCAAATGGCTGCTGAAATCTCTCCAAAGCCTCCCCAGCTCTCATAGGATAAAGTCCAAACTTTACTACATGATATAAAAAGCCTTTGTGGTCTCCTTTCTCCCTACAGAGAACTTCATCCTTTAAATTCCAGTTATATGAGCTTTTGGAAAACTTCTTACAAAACCCATGTCCCTTTTCTTTATAGCCATTTCATATTTCATTTCTTCTGGAACATTTAGCTCCTTCCTCCCTGCTTTCTTAACACACACTCATCCTTTGAGACCCAGCTTGTATGTTACTACCTTCAGGAAGCCAGTGGCAAAGACTGTAACCCAGATCCTAACTTCATTAGACCTGAATGGCTATTACTTCTTCCCAGCCTGGTTTCTTACATTCAGTTTTCCTTCATCAAATAGAAAAGTTGTAGCTTAGTATTATTTTGATGGCTGCATATTAACCACCACTAATATTATAAAATATGTATCCTAAAAATGGGACATATTTTTATTTACAGAGGTCAAAACTCTCATTAGGATATTTCCCTATATAATATTTCCAAATTTGTCTGATCCAAGCATAAAAACCTAGTGGTATTTATTAAAGAGTTTAAATCTTCTTATTTCTGGATCTTCTAGCATTTTATATGTGTATTTTCAGATGTCTTTTCCTACCCTCCGTTCCTCAAACATACCTCTTTGTTCTTATATTTCATAAGACTTCCTTCTCCACAAAACTGTCCTATTCAAGCTTTTAAATTAAGCCATGACAATCATTTTAGCACTGAGAGTAATGTGAAATAGTGGCTGGCTGTATCTATATATTTATTTTCTTACTTTCCTACTGTAACTTGTGAAGAAAGTCTCCTCCCTCACTGAAACTCCTTAAAAAAAGAGATCTTTCTGTTTACATACTTTGTGATACAAAATATATACTACTAAGGAGATCAGTAACAATGTTTAAAATAATGTTCTACCTCAGTTGTTTTGTTGAAATCCTGTTTAAAATTAATAATATGGCATATATCTACATCACTGAAAATACTGGTGTTTTTAATATAATTTGGAGTTTTTCAGCTATTGGAAATGTCAAACTTGTTTCTTAAGAAATATTTATGCAACCATGAAGTAGAGAACATGATAGTAATCAATTAACATAGGAATGGATAACAGGAAACACTAAGGCTTATGATAAATGATGTATGAAAGAATGTTAAATTAGACTTGTTGTCAGATGTAATTAGAAGACAATTGTGATATTTCTTGAAATCAATATCTTATGTCTGACAAGGGTAAGACACCTATATTAGTTGATATTATCTTAGCAAAAAAGGATATAGTTAAGCAAGAGGGATTATGTAATGCTCTCAATAGATTTATAGAAAATAATGAACCCATTATATTTTAATGTCTTATAAACTACCAAATTATTAATGATCTGGAGAGACTATTTGCACTTTCTCATTTAGAAGTTGTTCCGACTTTAATTAAATATCTTCATGCAACAATGAAGCACTCTTTCTAGCTCTCTGCTTTGTGCATGTGGATTAATGGGAGGAACACCCAGAGAATTCTCATGTGCCCTTTCACCCATGTGACCAAATGCCTCCAAAGTGAAATAAGTAGACTGATAGGGTCAGGCCTTGGGAGTTGGGGTTAGTGCTAGAAAATGCTGAGAAGAAAAGAGGACACAGTATTGACTCCTTTCCTAGCAAGTTATTATCTGAAGTTGCTTACAAAAAGTACTTCAAAATATGAGCCAACAAAGTTGGGGATGTCTTGTTTTCTTCTAATTACTGTGGACCATGCTTTGATGCATAGAGTTGTTAGTAATATGAATCTAGATAAGTTTTATTACTTTAGTTATTTTCCAAAAGTATGCATCAGCCATTCCAGAGAATGTAAAACTCAAACTGTTGGCAGACTTTTAGACAATATTTTAAAAGTATACTTCCTTCCTGATTCTACCAGAAATGAGGTTCTCTTGAATATCACTTTTCTTTGAAGTACTAAAATACTAAAACTTGCTTGAGACTGTAAATTACAGATATTTTTAAACTAAGACACTTAGTAATTTCATTAAGCTACATTGCTAAAATTAATTTGAAGCTAGCAAAAATTATAAAACATTTTGCTATCGTAATTATGAGGAATTGTATGTATCCCTTGACAAGTTTTCAAATTGAACAGAAATATCTGGCTTGTTAGAGATTTTTTAAATGTCCTGGCTAAGTTTTCCTTAATTATTTCTCCCCTTCTGTCAGCTGTGTTATTGCCCTACTGGTTTAAAGGTTAAACAAAGTACTAGATCTGTCAAAGTGAGTGAAACCAACTGGTGAGGAGCTATCAGAAGGTAATCAGGGCTAATAGGTACATAATAGCTAACAGGGTCCTGTTTGCACTCAGATACATCACCACAGACAGAACACAGTTTTCACTGATGTCCTTGTTAAAGAAAACGTGGAGCCATCCAGACATTCTGTGGTTAAAACCAAGTGAGCAGACAGATCTCATGCCCAGGAGAAAGGGCAGATAAAACTCAAGCTCTAAAAGTAATAGATTGAAATTTGCATTTGTGTAGTGAAACTATTGTTTCGGAGCAGAAATTTCAAATTGTGCCCTGACCCTGTGTTAATTTTTAAATTAACAGAATCTCCACAAGAGATACAGGCTTCTTTCAAACATGCCGAGAATCCAGTGTCTCTCCTAAGACCCCTTTATTTTTTTATTTTTTTTATTTTTATCCTCACCCGAGGATATTTTTCCATTTTTTGTTCAGATAGAGTGGGAGGGAGAGAGAGGAACAGAGAGAGAGAGAGAGAGAGAAACATCGATGCGAAAGGAACACATCGAGTGGCTGCCACCCGCAGGACCTACCAGGGCCGGGGACAAACTGCAACCGAGGTACGCACCCTTAGCGGGAACTGAACCCAGGTCTCTCAGGACCGCAGACCGACGCTCTAACCGCTGAGCCAAACCGGCCAGGGCCTAAGACCCCTTTAAAGCAGTATCTACACGAATACCCGATTTAAGCAAAATACATCAGATAAAGGAAGAAAATATGAAAGCATAGGTAGTCAGCGCTTGTAGGGTACTTGGGGCCTAAATTCTTCCTGCATTTTTTTTCCTTTTAGGTGCTTATGATATATTTTCATAAATGGCTGCTTTCTCTAACCAACTAAGTATAAGCTCTAAGTCTTACTAGCTGTTTCCTAGAACAACATCTACACTCTAACTGCTGGCTGCCTGTGATTTTACTGTTTCATCATTTTGACAATTATCTGTTGTGGCTTAAGTGCTTGCAAAGCTTAGTGTAAACAATAATGCAGGGCATTAAAGCATTTATTTACTGTGTGGTGAAACTAATTCTTCTCAGTAGTTCTTGCAATAGCTGACAGGAAGTAAAATCTGAGATACATGCAAGAAACAATGGGCCACTTACAGTAATAGTTTAATCTTTTAGAGGCCAGTGAGTAAGCTGAGAATCAAGCTTTATTTTTCAATTCTCTGTAGCCATACATCGTGCAGTTTAACACAATCTTCATGGATAACAACACGACATGTATCTCCTGTTTAGATGGAGTGAGGTTTGCCTAGACAGCTTCAGAGTTGAGGAAAGTGTGTTCAAATAAAATGATCTAAACAAATTGGGAGCCAAAACAAGCAGTAAAGGGAGAAATATCTAACAGCACCAACATGTTCCCATCCCGCTCCACCACATTTGGGGGATATCAGGAAAACATGCAAAGTAAGGCTGCCTTCACCTTGCTTTGTCAGCCCATGTACTTAGCTTCAGCTCACTCTCCAATTCAGCGAGTTTCCAAGTCACATTTTCATAGACTTTACTATCTATTGTTGTATTGTGTCATATAATGGAATTGGAACCCTAATGTTAAGCAGAGATTTTTTCAATGTATTTTATGTGTGTGTTTCTGAGAAACTTCCACTTTGTTTGAAACCTGATTTAAATTAGCCCTTTCAGCATTCTCACAAGAAGCTTGAGATCTTTATCTCACAGAAAGTTGGGGATTTTTCTTGTAGTGTCGCTGACAATTCCCCTTAATCAGATCAAAACCCCAAATGACCAGTTTAGTCTTCAATTCTGTACTTTACTTACATGCTATAAATGTCTCAGATCTGATTAGAATTCACACACACTAATACACACACACACACACACACACACACAAGAATCATGGATCAGCATTACAGACAAGTTTAAAAACATATTCCCTTGCAAAAAAGAAATTACTTCATGTTTCCCCAGGATATAGAAAAAACCTAGATTTAAACAAGACTGCTAACTATGGGTATCTCATTAATTGTTATTAACCCAAACCAGCACATACAGAGAGGTGTTTTCTTACCTCTGTGTGAGCATGTATGGGTGCACTTGCCCATAGATGGGTGCACATCTAGGAAGAATAAAAATAATCTACAAAATGGGATAGAAAAGACATCAAACATCTGTCTACTACACCAAAATATCTCATGTGGGAGGCTATTGTGGTGCATGAAATCATCACTCACTTTATAGGATTATAGCCGTGATCTTCAGAGAGCTAATGATGATATTCAAATATATGTTCCCTGTGGGATCCATCATCCATTTTCACCTTGGCTTGACTCAGTTTGTTAGCTGCATGGTTCTGAGGAAATGGAGTCAAGACAAGTTTTCTCAAGGGTGCTGGGTTTGAGTATACCACCTCACTGGAGAGAGGGTGCAGGATCTCAGCACATGGACACAAATTGACTCTAGACTGAAGAGTCTACAGTAAAATGAGGCAATGATTCACTAAAAACAAACTCCACCACTTCATATTTTGTTCTATCATTATGTATAGTTTTTCCTTTTCTCTTTCTGTCTGCATAGGTATCACTCTAGATATATACATGTATTAGTAAGACAATAAGCCCATGAATATCAGTGTTTTCACAATATTTTTATTTTCATGATTATTATTTGCAAATATCTTTCTTGATTATACCTGTGAAGTAATTTATATGCAAATAACATTTACATTATATAGGCCAACATGACTATTTTTCTCCTAAATAAATATGTTAGTTTATTTCTAGCTCTCTCTTTTAGAAAGAAATCAGTTATTAATATATGTACGCCAGTTCTTATTGGCCTGAACTCAAGTTTCATAAAAAGTGGCAAGTTAGACAAAGAATACAATATAATTACTGATACTCAGTAAACACTGTTGACTGGTGATATCTTTTTCTTAAATCACATCTCAGATATTATAAATATCAAATTATCTATTAGGAGAATCACCTATTAGATTATTTCATGTGTTTGTATTTATTAAGATGTTTAAAGCTATTAATGGCAGCCTACCTTCAGTAAAAATTTGAACTAACAAGTCAAATAGAGACGGACTCATAGATAGAAGGCTGACAGCTGCTGAGGGGCGAGGGGTGTGGAGGGTTTGAGCAAAAAAGTAACAAAAGAGAGAAAACTCACTGACATAGACAACAGTGTGGTGATTATGTGTGGGCGGGGGTGAAGGTGGAAGAGGGTATGGGGGGATAAATGGTGATGGAAATTTTTTATTTTAATTTAATTTAATTTTTTTATTTTAAAATATTTGAAATCACTTCGAAGTTTTAATCTTCGCAACAATCCTTTAATATTCACCCTAAATGACTTAAATATGTCAAAAATTCTGACTTCTGAAACTCAGACATGGTGGAGAGACAATGATCGCATATTAAATATTAGGTAGTTTTTCCTAGTGATAATGGCAACAAAAACATGTATCGCAATTAATTTTTTCACTGAATCCCATCCACTTCCACTACTCTGCAGTATTTTAAAGAACAGGAACATGCAGCCCTGGCTGGTTTGGCTCAGCAGTTAGAGTGTGGCCCACAGACCAAAGAGTTTCGGGTTTAATTCTGGTCAAGGGCACCTGCTTGGGTTGCGGTTTGGTCCCCAGCTCTGGTCCGGGTTATGCGGGAAGCAACCAGTCAATGTGTCTCTCATATGGATGTCTCTCTCTCTCTTTCTTTCTTTCTCTCTCTCTCTCTTCCTCCTTCCTTCCCTCTTTTCCACTCTAACTGAAGATAAATGGAAAAATATCTTCACGTGAGGATTGAAAAAAAACAGGAACATGTAGACAATATCACTTTAATATCTGTTCAGGGGTCACACTGTATGTCATGAAACTCACTGAGAATAATTCACACTCAGCATTCTCTTTTTGCTAGGTGTAAGTTCTGGGGTAGAAAGAGAAGCAAAATGGGCGTGTTGATAAAAAAAATCAACTAATGTATTTCACAGATAAGTCTCTCCAGAATATTGGGCAGTTTATAACAGTTAACACCAAAAGATCTAAGGCTTAAGTACAGAAAGCCCAGAGCAAAAGAGCTCAAGTTATAAATGGAATCGCTTCCATATAACAAACATAAGAGAAAAGGTATATGTGTGTGACAGGGGTGGGGCATTATAAAACAAAGAAAAGTGAAAAGGGTTTTACTTTTTCATTTTTATTTTCCTGTCCTTTTTCTACAATGTTCTCATTGGCATTACCCTTAGATAGGCTTGGGAAAATGTTGTCACTGGGCAAAAAAAAAGTTTGCCACCTGTAACCCATCAAGCTTGGGATGAAAATCAAGCCTGAAAACTGCCAATGGTTCTAATGTTTAATTTTAAATCAGAGGGGAACAAGTCAGAGGCAGATAGTGACTCAATGAATCCAAGACCCAAAAGAAAACATTTGGGATCCTATGCATTTAATCAGTACTATTGTGTTGCCAGAGCCTACACTTGCAGAATGGGTTGCCTTTGTCATCTGCTCTCTTGGAGAATAAATAGAACTTCTGGAAGTAAAGCTATAGAGATTGAAAATATAAAACCATGATAATGTTAATATTTAATAGGCAAAAGTATAATTATATTATCTCTTCACAGAATGAGAATATTCCTGTTTTTTTTTTTTTTTTTAAATCCCAATTTGCCATCTCCAATCATTCAAGTTAAAGCTTTCAGAATCTAAAGTTTCCACAATCTTTTTTTTCATTAGATTGGAATGGTAGGGAGATATAGAATCTAATGGTGGGATTCTGATATTTTCTAGAATAATGAGATTCCACGTGTGATAATTGCCCTTTCGTCAAATATAATTGCTCATGACTTAAAAAAAACAGTAAAAAGACTATTGTATAAAACAATTATATAGAAATTAAAACAAATCAGAGCAAAAAATTGTATAGCTTCTCTCATGTCAAGTACTTCAAAACTTACACTTGTACTTTAATTCCACCTCAGTTACACTTAGAAATTATGAAATCAGCTTCCAGTCATTTTTATTATCTGTCTAGCATGAGTCTCAGAAGTGTCCCAACAAAATACATTTTTAAGTCTAAGTGCATTGCAGAAAAGTGATCCAAATTAAATGCATCAATTAAGCAATGACCAATATGTGTATCTCTTAAATTTGTTAATAAAATTTTTAGAAATATTTATAAATATTCTAGGTTTTTGTTTTGTTTTGTTTTGCCTTATTTACAGACAAATATTTCCAAGATTCACTCCATGTTGGTAATGCAGAACATATTTAAAAGAACTAACGGACTCATTTAAGTAAAAACATCTGACATTCAATAAAATATCATCATTTGGTAAAACATTGGACATTCAGCAGTGTCTTAAGTAGAGTTGACAGCTACAGACAATGTTTCTTACTCCTATTTGTCAAATTCCTTTCCAAGAAAACATTATAATCTTTTTCTCTTCCCTTAACCCCAGAACGTTTCTTCATCAATTACTCATATATTTGTTAGTTTCTTCTTCCTCTAGACTGGTTCATTTCTCATCAATTATAAATAAAATTCATTTCCTCTCTTTAAAAGAAAGTAATTGAAAACAGGTATTCAAACAAATATTTGTACACAAAGATTTATAGAAGCACTATTCACAATAGCCAAAAGGTGGAAATATCCCACATGTCCATCAACTGATGAATGGATAAACAATATATGATATATCCATGTAATGGAATACTATTTAGCCCTAAAAAGGAATAAAGTGCTGATAGATGTACACATAGATGAAATACAAAAACATTATGCTAAGTGAAAGAAATAATTCATGCATTGTATCATTGATGTATATGTGTATTATCCAGAATAGGTAAATCCATGTAGACAGAAAAAAGATTAGTAGTTCCAGGGCCTGGGGAAGTGGGGAACAGGGGAAATGGGGAGCAGTTATTAATATAGTTACCAATTTTGTCCTGCTTATCAAGTTCCTAAGAACACCTTTTGTATCTTTAGTACATTAGACTCTAATTTCTTCAAAGAGGAGACTGTGTCTGTCTTGTTCACTCATTTATGACCCAGTGTCTATAATAGTTTCCAGAAACTAGGTACTTAATCAATATTTATTGAGTTAAAATTTATTAGAAATTCATTTTCTTGCTTTCCCTCTGCAGCATTTGACATGATTGAGCATTCTCTCCCTTTTTGATTTCTATGACATCACTTACTCTGGGTTCTACCTTGCCCATCACTGTTTATTTTTCCTTTTCCCTGGACCTCAAATCCGATGTCTCCAGGAGTTCGTTCCTCTGTGCTTGTCTCATCTTACTTTATATGCCCAGCCAAAGCAATCTCTTCCACCTTCCTACTTTTACCTACAATTACTCAATCTCAACTTTACTTCACTTACCTTAAATGTTACTCATCTTTCAGGTCTCTGGCCTGTTGTAGCTTTCTCAGGAAAGCCTACTCTGAGGCCTCCCCCATCAACTTCAAAAGATAAAGTTAGATATTCTTTTTTTTAATATTGTTTTTTTTTCTTTGTATTACTGTGTAATCACCCCTTTGTGGACTTACCACATTGAATGGCATTTAATTACTTACTTGTCTTTCTCTCCAACTAAGCTTCATAAATGGAAATAAGGATTCTCTTTTGTTATTATACCTCAAGTGCATAACACATAATGAAAAATTATTGTATCTAAGCTCCAAGTCCTCTTTTAAGAAATTGTGCAACACCTTCAACAGCTTATTGAATCTCCACTAGATGACCTGCAGACACTCCAAACTTGGAAACATTCTTACTATTGCCACTCACGCCCTTGCCATACTTTGTAAATTCCTATCACAGTAGGAATTTGCTGTCCACCATGGTTAACTAACCTACATATTGAGAGCTATCCTGAGAGTTCTCCTCAGTCCCCATACAAGAACTCTAGATTCTATTTTTCTGGTTCTTTCTGAAATTCATTCTCTATTCCCCATTGCTCTGCCACTGAATTAGTTCTGATACTCCTTTCCCACATCTCCACTGGACTATGTATGACAAAAACCCTTGAAATGTGTCTTCCTTTATCCAGTTTTTACCCCTCTACCCAGCCTCACTGCCACCAAAGTTATCTATCTAAATAGATCACATTATGTCATAGCTTAAGAATCTTCAGTACTTCTACATCACCTACAGAATGAAGGACACCTTTGTATCACACAGAACATGCTCCAAGATGTGGTTCATATTTACATTGCTAGCTATATCTTCCATCCATTCCAATCAAAATACCTTACTTTCCAGCTCATACTGATTTTGTCTTTGGTTAAAAATATATAAAGTTCATTCATGCACATGTCTACAAATGTTCTTACAAAATTTTACTCAACTTTCAAGACCCAACACAAAGACCCTAATCCCTTTGAGGCATTCCCAGCCTTTCTAGAAAGAATTTTTTCCTGCCCACTTTGTTCACTTATAGAGTACCATCACAATGTACTCTAATTATCACTTTCTACTAATCACATTATAATTATTTGTTTCTAAATCTTTCTCCCCACCCTCTGAAGCCAACTAATTTTATACAGGTCTTCTTGGCTTCTATTGCAGTGCTGGATATAGACTAGATGCTCAATGAATGTTTGATGAATGAATGAGTGTATGTGTGTATACATACATGTATTTATTTACATATATACATATATATAATACATTGAATATGAAAGTAAATTTGATGATATTTAATTTAAAGTATATTTGTAATTTAATACATCTGTGAATTTCCAAGTAAATGTTACACATTCTGAAATAGTTATTAAAGAATTCACACTATAGACAGATGGTAAAGAATAACTGAGAATCCTGAAAGATACATATGTGCTCACACATTCTCCTTCATTCTCTCTGCCTCGCTTATGCCTTCCTGGCCCCACCAAGCCTGTCATGTTTCATCTTCCCACCCTGCCAATTCCCATGATCAGAGAAGGAAAACTGAAAAGGGTGCCTTTGGAGAGGGTAATGGGTACAGAAGGGCCATGGAGTCAGAGGTTTGCATAGTGTACTATTCTATATAATAAAAAGAAAATGCTGTAAAAAGCACCTGTTAACCAACTCTGACAACTAATGAGTTTCCCAGCACCAATCCATTACATCAGATAATAGCTTGAGATGTGTTGGAAATTTCACAGGGGAAAAAAAGTACTTCATTGTTCCCATCTTATCGATGCCTTCCATGACACAGAAGTACGTCTGTTCTTCCATATAGTACCTTTAGAACGAGTGTTCGCTTTTGTTTGTATTTTATTATTTGTTTATTTTTCTACCTGACATTTTATTGATCACAGAATAGTTGTTAAAGATAAAAATATAAATAAAGCCATATGTCTTGATAATGCTTCAGTATCACTCCAAATAGTCTGAATTTAAAGAAAGTCCTCTTTTTTTGCAAATACTGAATAACATGACAGTTATTATATATGATAAAAACATTCAAAGGAAAATATTAATGCTATGGGGGAATGTGGTTTGGAACTACATAAAACACACCAGAGGAAAAAAGGCTACTAATTAGAGGATCTTAATCATTGGTTTTAAATCTGTAATTGAGATACCAAAAAATCTAAAATCATCTAGATTTAAAAATCCAAGAGTTATATTGGGAGATGAAAACCAGATTAACATAATCAAATTATCAGATGATTATGAAAACACTTCATCACCAATTCAATTCACTTGTTATTAATTCACTACATCTATAGTGGGAAAACCCATAGATTTAAAATTTTAGATCAGAAAAAAAAACACTAAGATTTAGAATAAAAGTATGAATATACAAATTAATGTCTTGAAAGCAATTTAGAAAAGTAAGGTATAGTTACATGTATTGTTATTAAGTTTCCAATACATTCTTAATTACTGTCAACAAAAATTAAGGCATGTCTTCCACTTTTCTTCATGTTTAAACAACAGCAGCATCAATGGCAACAACAAATACAAATAATCAGAGCACCCTGGTCTCCTAAATCTGATGTTGCCCTGGAGTGGCCAACTCATTCGTATCTGTGGATAGGACCATAGATCAAGGTGGCATAACTACTAAATAAGTTCCACAAATGAGGCTATTGAAACAAATAATAAAAGCAATAAAACTAGATTTATTTCTGAGCAAAGAGAATTGAAAGAGAGAATGAGAAGCAGGAAGGAGATGTTGTGAAACTGAATTTCAGATAAACCTATTATAGATGAGGGGGACCTGTTGGCATGTGATCTTTTCTCATACATTGTATCCTTAACTTCTATTGCCATGAACCCTCCGGTTCTTTAAAATACAGCCACACCATTTTTTTTTTCAAGATTAATATATAAAAGAGTAAAAAATTGCTCCTGGGCTAGGACCCTGAATGCTAAGTTTCAATTTGAGGCACATTTTTATAGCCGAGTTATAAACCTTTGAAAATAGGTGTTTAGAATGGAAATGTTAAGAGACCCCTAACTGTAGTGGCACAAATAGTACTGGCATCATTCATCTAGAAAAGGCACATGGGCAGCGACAGTATTAAAGTTTACACTTCGGATAAAGGACTCTGAACATGGTCAGGCTGTATTCTACCAGGAATTTAAACACCCTTCGGAAAAAGTGATGGTGGTGGGGAGGTGGGGGTGAAAGAAGCGTGGGAGTGGGCCAGGGAAAACGAGAGAAAGAAAGTTTGATATGTCATCTGGATGTTATTCTATTCTTGAGGTGGAAATTTCTTATGACAAAGTGAGCTAACTAAAACTGCAAACAATAAGTAGTGATTGGAATTATGATAAATGTTTATTGCTCTTAAACCATGTAACACTAATATATTTTTAAATCAAGTTATGTTGCCCTTATGATAAGCAATTTTTTTATTTGGAACACATTATGTCCATATACCTATAGAAGAAAACAAACTTCACATTTAAAAGAGTGGAAATAATATAATGGAGCATTTAGAATCTTCTAGAGTGTCTACCATTCTCTATTCTCTGTTTGAAAGTGAATTTTCATGTTCTTAAAGGTAACAGTTCTATGATAAGTTTTGCCTCATTTATAGTCTTTTATTATTTGGGATATAGTTTGCAACTTAATCTCTTGCTTCTAAACATGTCTTTCTTCTGACATAATTTGTCTCCCACATGAAGTTTCTTTGGATTCTCAGACAGCATAAGTCTTCTTTGACATAATTTTTTTTTCTAGGCAGAAGACGTAATAATGTGGTTCCCAACAAGATAAATATATGCACAATATCTAAGGGATGATTACTCATTAAACTTAGTATAAAAGTAGTGTATGGTAATATAGCCAAAGTTAGAAATTGGGATTCAAATACTCAGTTGATTAAATTACTCACTTTTATAGCCATTTCTTGCCCAGAGAAGGAAGCAGCAAAGGAGAAGGGGAAGGAGAATTCATCTCTCTCCATGGACAGATTATTTCAGACAAATTAAATAGATAACAGAGAAGGCAATCATTATTGCTCAATGAGCTGGAGACCCAAACCCAAAAAGAAGGCTCTTAACTCACAGTAGTTGTAACTGACACAGTAACAAGTTAATGAAACTGGTGGGTTCACTGGATACACCCTGATATATTAATCCTCTGGTTCAATTCAGAAAATTTAAGCTTGTGAATTCCTGTTAAAAATGTAGACATTTCAAATTATATGATTTCTGGTAACTATTCAGACAAAGATTTTACAGTACACCCTCAAATTAGAGGGAAAAATAGCAACCAAGTTCTTCAGACATTAGATGCTAATCTTTCAAGTGCTTATTCAAAACTGATTGGCAAAATCCACAAGACTTGCCCTGGCTGGTATGGTTCAGTGGTTAGAGTGCCGGCCTGCACACTGAAGGGTCACAGGTTCTATTCTCAGTGAAGGGCACCTATGTACCTGGGTTGCAGGTTTGATCCCCACCCTCTGCCAGGGCATGTGCAGGAGGCAACCAGTGGATGTGTCTCTCTCTCACATCAATGTTTCTCTCTCCTCTCTCTTTCTCTCTTTCACCCCACTCCCTCCCTCCTTTCCACTTTCTCTAAAAATTAATGGAAAAAAATCTCCTCGGGTGAGGAGTAACAGAAAAATCCACAATATCTGTTTAAAAATATAGTAAAATTTTTATGTAAATATCATATATACATACAATACAACAAAATTTCCAAAACTAATTTTTCAAACTATGCACTTGAAAAATAAATTTTAAAAGTCTATTGTCAGTGAAGGCCTTGGGGAACAGGATTGGGGTGAAGGGGGTCATTGAGGGTGGGGAAAGAGGAACATCTGTCATACTTTCAACAATAAAGATAAATTTTAAAAAATAAAAATAAGTTTTTAAAAGTCTATTATTTGACAGTGAATAAAGAAAACATTTGGATGGGTTTTTAAAAAAAAACTTTTCTACCCTTTGTTGTTATATTACAGAGGTATGAAAATTCAGAATAATTAAATTAAACTGTTGTAAGTTATTATGCTGTTGAGTTAATATGCATTAAATAAACACTTAACTGTGATTCAGACATCTGAACTTCCTGAAGAGAAGACACAGCATTTTGGTCCCTGTTCCTTCCCCTGTCCTGCTGCATGATTCAATGCTGTCTTCATTAACAGAGAGACACTGAACTGAGAGTTAGAAGGTTAAAAAAAAAATCTCCCAGCTGTTCACTTCTAAAATACACTTATTTGTCATTTTTAGGATTCCATATTTATCCTTTCCAGGTGTTTTAAATAGTTAAAAACAAAGAAAATAAACATGTTAAACAAATATCTCAGTTCCTCAGTAATTTAAAATGCTGTGAATTTTAAGAATGCAAAAGTACTGCTAAAATAATTTTTGTTGGGGGGAGTCACATAACCATTCTGTGGATCTATTTGTGGCTCTTAATATTTAATAATGTTGCTGCAGGAATTCATTCCTAATCAGGAAATGTGTCATTTGCCCTTGAGCATGGTATATGGAGTCTGAGAATAGTGCCAGGCACAAGCCATAGGTCATGTTAGACGGCCACCTTGTGACTAGCTGTTATAAATAAGGGCTCTGGGGTCAAACCTGTCTATTCTTTGAAGAGGTTGGGAGGTTTCACCCTGAAAGCAACACCAGTCTTCAGTCTGGAAACCAGGTCCCCAAGGAGACCCTGGGCAAGCACTTTCAAACAGCTCAGAGTGAGAGAAGAGGCACAGCAAATGTCAACCTACATAAACCCATAAGAGAAGAGATGAGAAAACAGTATCCTTTTCGCAAGGGAAGAAGTCTAACTTTCTTAGAGGGGAAAAAATGTACAAAAATGAGGGCAAACTCAAAATATGTAAAGAAGTAGGCAAGGCTAGTAAATAAATCCAGGTGTTGGTCTGCTCTATAAGGGGACAAAGAATTTGGGTTAAATAACTTGCCAAAAAGATAAGGGCCATCAGTTTGCCTTTCCCTATCACTGACAGAGGTTGTTTAGAGAGACTGTGGGCTCCTTACACAGTGGATTCAGTAGGAATAATCAGTCCTTTTAAAGAAGGTGCAATGAATAAATTGATTCATTATAAAGACTTACTACAATGTCATTGTTATTTATAGGAAAACACACTCCAAGGAAAATGCATAATTCCATAGCCCAAAGAATTATGAAATGTAAATTGCCCTCAAAGGTTAATCTTCTGATGTCTGCCCCTGACCAATTCTCTCTTGAATTCCTAAGGCCCAGAACATTATCTCCAGGGTCCTCCTCCTGGAACAGTCTATCATTTCCATTTCATTGAGCTAATAAAATCATTGTCTCTATTACCTCTTCCATTACCTGTCATTCTCATGTCTTATTCATGTTTTATACTTACACTTATTCATGTTTTACACTTTATATCCCTTTTCCCAGAATCCTGAAGCCAAAGTTTTCCAGAGCAATTGTACAGATAGAAGCTGGACAATATCATTTAGGTTGTCCCTTCATGGTCCCAACACATCTTGCAGTAGAAGATATATTTTTACCTAAAAATGTTTTGTCAATTCATGAATAGTTGATTTCACATTACTATCCTGAGAAAGGTATAAAGTACTCTGTGTGTGTATGTAAAAAAAAGTACACACACACATATGAATTCAGTAAAACTTCTGTTTTCTATTTTAAACTGTATTGTAATTATCACAGTAGCCTCTACACAAAGCTTAGACAGAGTATGATGGATTATTTTTACATGTACAGTAAACACAACTTCAGTATATGTTTATTTGAGCTACTTGAAACAACTCTGATCCCAATATCACTACTTAAGAACACACAACTTGCAGTAATAGAGAACTATAGCACCAACAGTTTAGGACCTGCCTGCATTTGGTCAGTCCAGGCCAAAATATCAGACCGGAATCATTATCTCCACCCAATAGAAGGTGCTTATCATGATGCTTTTACAAAACATCTAGACATTGGCACTAGGTGAATCTGAGTTTCACCCTTCTCAGAGTAATATTCTTGTTACCATCTCAACCATCCTTTCAATCTCTTAATTGCATTGCCCACTCTCCTTTGCATTATTACACTGACTCTTCTTTGTGGACAGCTAAATATATCTGATATGGGTCCCAAGACCACCTGGTTCTATTGTGGGAGAGAATTAAAAGGTAATTATATGGCCCTGGCTGGTTTGGCTCACAGTTAGAGTGTAGCCCATGGACTGAAGGGTTGCAGGTTCAATCCTCGGCCCAGTTGGGGTCATGCAGGAGGCAACCAATCAACCAATCAATGTGTCTCTCTCACATCAATGTTTTTCTCTCTCTCTCTTTCTCTCTCTCTCTCTTTCTCTCTCTCTCTCTTCCTTCCACTCTATCTAAAAATCAATAGAAAAATATCCTCAGCAAGTATTAACAAAAAAAAAGTAAATGAAAGGTAATTATATGATGACTTCTAATTCTGAGAAGATGAGGCATCATACCAGGTAGGGCAGGAAAAACGTCCTTTCAGTGGCTCTCAGATTAAGCCATGAGAGTAGTTTTCCATATAAACAAGTTTGGCCAAATTACTCTTTAGCAGAAGATACTCCACCAAATTAGGCAGACATGAATATAGAAAGAAGTATAAATAGATCTTAATTCTGGTCCAGAGGTCCACTAACGTGAATTTGTACCATTGTAGGAAAGACTTTATTCCACTGAATGAAGTGGTACTAAAAAAGAGGTTCCACATTCCAGGTACCCAGTCATCATGCTTGAGGCAAGATCCACAGACTGTCTCTTTTAGAGTGCTCAGAATAATTAGACATTGTGTGTCTGTATGTTTACCCATCCTATGGTTTTACAGCTATCATTCCCACATAATTGCCAACACTTCGTCCCGTAATACTTATGAGTAGGGTCAACTTGTGCTTAATTTTCCCAGTAAAGTCCTGGATTATACCTGTTAACCCAAAGTAATAATTAATACTACCTTTCATGCCCAAAAGTAACCTAGTTTGTTAGATAAATTATATATTCACTCTAATTATAAGGTATCTTCAAGTGTTTAGCACTCTAAAATATCATAGGGGACCACAGCATGTGCATCCTATTTCAGATTTTCTTGACTGATAATAGCGGTCCCCTAAAATGCAGATCCAGGGCCCCGATCCACATTCCTGGGGAGAGACTTGGGAATACCTATGCTTGTTAGGTGCTGCATTTGACTCTTCTGAACAATAAAGTCCAAGCACTGCCACTCTCAAGAATTCTGTAGAGTTTCGTCCCATGTGCTGTATTTCTGTATAACACCACCATTCTATACACTGTTTTTTTTCCTTTGCCTTTGGGAGGTGTCCACTTCCTAAACTTTCCAGGCTTATTCTGAAATCAGAGGTGCTTCTACCCCTAATTTGCTTCATTCCACTCTCACACAGACTGTCCCATATAGCAATCTGGCTGCCCCAGTGGTATGCTGGGGCTGGCTGGTACCAGCGCTTAAGAGCCGGTGTACATATTTCTTCCCAATTCAATGATGTCAAGTTGGAAGCTTGGAATCAGCCATAGTGAGAATATTTACACCATTTGGCAAGTAAAATCTTTCCCCACTGACCCTATCCTCAGAGCCACTTGTTAAACATTAACCAGCGCCCTTCTAGCTAAATATTTACTGCTAGTAATTCTATTACCCTTTTAGATAAAACAAACAAACAAACAAACAAATGTTCTCTATAAAGAGCCAGTGTTTGTTTTAGGTATATAGGATAAAGACAGAGAAAAGATTCCATCAGAAGAACACCACAAATGTGCCTTATCTCCTATGCTATTTTATTAGAAAAGTTTATTTTTCTAAATGTCAAAAACTGTTTAAATTGTAGAAATTTTACTTCAAGTTCAAATGGTCCTTCTCCTGAATTTCAGTCTTGTGTTCAAATATAGATATTAAAGTATTATTTATTACATTTTTATATTATTATAAAATTGATGTACGCTCAATACAGAAATACCACGTATTTAAACATTTCTTAGCCCCATGTACCCAGAGATATCTATTTATTAACCCTTTGTTAACTGTGCTTTTCATTTTATCATAAATATCTTTCTACATTAGTGAATATACTTTGACCTATAAACATAAGAGATATACAATATTTCGTCATGTGACTATAATTTGATTTATATGATAATATGATTTATCATTTTTTGTTTAAATGTAATTCCAAATTTGTATTATTAAAAATAGCACTAATATGAACATTATTGAACATATTTTTGCATGCATCTTTAACTGTATTAGAATAAATTTATGAAAGGAGAATTGTTCTGTTAAAATGTATTTATTTTAACACCCTCAATAGGTACCATTAAATTACCCTTCCAGAAAGGTTGTACCAATCTCATGACCTATGTCACCAGTAATATATTAGAGTACTTATCTTCTAGCACTGTTAAGAACACATTCATTAAAATAGAGATTCATATATATATATATATATATATATATAATTATCTTTACATTCTCCTGCTTTGGGGTTCTTTTCTATAATTCTACAGTTTGAATTTCTTCAATAAAATGACCAAGTCATTCAGAAAATAAAGATGCTGAACTTCTATGAGAGATTCATTAAAGTGGTTTTGGATTAAATTTGACCTTTTCAATTTTGAGATTGAACCCCAAATCAAAGCAAATACAGAATTTTCTCACTTATGGTCAAAGTCTCACACTACTTTTTCTCCTATTAAGAACATGTCCCAAGCTTTCAGCAATAGGGTCATTTGCTTTGTTAATATTGAAAGGAAGGGAGGGGGGGAAGGAGGGAGGGAAGGAAGAAGGAAGGAGGAGGGGAGAGAGGGAAAGAGAGAGAAAGGGAGGAAGGGAGAGAAGGAGAGAGGGAAGGGAAGAGAGAGAGAGAGAGAGAGAGAGAGAGAGAGAGAGAGATTGAATTGTATTTATTCTCCAAGAAAACTAGAACTGTTGAATTTTATATTTTTATATTCTACAGCTGTGAATGTAGTTCAGCCAATAATCACTGCCTAGTAAAAAGGGCATGGTGTTTTTTCCAACCACACAAAACAACAGCAACCCATAAATTCTATAAAGACAGTTTAAAAGGCACTTAAGCATAGTTAAGTTAATATAAATACTTAAATCTTTTATATGCATAGTTGAGGCTCCCTCAGATTTCAACCCACTTCATTTCTTAAATAGCACATTATTATTTGTCTAGTAGAAGAATTGCCATATAAATATTGGTATTGTACTTCAAGAGAGAAAAAGACTGTTGATTTTCAAGATGAATATTCATAAATTTATGATATCTTTGATAGTTGTTCAAATAGGTAAGGAAGCTCTCTGCATAAGAATGTTTTACTGGGATGTGTCCAGTGATCAAAAAGCTACCTTATGCTCTTATTGGATGTTGCTCATTTAAGCATGGAAGAATTAATACATTTCCTATGTCCAAAAATTCCTAAGATACAAGAGATAGTATAATCCTGCCTCTACAGGGAGATATATTTGGTAGAAAAATAAAATATCCAAAATATAGTGAAGCATGACTCAAAATTTTATCTACCTTTTACATGAATGTATCAAATGTTTTCTTTTCCTTCTAGTTTGACCATGACATTTCTGGGCCTCGTATGTGGATTAGGATGTTATAATTCTTAAAATAAAAATGTGTTATGCTCATCGAATTTAAGAATGTTATAAAGTGAACTCCTTTAGTTTATGGAATTATTCATGCTGGAGGCAAACCTCTTTGTATTTCATGTCAGAGACCTGGTGAGAATCTTCAAGTAGAAATAGTAAAAAGATATGTCTACTGATTATAACACATTTTCCTTTGAATGAAAATCCAGTGTTTTGTTTACAAAAGAGAATGTCTTATATATCAAGCAGAAACCCTGATTTTAAACAGAACCCAGTAATAGTTGTAGCAGACCCAATTAGCAAACTCCTGAAAAGAACCAGAAGAAAACATAAGATTTCTTCTCTCTCTCTGTTTATGTCACATTCCTGACTACATCTAAATCCAAACAGACATATTTTTCCATCAGTGTTCGTCTGCAGAGAACTTAGTGAATAAAACAGAAGCTTCAGCCTTGAAAAGAATAAATTTTGACCTCCCAAACATCTGTTAAATAGAAGACTGTAACAATGAATGTTAAATTGAATAAGCTGTATTGGGGTTTAAGTTCTAGTTCCTTTATATGTTTATTTAAAATAAATTGCTTCTTCATTTTTCTTCTTTTTATGGAAACATTTTCCACCATTAACTTGTTGTTTACAATTATGTGAGAAGAAAGTTTACTAGAGGTTTAAAAAAAAAATCGAGGTAGTGTGTTAAGTAAACTCTAAAACAGCAAAGTGAAAGTTTATAATGAATGATACAATTTATAAAATAATTCGGCAAAATATTTTTGAATGCCCCAAATTCCTAAACATATGTTACTAAGTATAGCCACCAATTAAACTTGAATTTTCATTCACTGAGGTTCTCAAAAACGGGTGATTATCTAGGAGAAACAAGTTTTGAGAGTGTACAAAAAAGATTATACTGACAGTAGTTTCTTTGCCAGAGGAAATTCACTGAAAACCTTTCATTCTAATTCTTTATAGAATGTGAAGCCATGTTTTGCTTTTTTCCTTACTTTGTTTTTATCTGCATAAAGTAATCTGACTAAATAATAACCAATCAGAAGAGATGATTGATACCCTCGTGTCCTCAAGGGATTGTTTCAAAGGTAAAAACAACATGCAAGGGAAGGCAGAGTCCAGCCAAGGTCCCAGCTCATAAGAAAACCTGTCCCAATCATTGAACAAGGGTGATGACCCCTGAACAGAGCCCAAAGTTGGCCTGAAATGAAGAGTGTCAGTGCGAAGGTCACACATTCTGCCATGAGAACAATACAGACCTGGCATCTGGTTTCCCTTCCATTGCCGTGCAGCTTTTGAGCAGGTTCTATCACTAAGCCTCCATTTCTCTTCTGTAAAATGTGAATAATAACAATGCTAATTTCTACAGCCATCCTGAGAGTTAAATGAGATGATGTTTACGATGATATTCGTACTGTGGCTAAAATAAATGCCGGCATTTATTATTATCATTTGCACACAGCATATACTAGTGCACATTCAGAAAATCATTCCAACAGAAATGGCTAGAAATGGTTTTTGCATTTTCATGAGTATTTGAGACTTGCTTCTGTATTTTCGGCTCTAGCACATTTGGGCATTGTTTTAAGAGAGGGTGTTCTGTAACAAAAGGAGACTGAACAGTCATCCACCCCTCCCTACCCCACCCAACTTTGAGAGAGTTGATTCTATGGAATTACAGTGTTCATTGAGTCCTGAAGGCTGGAAATCTATAGGGCAGTTCCCTGGAGGTGTGCGTCTAAGGCTCACTGAAGCCTATGGTCTTGTGAGCAGATAGGCCATGAGGCGGTGTCATGGGAGAGGCCTCAAAAGGCCCACTGGCCAAGCATGCTTCCCCTCCCACCGTCTGGAGCATCACCAGCTAACTATACAACAAAATATGGGAAGATGCTCAGAACATGTAACAATTCGGTTTTTTAAAAAAGGAATGCCTATGTTACCTGAAAGGGTCCCCAAGAGCAGATGAACATAAAGTAATTTGTCATATTAGCTTACCTGACATTTGGGGCCCTGAGGGGACGAGGAGGAAATTTTGTGGCAGGGAGAAGGGCAGCTGCAGATACCAAGAGCAAAGAGTAGGAGGGAAAGCCTCTCAGAAGAAGGGGAGGGGCCACAGGATTGAACCTCACTGGATCACACTGCCTATACTTGACCCTGGAAGCACAGGATTGCTTTATGGAGGTGCCAGAGAATAAAACTAAGTCATTGACAAAGTCCCCAACAGCTCAGTAAAAAAAAAAAAAAAAATCATTGATGGATGGCAAAGGTGAACCAGCCCGAGAACACTCAAAAGAAAGTATTTTTCCTATATTATATATAATGCTTTTTAGTACTATGACTATTATAGAGGAGAATGCAATTTGTCAGCAAAGGATAACATGGTTCTGGATAAACAAAAGAGAACTGCAAATAGAAAAATTCCTTAGCCACCCAGTGTTACAAATCAAATACTGCAATCAGTCTTCCTTTGCTCCCTCTGGCATAGTCTTGGCCACTGACAATCAGCAAAATACTGGGTAGGAAGCAAAGTAATATGCATCTATAACCATCTAAAACATATCCCATAGGACTAATGAACTCTTAAGTAATATTAAAAGAATCACTCCAAAATGTGTAAATATGTTACCCAAGTGAAATTTTGTTCATTCATCAAAATGCTAATTAAAATTGTTGTAGCTATTTTGCATAATCTAATTTCCCACAGGAAAGGTGAAACTTGAATGGTCATTGCAGGTGTATTTACTATGATGTAAGTACACAAAACTATTGTTAAATGCCCTCCTTGCTCTTAATGGGTTTGCTACATGTCGAAAGCAAACAGAAAAATTAATATTTTGGAAGCTAATAAATGAAACTAAGGAAAGGGAATCTGTTTCATAAGATAAAATATATTTGTCCATTTTCGGTCAAATATGTTTCGTTTTCGTAAAATAATCTTGGGGATGCAAAACTATTTTCTCAGCAGGAAAAAAAAATCTGATATTCAAATCTCTGAACAAGTTCACTAGTTATGAGGTGAGTCAAAAGTGATATTTGCATATTTTTAAAAACTAGTGTATATATTTGTCATCATTAAGTGAGGCTTTGTCCATTTATCCAAAGCAAACCAGCAGAATCTGAGGAGTGAGTCAGAACATCCCTAGGAGCCAAAAAGGCCATTTGCTCTCTTGATCTTTTACACAGTGGAATCCAAGCATAATCAAAGGACAGCAGTATCCTTCACTATTTCAATAAATAAACATGAGTGAAAGAAAAACACATGCAAAGACTCTAATCGCTAAAAATCCTTTGCTGCATTACATATTCAGCTTTGAGCACTCATTTTAAAAATACTGTTCAGCCTTGGGAGACATTAATTTTCAGGCCATCTAGTCAATTTCCGACACATGTTGAATGGCTAATCATTAGAATAATTTTATAGGGTTTTTTGTTGAGTTGTTTTCAACCTTCAGTTAAATGATTCACCAATGGAGTCAGCAGTGAACATTGTTATCGTTGGTATAAAATCTTTCTGTTTTTCATTTGGGAGTATAATTTTGTTATTCTTATTCTCTCAGTTATGTTGCTAATGAGTACTAAAAATAATTGTTGTATAACCACTGTTATTCATCACAAAATGCAGAATTTAGAAGCTTAAAAAAACACACACATTGACTAGAATGTTGAGACATGAGAAATACACTGGAGAGGACATGGTTTTGTGGGTGAGCTGCCCTGTTGCAGCACGTTCAACTTTCGTCATTAGGATACTAAGTTCATGGCCAGTTTATATGGGTGACATGAAGAAATTAATGAACTTCTGCCAAAGGGAGTGATATGGTCCTTTCTCACTGCTAAGATCAAGACCAATACCTTTCCCAAGTAGTGTTGAGTAGCAATGAACAGAGCTTGACAGACATTGTCAGATTCTCACTCCTGAGGTATCATTGTCATTCACTCCGCATTAACCCTGCTAGGAGCTACTGCTGGATTTAGCCTTCAAAGTCTCCTCATTATTTGACAAGTTAGAAGAGATAGTGGAACTACTAGTAATTGGGGAACTATAACTCCATCCCAGCAAGTGACCTTGTCCCCAAACTAAGCTCTGGCTGGCCCCAAGTATAACACCTTAATTGGCAGAGTAGTTATTATTGCGGCTCCTCAACAGGAGTATTTCAGGGAAGGAAGGGGTGAGAAGAATTTCAGCACAATGCTGTGCGGATGAAATACTGATAACTCCATCTGAGGCTGGCATATTGTGTGCAAGTGTCACTAGCTTTGGATGTATCTTTGTCACTTATTTTCCATCTCAAAGAAGAACTTGATTTAGAGCTTCAAAAAAACCAAGTCCAAATGAATGAGAGGTGAACATATTCAAGAGCATTTTTAAGTAGGAGGTCAGGTTCCCTTCTACCCTATTTTAAAAACCTGATCCCTCAGCATGGAGTCAGATTGATATTAATTTGATAATCATATGACTTGGTAAAATCTTTTAGTTTTTACACTTCTCAAACCTCCATGTTCTTAAATACCATCTGAAGCTGGAAGCTGAAAATAATACAGAAGCTATTTCTTGATTCCTAATAGTTTAAGTTTCATGACCAAGTGGATTAAATATTTTAGATCTCACTAGAAAGTTCTGAAACCTAAAAGTTTGAATACTAATGAGAAGATTTGCATAAGTGTCTTAACCTTGAGATGCCTTGCCACAATTAAAAATAAATAAACATGCAGAAGTTTTTCTAGAACTTTAATTAATGGAACAGCTTTTTGGTTACTTATGTATGAAATATTCAAGTTTTAGGGAATATTTTGAACTACTGATCCAAGTCTGTTTGGTTTCCTAAAAACCAAAGCCTAACTATAATAATCTTATGACATACCGAAAAATGTGTATCTTAAATTCATTCCTAGGGTTTAAAATATTCCTTTGTAACTTAGTCACCAAGGGCAAATGACACAGGACTCCTCCCCCTGCTATTGAAGAAAAAAGGTCCAGTCTGATCTACATACCTCATCACCATGCAGAAATGTGCAGTAGAATAATCCAAATGAATAGCCTTATTGCTATTCTCCAGAATAACCCAACATAAAGCAGGAGGTACTAGTTATCTGAAATATTTTCATATACTTCTTAAGGAAAATATTATTTATACTAGTTAAGTGCAACTATTCTTTGTTGTCCTTAACTCATTGATCTAAGTAGAATTTTAAATATGTAATAAATCTTCACAGTGTTTTTAAAATTTATTTGCATTCTATATGCAAAAAATAAATAAATAAATAGAAATGGGGCCATCACTATTACTCTCTGAATTTGTGTGTGTGTGTCCAAGCAGCCACTCAAAATAACTGAGGCGAAGAATAAAAATATAAAGTAAACATATCTTCAAATTAAAGTATGAGATTATTCAGATAAAAGTAGATGTATAAATCACTTTGTAATCTCTGTTTTTTGCCAGAGTCAAATACACATGACCTGGATTAATTTAATTAAAACAAATAAATATAAAAACAAAAATTTTTGTCCATGCCTTAAAGCTACAAATGTTACATATCTGAGATCTAATTCCAAATTAGAGTAACAGAATGTACTCTTTAGTCTCTAATAGCTTCTAAGATTGGTTCTCCTGAGTGAAAATTGTCATTGAATTTATGTTTCTTATTTCTTTTACATTAATAGTCTAAAACCTGGGCTCTTCCTGGTGCAGAGAGAAAAACAGCAGTCTTCCACATGCCCCAGTAACCATCAACTCCAAGGACAGCAGCTACAACTTTAACAGACCATAGGAACCCAGGTAGTCCAGAAGACAGAGGAGCCAACAGTCCCAATCTGCCCAAGAAAAGAAAGGGTCCTGGGATGTAGGATTCTGAGTGCTTAATGGTCAACCAAGGAGAGAGCACTCTAGCTATCCTAATATAAATGTGTTTCTCAAACCTTCCTCCAGCAAACTTGTAGCCAAGCCATACAGTTATTAGGGAAGTAAAGGATGTGATGAGAAATTTTTTTATAGTGTTAGTCCTAAGAATATAGAGAATGAGGGCATATAAGGAGTTTTTGTATTCTCTTCAGTCTCTCTTTATAACCATTTTTAATGTCTCTTCTATGCCTGTTCTTAAACACTGCCAAGCTTTCATTAAAGTACTAGCAACATTGCTGACACAGAGAGCTGGGCTTTATAGAGAAGTAGTAGAAAGCTAAATACAGTTGTACACATTCCATGTTTCTTATCCCAATAAAACATAATGGTTGGCTACACTGTTTGTTTTTAAAGTCTCTTAAGATTCCACTTTTCCTCATGGCCACAAGCTAGGGAATTGTCTTGAGGAATCTAACATGATGATGTAACCTGTACTCATAAAAAAGAGAACACACAATGGTTGAAAGATTAGTAAGTAGCAAGGGTGTGGGCAGGACATCCAGTAATTTCTTCTCAGCAATATTTCTAAAACATCTAAGATACACAGCCATAGCCCCTGCTAAATTAAACATTTCAGCCCAGCTTACTAGCACCACAATACACAGGTAGAAGTAATAAGTAATAATGAGTTTGGGGCCATTGAACACTGAATTTTCCCAGTGTACTGCAATTATAGAAACATCTGTGCTAAATAAGTTCCTACTGAAAGCTACGAGTGTTTAATAATCCTCACAATTTCTCATTATCAACCCTAATAGAAGAGAGAGTAAACTCTGCAAAAGTTTACCATTTTCAAAGAAAATTGCCAGCACTGTGATCATTTCTGGTACCACATTTCCCTGGACTATAAAAACACCAGAGACAATCTCCTTGGAAAAGAACATTAAACGGCAGCTTTAATAACATGTACCATAGCACAAGGCAAATAATGCCACTTTCAACAGCCAGGCCATCCTGGCTAGGGTATCCTCTGTGCTACAACTTGACAATTAGGAGATTGATGATGCTCCTGGCTTTCTCTACAGCTGCTGACAGCAGAGAGGTGGTCTAAAAATACACACAGCTTTCCTGGACCTGTCCTGACCACCAAAGCCCTTACTGAAATAGCTCCACACCTGCTGATTGCTTCCCACAGGGCTCATTCCAAAACAAGTGTAGGTTTCTGGGCGAGGATCTGAATAACATTAACAACCACTAACGACCAGCTATTGCTACTGAGAGGAATGTCACGCCTCTGGAGAAATGTGAGTGGCTTGGATGTGAGAATCAGTGGCTGAATAGGTGCCTCTATAATTAGTTTGGGAACAATGCAGCCGATATTACTCTGGAAGAAGGTAGCATGTGAGAGCCAGCGAATGACCAGAGTCTGTGGAGAAAAACTGACAGAAATCATCATAGAATATGACTGCTTCATTATTATCAAGGAGAAAAAGTGATTTGCATCCCAGCCTGTCAAAATAATCGCTGGCTTGAGTGTCTGACTGAAGCAATAGTTTCATTGATGCCAGATCAGACACTGAAACCTTCTTTAAGACATGGTTAAGATGCTTTGGAACTGTGATGGTTAATTATATATGTGTCAACGTGGCTGGGTCACGGTGCCCAGATATGTGGTTAAACGTTATTCTGGATGTGTTTGTGATGATATTTTGCATGACATTAACATTTAAATAACTGGGCTCTGAGTAAAGCAGACCATCCTCTCTAATGGGGGTGAGACTCATCCAATCAACTGGAAGGCCTTAATAGAAAAAAAAAGATTGACCTCCCCTCAACAAGGGGGAATTCTTCCAGTAGACAGCCTTTGGACTTGATCTGCACCATCGGCTCTTCCCTGAGTCTCTGGCTTGCTGGCCCACCCTGCAAATGTTGGATTTACTGGCCTCCATAAATGTGTGAGCCAATTCTTTTCTTTTTTAAAAATATTTTTATTGATTTTTTTGAGAGAGAAGAAGGGAGAGAGTGAGAGAGAGCGAGAACTATCAATGTGAGAGCGAAACACTGATCGGCTGCCTCCTGCATGCCCCCTATTGGGGATTGAGCCCACAACCCAGGTGTGTGCTCTGACCAGGAATCGAACTGGCAACCTTTCAGTGCATGGGACGATGCCCAACCCACTGAGCCACCCCAGCCAGGGCACAATTCTTTAAAATCAATCAATCAATCCTATTGGTTCTGTTTTTCTGGAGAACCCTAATACTGAAACTAAATAAATATTCTGCTTCTATCCAATCTTTCTATTTTTATTTTTTATATTTTGCTAATTAATATTAGCAATGTCTAATATGTATTATGATGTGCCAAGTACTATGCTAAGTATATTACATTTGTACACTTGATACTATCTTCATTTGACAGACTGAGGCTTACAGAGGTTGGTCAAATGGTCTAAGAATACATAACTAGTAAGTGATAAAAGCAGGATGCAGATCCATGTCTGGCCCCTTCAGGACCAAAGCTCTCCACTGCTGTGATGAACTGCCCCTCCAATAAAATGATAGCAAAAAACAAGAAACAATTACAAGTCAAAATACACACGTTTTGTCAGGGGCAAGAGTTTTATCCTTAATCACTTTTGTTGCTTTGCAAGAAAGGAGCCTGAGGCTGGGCTTCAACCAGCCTGCATGCTCGGTCCTGCGTGCTCAACAACAGGACACGTTACGTGACAAATTATTTATGCTCTTAGGCCATTGTTTCACTCAAGTGCACATGACCCTGAAAAAGTCCCTTAACCTCTCAGGGCCTCAATTTTTTTTTTTTTTTTTATCTATTAAAAAAAAAAGGAAATTCAGGCTATTGATCAGTAAGCTTCCTTACAGCCTGGGTGGTAAGGGACCTCCGTATGAATAGAAAGACATTACTTGCTTTAAAAATTCTCTTGAGAACTAAAGAAGAATAAATTTAAAAGTGTGAGAAAAATGAAAAGGCATTAGGCACATATTTGATCTCCTAAAAATCACTTAGGAGAAAATACTGCCTTGCTCAATGTGGGAATGCTAGTCATAGTTTAGATAAAGTTTTGATTCCTGTGATTGTGATTCATGAAACATTTTAATATGGAGAATTGAACGTTTGGCATTGCTTTAGGAAGGTGCTGCATTCATGAACTCTTGTTATTATAATACATTTCCATGAAGTCCTGGTCTTAGGGCTCACCCAGAATGACCTACCCTCTGCTCCCTCCCACTCTCTTTTCCTCTCAATCGCCCTATGGAGCCCAGCCGCTCTGAGAATATATGTAATGCCACAATATCCGGCTGTCGTTATTGCATGCTTGTCCTCAAATTCTGTTCCCAATAGATGGCAAGCGCTATGAAGGCAGAAAAAATATCTTTAATTCTTTGATTCCCATTGCCTAACACAGAACACAGCAATTAATTATAAAATAAGTGATTATCCTTGTGAAATGAGTACATTAATGATTGAGAGGTTTGGGTCAAATTACTATCCATAAGGACTCAATTTAGTATTTTTAAATAATTGTCATATCTAATATTTACTGAGCATCTCATCTCTTGTACTGGCCTGGTCCTAAATGATTGTATATGCTGTCTCAGTTATTCATACTAGATGAGCTAGTGAAAATTGGGTTTCACAGAGCCATTTTCTTTTGTTTTTAATTTGAAGATGTGAATTTTTAAATTTTTATGTTACTGTAGTGAGAACACTTAACAGGAGATCTGCCCTCTTAAATTTTGAAGTGTACAATACAGTATTGTTGACTGTAAGTTCAATATTGTACAGAAAATCTCTACTTAGCTTGCTTAACTGAAATTTTATGCCTGTTGAATAGTGACTTCTCATTTCTCCTTCTGCCCAGCCTCTGGCAACTACCATGCTACTTTTTGATTCTGTAAATTTGACTATTTAAATACCTTTATGAGTGGAATCACTGTATTTCTCTATGACCAGCTTATTTCACCTAGTATAATGTCCTTAAGGTTCATTCATGTTGTGGCATATTCCATATTTCTTTTTGTAAAGATGAGTAATATTTCATTGTATGTACAGTAGTCCCTAGTTTATCACAGTTAATTCGTTCCAGACTCTAGTGGTTGCACCTGGCATTGAAGGATTCCTGGGGTGCTTGAATACATAGGCCTACAGTCCATACGTACAGTAATTTTAATTTTAATTGTAATACAGCGGTGTATAATTGATTCAGACAACCAAGCACGCGCTGTATCATTTTCAGTGTCTCGGTCAATTTTTTAATGAATATATTTGATAAAACCGTGATAGAGTGAAGCTGCAAAAGTCGAAGCATGAAGTGATGAGGGACTGCTGTATATACCAACTTTTCTTTACCCATTCATTGATCAGTGGACATTTAGGTTGCTTCCACATCTCAGCTACTGTGAATAGTGCTGCAATGAACACGGTAATGCTAATATCTCTTCAAGACCCTGATTTCAGTTCTTTTGAATAATCTCAGAGGTGGAATTTCTGGATCACATGGTAATCTTATTTTTAAATTTTTGAGGAAGCGCCACACTACTTTCCATAGTAGCTGTACCATTTTGCATTCCCACCAACAGTGTACAAGGGGTGCAAAATCTCCACATCCTAACTAACTGTTCCCTGTCCTCTCCAAATCTGATTCTTCACATATCTTTTCCACCCTGGGAGCTACCCCAACATTTTTCCCATACATTTCTTTTTTTATTTAGTTAGAAAACATTAGTTCTGTTACTTAAAACCATAGATTCCTAATTGACACCCAAACCCTGCCCCTGGGGAGAGCTCTCTCTCTGCCCATTTCAAGCACCTGCTATTATTTTTGTGGCCCACAGGACAGAAGCATAATAGAAATGCAATTCACATCCAGGGAAGTTCGATGCTCTTCTCAAAAGACTTGGTTTCAACCAGGGTCTGTGACTTGAATACAGCAAGCAAGCATGCAGAGTGCAAAATTCAAGGAGGCCCTCACTCTCGGAGCCATGCAAGGGCAAGTCAGATCCTGAGAGGGAGTATCGTCTGAAATTTTGTGTTACACATGCCTCCTTGCTTCACCTTTGTCCAGCTACTTCCAAGCTATGTTTAGAATCAGAGGTTGTTTCTTTTAAGAGGAAAGGTCTCACTGTAGGGCCATAGAACTTCACATTTAACCAGTTCTTTCCCAGGTATTACAATTTCAAGGCTACAGATGGAGTTCTGGAGGTCTGAGGATCTGGAAGTATCAGAGGCTTCAAAGAATACCCGAGAATTTCCAGGCTCCATACACGGTTCTCTCCTATCATGATCATGCAGGGCCTGATACACACAAGTTCCAGGGTATGCACTGGCTGGTGCTCATCGTCACAATCTTGACAATTAGGGAGAAAATGAGCTTCCCAAGCAATTTCACAACCACAACACAATTTGGGAAGACTGACAACCCCTGAGGCCTCACCAAAATGGGGGAGGGGAAAGTAATTGCTCTTTGGAGAACTAATGGGAAATGGAGAAGGAAAGATTTCAGCAGGACTGAATTAGGAGCTTCTTCATTAGGAGAGTGATGAAACCCGGATTTTAAGAGAGACTATGAGCACTTGAACTCCTGAGGGTTTTATAAAAAGCATATAAAACCATCTCCCCTGTTAGACACTCACTGGCCCTACTAGATGATTTAGATTCCATAGTTTAAAACCCTCTTTGGGTAGTTAGCCACATACCTGGTAAGGGTTCAAAAATATTTTTAAGCCCTGGCCGGTTTGGCTTAGCGGTTAGAGCGTCCACCTGCGGTCCGGAGAGACCCGGGTTCGGTTCCCGCTAAGGGCATGTACCTCGGTTGCAGTTTGTCCCTGGCCCTGGTTGGTCGTGCGGGTGGCAGCCACTCGATGTGTCCCTTTCACATCGATGTTTCCCTCTCTCTCTCTTCCTCTCTCTTCCTCCCACTCTGTCTGTACAAAAAACAGAAAAATGTCCTCAGATGAGGATAAAAATATATATATATTTTTTTAACACTACCAAAAAAACCTACATAAAATATATATATGTATATATATATATATACATATATATATACACATATATAGAGACATAGATACACACTGTTTCCATAATGTCAAATATACCGTTTGCCTCATATTTTTTAATATCGTGTTGGTGATAATATC